>NC_084461.1:229428998-230628998 GCF_027409185.1 Cynocephalus volans
GGACAACACGCCCAACTTCCAGGTACCTCACTTCTGAAGTCCCAAGGCAGGAGCCTGTCCTTGGCCAGGGGAAGAGACCCCAGACATCACTGTGGCGTGGAGACAGAGTCTGCTCACTACATACCAGAAGGTGGGTACAAAGACCATTTAAGGACGGGGCTGGTGACGGCAGAATTTGGGATCCCCGAAATTATCAGTTAGGTTACACTCTGAAGCTCTCAGGGGGATTGTTAGATTCAGACAGTATTTGTCTTGCAGACCAAATTAAAGAAGCGTGTGGACACATTGCGGGACCAAGAACAGTCGGACATTACGGAGAAGTACCAACAGGGACAGGTCATGATCCTCCCTTGAGGAACAAAAGTCCTGGCTACTGCTGTGCCTGAGGTCAGAGGGGCCTGGGATGACTGGGGACACAGGATAAAGAGAGGGAAGGAGACTAGCGGGGCTGGGCCGCGTTTGGCCAGATGGGACGACTGACTCGGGGAAGCATCGGACTGAGCGAGCCTGGGGCGGGAGTCAAGGCACTGGGGGACGACAGCCTGGATGAGGGGGGACCGGAGCCCACGGGGGCCTCGGTCATCCCCAAGCCTGCGGAGCCCACTGAAGACTCTGTTCTCTGCTTGCTTGGTGAACACCGCGGCCGGGGGTGGATGCCACAGGCTGAGACCGGGCAGGAAGGTGGAGGTGGAAAGCCACGTGCCTCATGCCATCCACAGCCACTACAGGGGGCGGCAGGAGGATGCAAGGCTGACTTCGCCGAGAGCCAGCTGAGGCTGGAGATCTGGCCAAGTGTGATCCCGGCTGCCTGCAGGGCCCTCAGTCACCATTCATCGATGAGGGCCATCTCGCAGCCCAGGGAGCCAACGCATAAGACAGGTGTTTGGGCTGCTTGGGGGTTGGGGGGGCCACGTTCAGGGGATCTCAGAAGACCGAGGAAAAAGAAGGGACGCAGTGGCTGAAAAGACAGCAGGGTCTGCGGGCCAGATGGGATGAGGTGAAGTGAATGAAGGGGCAGGACCGTCGTCCAAGGCGCAAAGATGGGCAGGGGGTATTGGACATTCAGATTTGGGGAGGGGCAGGGGTTCCAGGTGGAACGGCTCCGGGGTGGGGGTGCCAGGTGGACAGCTCTGGGGTACACAGTCGATGCACGTGGCGTTCTCAGCCCAGACTTCCTGGACCCCATTCAGGTGATGGGGTCACTTCTGTGGAGGCTGCTGCCAGGGACCAGCCCACCGACCCTCAGGCAACACTGTTTCTTACCAGGTCTGGACTTTCTTGCCTCTCCCAGAGGGAGGGGCAGGTGGACGCTGCACCCTCAGTGCCCACGGCCCCTGAGTGGCCACTGCCTGGCCCTGCTGTTCCTTTGCTTTGGTGTCCCAGACCTTCCTGGCTGTCAGTCAGCAGAAAGGCCCTGTTCCCCCTCCCCTAGGTGGTCTCCTGGCTGTGAGGGAAGGGGGCTGGTCCTTCCTTGGGGTCCATTCAGGGAAGAGGATGGCTCCCGGCCTGGAGCAAGTCCTCAGCTCTGACTCTGTAGCCTCTTAGTGAGATGGAGTTGCCCCCTGTCACTACCCAGGAGGTGAAGGTAAGAGCCGTTCCTTCTGCCAGGGCCTGGTCAGTCATCTGTTAGGCCATCCTGGCCTGCCTGTGGCCACGGGCAGGGGTCCATGAGAAGGACACACAGTCACAATGACAAGCTGAAATTCGGAGTTGCTAACCCCAGGATTCCATCCAAGGGATTGATTACCCAGCACACCCATCCAAGATTTGCACATGTACCTCAGAGGCGACTGACTGCTAGCAGCAGGACCACACATCGAGGCTGGGACCCCATCCAGGCCTGGAGGTTAGAGGTATGAGCCCTGAGGCCAGGCCACTGGCACTCACCCGGTCAGAGGGTCTCAGCCCCAGGGTCCACCCCTTTTTTGGCTCCTTCCAGTTCTTTCACATCAGGGCCCCCAAGCACAAGTGTGATACAGCACCCAAGGGCCACTCTAAAATGCGTAGCAGCTCAGCTAAGTCCATCATTTCTCATTTTCCAGAAAGCGAAGCAGGAAATCACCCGATGCCACAAACGGATGAAGATGTTTAAACATTGGGATAAGTATAAAAGGAGCAAAAAGGTAAAGTGGAGCGTGGAGGGTCCCCTTCGACCATCCTCTGCAGAGTGATGGTGAGTAGTGCTCATACCTCTTCCCCGGTATGAGAGGCAGGTGGCACCCCTGTCCTCACAGCGAATGGCCACGGGCCTGGGTCACCAGCTTTCCTGCACAGCCCTGCAACGGTCACCCTTCTGGGAGAGAATCGCATGCCAGAGCTTGGGCCACCTGTAGGTCAGGGACAGGGATGCCTCCTGGTGGCCCCAAAGGAAGGAATCCATGGAGGTCACAGTTTACAACCCTGAGCCTTCATCCGGGCTGGACTCATGAGAGACAAGGCCCAGTTCAAGGTAGACTCAACCTCTCCCAAGGAACCATAAACACAATTCCTGGAATCTTCCAGAACACTCACACTCCGATGCCCACCCCTTCCCCTCCATGGTCGCCCTGCGGACTCTCTCTCCAGAGCATTCCTCTCTCCATACATGTCTCACCACGTGTACAAGGGGATTCCCCCACAAGTGCGGGGCCAGGCCCGGTCTCTTCTACTGGGTATGGACAAGTTCAAGATCGACAACCCAGGAAAATGCCAGGTCCGGCCCTTCTCCACTCGACCAGACACAGTGCAGGCAGGCCCAGCATTGTCAGGAGCCCGATACCCCTTCCGGGGAAAGAGGCGCCTGTAGGGCGCTCAATTGCACATTGCCGGGTGTCAGGTGATTCCACGCGACTCTGCGCGGCTGCCGACGGTTATACCCACCGGCCACACACTGGGTGCCTGTTCTGTGCTGAGCGTGTGCACAGTCGTCCCATTCATCCGCATAGAGACCCCATGGGAGTATTGCTAACGTGCCCGTTTGGCAGAGGGAAGGTAACTGGGGCCGGAGGGGAGGTGACTGGGCCAGGGACCCAGAGGTGTCCCTGGGATGTTATCTCCACCCTGCCCTGTGTCATGTTAGGCACATCTTCTGTCCTCTGCAGCCTCCCTCCCTAGATTCGGGTTCTTCATGAGATTCCGGACCTGATAAGGCAGAGCCTGCCATGGAACAGCCACAGAAATGGGGCCTCTGAGGCCTGTGAACATGGAGAGTGAACGTGGAGAGGCGACCAGCGACCTAGTCTGTGATGGGTGATGAGTCCCGCTGGATAGGCATCTGGTCACCTCTGACTTCATAGAGCATCACTGGTGGCCACTGTAGGGCCCACCCAATTGTGAGATCACAAGGCTGGGAGTGGGGTGGGGAGCCTTCTGTCTTGGGACAGTCTTGGACCATAAAGGAGCTACAGAGGGAGGCCAGGCAGGTGACAAGCATCTGTCCCGTGGGCCAGGGAGTGGGGAAAGGGGTTCACCCTGTGTGTCCTTTCCTGTGTCTCATCCTCGAGGGGCCTGACCCACCACTCCCCCAGGGGTGTTCCCCTGGGACCATCCCCAAGGTGGGGGACATGCCTCTGGCTGTTCTCCAGGACACATCCCCAGAGTTCACTTGTTTCTGTTGAGTGACTGGGAAAAAGACAGAGCCCCGTCTCATACTGACATGCTCGGAACTTTAAAGTCCACGGTCCCTCTTGCCGAAGACATGGCCAAAGTCAAATAGGTTACTCTTTTGCCCAAAGCCAACACCTTCCTGCCTGACTGGTGTTAAGATGTAAGTAGAACGCAGCAGTCGTGAGATTTCTTCTTGCCTATAAAGAATTGGACGAGCGTGTTTTCCAGAGAGCTTCTGGGAGGCGCATCTCACAAAGACCTTGGGCCTGTAAATCACGTTCTTTTTCTTCGTGCCCAGAGCAGACCATCGGGGCCCCCCACACCAAGCAAGTGATGCCATTGGTCCTCCTGAGGCAGGTGTGATCCTGCAGGGCCCTTGGGGACAACACGCCCAACTTCCAGGTACCTCAGTTCTCAAGTCCCAAGGCAGGAGCCTGTCCTTGGCCAGGGGAAGAGACCCCAGACATCACTGTGGCGTGGAGACAGAGTCTGCTCACTACATACCAGAAGGTGGGTACAAAGACCATTTAAGGACGGGGCTGGTGACGGCAGAATTTGGGATCCCCGAAATTATCAGTTAGGTTACACTCTGAAGCTCTCAGGGGGATTGTTAGATTCAGACAGTATTTGTCTCGCAGACCAAATTAAAGAAGCGTGTGGACACATTGCGGGACCAAGAACAGTCGGACATTACGGAGAAGTACCAACAGGGACAGGTCATGATCCTCCCTTGAGGAACAAAAGTCCTGGCTACTGCTGTGCCTGAGGTCAGAGGGGCCTGGGATGACTGGGGACACAGGATAAAGAGAGGGAAGGAGACTAGCGGGGCTGGGCCGCGTTTGGCCAGATGGGACGACTGACTCGGGGAAGCATCGGACTGAGCGAGCCTGGGGCGGGAGTCAAGGCACTGGGGGACGACAGCCTGGATGAGGGGGGACCGGAGCCCACGGGGGCCTCGGTCATCCCCAAGCCTGCGGAGCCCACTGAAGACTCTGTTCTCTGCTTCCTTGGTGAACACCGCGGCCGGGGGTGGATGCCACAGGCTGAGACCGGGCAGGAAGGTGGAGGTGGAAAGCCACGTGCCTCATGCCATCCACAGCCACTACAGGGGGCGGCAGGAGGATGCAAGGCTGACTTCGCCGAGAGCCAGCTGAGGCTGGAGATCTGGCCAAGTGTGATCCCGGCTGCCTGCAGGGCCCTCAGTCACCATTCATCGATGAGGGCCATCTCGCAGCCCAGGGAGCCAACGCATAAGACAGGTGTTTGGACTGCTTGGGGGCTGGGGGGGCCACGTTCAGGGGATCTCAGAAGACCGAGGAAAAAGAAGGGACGCAGTGGCTGAAAAGACAGCAGGGTCTGCGGGCCAGATGGGATGAGGTGAAGTGAATGAAGGGGCAGGACCGTCGTCCAAGGCGCAAAGATGGGCAGGGGGTATTGGACATTCAGATTTGGGGAGGGGCAGGGGTTCCAGGTGGAACGGCTCCGGGGTGGGGGTGCCAGGTGGGACAGCTCTGGGGTACACAGTCGATGCACGTGGCGTTCTCAGCCCAGACTTCCTGGACCCCATTCAGGTGATGGGGTCACTTCTGTGGAGGCTGCTGCCAGGGACCAGCCCACCGACCCTCAGGCAACACTGTTTCTTACCAGGTCTGGACTTTCTTGCCTCTCCCAGAGGGAGGGGCAGGTGGACGCTGCACCCTCAGTGCCCACGGCCCCTGAGTGGCCACTGCCTGGCCCTGCTGTTCCTTTGCTTTGGTGTCCCAGACCTTCCTGGCTGTCAGTCAGCAGAAAGGCCCTGTTCCCCCTCCCCTAGGTGGTCTCCTGGCTGTGAGGGAAGGGGGCTGGTCCTTCCTTGGGGTCCATTCAGGGAAGAGGATGGCTCCCGGCCTGGAGCAAGTCCTCAGCTCTGACTCTGTAGCCTCTTAGTGAGATGGAGTTGCCCCCTGTCACTACCCAGGAGGTGAAGGTAAGAGCCGTTCCTTCTGCCAGGGCCTGGTCAGTCATCTGTTAGGCCATCCTGGCCTGCCTGTGGCCACGGGCAGGGGTCCATGAGAAGGACACACAGTCACAATGACAAGCTGAAATTCGGAGTTGCTAACCCCAGGATTCCATCCAAGGGATTGATTACCCAGCACACCCATCCAAGATTTGCACATGTACCTCAGAGGCGACTGACTGCTAGCAGCAGGACCACACATCGAGGCTGGGACCCCATCCAGGCCTGGAGGTTAGAGGTATGAGCCCTGAGGCCAGGCCACTGGCACTCACCCGGTCAGAGGGTCTCAGCCCCAGGGTCCACCCCTTTTTTGGCTCCTTCCAGTTCTTTCACATCAGGGCCCCCAAGCACAAGTGTGATACAGCACCCAAGGGCCACTCTAAAATGCGTAGCAGCTCAGCTAAGTCCATCATTTCTCATTTTCCAGAAAGCGAAGCAGGAAATCACCCGATGCCACAAACGGATGAAGATGTTTAAACATTGGGATAAGTATAAAAGGAGCAAAAAGGTAAAGTGGAGCGTGGAGGGTCCCCTTCGACCATCCTCTGCAGAGTGATGGTGAGTAGTGCTCATACCTCTTCCCCGGTATGAGAGGCAGGTGGCACCCTGTCCTCACAGCGAATGGCCACGGGCCTGGGTCACCAGCTTTCCTGCACAGCCCTGCAACGGTCACCCTTCTGGGAGAGAATCGCATGCCAGAGCTTGGGCCACCTGTAGGTCAGGGACAGGGATGCCTCCTGGTGGCCCCAAAGGAAGGAATCCATGGAGGTCACAGTTTACAACCCTGAGCCTTCATCCGGGCTGGACTCATGAGAGACAAGGCCCAGTTCAAGGTAGACTCAACCTCTCCCAAGGAACCATAAACACAATTCCTGGAATCTTCCAGAACACTCACACTCCGATGCCCACCCCTTCCCCTCCATGGTCGCCCTGCGGACTCTCTCTCCAGAGCATTCCTCTCTCCATACATGTCTCACCACGTGTACAAGGGGATTCCCCCACAAGTGCGGGGCCAGGCCCGGTCTCTTCTACTGGGTATGGACAAGTTCAAGATCGACAACCCAGGAAAATGCCAGGTCCGGCCCTTCTCCACTCGACCAGACACAGTGCAGGCAGGCCCAGCATTGTCAGGAGCCCGATACCCCTTCCGGGGAAAGAGGCGCCTGTAGGGCGCTCAATTGCACATGCCGGGTGTCAGGTGATTCCACGCGACTCTGCGCGGCTGCCGACGGTTATACCCACCGGCCACACACTGGGTGCCTGTTCTGTGCTGAGCGTGTGCACAGTCGTCCCATTCATCCGCATAGAGACCCCATGGGAGTATTGCTAACGTGCCCGTTTGGCAGAGGGAAGGTAACTGGGGCCGGAGGGGAGGTGACTGGGCCAGGGACCCAGAGGTGTCCCTGGGATGTTATCTCCACCCTGCCCTGTGTCATGTTAGGCACATCTTCTGTCCTCTGCAGCCTCCCTCCCTAGATTCGGGTTCTTCATGAGATTCCGGACCTGATAAGGCAGAGCCTGCCATGGAACAGCCACAGAAATGGGGCCTCTGAGGCCTGTGAACATGGAGAGTGAACGTGGAGAGGCGACCAGCGACCTAGTCTGTGATGGGTGATGAGTCCCGCTGGATAGGCATCTGGTCACCTCTGACTTCATAGAGCATCACTGGTGGCCACTGTAGGGCCCACCCAATTGTGAGATCACAAGGCTGGGAGTGGGGTGGGGAGCCTTCTGTCTTGGGACAGTCTTGGACCATAAAGGAGCTACAGAGGGAGGCCAGGCAGGTGACAAGCATCTGTCCCGTGGGCCAGGGAGTGGGGAAAGGGGTTCACCCTGTGTGTCCTTTCCTGTGTCTCATCCTCGAGGGGCCTGACCCACCACTCCCCCAGGGGTGTTCCCCTGGGACCATCCCCAAGGTGGGGGACATGCCTCTGGCTGTTCTCCAGGACACATCCCCAGAGTTCACTTGTTTCTGTTGAGTGACTGGGAAAAAGACAGAGCCCCGTCTCATACTGACATGCTCGGAACTTTAAAGTCCACGGTCCCTCTTGCCGAAGACATGGCCAAAGTCAAATAGGTTACTCTTTTGCCCAAAGCCAACACCTTCCTGCCTGACTGGTGTTAAGATGTAAGTAGAACGCAGCAGTCGTGAGATTTCTTCTTGCCTATAAAGAATTGGACGAGCGTGTTTTCCAGAGAGCTTCTGGGAGGCGCATCTCACAAAGACCTTGGGCCTGTAAATCACGTTCTTTTTCTTCGTGCCCAGAGCAGACCATCGGGGCCCCCCACACCAAGCAAGTGATGCCATTGGTCCTCCTGAGGCAGGTGTGATCCTGCAGGGCCCTTGGGGACAACACGCCCAACTTCCAGGTACCTCAGTTCTCAAGTCCCAAGGCAGGAGCCTGTCCTTGGCCAGGGGAAGAGACCCCAGACATCACTGTGGCGTGGAGACAGAGTCTGCTCACTACATACCAGAAGGTGGGTACAAAGACCATTTAAGGACGGGGCTGGTGACGGCAGAATTTGGGATCCCCGAAATTATCAGTTAGGTTACACTCTGAAGCTCTCAGGGGGATTGTTAGATTCAGACAGTATTTGTCTCGCAGACCAAATTAAAGAAGCGTGTGGACACATTGCGGGACCAAGAACAGTCGGACATTACGGAGAAGTACCAACAGGGACAGGTCATGATCCTCCCTTGAGGAACAAAAGTCCTGGCTACTGCTGTGCCTGAGGTCAGAGGGGCCTGGGATGACTGGGGACACAGGATAAAGAGAGGGAAGGAGACTAGCGGGGCTGGGCCGCGTTTGGCCAGATGGGACGACTGACTCGGGGAAGCATCGGACTGAGCGAGCCTGGGGCGGGAGTCAAGGCACTGGGGGACGACAGCCTGGATGAGGGGGGACCGGAGCCCACGGGGGCCTCGGTCATCCCCAAGCCTGCGGAGCCCACTGAAGACTCTGTTCTCTGCTTCCTTGGTGAACACCGCGGCCGGGGGTGGATGCCACAGGCTGAGACCGGGCAGGAAGGTGGAGGTGGAAAGCCACGTGCCTCATGCCATCCACAGCCACTACAGGGGGCGGCAGGAGGATGCAAGGCTGACTTCGCCGAGAGCCAGCTGAGGCTGGAGATCTGGCCAAGTGTGATCCCGGCTGCCTGCAGGGCCCTCAGTCACCATTCATCGATGAGGGCCATCTCGCAGCCCAGGGAGCCAACGCATAAGACAGGTGTTTGGACTGCTTGGGGGCTGGGGGGGCCACGTTCAGGGGATCTCAGAAGACCGAGGAAAAAGAAGGGACGCAGTGGCTGAAAAGACAGCAGGGTCTGCGGGCCAGATGGGATGAGGTGAAGTGAATGAAGGGGCAGGACCGTCGTCCAAGGCGCAAAGATGGGCAGGGGGTATTGGACATTCAGATTTGGGGAGGGGCAGGGGTTCCAGGTGGAACGGCTCCGGGGTGGGGGTGCCAGGTGGGACAGCTCTGGGGTACACAGTCGATGCACGTGGCGTTCTCAGCCCAGACTTCCTGGACCCCATTCAGGTGATGGGGTCACTTCTGTGGAGGCTGCTGCCAGGGACCAGCCCACCGACCCTCAGGCAACACTGTTTCTTACCAGGTCTGGACTTTCTTGCCTCTCCCAGAGGGAGGGGCAGGTGGACGCTGCACCCTCAGTGCCCACGGCCCCTGAGTGGCCACTGCCTGGCCCTGCTGTTCCTTTGCTTTGGTGTCCCAGACCTTCCTGGCTGTCAGTCAGCAGAAAGGCCCTGTTCCCCCTCCCCTAGGTGGTCTCCTGGCTGTGAGGGAAGGGGGCTGGTCCTTCCTTGGGGTCCATTCAGGGAAGAGGATGGCTCCCGGCCTGGAGCAAGTCCTCAGCTCTGACTCTGTAGCCTCTTAGTGAGATGGAGTTGCCCCCTGTCACTACCCAGGAGGTGAAGGTAAGAGCCGTTCCTTCTGCCAGGGCCTGGTCAGTCATCTGTTAGGCCATCCTGGCCTGCCTGTGGCCACGGGCAGGGGTCCATGAGAAGGACACACAGTCACAATGACAAGCTGAAATTCGGAGTTGCTAACCCCAGGATTCCATCCAAGGGATTGATTACCCAGCACACCCATCCAAGATTTGCACATGTACCTCAGAGGCGACTGACTGCTAGCAGCAGGACCACACATCGAGGCTGGGACCCCATCCAGGCCTGGAGGTTAGAGGTATGAGCCCTGAGGCCAGGCCACTGGCACTCACCCGGTCAGAGGGTCTCAGCCCCAGGGTCCACCCCTTTTTTGGCTCCTTCCAGTTCTTTCACATCAGGGCCCCCAAGCACAAGTGTGATACAGCACCCAAGGGCCACTCTAAAATGCGTAGCAGCTCAGCTAAGTCCATCATTTCTCATTTTCCAGAAAGCGAAGCAGGAAATCACCCGATGCCACAAACGGATGAAGATGTTTAAACATTGGGATAAGTATAAAAGGAGCAAAAAGGTAAAGTGGAGCGTGGAGGGTCCCCTTCGACCATCCTCTGCAGAGTGATGGTGAGTAGTGCTCATACCTCTTCCCCGGTATGAGAGGCAGGTGGCACCCTGTCCTCACAGCGAATGGCCACGGGCCTGGGTCACCAGCTTTCCTGCACAGCCCTGCAACGGTCACCCTTCTGGGAGAGAATCGCATGCCAGAGCTTGGGCCACCTGTAGGTCAGGGACAGGGATGCCTCCTGGTGGCCCCAAAGGAAGGAATCCATGGAGGTCACAGTTTACAACCCTGAGCCTTCATCCGGGCTGGACTCATGAGAGACAAGGCCCAGTTCAAGGTAGACTCAACCTCTCCCAAGGAACCATAAACACAATTCCTGGAATCTTCCAGAACACTCACACTCCGATGCCCACCCCTTCCCCTCCATGGTCGCCCTGCGGACTCTCTCTCCAGAGCATTCCTCTCTCCATACATGTCTCACCACGTGTACAAGGGGATTCCCCCACAAGTGCGGGGCCAGGCCCGGTCTCTTCTACTGGGTATGGACAAGTTCAAGATCGACAACCCAGGAAAATGCCAGGTCCGGCCCTTCTCCACTCGACCAGACACAGTGCAGGCAGGCCCAGCATTGTCAGGAGCCCGATACCCCTTCCGGGGAAAGAGGCGCCTGTAGGGCGCTCAATTGCACATGCCGGGTGTCAGGTGATTCCACGCGACTCTGCGCGGCTGCCGACGGTTATACCCACCGGCCACACACTGGGTGCCTGTTCTGTGCTGAGCGTGTGCACAGTCGTCCCATTCATCCGCATAGAGACCCCATGGGAGTATTGCTAACGTGCCCGTTTGGCAGAGGGAAGGTAACTGGGGCCGGAGGGGAGGTGACTGGGCCAGGGACCCAGAGGTGTCCCTGGGATGTTATCTCCACCCTGCCCTGTGTCATGTTAGGCACATCTTCTGTCCTCTGCAGCCTCCCTCCCTAGATTCGGGTTCTTCATGAGATTCCGGACCTGATAAGGCAGAGCCTGCCATGGAACAGCCACAGAAATGGGGCCTCTGAGGCCTGTGAACATGGAGAGTGAACGTGGAGAGGCGACCAGCGACCTAGTCTGTGATGGGTGATGAGTCCCGCTGGATAGGCATCTGGTCACCTCTGACTTCATAGAGCATCACTGGTGGCCACTGTAGGGCCCACCCAATTGTGAGATCACAAGGCTGGGAGTGGGGTGGGGAGCCTTCTGTCTTGGGACAGTCTTGGACCATAAAGGAGCTACAGAGGGAGGCCAGGCAGGTGACAAGCATCTGTCCCGTGGGCCAGGGAGTGGGGAAAGGGGTTCACCCTGTGTGTCCTTTCCTGTGTCTCATCCTCGAGGGGCCTGACCCACCACTCCCCCAGGGGTGTTCCCCTGGGACCATCCCCAAGGTGGGGGACATGCCTCTGGCTGTTCTCCAGGACACATCCCCAGAGTTCACTTGTTTCTGTTGAGTGACTGGGAAAAAGACAGAGCCCCGTCTCATACTGACATGCTCGGAACTTTAAAGTCCACGGTCCCTCTTGCCGAAGACATGGCCAAAGTCAAATAGGTTACTCTTTTGCCCAAAGCCAACACCTTCCTGCCTGACTGGTGTTAAGATGTAAGTAGAACGCAGCAGTCGTGAGATTTCTTCTTGCCTATAAAGAATTGGACGAGCGTGTTTTCCAGAGAGCTTCTGGGAGGCGCATCTCACAAAGACCTTGGGCCTGTAAATCACGTTCTTTTTCTTCGTGCCCAGAGCAGACCATCGGGGCCCCCCACACCAAGCAAGTGATGCCATTGGTCCTCCTGAGGCAGGTGTGATCCTGCAGGGCCCTTGGGGACAACACGCCCAACTTCCAGGTACCTCAGTTCTCAAGTCCCAAGGCAGGAGCCTGTCCTTGGCCAGGGGAAGAGACCCCAGACATCACTGTGGCGTGGAGACAGAGTCTGCTCACTACATACCAGAAGGTGGGTACAAAGACCATTTAAGGACGGGGCTGGTGACGGCAGAATTTGGGATCCCCGAAATTATCAGTTAGGTTACACTCTGAAGCTCTCAGGGGGATTGTTAGATTCAGACAGTATTTGTCTCGCAGACCAAATTAAAGAAGCGTGTGGACACATTGCGGGACCAAGAACAGTCGGACATTACGGAGAAGTACCAACAGGGACAGGTCATGATCCTCCCTTGAGGAACAAAAGTCCTGGCTACTGCTGTGCCTGAGGTCAGAGGGGCCTGGGATGACTGGGGACACAGGATAAAGAGAGGGAAGGAGACTAGCGGGGCTGGGCCGCGTTTGGCCAGATGGGACGACTGACTCGGGGAAGCATCGGACTGAGCGAGCCTGGGGCGGGAGTCAAGGCACTGGGGGACGACAGCCTGGATGAGGGGGGACCGGAGCCCACGGGGGCCTCGGTCATCCCCAAGCCTGCGGAGCCCACTGAAGACTCTGTTCTCTGCTTGCTTGGTGAACACCGCGGCCGGGGGTGGATGCCACAGGCTGAGACCGGGCAGGAAGGTGGAGGTGGAAAGCCACGTGCCTCATGCCATCCACAGCCACTACAGGGGGCGGCAGGAGGATGCAAGGCTGACTTCGCCGAGAGCCAGCTGAGGCTGGAGATCTGGCCAAGTGTGATCCCGGCTGCCTGCAGGGCCCTCAGTCACCATTCATCGATGAGGGCCATCTCGCAGCCCAGGGAGCCAACGCATAAGACAGGTGTTTGGACTGCTTGGGGGCTGGGGGGGCCACGTTCAGGGGATCTCAGAAGACCGAGGAAAAAGAAGGGACGCAGTGGCTGAAAAGACAGCAGGGTCTGCGGGCCAGATGGGATGAGGTGAAGTGAATGAAGGGGCAGGACCGTCGTCCAAGGCGCAAAGATGGGCAGGGGGTATTGGACATTCAGATTTGGGGAGGGGCAGGGGTTCCAGGTGGAACGGCTCCGGGGTGGGGGTGCCAGGTGGGACAGCTCTGGGGTACACAGTCGATGCACGTGGCGTTCTCAGCCCAGACTTCCTGGACCCCATTCAGGTGATGGGGTCACTTCTGTGGAGGCTGCTGCCAGGGACCAGCCCACCGACCCTCAGGCAACACTGTTTCTTACCAGGTCTGGACTTTCTTGCCTCTCCCAGAGGGAGGGGCAGGTGGACGCTGCACCCTCAGTGCCCACGGCCCCTGAGTGGCCACTGCCTGGCCCTGCTGTTCCTTTGCTTTGGTGTCCCAGACCTTCCTGGCTGTCAGTCAGCAGAAAGGCCCTGTTCCCCCTCCCCTAGGTGGTCTCCTGGCTGTGAGGGAAGGGGGCTGGTCCTTCCTTGGGGTCCATTCAGGGAAGAGGATGGCTCCCGGCCTGGAGCAAGTCCTCAGCTCTGACTCTGTAGCCTCTTAGTGAGATGGAGTTGCCCCCTGTCACTACCCAGGAGGTGAAGGTAAGAGCCGTTCCTTCTGCCAGGGCCTGGTCAGTCATCTGTTAGGCCATCCTGGCCTGCCTGTGGCCACGGGCAGGGGTCCATGAGAAGGACACACAGTCACAATGACAAGCTGAAATTCGGAGTTGCTAACCCCAGGATTCCATCCAAGGGATTGATTACCCAGCACACCCATCCAAGATTTGCACATGTACCTCAGAGGTGACTGACTGCTAGCAGCAGGACCACACATCGAGGCTGGGACCCCATCCAGGCCTGGAGGTTAGAGGTATGAGCCCTGAGGCCAGGCCACTGGCACTCACCCGGTCAGAGGGTCTCAGCCCCAGGGTCCACCCCTTTTTTGGCTCCTTCCAGTTCTTTCACATCAGGGCCCCCAAGCACAAGTGTGATACAGCACCCAAGGGCCACTCTAAAATGCGTAGCAGCTCAGCTAAGTCCATCATTTCTCATTTTCCAGAAAGCGAAGCAGGAAATCACCCGATGCCACAAACGGATGAAGATGTTTAAACATTGGGATAAGTATAAAAGGAGCAAAAAGGTAAAGTGGAGCGTGGAGGGTCCCCTTCGACCATCCTCTGCAGAGTGATGGTGAGTAGTGCTCATACCTCTTCCCCGGTATGAGAGGCAGGTGGCACCCTGTCCTCACAGCGAATGGCCACGGGCCTGGGTCACCAGCTTTCCTGCACAGCCCTGCAACGGTCACCCTTCTGGGAGAGAATCGCATGCCAGAGCTTGGGCCACCTGTAGGTCAGGGACAGGGATGCCTCCTGGTGGCCCCAAAGGAAGGAATCCATGGAGGTCACAGTTTACAACCCTGAGCCTTCATCCGGGCTGGACTCATGAGAGACAAGGCCCAGTTCAAGGTAGACTCAACCTCTCCCAAGGAACCATAAACACAATTCCTGGAATCTTCCAGAACACTCACACTCCGATGCCCACCCCTTCCCCTCCATGGTCGCCCTGCGGACTCTCTCTCCAGAGCATTCCTCTCTCCATACATGTCTCACCACGTGTACAAGGGGATTCCCCCACAAGTGCGGGGCCAGGCCCGGTCTCTTCTACTGGGTATGGACAAGTTCAAGATCGACAACCCAGGAAAATGCCAGGTCCGGCCCTTCTCCACTCGACCAGACACAGTGCAGGCAGGCCCAGCATTGTCAGGAGCCCGATACCCCTTCCGGGGAAAGAGGCGCCTGTAGGGCGCTCAATTGCACATGCCGGGTGTCAGGTGATTCCACGCGACTCTGCGCGGCTGCCGACGGTTATACCCACCGGCCACACACTGGGTGCCTGTTCTGTGCTGAGCGTGTGCACAGTCGTCCCATTCATCCGCATAGAGACCCCATGGGAGTATTGCTAACGTGCCCGTTTGGCAGAGGGAAGGTAACTGGGGCCGGAGGGGAGGTGACTGGGCCAGGGACCCAGAGGTGTCCCTGGGATGTTATCTCCACCCTGCCCTGTGTCATGTTAGGCACATCTTCTGTCCTCTGCAGCCTCCCTCCCTAGATTCGGGTTCTTCATGAGATTCCGGACCTGATAAGGCAGAGCCTGCCATGGAACAGCCACAGAAATGGGGCCTCTGAGGCCTGTGAACATGGAGAGTGAACGTGGAGAGGCGACCAGCGACCTAGTCTGTGATGGGTGATGAGTCCCGCTGGATAGGCATCTGGTCACCTCTGACTTCATAGAGCATCACTGGTGGCCACTGTAGGGCCCACCCAATTGTGAGATCACAAGGCTGGGAGTGGGGTGGGGAGCCTTCTGTCTTGGGACAGTCTTGGACCATAAAGGAGCTACAGAGGGAGGCCAGGCAGGTGACAAGCATCTGTCCCGTGGGCCAGGGAGTGGGGAAAGGGGTTCACCCTGTGTGTCCTTTCCTGTGTCTCATCCTCGAGGGGCCTGACCCACCACTCCCCCAGGGGTGTTCCCCTGGGACCATCCCCAAGGTGGGGGACATGCCTCTGGCTGTTCTCCAGGACACATCCCCAGAGTTCACTTGTTTCTGTTGAGTGACTGGGAAAAAGACAGAGCCCCGTCTCATACTGACATGCTCGGAACTTTAAAGTCCACGGTCCCTCTTGCCGAAGACATGGCCAAAGTCAAATAGGTTACTCTTTTGCCCAAAGCCAACACCTTCCTGCCTGACTGGTGTTAAGATGTAAGTAGAACGCAGCAGTCGTGAGATTTCTTCTTGCCTATAAAGAATTGGACGAGCGTGTTTTCCAGAGAGCTTCTGGGAGGCGCATCTCACAAAGACCTTGGGCCTGTAAATCACGTTCTTTTTCTTCGTGCCCAGAGCAGACCATCGGGGCCCCCCACACCAAGCAAGTGATGCCATTGGTCCTCCTGAGGCAGGTGTGATCCTGCAGGGCCCTTGGGGACAACACGCCCAACTTCCAGGTACCTCAGTTCTCAAGTCCCAAGGCAGGAACCTGTCCTTGGCCAGGGGAAGAGACCCCAGACATCACTGTGGCGTGGAGACAGAGTCTGCTCACTACATACCAGAAGGTGGGTACAAAGACCATTTAAGGACGGGGCTGGTGACGGCAGAATTTGGGATCCCCGAAATTATCAGTTAGGTTACACTCTGAAGCTCTCAGGGGGATTGTTAGATTCAGACAGTATTTGTCTCGCAGACCAAATTAAAGAAGCGTGTGGACACATTGCGGGACCAAGAACAGTCGGACATTACGGAGAAGTACCAACAGGGACAGGTCATGATCCTCCCTTGAGGAACAAAAGTCCTGGCTACTGCTGTGCCTGAGGTCAGAGGGGCCTGGGATGACTGGGGACACAGGATAAAGAGAGGGAAGGAGACTAGCGGGGCTGGGCCGCGTTTGGCCAGATGGGACGACTGACTCGGGGAAGCATCGGACTGAGCGAGCCTGGGGCGGGAGTCAAGGCACTGGGGGACGACAGCCTGGATGAGGGGGGACCGGAGCCCACGGGGGCCTCGGTCATCCCCAAGCCTGCGGAGCCCACTGAAGACTCTGTTCTCTGCTTCCTTGGTGAACACCGCGGCCGGGGGTGGATGCCACAGGCTGAGACCGGGCAGGAAGGTGGAGGTGGAAAGCCACGTGCCTCATGCCATCCACAGCCACTACAGGGGGCGGCAGGAGGATGCAAGGCTGACTTCGCCGAGAGCCAGCTGAGGCTGGAGATCTGGCCAAGTGTGATCCCGGCTGCCTGCAGGGCCCTCAGTCACCATTCATCGATGAGGGCCATCTCGCAGCCCAGGGAGCCAACGCATAAGACAGGTGTTTGGACTGCTTGGGGGCTGGGGGGGCCACGTTCAGGGGATCTCAGAAGACCGAGGAAAAAGAAGGGACGCAGTGGCTGAAAAGACAGCAGGGTCTGCGGGCCAGATGGGATGAGGTGAAGTGAATGAAGGGGCAGGACCGTCGTCCAAGGCGCAAAGATGGGCAGGGGGTATTGGACATTCAGATTTGGGGAGGGGCAGGGGTTCCAGGTGGAACGGCTCCGGGGTGGGGGTGCCAGGTGGGACAGCTCTGGGGTACACAGTCGATGCACGTGGCGTTCTCAGCCCAGACTTCCTGGACCCCATTCAGGTGATGGGGTCACTTCTGTGGAGGCTGCTGCCAGGGACCAGCCCACCGACCCTCAGGCAACACTGTTTCTTACCAGGTCTGGACTTTCTTGCCTCTCCCAGAGGGAGGGGCAGGTGGACGCTGCACCCTCAGTGCCCACGGCCCCTGAGTGGCCACTGCCTGGCCCTGCTGTTCCTTTGCTTTGGTGTCCCAGACCTTCCTGGCTGTCAGTCAGCAGAAAGGCCCTGTTCCCCCTCCCCTAGGTGGTCTCCTGGCTGTGAGGGAAGGGGGCTGGTCCTTCCTTGGGGTCCATTCAGGGAAGAGGATGGCTCCCGGCCTGGAGCAAGTCCTCAGCTCTGACTCTGTAGCCTCTTAGTGAGATGGAGTTGCCCCCTGTCACTACCCAGGAGGTGAAGGTAAGAGCCGTTCCTTCTGCCAGGGCCTGGTCAGTCATCTGTTAGGCCATCCTGGCCTGCCTGTGGCCACGGGCAGGGGTCCATGAGAAGGACACACAGTCACAATGACAAGCTGAAATTCGGAGTTGCTAACCCCAGGATTCCATCCAAGGGATTGATTACCCAGCACACCCATCCAAGATTTGCACATGTACCTCAGAGGCGACTGACTGCTAGCAGCAGGACCACACATCGAGGCTGGGACCCCATCCAGGCCTGGAGGTTAGAGGTATGAGCCCTGAGGCCAGGCCACTGGCACTCACCCGGTCAGAGGGTCTCAGCCCCAGGGTCCACCCCTTTTTTGGCTCCTTCCAGTTCTTTCACATCAGGGCCCCCAAGCACAAGTGTGACACAGCACCCAAGGGCCACTCTAAAATGCGTAGCAGCTCAGCTAAGTCCATCATTTCTCATTTTCCAGAAAGCGAAGCAGGAAATCACCCGATGCCACAAACGGATGAAGATGTTTAAACATTGGGATAAGTATAAAAGGAGCAAAAAGGTAAAGTGGAGCGTGGAGGGTCCCCTTCGACCATCCTCTGCAGAGTGATGGTGAGTAGTGCTCATACCTCTTCCCCGGTATGAGAGGCAGGTGGCACCCTGTCCTCACAGCGAATGGCCACGGGCCTGGGTCACCAGCTTTCCTGCACAGCCCTGCAACGGTCACCCTTCTGGGAGAGAATCGCATGCCAGAGCTTGGGCCACCTGTAGGTCAGGGACAGGGATGCCTCCTGGTGGCCCCAAAGGAAGGAATCCATGGAGGTCACAGTTTACAACCCTGAGCCTTCATCCGGGCTGGACTCATGAGAGACAAGGCCCAGTTCAAGGTAGACTCAACCTCTCCCAAGGAACCATAAACACAATTCCTGGAATCTTCCAGAACACTCACACTCCGATGCCCACCCCTTCCCCTCCATGGTCGCCCTGCGGACTCTCTCTCCAGAGCATTCCTCTCTCCATACATGTCTCACCACGTGTACAAGGGGATTCCCCCACAAGTGCGGGGCCAGGCCCGGTCTCTTCTACTGGGTATGGACAAGTTCAAGATCGACAACCCAGGAAAATGCCAGGTCCGGCCCTTCTCCACTCGACCAGACACAGTGCAGGCAGGCCCAGCATTGTCAGGAGCCCGATACCCCTTCCGGGGAAAGAGGCGCCTGTAGGGCGCTCAATTGCACATGCCGGGTGTCAGGTGATTCCACGCGACTCTGCGCGGCTGCCGACGGTTATACCCACCGGCCACACACTGGGTGCCTGTTCTGTGCTGAGCGTGTGCACAGTCGTCCCATTCATCCGCATAGAGACCCCATGGGAGTATTGCTAACGTGCCCGTTTGGCAGAGGGAAGGTAACTGGGGCCGGAGGGGAGGTGACTGGGCCAGGGACCCAGAGGTGTCCCTGGGATGTTATCTCCACCCTGCCCTGTGTCATGTTAGGCACATCTTCTGTCCTCTGCAGCCTCCCTCCCTAGATTCGGGTTCTTCATGAGATTCCGGACCTGATAAGGCAGAGCCTGCCATGGAACAGCCACAGAAATGGGGCCTCTGAGGCCTGTGAACATGGAGAGTGAACGTGGAGAGGCGACCAACGACCTAGTCTGTGATGGGTGATGAGTCCCGCTGGATAGGCATCTGGTCACCTCTGACTTCATAGAGCATCACTGGTGGCCACTGTAGGGCCCACCCAATTGTGAGATCACAAGGCTGGGAGTGGGGTGGGGAGCCTTCTGTCTTGGGACAGTCTTGGACCATAAAGGAGCTACAGAGGGAGGCCAGGCAGGTGACAAGCATCTGTCCCGTGGGCCAGGGAGTGGGGAAAGGGGTTCACCCTGTGTGTCCTTTCCTGTGTCTCATCCTCGAGGGGCCTGACCCACCACTCCCCCAGGGGTGTTCCCCTGGGACCATCCCCAAGGTGGGGGACATGCCTCTGGCTGTTCTCCAGGACACATCCCCAGAGTTCACTTGTTTCTGTTGAGTGACTGGGAAAAAGACAGAGCCCCGTCTCATACTGACATGCTCGGAACTTTAAAGTCCACGGTCCCTCTTGCCGAAGACATGGCCAAAGTCAAATAGGTTACTCTTTTGCCCAAAGCCAACACCTTCCTGCCTGACTGGTGTTAAGATGTAAGTAGAACGCAGCAGTCGTGAGATTTCTTCTTGCCTATAAAGAATTGGACGAGCGTGTTTTCCAGAGAGCTTCTGGGAGGCGCATCTCACAAAGACCTTGGGCCTGTAAATCACGTTCTTTTTCTTCGTGCCCAGAGCAGACCATCGGGGCCCCCCACACCAAGCAAGTGATGCCATTGGTCCTCCTGAGGCAGGTGTGATCCTGCAGGGCCCTTGGGGACAACACGCCCAACTTCCAGGTACCTCAGTTCTCAAGTCCCAAGGCAGGAGCCTGTCCTTGGCCAGGGGAAGAGACCCCAGACATCACTGTGGCGTGGAGACAGAGTCTGCTCACTACATACCAGAAGGTGGGTACAAAGACCATTTAAGGACGGGGCTGGTGACGGCAGAATTTGGGATCCCCGAAATTATCAGTTAGGTTACACTCTGAAGCTCTCAGGGGGATTGTTAGATTCAGACAGTATTTGTCTCGCAGACCAAATTAAAGAAGCGTGTGGACACATTGCGGGACCAAGAACAGTCGGACATTACGGAGAAGTACCAACAGGGACAGGTCATGATCCTCCCTTGAGGAACAAAAGTCCTGGCTACTGCTGTGCCTGAGGTCAGAGGGGCCTGGGATGACTGGGGACACAGGATAAAGAGAGGGAAGGAGACTAGCGGGGCTGGGCCGCGTTTGGCCAGATGGGACGACTGACTCGGGGAAGCATCGGACTGAGCGAGCCTGGGGCGGGAGTCAAGGCACTGGGGGACGACAGCCTGGATGAGGGGGGACCGGAGCCCACGGGGGCCTCGGTCATCCCCAAGCCTGCGGAGCCCACTGAAGACTCTGTTCTCTGCTTCCTTGGTGAACACCGCGGCCGGGGGTGGATGCCACAGGCTGAGACCGGGCAGGAAGGTGGAGGTGGAAAGCCACGTGCCTCATGCCATCCACAGCCACTACAGGGGGCGGCAGGAGGATGCAAGGCTGACTTCGCCGAGAGCCAGCTGAGGCTGGAGATCTGGCCAAGTGTGATCCCGGCTGCCTGCAGGGCCCTCAGTCACCATTCATCGATGAGGGCCATCTCGCAGCCCAGGGAGCCAACGCATAAGACAGGTGTTTGGACTGCTTGGGGGCTGGGGGGGCCACGTTCAGGGGATCTCAGAAGACCGAGGAAAAAGAAGGGACGCAGTGGCTGAAAAGACAGCAGGGTCTGCGGGCCAGATGGGATGAGGTGAAGTGAATGAAGGGGCAGGACCGTCGTCCAAGGCGCAAAGATGGGCAGGGGGTATTGGACATTCAGATTTGGGGAGGGGCAGGGGTTCCAGGTGGAACGGCTCCGGGGTGGGGGTGCCAGGTGGGACAGCTCTGGGGTACACAGTCGATGCACGTGGCGTTCTCAGCCCAGACTTCCTGGACCCCATTCAGGTGATGGGGTCACTTCTGTGGAGGCTGCTGCCAGGGACCAGCCCACCGACCCTCAGGCAACACTGTTTCTTACCAGGTCTGGACTTTCTTGCCTCTCCCAGAGGGAGGGGCAGGTGGACGCTGCACCCTCAGTGCCCACGGCCCCTGAGTGGCCACTGCCTGGCCCTGCTGTTCCTTTGCTTTGGTGTCCCAGACCTTCCTGGCTGTCAGTCAGCAGAAAGGCCCTGTTCCCCCTCCCCTAGGTGGTCTCCTGGCTGTGAGGGAAGGGGGCTGGTCCTTCCTTGGGGTCCATTCAGGGAAGAGGATGGCTCCCGGCCTGGAGCAAGTCCTCAGCTCTGACTCTGTAGCCTCTTAGTGAGATGGAGTTGCCCCCTGTCACTACCCAGGAGGTGAAGGTAAGAGCCGTTCCTTCTGCCAGGGCCTGGTCAGTCATCTGTTAGGCCATCCTGGCCTGCCTGTGGCCACGGGCAGGGGTCCATGAGAAGGACACACAGTCACAATGACAAGCTGAAATTCGGAGTTGCTAACCCCAGGATTCCATCCAAGGGATTGATTACCCAGCACACCCATCCAAGATTTGCACATGTACCTCAGAGGTGACTGACTGCTAGCAGCAGGACCACACATCGAGGCTGGGACCCCATCCAGGCCTGGAGGTTAGAGGTATGAGCCCTGAGGCCAGGCCACTGGCACTCACCCGGTCAGAGGGTCTCAGCCCCAGGGTCCACCCCTTTTTTGGCTCCTTCCAGTTCTTTCACATCAGGGCCCCCAAGCACAAGTGTGATACAGCACCCAAGGGCCACTCTAAAATGCGTAGCAGCTCAGCTAAGTCCATCATTTCTCATTTTCCAGAAAGCGAAGCAGGAAATCACCCGATGCCACAAACGGATGAAGATGTTTAAACATTGGGATAAGTATAAAAGGAGCAAAAAGGTAAAGTGGAGCGTGGAGGGTCCCCTTCGACCATCCTCTGCAGAGTGATGGTGAGTAGTGCTCATACCTCTTCCCCGGTATGAGAGGCAGGTGGCACCCTGTCCTCACAGCGAATGGCCACGGGCCTGGGTCACCAGCTTTCCTGCACAGCCCTGCAACGGTCACCCTTCTGGGAGAGAATCGCATGCCAGAGCTTGGGCCACCTGTAGGTCAGGGACAGGGATGCCTCCTGGTGGCCCCAAAGGAAGGAATCCATGGAGGTCACAGTTTACAACCCTGAGCCTTCATCCGGGCTGGACTCATGAGAGACAAGGCCCAGTTCAAGGTAGACTCAACCTCTCCCAAGGAACCATAAACACAATTCCTGGAATCTTCCAGAACACTCACACTCCGATGCCCACCCCTTCCCCTCCATGGTCGCCCTGCGGACTCTCTCTCCAGAGCATTCCTCTCTCCATACATGTCTCACCACGTGTACAAGGGGATTCCCCCACAAGTGCGGGGCCAGGCCCGGTCTCTTCTACTGGGTATGGACAAGTTCAAGATCGACAACCCAGGAAAATGCCAGGTCCGGCCCTTCTCCACTCGACCAGACACAGTGCAGGCAGGCCCAGCATTGTCAGGAGCCCGATACCCCTTCCGGGGAAAGAGGCGCCTGTAGGGCGCTCAATTGCACATGCCGGGTGTCAGGTGATTCCACGCGACTCTGCGCGGCTGCCGACGGTTATACCCACCGGCCACACACTGGGTGCCTGTTCTGTGCTGAGCGTGTGCACAGTCGTCCCATTCATCCGCATAGAGACCCCATGGGAGTATTGCTAACGTGCCCGTTTGGCAGAGGGAAGGTAACTGGGGCCGGAGGGGAGGTGACTGGGCCAGGGACCCAGAGGTGTCCCTGGGATGTTATCTCCACCCTGCCCTGTGTCATGTTAGGCACATCTTCTGTCCTCTGCAGCCTCCCTCCCTAGATTCGGGTTCTTCATGAGATTCCGGACCTGATAAGGCAGAGCCTGCCATGGAACAGCCACAGAAATGGGGCCTCTGAGGCCTGTGAACATGGAGAGTGAACGTGGAGAGGCGACCAGCGACCTAGTCTGTGATGGGTGATGAGTCCCGCTGGATAGGCATCTGGTCACCTCTGACTTCATAGAGCATCACTGGTGGCCACTGTAGGGCCCACCCAATTGTGAGATCACAAGGCTGGGAGTGGGGTGGGGAGCCTTCTGTCTTGGGACAGTCTTGGACCATAAAGGAGCTACAGAGGGAGGCCAGGCAGGTGACAAGCATCTGTCCCGTGGGCCAGGGAGTGGGGAAACGGGTTCACCCTGTGTGTCCTTTCCTGTGTCTCATCCTCGAGGGGCCTGACCCACCACTCCCCCAGGGGTGTTCCCCTGGGACCATCCCCAAGGTGGGGGACATGCCTCTGGCTGTTCTCCAGGACACATCCCCAGAGTTCACTTGTTTCTGTTGAGTGACTGGGAAAAAGACAGAGCCCCGTCTCATACTGACATGCTCGGAACTTTAAAGTCCACGGTCCCTCTTGCCGAAGACATGGCCAAAGTCAAATAGTTTACTCTTTTGCCCAAAGCCAACACCTTCCTGCCTGACTGGTGTTAAGATGTAAGTAGAACGCAGCAGTCGTGAGATTTCTTCTTGCCTATAAAGAATTGGACGAGCGTGTTTTCCAGAGAGCTTCTGGGAGGCGCATCTCACAAAGACCTTGGGCCTGTAAATCACGTTCTTTTTCTTCGTGCCCAGAGCAGACCATCGGGGCCCCCCACACCAAGCAAGTGATGCCATTGGTCCTCCTGAGGCAGGTGTGATCCTGCAGGGCCCTTGGGGACAACACGCCCAACTTCCAGGTACCTCAGTTCTCAAGTCCCAAGGCAGGAGCCTGTCCTTGGCCAGGGGAAGAGACCCCAGACATCACTGTGGCGTGGAGACAGAGTCTGCTCACTACATACCAGAAGGTGGGTACAAAGACCATTTAAGGACGGGGCTGGTGACGGCAGAATTTGGGATCCCCGAAATTATCAGTTAGGTTACACTCTGAAGCTCTCAGGGGGATTGTTAGATTCAGACAGTATTTGTCTCGCAGACCAAATTAAAGAAGCGTGTGGACACATTGCGGGACCAAGAACAGTCGGACATTACGGAGAAGTACCAACAGGGACAGGTCATGATCCTCCCTTGAGGAACAAAAGTCCTGGCTACTGCTGTGCCTGAGGTCAGAGGGGCCTGGGATGACTGGGGACACAGGATAAAGAGAGGGAAGGAGACTAGCGGGGCTGGGCCGCGTTTGGCCAGATGGGACGACTGACTCGGGGAAGCATCGGACTGAGCGAGCCTGGGGCGGGAGTCAAGGCACTGGGGGACGACAGCCTGGATGAGGGGGGACCGGAGCCCACGGGGGCCTCGGTCATCCCCAAGCCTGCGGAGCCCACTGAAGACTCTGTTCTCTGCTTGCTTGGTGAACACCGCGGCCGGGGGTGGATGCCACAGGCTGAGACCGGGCAGGAAGGTGGAGGTGGAAAGCCACGTGCCTCATGCCATCCACAGCCACTACAGGGGGCGGCAGGAGGATGCAAGGCTGACTTCGCCGAGAGCCAGCTGAGGCTGGAGATCTGGCCAAGTGTGATCCCGGCTGCCTGCAGGGCCCTCAGTCACCATTCATCGATGAGGGCCATCTCGCAGCCCAGGGAGCCAACGCATAAGACAGGTGTTTGGGCTGCTTGGGGGTTGGGGGGGCCACGTTCAGGGGATCTCAGAAGACCGAGGAAAAAGAAGGGACGCAGTGGCTGAAAAGACAGCAGGGTCTGCGGGCCAGATGGGATGAGGTGAAGTGAATGAAGGGGCAGGACCGTCGTCCAAGGCGCAAAGATGGGCAGGGGGTATTGGACATTCAGATTTGGGGAGGGGCAGGGGTTCCAGGTGGAACGGCTCCGGGGTGGGGGTGCCAGGTGGGACAGCTCTGGGGTACACAGTCGATGCACGTGGCGTTCTCAGCCCAGACTTCCTGGACCCCATTCAGGTGATGGGGTCACTTCTGTGGAGGCTGCTGCCAGGGACCAGCCCACCGACCCTCAGGCAACACTGTTTCTTACCAGGTCTGGACTTTCTTGCCTCTCCCAGAGGGAGGGGCAGGTGGACGCTGCACCCTCAGTGCCCACGGCCCCTGAGTGGCCACTGCCTGGCCCTGCTGTTCCTTTGCTTTGGTGTCCCAGACCTTCCTGGCTGTCAGTCAGCAGAAAGGCCCTGTTCCCCCTCCCCTAGGTGGTCTCCTGGCTGTGAGGGAAGGGGGCTGGTCCTTCCTTGGGGTCCATTCAGGGAAGAGGATGGCTCCCGGCCTGGAGCAAGTCCTCAGCTCTGACTCTGTAGCCTCTTAGTGAGATGGAGTTGCCCCCTGTCACTACCCAGGAGGTGAAGGTAAGAGCCGTTCCTTCTGCCAGGGCCTGGTCAGTCATCTGTTAGGCCATCCTGGCCTGCCTGTGGCCACGGGCAGGGGTCCATGAGAAGGACACACAGTCACAATGACAAGCTGAAATTTGGAGTTGCTAACCCCAGGATTCCATCCAAGGGATTGATTACCCAGCACACCCATCCAAGATTTGCACATGTACCTCAGAGGCGACTGACTGCTAGCAGCAGGACCACACATCGAGGCTGGGACCCCATCCAGGCCTGGAGGTTAGAGGTATGAGCCCTGAGGCCAGGCCACTGGCACTCACCCGGTCAGAGGGTCTCAGCCCCAGGGTCCACCCCTTTTTTGGCTCCTTCCAGTTCTTTCACATCAGGGCCCCCAAGCACAAGTGTGATACAGCACCCAAGGGCCACTCTAAAATGCGTAGCAGCTCAGCTAAGTCCATCATTTCTCATTTTCCAGAAAGCGAAGCAGGAAATCACCCGATGCCACAAACGGATGAAGATGTTTAAACATTGGGATAAGTATAAAAGGAGCAAAAAGGTAAAGTGGAGCGTGGAGGGTCCCCTTCGACCATCCTCTGCAGAGTGATGGTGAGTAGTGCTCATACCTCTTCCCCGGTATGAGAGGCAGGTGGCACCCTGTCCTCACAGCGAATGGCCACGGGCCTGGGTCACCAGCTTTCCTGCACAGCCCTGCAACGGTCACCCTTCTGGGAGAGAATCGCATGCCAGAGCTTGGGCCACCTGTAGGTCAGGGACAGGGATGCCTCCTGGTGGCCCCAAAGGAAGGAATCCATGGAGGTCACAGTTTACAACCCTGAGCCTTCATCCGGGCTGGACTCATGAGAGACAAGGCCCAGTTCAAGGTAGACTCAACCTCTCCCAAGGAACCATAAACACAATTCCTGGAATCTTCCAGAACACTCACACTCCGATGCCCACCCCTTCCCCTCCATGGTCGCCCTGCGGACTCTCTCTCCAGAGCATTCCTCTCTCCATACATGTCTCACCACGTGTACAAGGGGATTCCCCCACAAGTGCGGGGCCAGGCCCGGTCTCTTCTACTGGGTATGGACAAGTTCAAGATCGACAACCCAGGAAAATGCCAGGTCCGGCCCTTCTCCACTCGACCAGAAACAGTGCAGGCAGGCCCAGCATTGTCAGGAGCCCGATACCCCTTCCGGGGAAAGAGGCGCCTGTAGGGCGCTCAATTGCACATGCCGGGTGTCAGGTGATTCCACGCGACTCTGCGCGGCTGCCGACGGTTATACCCACCGGCCACACACTGGGTGCCTGTTCTGTGCTGACCGTGTGCACAGTCGTCCCATTCATCCGCATAGAGACCCCATGGGAGTATTGCTAACGTGCCCGTTTGGCAGAGGGAAGGTAACTGGGGCCGGAGGGGAGGTGACTGGGCCAGGGACCCAGAGGTGTCCCTGGGATGTTATCTCCACCCTGCCCTGTGTCATGTTAGGCACATCTTCTGTCCTCTGCAGCCTCCCTCCCTAGATTCGGGTTCTTCATGAGATTCCGGACCTGATAAGGCAGAGCCTGCCATGGAACAGCCACAGAAATGGGGCCTCTGAGGCCTGTGAACATGGAGAGTGAACGTGGAGAGGCGACCAGCGACCTAGTCTGTGATGGGTGATGAGTCCCGCTGGATAGGCATCTGGTCACCTCTGACTTCATAGAGCATCACTGGTGGCCACTGTAGGGCCCACCCAATTGTGAGATCACAAGGCTGGGAGTGGGGTGGGGAGCCTTCTGTCTTGGGACAGTCTTGGACCATAAAGGAGCTACAGAGGGAGGCCAGGCAGGTGACAAGCATCTGTCCCGTGGGCCAGGGAGTGGGGAAACGGGTTCACCCTGTGTGTCCTTTCCTGTGTCTCATCCTCGAGGGGCCTGACCCACCACTCCCCCAGGGGTGTTCCCCTGGGACCATCCCCAAGGTGGGGGACATGCCTCTGGCTGTTCTCCAGGACACATCCCCAGAGTTCACTTGTTTCTGTTGAGTGACTGGGAAAAAGACAGAGCCCCGTCTCATACTGACATGCTCGGAACTTTAAAGTCCACGGTCCCTCTTGCCGAAGACATGGCCAAAGTCAAATAGGTTACTCTTTTGTCCAAAGCCAACACCTTCCTGCCTGACTGGTGTTAAGATGTAAGTAGAACGCAGCAGTCGTGAGATTTCTTCTTGCCTATAAAGAATTGGACGAGCGTGTTTTCCAGAGAGCTTCTGGGAGGCGCATCTCACAAAGACCTTGGGCCTGTAAATCACGTTCTTTTTCTTCGTGCCCAGAGCAGACCATCGGGGCCCCCCACACCAAGCAAGTGATGCCATTGGTCCTCCTGAGGCAGGTGTGATCCTGCAGGGCCCTTGGGGACAACACGCCCAACTTCCAGGTACCTCAGTTCTCAAGTCCCAAGGCAGGAGCCTGTCCTTGGCCAGGGGAAGAGACCCCAGACATCACTGTGGCGTGGAGACAGAGTCTGCTCACTACATACCAGAAGGTGGGTACAAAGACCATTTAAGGACGGGGCTGGTGACGGCAGAATTTGGGATCCCCGAAATTATCAGTTAGGTTACACTCTGAAGCTCTCAGGGGGATTGTTAGATTCAGACAGTATTTGTCTCGCAGACCAAATTAAAGAAGCGTGTGGACACATTGCGGGACCAAGAACAGTCGGACATTACGGAGAAGTACCAACAGGGACAGGTCATGATCCTCCCTTGAGGAACAAAAGTCCTGGCTACTGCTGTGCCTGAGGTCAGAGGGGCCTGGGATGACTGGGGACACAGGATAAAGAGAGGGAAGGAGACTAGCGGGGCTGGGCCGCGTTTGGCCAGATGGGACGACTGACTCGGGGAAGCATCGGACTGAGCGAGCCTGGGGCGGGAGTCAAGGCACTGGGGGACGACAGCCTGGATGAGGGGGGACCGGAGCCCACGGGGGCCTCGGTCATCCCCAAGCCTGCGGGGCCCACTGAAGACTCTGTTCTCTGCTTGCTTGGTGAACACCGCGGCCGGGGGTGGATGCCACAGGCTGAGACCGGGCAGGAAGGTGGAGGTGGAAAGCCACGTGCCTCATGCCATCCACAGCCACTACAGGGGGCGGCAGGAGGATGCAAGGCTGACTTCGCCGAGAGCCAGCTGAGGCTGGAGATCTGGCCAAGTGTGATCCCGGCTGCCTGCAGGGCCCTCAGTCACCATTCATCGATGAGGGCCATCTCGCAGCCCAGGGAGCCAACGCATAAGACAGGTGTTTGGGCTGCTTGGGGGTTGGGGGGGCCACGTTCAGGGGATCTCAGAAGACCGAGGAAAAAGAAGGGACGCAGTGGCTGAAAAGACAGCAGGGTCTGCGGGCCAGATGGGATGAGGTGAAGTGAATGAAGGGGCAGGACCGTCGTCCAAGGCGCAAAGATGGGCAGGGGTTATTGGACATTCAGATTTGGGGAGGGGCAGGGGTTCCAGGTGGAACGGCTCCGGGGTGGGGGTGCCAGGTGGGACAGCTCTGGGGTACACAGTCGATGCACGTGGCGTTCTCAGCCCAGACTTCCTGGACCCCATTCAGGTGATGGGGTCACTTCTGTGGAGGCTGCTGCCAGGGACCAGCCCACCGACCCTCAGGCAACACTGTTTCTTACCAGGTCTGGACTTTCTTGCCTCTCCCAGAGGGAGGGGCAGGTGGACGCTGCACCCTCAGTGCCCACGGCCCCTGAGTGGCCACTGCCTGGCCCTGCTGTTCCTTTGCTTTGGTGTCCCAGACCTTCCTGGCTGTCAGTCAGCAGAAAGGCCCTGTTCCCCCTCCCCTAGGTGGTCTCCTGGCTGTGAGGGAAGGGGGCTGGTCCTTCCTTGGGGTCCATTCAGGGAAGAGGATGGCTCCCGGCCTGGAGCAAGTCCTCAGCTCTGACTCTGTAGCCTCTTAGTGAGATGGAGTTGCCCCCTGTCACTACCCAGGAGGTGAAGGTAAGAGCCGTTCCTTCTGCCAGGGCCTGGTCAGTCATCTGTTAGGCCATCCTGGCCTGCCTGTGGCCACGGGCAGGGGTCCATGAGAAGGACACACAGTCACAATGACAAGCTGAAATTCGGAGTTGCTAACCCCAGGATTCCATCCAAGGGATTGATTACCCAGCACACCCATCCAAGATTTGCACATGTACCTCAGAGGTGACTGACTGCTAGCAGCAGGACCACACATCGAGGCTGGGACCCCATCCAGGCCTGGAGGTTAGAGGTATGAGCCCTGAGGCCAGGCCACTGGCACTCACCCGGTCAGAGGGTCTCAGCCCCAGGGTCCACCCCTTTTTTGGCTCCTTCCAGTTCTTTCACATCAGGGCCCCCAAGCACAAGTGTGATACAGCACCCAAGGGCCACTCTAAAATGCGTAGCAGCTCAGCTAAGTCCATCATTTCTCATTTTCCAGAAAGCGAAGCAGGAAATCACCCGATGCCACAAACGGATGAAGATGTTTAAACATTGGGATAAGTATAAAAGGAGCAAAAAGGTAAAGTGGAGCGTGGAGGGTCCCCTTCGACCATCCTCTGCAGAGTGATGGTGAGTAGTGCTCATACCTCTTCCCCGGTATGAGAGGCAGGTGGCACCCTGTCCTCACAGCGAATGGCTACAGGCCTGGGTCACCAGCTTTCCTGCACAGCCCTGCAACGGTCACCCTTCTGGGAGAGAATCGCATGCCAGAGCTTGGGCCACCTGTAGGTCAGGGACAGGGATGCCTCCTGGTGGCCCCAAAGGAAGGAATCCATGGAGGTCACAGTTTACAACCCTGAGCCTTCATCCGGGCTGGACTCATGAGAGACAAGGCCCAGTTCAAGGTAGACTCAACCTCTCCCAAGGAACCATAAACACAATTCCTGGAATCTTCCAGAACACTCACACTCCGATGCCCACCCCTTCCCCTCCATGGTCGCCCTGCGGACTCTCTCTCCAGAGCATTCCTCTCTCCATACATGTCTCACCACGTGTACAAGGGGATTCCCCCACAAGTGCGGGGCCAGGCCCGGTCTCTTCTACTGGGTATGGACAAGTTCAAGATCGACAACCCAGGAAAATGCCAGGTCCGGCCCTTCTCCACTCGACCAGACACAGTGCAGGCAGGCCCAGCATTGTCAGGAGCCCGATACCCCTTCCGGGGAAAGAGGCGCCTGTAGGGCGCTCAATTGCACATGCCGGGTGTCAGGTGATTCCACGCGACTCTGCGCGGCTGCCGACGGTTATACCCACCGGCCACACACTGGGTGCCTGTTCTGTGCTGACCGTGTGCACAGTCGTCCCATTCATCCGCATAGAGACCCCATGGGAGTATTGCTAACGTGCCCGTTTGGCAGAGGGAAGGTAACTGGGGCCGGAGGGGAGGTGACTGGGCCAGGGACCCAGAGGTGTCCCTGGGATGTTATCTCCACCCTGCCCTGTGTCATGTTAGGCACATCTTCTGTCCTCTGCAGCCTCCCTCCCTAGATTCGGGTTCTTCATGAGATTCCGGACCTGATAAGGCAGAGCCTGCCATGGAACAGCCACAGAAATGGGGCCTCTGAGGCCTGTGAACATGGAGAGTGAACGTGGAGAGGCGACCAGCGACCTAGTCTGTGATGGGTGATGAGTCCCGCTGGATAGGCATCTGGTCACCTCTGACTTCATAGAGCATCACTGGTGGCCACTGTAGGGCCCACCCAATTGTGAGATCACAAGGCTGGGAGTGGGGTGGGGAGCCTTCTGTCTTGGGACAGTCTTGGACCATAAAGGAGCTACAGAGGGAGGCCAGGCAGGTGACAAGCATCTGTCCCGTGGGCCAGGGAGTGGGGAAACGGGTTCACCCTGTGTGTCCTTTCCTGTGTCTCATCCTCGAGGGGCCTGACCCACCACTCCCCCAGGGGTGTTCCCCTGGGACCATCCCCAAGGTGGGGGACATGCCTCTGGCTGTTCTCCAGGACACATCCCCAGAGTTCACTTGTTTCTGTTGAGTGACTGGGAAAAAGACAGAGCCCCGTCTCATACTGACATGCTCGGAACTTTAAAGTCCACGGTCCCTCTTGCCGAAGACATGGCCAAAGTCAAATAGGTTACTCTTTTGCCCAAAGCCAACACCTTCCTGCCTGACTGGTGTTAAGATGTAAGTAGAACGCAGCAGTCGTGAGATTTCTTCTTGCCTATAAAGAATTGGACGAGCGTGTTTTCCAGAGAGCTTCTGGGAGGCGCATCTCACAAAGACCTTGGGCCTGTAAATCACGTTCTTTTTCTTCGTGCCCAGAGCAGACCATCGGGGCCCCCCACACCAAGCAAGTGATGCCATTGGTCCTCCTGAGGCAGGTGTGATCCTGCAGGGCCCTTGGGGACAACACGCCCAACTTCCAGGTACCTCAGTTCTCAAGTCCCAAGGCAGGAGCCTGTCCTTGGCCAGGGGAAGAGACCCCAGACATCACTGTGGCGTGGAGACAGAGTCTGCTCACTACATACCAGAAGGTGGGTACAAAGACCATTTAAGGACGGGGCTGGTGACGGCAGAATTTGGGATCCCCGAAATTATCAGTTAGGTTACACTCTGAAGCTCTCAGGGGGATTGTTAGATTCAGACAGTATTTGTCTCGCAGACCAAATTAAAGAAGCGTGTGGACACATTGTGGGACCAAGAACAGTCGGACATTACGGAGAAGTACCAACAGGGACAGGTCATGATCCTCCCTTGAGGAACAAAAGTCCTGGCTACTGCTGTGCCTGAGGTCAGAGGGGCCTGGGATGACTGGGGACACAGGATAAAGAGAGGGAAGGAGACTAGCGGGGCTGGGCCGCGTTTGGCCAGATGGGACGACTGACTCGGGGAAGCATCGGACTGAGCGAGCCTGGGGCGGGAGTCAAGGCACTGGGGGACGACAGCCTGGATGAGGGGGGACCGGAGCCCACGGGGGCCTCGGTCATCCCCAAGCCTGCGGGGCCCACTGAAGACTCTGTTCTCTGCTTGCTTGGTGAACACCGCGGCCGGGGGTGGATGCCACAGGCTGAGACCGGGCAGGAAGGTGGAGGTGGAAAGCCACGTGCCTCATGCCATCCACAGCCACTACAGGGGGCGGCAGGAGGATGCAAGGCTGACTTCGCCGAGAGCCAGCTGAGGCTGGAGATCTGGCCAAGTGTGATCCCGGCTGCCTGCAGGGCCCTCAGTCACCATTCATCGATGAGGGCCATCTCGCAGCCCAGGGAGCCAACGCATAAGACAGGTGTTTGGGCTGCTTGGGGGTTGGGGGGGCCACGTTCAGGGGATCTCAGAAGACCGAGGAAAAAGAAGGGACGCAGTGGCTGAAAAGACAGCAGGGTCTGCGGGCCAGATGGGATGAGGTGAAGTGAATGAAGGGGCAGGACCGTCGTCCAAGGCGCAAAGATGGGCAGGGGGTATTGGACATTCAGATTTGGGGAGGGGCAGGGGTTCCAGGTGGAACGGCTCCGGGGTGGGGGTGCCAGGTGGGACAGCTCTGGGGTACACAGTCGATGCACGTGGCGTTCTCAGCCCAGACTTCCTGGACCCCATTCAGGTGATGGGGTCACTTCTGTGGAGGCTGCTGCCAGGGACCAGCCCACCGACCCTCAGGCAACACTGTTTCTTACCAGGTCTGGACTTTCTTGCCTCTCCCAGAGGGAGGGGCAGGTGGACGCTGCACCCTCAGTGCCCACGGCCCCTGAGTGGCCACTGCCTGGCCCTGCTGTTCCTTTGCTTTGGTGTCCCAGACCTTCCTGGCTGTCAGTCAGCAGAAAGGCCCTGTTCCCCCTCCCCTAGGTGGTCTCCTGGCTGTGAGGGAAGGGGGCTGGTCCTTCCTTGGGGTCCATTCAGGGAAGAGGATGGCTCCCGGCCTGGAGCAAGTCCTCAGCTCTGACTCTGTAGCCTCTTAGTGAGATGGAGTTGCCCCCTGTCACTACCCAGGAGGTGAAGGTAAGAGCCGTTCCTTCTGCCAGGGCCTGGTCAGTCATCTGTTAGGCCATCCTGGCCTGCCTGTGGCCACGGGCAGGGGTCCATGAGAAGGACACACAGTCACAATGACAAGCTGAAATTCGGAGTTGCTAACCCCAGGATTCCATCCAAGGGATTGATTACCCAGCACACCCATCCAAGATTTGCACATGTACCTCAGAGGTGACTGACTGCTAGCAGCAGGACCACACATCGAGGCTGGGACCCCATCCAGGCCTGGAGGTTAGAGGTATGAGCCCTGAGGCCAGGCCACTGGCACTCACCCGGTCAGAGGGTCTCAGCCCCAGGGTCCACCCCTTTTTTGGCTCCTTCCAGTTCTTTCACATCAGGGCCCCCAAGCACAAGTGTGATACAGCACCCAAGGGCCACTCTAAAATGCGTAGCAGCTCAGCTAAGTCCATCATTTCTCATTTTCCAGAAAGCGAAGCAGGAAATCACCCGATGCCACAAACGGATGAAGATGTTTAAACATTGGGATAAGTATAAAAGGAGCAAAAAGGTAAAGTGGAGCGTGGAGGGTCCCCTTCGACCATCCTCTGCAGAGTGATGGTGAGTAGTGCTCATACCTCTTCCCCGGTATGAGAGGCAGGTGGCACCCTGTCCTCACAGCGAATGGCCACGGGCCTGGGTCACCAGCTTTCCTGCACAGCCCTGCAACGGTCACCCTTCTGGGAGAGAATCGCATGCCAGAGCTTGGGCCACCTGTAGGTCAGGGACAGGGATGCCTCCTGGTGGCCCCAAAGGAAGGAATCCATGGAGGTCACAGTTTACAACCCTGAGCCTTCATCCGGGCTGGACTCATGAGAGACAAGGCCCAGTTCAAGGTAGACTCAACCTCTCCCAAGGAACCATAAACACAATTCCTGGAATCTTCCAGAACACTCACACTCCGATGCCCACCCCTTCCCCTCCATGGTCGCCCTGCGGACTCTCTCTCCAGAGCATTCCTCTCTCCATACATGTCTCACCACGTGTACAAGGGGATTCCCCCACAAGTGCGGGGCCAGGCCCGGTCTCTTCTACTGGGTATGGACAAGTTCAAGATCGACAACCCAGGAAAATGCCAGGTCCGGCCCTTCTCCACTCGACCAGACACAGTGCAGGCAGGCCCAGCATTGTCAGGAGCCCGATACCCCTTCCGGGGAAAGAGGCGCCTGTAGGGCGCTCAATTGCACATGCCGGGTGTCAGGTGATTCCACGCGACTCTGCGCGGCTGCCGACGGTTATACCCACCGGCCACACACTGGGTGCCTGTTCTGTGCTGAGCGTGTGCACAGTCGTCCCATTCATCCGCATAGAGACCCCATGGGAGTATTGCTAACGTGCCCGTTTGGCAGAGGGAAGGTAACTGGGGCCGGAGGGGAGGTGACTGGGCCAGGGACCCAGAGGTGTCCCTGGGATGTTATCTCCACCCTGCCCTGTGTCATGTTAGGCACATCTTCTGTCCTCTGCAGCCTCCCTCCCTAGATTCGGGTTCTTCATGAGATTCCGGACCTGATAAGGCAGAGCCTGCCATGGAACAGCCACAGAAATGGGGCCTCTGAGGCCTGTGAACATGGAGAGTGAACGTGGAGAGGCGACCAGCGACCTAGTCTGTGATGGGTGATGAGTCCCGCTGGATAGGCATCTGGTCACCTCTGACTTCATAGAGCATCACTGGTGGCCACTGTAGGGCCCACCCAATTGTGAGATCACAAGGCTGGGAGTGGGGTGGGGAGCCTTCTGTCTTGGGACAGTCTTGGACCATAAAGGAGCTACAGAGGGAGGCCAGGCAGGTGACAAGCATCTGTCCCGTGGGCCAGGGAGTGGGGAAACGGGTTCACCCTGTGTGTCCTTTCCTGTGTCTCATCCTCGAGGGGCCTGACCCACCAGTCCCCCAGGGGTGTTCCCTTGGGACCATCTCCAAGGTGGGACATGCCTCTGACTGTTCTCCAGGACACATCCCCAGAGTTCACTGGTTTCTGTTGAGTGACTGGGAAAAAGACAGAGCCCCGTCTCATACTGACATGCTCGGAACTGTAAAGTCCACGGTCCCTCTTGCCGAAGACATGGCCAAAGTCAAATAGGTTACTCTTTTGCCCAAAGCCAACACCTTCCTGCCTGACTGGTGTTAAGATGTAAGTAGAACGCAGCAGTCGTGAGATTTCTTCTTGCCTATAAAGAATTGGACGAGCGTGTTTTCCAGAGAGCTTCTGGGAGGCGCATCTCACAAAGACCTTGGGCCTGTAAATCACGTTCTTTTTCTTCGTGCCCAGCAGACCATCGGGGCCCCCCACACCAAGCAAGTGATGCCATTGGTCCTCCTGAGGCAGGTGTGATCCTGCAGGGCCCTTGGGGACAACACGCCCAACTTCCAGGTACCTCACTTCTCAAGTCCCAAGGCAGGAGCCTGTCCTTGGCCAGGGGAAGAGACCCCAGACATCACTGTGGGGTGGAGACAGAGTCTGCTCACTACATACCAGAAGGTGGGTACAAAGACCATTTAAGGACGGGGCTGGTGACGGCAGAATTTGGGATCCCCGAAATTATCAGTTAGGTTACACTCTGAAGCTCTCAGGGGGATTGTTAGATTCAGACAGTATTTGTCTCGCAGACCAAATTAAAGAAGCGTGTGGACACATTGCGGGACCAAGAACAGTCGGACATTACGGAGAAGTACCAACAGGGACAGGTCATGATCCTCCCTTGAGGAACAAAAGTCCTGGCTACTGCTGTGCCTGAGGTCAGAGGGGCCTGGGATGACTGGGGACACAGGATAAAGAGAGGGAAGGAGACTAGCGGGGCTGGGCCGCGTTTGGCCAGATGGGACGACTGACTCGGGGAAGCATCGGACTGAGCGAGCCTGGGGCGGGAGTCAAGGCACTGGGGGACGACAGCCTGGATGAGGGGGGACCGGAGCCCACGGGGGCCTCGGTCATCCCCAAGCCTGCGGAGCCCACTGAAGACTCTGTTCTCTGCTTGCTTGGTGAACACCGCGGCCGGGGGTGGATGCCACAGGCTGAGACCGGGCAGGAAGGTGGAGGTGGAAAGCCACGTGCCTCATGCCATCCACAGCCACTACAGGGGGCGGCAGGAGGATGCAAGGCTGACTTCGCCGAGAGCCAGCTGAGGCTGGAGATCTGGCCAAGTGTGATCCCGGCTGCCTGCAGGGCCCTCAGTCACCATTCATCGATGAGGGCCATCTCGCAGCCCAGGGAGCCAACGCATAAGACAGGTGTTTGGACTGCTTGGGGGTTGGGGGGGCCACGTTCAGGGGATCTCAGAAGACCGAGGAAAAAGAAGGGACGCAGTGGCTGAAAAGACAGCAGGGTCTGCGGGCCAGATGGGATGAGGTGAAGTGAATGAAGGGGCAGGACCGTCGTCCAAGGCGCAAAGATGGGCAGGGGGTATTGGACATTCAGATTTGGGGAGGGGCAGGGGTTCCAGGTGGAACGGCTCCGGGGTGGGGGTGCCAGGTGGGACAGCTCTGGGGTACACAGTCGATGCACGTGGCGTTCTCAGCCCAGACTTCCTGGACCCCATTCAGGTGATGGGGTCACTTCTGTGGAGGCTGCTGCCAGGGACCAGCCCACCGACCCTCAGGCAACACTGTTTCTTACCAGGTCTGGACTTTCTTGCCTCTCCCAGAGGGAGGGGCAGGTGGACGCTGCACCCTCAGTGCCCACGGCCCCTGAGTGGCCACTGCCTGGCCCTGCTGTTCCTTTGCTTTGGTGTCCCAGACCTTCCTGGCTGTCAGTCAGCAGAAAGGCCCTGTTCCCCCTCCCCTAGGTGGTCTCCTGGCTGTGAGGGAAGGGGGCTGGTCCTTCCTTGGGGTCCATTCAGGGAAGAGGATGGCTCCCGGCCTGGAGCAAGTCCTCAGCTCTGACTCTGTAGCCTCTTAGTGAGATGGAGTTGCCCCCTGTCACTACCCAGGAGGTGAAGGTAAGAGCCGTTCCTTCTGCCAGGGCCTGGTCAGTCATCTGTTAGGCCATCCTGGCCTGCCTGTGGCCACGGGCAGGGGTCCATGAGAAGGACACACAGTCACAATGACAAGCTGAAATTCGGAGTTGCTAACCCCAGGATTCCATCCAAGGGATTGATTACCCAGCACACCCATCCAAGATTTGCACATGTACCTCAGAGGTGACTGACTGCTAGCAGCAGGACCACACATCGAGGCTGGGACCCCATCCAGGCCTGGAGGTTAGAGGTATGAGCCCTGAGGCCAGGCCACTGGCACTCACCCGGTCAGAGGGTCTCAGCCCCAGGGTCCACCCCTTTTTTGGCTCCTTCCAGTTCTTTCACATCAGGGCCCCCAAGCACAAGTGTGATACAGCACCCAAGGGCCACTCTAAAATGCGTAGCAGCTCAGCTAAGTCCATCATTTCTCATTTTCCAGAAAGCGAAGCAGGAAATCACCCGATGCCACAAACGGATGAAGATGTTTAAACATTGGGATAAGTATAAAAGGAGCAAAAAGGTAAAGTGGAGCGTGGAGGGTCCCCTTCGACCATCCTCTGCAGAGTGATGGTGAGTAGTGCTCATACCTCTTCCCCGGTATGAGAGGCAGGTGGCACCCTGTCCTCACAGCGAATGGCCACGGGCCTGGGTCACCAGCTTTCCTGCACAGCCCTGCAACGGTCACCCTTCTGGGAGAGAATCGCATGCCAGAGCTTGGGCCACCTGTAGGTCAGGGACAGGGATGCCTCCTGGTGGCCCCAAAGGAAGGAATCCATGGAGGTCACAGTTTACAACCCTGAGCCTTCATCCGGGCTGGACTCATGAGAGACAAGGCCCAGTTCAAGGTAGACTCAACCTCTCCCAAGGAACCATAAACACAATTCCTGGAATCTTCCAGAACACTCACACTCCGATGCCCACCCCTTCCCCTCCATGGTCGCCCTGCGGACTCTCTCTCCAGAGCATTCCTCTCTCCATACATGTCTCACCACGTGTACAAGGGGATTCCCCCACAAGTGCGGGGCCAGGCCCGGTCTCTTCTACTGGGTATGGACAAGTTCAAGATCGACAACCCAGGAAAATGCCAGGTCCGGCCCTTCTCCACTCGACCAGACACAGTGCAGGCAGGCCCAGCATTGTCAGGAGCCCGATACCCCTTCCGGGGAAAGAGGCGCCTGTAGGGCGCTCAATTGCACATGCCGGGTGTCAGGTGATTCCACGCGACTCTGCGCGGCTGCCGACGGTTATACCCACCGGCCACACACTGGGTGCCTGTTCTGTGCTGAGCGTGTGCACAGTCGTCCCATTCATCCGCATAGAGACCCCATGGGAGTATTGCTAACGTGCCCGTTTGGCAGAGGGAAGGTAACTGGGGCCGGAGGGGAGGTGACTGGGCCAGGGACCCAGAGGTGTCCCTGGGATGTTATCTCCACCCTGCCCTGTGTCATGTTAGGCACATCTTCTGTCCTCTGCAGCCTCCCTCCCTAGATTCGGGTTCTTCATGAGATTCCGGACCTGATAAGGCAGAGCCTGCCATGGAACAGCCACAGAAATGGGGCCTCTGAGGCCTGTGAACATGGAGAGTGAACGTGGAGAGGCGACCAGCGACCTAGTCTGTGATGGGTGATGAGTCCCGCTGGATAGGCATCTGGTCACCTCTGACTTCATAGAGCATCACTGGTGGCCACTGTAGGGCCCACCCAATTGTGAGATCACAAGGCTGGGAGTGGGGTGGGGAGCCTTCTGTCTTGGGACAGTCTTGGACCATAAAGGAGCTACAGAGGGAGGCCAGGCAGGTGACAAGCATCTGTCCCGTGGGCCAGGGAGTGGGGAAACGGGTTCACCCTGTGTGTCCTTTCCTGTCTCTCATCCTCGAGGGGCCTGACCCACCAGTCCCCCAGGGGTGTTCCCTTGGGACCATCTCCAAGGTGGGACATGCCTCTGACTGTTCTCCAGGACACATCCCCAGAGTTCACTGGTTTCTGTTGAGTGACTGGGAAAAAGACAGAGCCCCTTCTCATACTGACATGCTCGGAACTGTAAAGTCCACGGTCCCTCTTGCCGAAGACATGGCCAAAGTCAAATAGGTTACTCTTTTGCCCAAAGCCAACACCTTCCTGCCTGACTGGTGTTAAGATGTAAGTAGAACGCAGCAGTCGTGAGATTTCTTCTTGCCTATAAAGAATTGGACGAGCGTGTTTTCCAGAGAGCTTCTGGGAGGCGCATCTCACAAAGACCTTGGGCCTGTAAATCACGTTCTTTTTCTTCGTGCCCAGCAGACCATCGGGGCCCCCCACACCAAGCAAGTGATGCCATTGGTCCTCCTGAGGCAGGTGTGATCCTGCAGGGCCCTTGGGGACAACACGCCCAACTTCCAGGTACCTCACTTCTCAAGTCCCAAGGCAGGAGCCTGTCCTTGGCCAGGGGAAGAGACCCCAGACATCACTGTGGGGTGGAGACAGAGTCTGCTCACTACATACCAGAAGGTGGGTACAAAGACCATTTAAGGACGGGGCTGGTGACGGCAGAATTTGGGATCCCCGAAATTATCAGTTAGGTTACACTCTGAAGCTCTCAGGGGGATTGTTAGATTCAGACAGTATTTGTCTCGCAGACCAAATTAAAGAAGCGTGTGGACACATTGCGGGACCAAGAACAGTCGGACATTACGGAGAAGTACCAACAGGGACAGGTCATGATCCTCCCTTGAGGAACAAAAGTCCTGGCTACTGCTGTGCCTGAGGTCAGAGGGGCCTGGGATGACTGGGGACACAGGATAAAGAGAGGGAAGGAGACTAGCGGGGCTGGGCCGCGTTTGGCCAGATGGGACGACTGACTCGGGGAAGCATCGGACTGAGCGAGCCTGGGGCGGGAGTCAAGGCACTGGGGGACGACAGCCTGGATGAGGGGGGACCGGAGCCCACGGGGGCCTCGGTCATCCCCAAGCCTGCGGAGCCCACTGAAGACTCTGTTCTCTGCTTGCTTGGTGAACACCGCGGCCGGGGGTGGATGCCACAGGCTGAGACCGGGCAGGAAGGTGGAGGTGGAAAGCCACGTGCCTCATGCCATCCACAGCCACTACAGGGGGCGGCAGGAGGATGCAAGGCTGACTTCGCCGAGAGCCAGCTGAGGCTGGAGATCTGGCCAAGTGTGATCCCGGCTGCCTGCAGGGCCCTCAGTCACCATTCATCGATGAGGGCCATCTCGCAGCCCAGGGAGCCAACGCATAAGACAGGTGTTTGGACTGCTTGGGGGTTGGGGGGGCCACGTTCAGGGGATCTCAGAAGACCGAGGAAAAAGAAGGGACGCAGTGGCTGAAAAGACAGCAGGGTCTGCGGGCCAGATGGGATGAGGTGAAGTGAATGAAGGGGCAGGACCGTCGTCCAAGGCGCAAAGATGGGCAGGGGGTATTGGACATTCAGATTTGGGGAGGGGCAGGGGTTCCAGGTGGAACGGCTCCGGGGTGGGGGTGCCAGGTGGGACAGCTCTGGGGTACACAGTCGATGCACGTGGCGTTCTCAGCCCAGACTTCCTGGACCCCATTCAGGTGATGGGGTCACTTCTGTGGAGGCTGCTGCCAGGGACCAGCCCACCGACCCTCAGGCAACACTGTTTCTTACCAGGTCTGGACTTTCTTGCCTCTCCCAGAGGGAGGGGCAGGTGGACGCTGCACCCTCAGTGCCCACGGCCCCTGAGTGGCCACTGCCTGGCCCTGCTGTTCCTTTGCTTTGGTGTCCCAGACCTTCCTGGCTGTCAGTCAGCAGAAAGGCCCTGTTCCCCCTCCCCTAGGTGGTCTCCTGGCTGTGAGGGAAGGGGGCTGGTCCTTCCTTGGGGTCCATTCAGGGAAGAGGATGGCTCCAGGCCTGGAGCAAGTCCTCAGCTCTGACTCTGAAGCCTCTTAGTGAGATGGAGTTGCCCCCTGTCACTACCCAGGAGGTGAAGGTAAGAGCCGTTCCTTCTGCCAGGGCCTGGTCAGTCATCTGTTAGGCCATCCTGGCCTGCCTTTGGCCACGGGCAGGGGTCCATGAGAAGGACCCACAGTCACAAGCTGAGTTACTAACCCCAGGATTCCATCCAAGGGATTGATTACCCAGCACACCCATCCAAGATTTGCACATGTACCTCAGAGGCGACTGACTGCTAGCAGCAGGACCACACATCGAGGCTGGGACCCCATCCAGGCCTGGAGGTTAGAGGTATGAGCCCTGAGGCCAGGCCACTGGCACTCACCCGGTCAGAGGGTCTCAGCCCCAGGGTCCACCCCTGTTTTGGCTCCTTCCAGTTCTTTCACATCAGGGCCCCCAAGCACAAGTGTGATACAGCACCCAAGGGCCACTCTAAAATGCGTAGCAGCTCAGCTAAGTCCATCATTTCTCATTTTCCAGAAAGCGAAGCAGGAAATCACCCGATGCCACAAATGGATGAAGATGTTTAAACATTGGGATAAGTATAAAAGGAGCAAAAAGGTAAAGTGGAGCGTGGAGGGTCCCCTTCGACCATCCTCTGCAGAGTGATGGTGAGTAGTGCTCATACCTCTTCCCCGGTATGAGAGGCAGGTGGCACCCTGTCCTCACAGCGAATGGCCACGGGCCTGGGTCACCAGCTTTCCTGCACAGCCCTGCAACGGTCACCCTTCTGGGAGAGAATCGCATGCCAGAGCTTGGGCCACCTGTAGGTCAGGGACAGGGATGCCTCCTGGTGGCCCCAAAGGAAGGAATCCATGGAGGTCACAGTTTACAACCCTGAGCCTTCATCCGGGCTGGACTCATGAGAGACAAGGCCCAGTTCAAGGTAGACTCAACCTCTCCCAAGGAACCATAAACACAATTCCTGGAATCTTCCAGAATACTCACACACCGATTCCCACCCCTTCCCCTCCATGGTCGCCCTGCGGACTCTCTCTCCAGAGCATTCCTCTCTCCATACATGTCTCACCACGTGTACAAGGGGATTCGCCCACAAGTGCGGGGCCAGGCCCGGTCTCTTCTACTGGGTATGGACAAGTTCAAGATCGACAACCCAGGAAAATGCCAGGTCCGGCCCTTCTCCACTCGACCAGAAACAGTGCAGGCAGGCCCAGCATTGTCAGGAGCCCGATGCCCCTTCCGGGGAAAGAGGCGCCTGTAGGGCGCTCGATTGCACATGCCGGGTGTCAGGTGATTCCACGCGACTCTGCGCGGCTGCCGACGGTTATACCCACCGGCCACACACTGGGTGCCTGTTCTGTGCTGACCGTGTGCACAGTCGTCCCATTCATCCGCATAGAGACCCCATGGGAGTATTGCTAACGTGCCCGTTTGGCAGAGGGAAGGTAACTGGGGCCGGAGGGGAGGTGACTGGGCCAGGGACCCAGAGGTGTCCCTGGGATGTTATCTCCACCCTGCCCTGTGTCATGTTAGGCACATCTTCTGTCCTCTGCAGCCTCCCTTCCTAGATTCGGGTTCTTCATGAGATTCCGGACCTGATCAGGCAGAGCCTGCCATGGAACAGCCACAGAAATGGGGCCTCTGAGGCCTGTGAACATGGAGAGTGAACGTGGAGAGGCGACCAGCGACCTAGTCTGTGATGGGTGATGAGTCCCGCTGGATAGGCATCTGGTCACCTCTGACTTCATAGAGCATCACTGGTGGCCACTGTAGGGCCCACCCAATTGTGAGATCACAAGGCTGGGAGTGGGGTGGGGAGCCTTCTGTCTTGGGACAGTCTTGGACCATAAAGGAGCTACAGAGGGAGGCCAGGCAGGTGACAAGCATCTGTCCCGTGGGCCAGGGAGTGGGGTAACGGGTTCACCCTGTGTGTCCTTTCCTGTGTCTCATCCTCGAGGGGCCTGACCCACCACTCCCCCAGGGGTGTTCCCTTGGGACCATCTCCAAGGTGGGACATGCCTCTGACTGTTCTCCAGGACACATCCCCAGAGTTCACTTGTTTCTGTTGAGTGACTGGGAAAAAGACAGAGCCCCTTCTCATACTGACATGCTCGGAACTGTAAAGTCCACGGTCCCTCTTGCCGAAGACATGGCCAAAGTCAAATAGGTTACTCTTTTGCCCAAAGCCAACACCTTCCTGCCTGACTGGTGTTAAGATGTAAGTAGAACGCAGCAGTCGTGAGATTTCTTCTTGCCTATACAGAATTGGACGAGCGTGTTTTCCAGAGAGCTTCTGGGAGGCGCATCTCACAAAGACCTTGGGCCTGTAAATCACGTTCTTTTTCTTCGTGCCCAGAGCAGACCATCGGGGCCCCCCACACCAAGCAAGTGATGCCATTGGTCCTCCTGAGGCAGGTGTGATCCTGCAGGGCCCTTGGGGACAACACGCCCAACTTCCAGGTACCTCAGTTCTCAAGTCCCAAGGCAGGAGCCTGTCCTTGGCCAGGGGAAGAGACCCCAGACATCACTGTGGGGTGGAGACAGAGTCTGCTCACTACATACCAGAAGGTGGGTACAAAGACCATTTAAGGACGGGGCTGGTGACGGCAGAATTTGGGATCCCCGAAATTATCAGTTAGGTTACACTCTGAAGCTCTCAGGGGGATTGTTAGATTCAGACAGTATTTGTCTCGCAGACCAAATTAAAGAAGCGTGTGGACACATTGCGGGACCAAGAACAGTCGGACATTACGGAGAAGTACCAACAGGGACAGGTCATGATCCTCCCTTGAGGAACAAAAGTCCTGGCTACTGCTGTGCCTGAGGTCAGAGGGGCCTGGGATGACTGGGGACACAGGATAAAGAGAGGGAAGGAGACTAGCGGGGCTGGGCCGCGTTTGGCCAGATGGGACGACTGACTCGGGGAAGCATCGGACTGAGCCAGCCTGGGGCGGGAGTCAAGGCACTGGGGGACGACAGCCTGGATGAGGGGGGACCGGAGCCCACGGGGGCCTCGGTCATCCCCAAGCCTGCGGAGCCCACTGAAGACTCTGTTCTCTGCTTGCTTGGTGAACACCGCGGCCGGGGGTGGATGCCACAGGCTGAGACCGGGCAGGAAGGTGGAGGTGGAAAGCCACGTGCCTCATGCCATCCACAGCCACTACAGGGGGCGGCAGGAGGATGCAAGGCTGACTTCGCCGAGAGCCAGCTGAGGCTGGAGATCTGGCCAAGTGTGATCCCGGCTGCCTGCAGGGCCCTCAGTCACCATTCATCGATGAGGGCCATCTCGCAGCCCAGGGAGCCAACGCATAAGACAGGTGTTTGGACTGCTTGGGGATTGGGGGGCCCACGTTCAGGGGATCTCAGAAGACCGAGGAAAAAGAAGGGACGCAGTGGCTGAAAAGACAGCAGGGTCTGCGGGCCAGATGGGATGAGGTGAAGTGAATGAAGGGGCAGGACCGTCGTCCAAGGCGCAAAGATGGGCAGGGGGTATTGGACATTCAGATTTGGGGAGGGGCAGGGGTTCCAGGTGGAACGGCTCTGGAGTGGGGTTGCCAGGTGGGACAGCTCTTGGGTACACAGTCGATGCACGTGGCCTTCCCAGCCCACACCTCCTGAACCCCATTCACGTGATGGGGTCACTTCTGTGGAGGCTGCTGCCAGGGACCAGCCAACCGACCCTCAGGCAACACTGTTTCTTACCAGGTCTGGACTCTCTTGCCTCTCCCAGTGGGAGGGGCAGGTGGACGCTGTACCCTCAGTGCCCACGGCCCCGAGCGGCCCCTGCCTGGCCCTGCTGCTCCTTTGCTTTGGTGTCCTAGACCTTCCTGGCTGTCAGTCAGCAGGAAGGCCCTGTTCCCCCTCCCCTAGGTGGTCTCCTGGCTGTGAGGGAAGGGGGCTGGTCCTTCCTTGGGGTCCATTCAGGGAAGAGGATGGCTCCCAGCCTGGAGCAAGTCCTCAGCTCTGACTCTGTAGCCTCTTAGTGAGATGGAGTTGCCTCATGTCACTACCCAGGAGGTGAAGGTAAGAGCCGTTCCTTCTGCCAGGGCCTGGTCAGTCATCTGTTAGGCCATCCTGGCCTGCCTGTGACCACGGGCAGTCGTCCATGAGAAGGACACACAGTCACAATGACAAGCTGAAATTCTGAGTTGCTAACCCCAGGATTCCATCCAAGCGATTGATTACCCAGCACACCCATCCAAGATTTGCACATGCACCTCAGAGGTGACTGACTGCTAGCCAGCAGGACCACACATCGAGGCTGGGACCCCATCCAGGCCTGGAGGTTAGAGGTATGAGCCCTGAGGCCAGGCCACTGGCACTAACCCGGTCAGAGGGTCTCAGCCCCAGAGTCGACCTCTTTTTTGGCTCCTTCCAGTTCTGTCACATCAGGGCCCCCAAGCACAAGAGTGATACTTCACCAAAGGGCCGCTCTAAAATACGTAGCTGCTCAGCTAAGTCCATCGTTTCTCATTTTCCAGAAAACGAAGCAGGAAATCACCCGATGCCACAAATGGATGAAGATGTTTAAACATTGGGATAAGTATAAAAGGAGCAAAAAGGTAAAGTGGAGCGTGGAGGGTCCCCTGCGACCACCCTCTGCAGAGTGATGGTGAGTAGTGCTCCTACCTCTTCCCCGGTATGAGAGGCAGGTGGCACCCTGTCCTCACAGCGAATGGCCACGGGCCTGCGTCACCAGCTTTCCTGCACAGCCCTGCAACGGTCACCCTTCTGGGAGAGAATCGCATGCCAGAGCTTGGGCCACTTGTAGGTCAGGGACAGGGATGCCTCCTGGTGGCCCCAAAGGAAGGAATCCATGGAGGTCACAGTTTACAACCCTGAGCCTTCATCCGGGCTGGACTCATGAGAGACAAGGCCCAGTTCAAGGTAGACTCAACCTCTCCCAAGGAACCATAAACACAATTCCTGGAATCTTCCAGAATACTCACACTCTGATTCCCACCCCTTCCCCTCCATGGTCGCCCTGCGGACTCTCTCTCCAGAGCATTCCTCTCTCCATACATGTCTCACCACGTGTACAAGGGGATTCCCCCACAAGTGCGGGGCCAGGCCCGGTCTCTTCTACTGGGTATGGACAAGTTCAAGATCGACAACCCAGGAAAATGCCAGGTCCGGCCCTTCTCCACTCGACCAGACACAGTGCAGGCAGGCCCAGCATTGTCAGGAGCCCGATACCCCTTCCGGGGAAAGAGGCGCCTGTAGGGCGCTCAATTGCACATGCCGGGTGTCAGGTGATTCCACGCGACTCTGCGCGGCTGCCGACGGTTATACCCACCGGCCACACACTGGGTGCCTGTTCTGTGCTGACCGTGTGCACAGTCGTCCCATTCATCCGCATAGAGACCCCATGGGATTATTGCTAACGTGCCCGTTTGGCAGAGGGAAGGTAACTGGGGCCGGAGGGGAGGTGACTGGGCCAGGGACCCAGAGGTGTCCCTGGGATGTTATCTCCACCCTGCCCTGTGTCATGTTAGGCACATCTTCTGTCCTCTGCAGCCTCCCTCCCTAGATTCGGGTTCTTCATGAGATTCTGGACCTGATAAGGCAGAGCCTACCATGGAACAGCCACAGAAATGGGGCCTCTGAGGCCTGTGAACATGGAGAGTGAACGTGGAGAGGCGACCAGCGACCTAGTCTGTGATGGGTGATGAGTCCCGCTGGATAGGCATCTGGTCACCTCTGACTTCATAGAGCATCATTGGTGGACACTGTAGGGCCCACCCAATTGTGAGATCACAAGGCTGGGAGTGGGGTGGGGAGCCTTCTGTCCTGGGACAGTCATGGATGGTGAAGGAGCCACTGAGAGAGGCCTGGCTTGTGACAAGGGCATCTGGTATGGGTCAATGGGTCAGATATAGAAGAAAATGTTTTTTAAAATATGGAGGGAGAATGAATGAAAAATGGAAGCCTGCATCATGATTGGTGCTCAGTGATGGGTGTATGGGGAGTTCAAAAATCTTCTCCATACTTTTTTGCATATTTGAAAGTTTTCATAATAAAAAGTGTTTCTTAAAAAACAGTAAATTCTGCCTGATGCTCAGCACTGCATCAGGATGGAGCTCCTTAGCATGGCTCCAGGGCTCCCCTTCAGCCCTGTCCCGTGTCCTCTGTCCTTGTACCCTGCGCTCCAGGATGCAGGACCTCAGCCAGCACCACTCAGGCTGAGTCACAACTCCCTGCCTCCTTCAGTGCCCCTGGGAGTGGCACATCTTCTAACCCTGTCAGAAGAGGATGACTTCTCATGTTGGTGAAGCTCAGGTATCACCTCCCCCTGGTCCTAATTCTCCTCTGGCCTCCCCCTGACAGAACTGGCTGCTGCCTCCTAAATGGCTAATAAAATTCTATGAGTCATTTCCAACTCATGGGCATCAGCTTCCTGGAGATCTGTGTAGAGAAAGATTCTCATGCTCTATGTGGGCTCCATGGGAAGGTGTCTTGATTGATTAGTGATGTCTGCCATGAGCACAGAATGGGAAGAATGATTACAGAAATGAAGGACAGATTAGTGGTTACCAGGGGACAAGGGTGAGGGGAAAGGGAGGGTGTGGTTACATTGTGGCATAAGAGAACCTTATGGTCAAGATACAGTTGCATATCTTGACTGTGGTGGTAGTTATGTGAATCTACACATGTAATAAAATTGCACAGAGCTACACACATGCCCAAATGAGTGCTTATGTAAATAGTAGAATTTGAATGAACTGGAAATATCAACGTCAATTCCCTCATTTTTATATTATACTATTGTTATTCAAGGTATTAACATTGAGGGAGACTGGGTGAAGGGCACATAGGGCCTCCTTATACATTTCTTTGCAACTTCCTGTGAATCTATAATTATTTAAAAGGAAGAAAAGAAAGGAACAGCAAAGAACAGATGGGATGAATAGAGAATAAACAGCAAGATGGTTGATTCAAACACAACCATATCAATAATTACATTATGTGCAAATGGTCTAAACTTTCCAAAAAAGAGAGATTGTCAGACTCATTAAGAAAAAGCATGATCAAACTTTACGCTACCTACACAGATAAGTTAAAATAGTAGATTAGAAAAAATATATCAAGTAAGCACTAATTGTAAGATAGTAGAAGTGACTATATTAGTTTTAAACAAAATAGATTTCAGAGCAAAGAATGCTACAAGAGAACAAGAGGGTCATGTCATAATGACAAAGGGCCAATTCATCAAGAGGTTATAAAAATACACATAAAACAGAACTGCAAAATATATGAAGCCCAGACTGACATGCCTTCAAGGAGAAATAAACAAATCTTCAATTATGGTCAGAAATTTTAATACCATTTCTTAACAATTAATAGAACAAGTAGACATAAAACCAACTAGGATAGAGAAAGACATTGAAAATACTATCAACCAACTTGACCTAATTGACATTTACAGAACACTCAACAACAACAGAACACCCAATCTTTTCAAATGAATGTAAAACACCAATATAGACCATACTCTGGACCGATAAACAATTCTCAATAAACTTTAAAGGATTTGAAGTATATTTTCTGTTTACAATGAAATTAAGTAATAAATCAGTAACAGAAAGATCTAAAAATCTCCCATACATGAAAATTTAAAAAAATATTTTTAAATGACTCATTGGTCAAAGAACAATTCAAAAGGAAAATTAGAAATTATTTTGAGTGAAATGAGAATAAAAACACAAACTTTTCCCAAAAGTTGAAGAGAGAATTCTTCTTGACTCATTCTATGAGGCCAGTGTTATACTGATACCAAAACCAAAAATGGGTATTACTAAAGAAAATTTTGTATCATTGTCCCTTGTGAATATAAATACAAAAATTCATAGCAAAAATCTTAGTAAATTGAATCCAACAATATGGTAAAGGGATAATACATCATGACTGGTGGGTTTTATCCCAGGAATGTAAATTTTGTTTAACATTAAGAAAATCACCAGCTTAACAAACTAAAAGAAATAGAGAAAAAAAAAGACTACATAATCATCTCAACAGATATCGAAAAAGTATTTGACTATATGCAATATTCTTACCTGGTGAAAACTCTTAGCAAATTAGGGTTAGTGAAGAGGATTTTCTCAACCTGATAAAGGGCATCACCAAAAAGTAAGCAAAAAATAACTAATCTAGGTATAATTAACATTATGCTTAGTGGTGAGAGCCTGAATACTTTTCTCTTAAAATCAGGAACAAGTCAATTTCTGCTCTCACTACTTCTTTTCAGCATTGTCCTGGAGGTTCTATTCAATGCAATGAGGCCAGATTGGAAGGGAAGAAGTAAAACTGTCTTTACTTGCAGATCACATTACAGACTATGTAGAAAATCTGATGGAAAAAAAGCTACTAGAAAGTAAATTTAGCCAAGTTCCAGAACATAAGATCAAGCACGCATTGGTGGTTCAGTGGTAGAATTCTCGCCTGTCAGAACATAAGATCAATATTCAAAACTCAATTATATTTCTACATACTAGCAACAAATAGAAAAATGAAATTTAAAAATATTATTTACAATAACAAAAAAATTTGAAATATTTGGGGAAAAACCTGACAAAAGTTGTACAGATATATAAACTAAAAGTTACAAAGCATTGCTGAGAGAAATTAAAGAAGACAAATAAGTGAAGAAAGATACTTGACCAAAGAAGATATAAGAGGGGCTGATATACACATGAAAAGATGCTTAGTTAGCATCATCAGTCATTAGGGAAACAAAATAAAACCACAATGAGATACAATTACACACCTATTAGAATGTCTGCAGTTAAAAAGATTGACTGTACCAAGTGCTGGTGAGAATATGAAGTAACTAGACATTTCTAACACTGCTGATAAGAATGCAAAATTATACATCCACTTTGAAAAACAGTTTGGAAGTTTCTTAAGAAGGTTAAATATATGCCTCCTATATGACGACCCAGTCATTCCACTCCTAGGTATTTACCCGAGGGGAGTAAAAGTTTATGTTCATACAAACACTTGTGCATGAATGTTCATAGCAGCTTTACTTGCAACAACACATAATTGGAACCAATCCAAATGTCCATCAACAGCTGAATGTGTATATCAATTGTGGTACATCCATACGATGGAATACTACTTGGCAGTAAAAAAGGACAAACTATTGAAATTTTCAACAACATGGATGAATCTCAAAATAATTATGCTCAGTGAAAGAAGCCAGACCTTCATTCTCCCACATGCTGTATAATTCCTATATTTTATATGTACTCATACATACACATATGTTGTATGCATATATAACATAATGTTGTATGTGTGTGTTTTTCTATAAAACTCCATAAATAGCAAAAATCCTATCAGTGGCTGCCTGAGCGCAGGGCCCATGGTGGGGAAGGACAAGAGGGTTACTAAGAGGCACAGAGAGACTTTGGGGAGAACTGTATGTGTCCATCGTGTTGACTGTGTTACTAGTTTCATGGTGTGTTCATATGCTAAAGCTTATCAAATCATCACTTTAAATATGTTCAGCTTATTGTGTGTCAATTATCTCTCTCTGAAGTTGTTTTTGAAAGAAATAGAACAATGTGAAAAGATAATTGCAGAGCCAACAAAACTAAACAAGAGCCAATGTAACATAATAACATTAGGGAACCAATAAGATCATAAACCTTAAATGGTAAAAATTAAGAACAGAATAAATACAAATGAAAATGTAATTCCTGATATCAAATAGTCGAGAATGTGCCACCAAGTTGCACAGCCCTAGGGAGCCCTGTTCACATGGTCACAGCTCATGAACTGACTGGGCCCACTGGAGTCATGCAGCCCACCGCCCTGTGACCTTGTGCAACACCTCTGCTCCAGATGACCACAGTGGAAGCAGAGGAGAAACACATGAAGGTCAATGAACACGGCGAGATTTTAATTGATTTGGAGGACAACATTGAACTTACTTTAGAATAACTGATGCTTTCACAGTAAAAAGCATAACAGATGAAGTAGAAATATAATAATAGAAATTAGAAATCCCTGGAAAGAGAAATTATGGAATTTGTGAATTAGAAAGCACACTGTAGGGCGGGCCGGTTAGCTCAGTGGGTTAGAGCACAGTATCATAACACCAAGGTCACAGTTCAGATCCCCATGCTGGCCAGCCACCAAACAAAAAAAGAAGCACACTCTTACCAAGGGGCTTGGGGTGGGGAGGCAGGGAGAGAATTTTTCAGGAGTCAAGGTAGAAAGTGAGTCATCGATAAACTGTAATAAACCAGGGTGGCCTCGGAATCTTTGGTAACAACGTATAATTCCAGAAGACAATGGAGAAATATATTCAAAATTCTTACTTTAAGAAAATGTAAGCCAATATTATTATATCCAGTCATGATGTCATTCAAGAATAAAGGCCTGTAAAAGACATCTCCAACATGAAAGAATTGAAGGCAGTAGGACTATTCATGGACCCTATTGAAAAGCTATTTATCTGAGGATGACATCCAGCTGGCAGTGGTAGAAATCCAGTGGTAGAGACTGGCTATTACCTTCCAATGTCTGTTTCCTCCTTCCTCGGTCAGAAGAACCCTGATATGTTCCTGGGCACATTGTCACCCACCCTTGAGTCTACCTTGCCCAGCCTCCCTTGCAGCTAGTTACAGTCAAGTCACAACGTTTCAGCCAATGGTATATAAGCAGAGGTGTCGTACGCAATTCCTGGAAGTCTATTTGAGGAGGAGGAGGACACCCGTCTTTAGCCTTCATCCATCCTCATGCCTAAAAGGTGGAGGTGACAGGTGGAGTCCTAGCACTAGCCGTCTTACACCACGAGGACGAAGGCCAGCCCCTACTGGTGACAGAGAAGTCAGCTCAGAAGAGCTCAACTGCCAGATGAATTTGTGGATCTTCCAAAGCTTCCCTAGTCTGCTAACTCCAGACTTATTTTCCAGGAAAAAGAAATGAGATTTTAGTTTGCTGAAGCCACCATCTGTCACTGTCGTGACACACAGTGGAACAACACTGGGACCAGTCCATCAGTCAACTGACAGATGCACCAAGGTAACGAACTTGGGTCTGGCAAAGCTGTGGGTGAAAGTACTGGTTTTGTGTAGAGTCCATTAAATTTTTCCCTAAGACTTAAAAACTGATATAATTACACCCACAGAGTACATGGAGACGTTATACAGTTTTAAATGTAAAAATAATAATATGACTCACAACACCAGGCAGTGAGAACAGGGACCGAATGAGGAAGAAAGCTAGTGGTCTCATCGCTCCGAGCAGGAAGTCAGTCGATACTGTGCAAATTTAAAATATGTCATTTAAAAATGACTCCAGCTTCCTAATATTTTCTATGATCCCTTTGAAGGAATCTGTTAGAAAATATCTCCTCGTGCTGAAGAAATATTCGTCTAAATGGAGCAATCCCTTTCATTTCACTTTAGATTTTTTTTTCTTCTTTTAAACCAAAATAAAATTGAATTGAATACTTCTTTATTAACAAGTAGCCTGTGTTGTATAACCCCTCCTTTATATTACTGACTATGTAGTCTTCTATCAAGACATCGGTATGTGCTGGTTTCCGGGGATTATGTTTTGCAGGGATTATTAATCTTTTTCTTAACAGTTTTCTTAATTTCTTGAATTCTGTATAATAAGCATATATTACTTTTTTTAGAAAAATCAGTGGGAATATAGTGCACATTCTGCTGTATTCACCTTATGTTACCCAGGGCATCCCTCTGAGTCACCGATTTATATTCTATGGCATGTATGTCCTTTAATTTATTTAAACAATTCCTTATACATGAATATTCAGGTTTTCTAAACATCTCACCTCACCTTCTTACATCATGATTTTTTTTTTTTTTTGTCTTTTTCGTGACCGGCACTCAGCCAGTGAGTGCACTGGCCATTCCTATATAGGATCCGAACCCGTGGCAGGAGCGTCGCTGCGCTCCCAGCGCTGCACTCTCCCGAGTGCGCCACGGGCTCGGCCCCTTACATCATGATTTTTTGATGTAAGATTTCCAAACTCTAGATCACTGATTAAAATAGTATGCTTATATGCCTAGATGTCTGAAAATGGGGTTTTTGATTAAAATAATATGCAAAATTTAAGCCTTAATAGTTAAAAGATTGCACCCTCTTTATGCTTCCACCCAGTAGGTATAAGAATGCCCACTTGCCCTCTCTAGTAACGGACGCTACCTACATTTTTAGTCTTTGCCAATGTGGTTTAAAGACTGGTATTTTGTTGTTATTTTAATTTTAATTTTCTTGATTATTTGTTAGGACAAACCTTTATTCCTAAGCTATTGGTTATTTGAGGCTTTCTCTTGTCCATTTATCTCTTAGGTTATTTGTCTTTCTCTTCTCAATCTGTAAAAAGCACCTTTTAGATAAGGGCTACCAATTTTTTGTAATATGCGTTGTAAATCTGTTCTTCCAACATCTATCACATGCCTTTTGATTTTGTTTATGGTATCCATTTCCAGACATAAATGCTTAATTTTTATGAGGCATATATCACTTTTACTATAACAGTGAGGTCATTTTTTTAAAAATGCTCAAAACAAAACACAACAGAAAAAGCGAAGCTCCCGTCCATTGTCCCCCCACCCTCGCCTTCCCCGGTGCAGTGGGGGGGAAGCCCTCCCCTGCGGCCCTGCACTGGGACAGTGAGGCTGTCCCCGCCTCCTCGGAACCCTGGGTCTTGCACAACAGCAAGCTGCTCATATTACTGTCTCAGCCTCATCAAGCTGCCTCCTGTCTCTCAGGTTTGTCTCAGCTATTTGCTGCTCTTGGCCAGAGTCCACTTTCATCTAAGATGTTCCCTGCTTCCCTGAACATTGCCTTCCTGCAACCCAGCTAGAGGACTCTCTCATGGGATCCCATCGTGCCCGAGCTGGCTGGTGTCCAACCCGCGTGCACCTCAATGCACGCCTGCTGCCTGCCCACCAGCCTCCGTGCCCATCAGTCAGGGCCTGCACCCTACCTGCCTTTCCTTATTTTTCACATCACCTCTGACATCTCCACCATGCTGATTAGAATATACTTTAATTATCCATTTATAGCCATTGTCCCCTAGACCACCAGCTTCCTGAAGTCAGAGTTAAATCTCATTTTTCTCTGTGTCCCTGACTCCTGCACAGTGAGCTGAACAGATGAAGGAACAGAAGAAAGTCCCCCAGAGGCTTGTCAACACAAAAGTGTCTGGCTAGATCCAGGGAAGGGCAGAGGCTGGGACAAGGTGACTTCTAAAAATTAGTGACATGTACACCTGACATCTAAAAGAAGCCTTACTTTACCTTCCCAGCACTTCCACTTCCAAAAACTCCATCACAAAAATAGACACAATAACAAAGTAAGACACACACAGATCACTGCTTCGCTCTTTTCTAGTATCACGTATGTGCTCAGCTATTCATATTTTCCAAATTACTCTCAAATCCATCGCATCTTTGGAGTCCCTGAAGGCCACCATGGAGGGGATAATGTAACCATTTTACAGAAGAGAAGACTAAGCTTGGGAGAGGCCAGATAAGAGAACTTGAGCCCTGAAATCATAATAAATCATAGGCTTGGACTTAGGAAAAGTAACTTCAGATTGATAAGGTCCTGTGTCTCAAAGGACCATCCCATAATAGTCTCCCCATTTTCTGGTTTGATATTTTAAGTACCTTGGGATATGAGATTCCAGCAATCAGATAGGCTCCAGTAACCAGCAGCAAATAGTTCTGGCTGAATTTTCAGCAGTTTACCAAATGCCTCCTAACCCGGCCATCTTAATATAAATTGCTCTAAAATATTATTTTATGAATATACAGTATCCAGTAACAAATAGTATCTTTTGTGAAATTAATTTCAATCTAGCTTTAACTAATACAAAATTGCTATAGAAGACATGTAACATACACGTTACTACAGAGAGAAGTTCATCCTGATTAATGTTATTACAGTGAACACCAAAGGAATTAATAATGATTTGCAGTTATTATAAAGTGGTACTGGTGTGGGAAAAGAAGGTTAAGTCTAATTAAATTCTGGCAACCACTTTAGGGCTCTGCAGCAACAAGGACGCTGGGTTTTATGTTAATTAATTCCATATAAAACATTGCTGAAGTGCTTTAATATTGTTCAAAGAGCCACATTTTTACTACCGATGTGTGTTTTGGGTTTTTTTTTTGGGGGGGGGGGTTTCCACAGTGACCTGCAGGCACGGGTGAGGTGTCAAATTCTCAGGAATCACCAGGCATTGAGAGGCTGGGTGGTTTCTTATTCTGATGACAGAGTAGCCATCCTTGGTGATAAGGCCAGTGTCTCCCAGTTCTCTCAAGGACTCCTGCAGGAAAACAGATGACTTTTCTCTAGAAATGGATGTTGGGTCTCCTGAGCTACTTTCTGAGTTAGACACGGCTCCACGCTTACCTCTTCTCATGCGGAATGAGCAGCCTGGTCATCCCAGAAGGGCCCACCTTGTCCAAAATAGGACTCGGGGAACCCGGCGATACTCTCCTGCTCTGAATGCAAGTCAGCGCGCGGAGCACAGCACTCGGGAGAGTCTGAAGATGCAGGTTTCGTCATGGCTCTGTAGCTCCTTACCTTTGTCACTCGGGGCAAGTCATTTAAATTCTGAGTCTGCATTTCCTCAGACTTCACAGTATTGTTTTCGGAATTAAGTCAGAAAATGCATAAGGAGAAGTGGGAAGCTCTAAGAGCTCAACAAATTAGGTGCTCTGTTTCTCCACTGGGCCCATAGGCAGGGAATGTCTAGTCCTGGGGCCCTCACATTTGGGGGGCATGAGAATCACCTGGAAGACGTGTAAATACAGACTGTCGGGCACCACCCCCAGAGATTCTGATTCAGTAGGTACGGACTAGGGTGGAGAATTTGCCTCCTAACAGGTCCTGCTGTTGATGCTACGCCAGGAACACATTTTGAGAAGCTGGGGTCTAGCCCACCAGTCCCTTTAGGACTCACAGGAAGTACATGGCTTTTTCCATCAAGAAGGGTATTTCCAGTGAGGAGTTTGCTGACCACCAACCTGGCACCTCCTTTCTGCCTTGCAGCAACCCCCCAAAGGTGGTACCATTACCACCCTCAGTTTTCAGAAGAGGAAACAGGCTCTTGGAGAGTGAGCAGCTCAGGTGAGTCATGGAGTCCAGATCTTCCCCTTGCCCTGGGCTTCCAGTGTGGCTGGAAAGGCAATTGCCACATGGAAACAAAGTGATTCTACCAGGAGCGGTAGCTGATGCCATGAAACACACAGTCTGTGTGCCCCCATGTCTCACAGTGGTGGGTGGGTGATGGCGGGTGAAGTGATTGATTAAGGGGCAGTGTGAGAGGACCCAGGGAAAGAAAGTCCAGCCCAAATCCCCTGACCAGCTACATGACCCTTGGCAGGTCAATTAACCTCTCTGGGCCTCCAAGGTCATCTCATCCAAAGCCCTTGCCCTCACCCCCACCTCTGACTTCTGTGCACATGCGAGTCTGCCTCTGGGGAGCCTCCCGTGTTGAGAGCCATCCTGCTATAGGGAACGGCTTGGGAGCCTGAGGAGCGACACCCCTTGTTCAGCTAGGCCACAGGGGGATCCCAGGTGTGTGGCACAGCTCCGTGGAATTTCCTGTGTGTTCACCTTTGGTTACTTGACAAGGCTTCCCAGAATAAGAAGGCCTCACCTTTTGGCTTAGTATGGCTTTGGGAGGTTCCGAGGGCCCTGGGGTTTCTCAAAGGACATGTTAATAATACAACAAAATTAACTGGTTTATTTAAAAGGCATTGTCAGTACTAGAGGTGTTTTTGATGTATGTTCCCGGCATGGGTTGGCTTGACTTAATTTTGTTGTTGGTCTTTCCTGTTAGTGGTGTGTGCATTGACCCATAATTTTAGAATAACTAGCTTTATAGTCGTGATCATGTTCTTGTGCGTGTGGAATGAAGTTATTGTGTTAAAAATTCTATCCGTGTCTCCTAGGGAGGCAGTGGGTCCGAGTGCAGTGGTGTTTACAACTAATTGATCACAACCAGTTACTGATTTCTTTGTTCCCACTGCTTCACTTGACTCACCAAGAACATATCATTCCAGGATTGGAATGACACAGTGTATTTTACCAAACTTAAGAAGGGTCCTTTAACTTCTCACTTTGTCCCCTGTGCTGTTCCTGGAGTTTATTGGCAGGGAAATAAAAGGTTTCATTATAAGATAAATAAGTTAGATAGTAGAGAGAAACAAACAAATTTTGATATTAATAGGTTTTGTTTAAATCAGTTTGTAACAAAAAATTTGTAACAATAACATAGAAATTTAATAAGATTTATAGTTAAAGTTTATTATAATATTCATGTTATAAACATTGTAATTTTGAATATAAATTAAAATGATCAATATAGAGTATAAGTAATATTAAATTGTTAACCATAACTAATCAATGTTATTAAAATTAAGTGTAGTAAGTAGAAGTAAGATTAAAAAGGGGTTAAATTGTTAGCTAAGAAGGTTAAGGTTTATGATTCGGACTGAAAGTCTGACGTTTTAAAGCCAAGCATGTTGCTATTGTAGTTTCCTGGCCACAAGCCACAGGCTTTGGGGTGAACTATTGATGAATGAGTGGGTGTTTTTGTCACAGCATGAGTGCTTTGGAATATTTTGACTTTTCTTTTTCTATAGAGATGAAATAAGAAATGTTTTGATTAAAAGATAAATCATCATGTAACAGGTTAAATAAAAAATATAAATAAAGCAAGATTCTTGTGGTTGGTGTCCACACTTGCACCAGACACTTGTGGTCCGCCTTTGTCTTTTTGTGCATCCGATTCCACACCACCTATTCAGGTCCAACGAATCCTGCGGAGCTGGACTCCGGCACTCCCGTATATGCACAGTGTCTGAGAGCCCAGGGAGGTGGGCTTTCCTCTGGGGCTCCGTGCCCCCCACACCACCCAGGATGGCAGGGCGGGAGCACAAGTCCACCTCTTTGGCCCCTTTCCGTTCTCAGCAGCAGAGGCATCTAATCAATCCTCCTGTGGCCTTTCCAGGGCCAGGAAGAAGTTACCAGAAGCCAGAAGTGGCTCCCCCAGTGAACTCCACATTTCCAGGCTCTGTCATCAGCCCTGAATCCATCCTGAGTCCATCGGCAGCCTGAGCGCTGGCGCTGAGGCACCCAGACTCCTTGGAACCTCGAGAGTCAATCTCCCCAGAGCTGACTCAGCCCTTTGTCCTCACCGAGGTGGAGAAATTGGATTCCAAGGCTCAGAGGATGGCGGGTCTGCATCCAGAAGCCTGGAGAGATAAAAGGCTGCTGCCGGAGAAGGAGGCGGCCCCGGTGCCCTTCTGTGCAGAGGGAGGACCCAGGAAGAGGACAGAGGGGGCCCGGGAGGGAGAGGAGGAACTGATTTACTGCTCACGACTCTGTGGCGGGCACCGAGCATGCCAGGTCACTAATCCCAACAACAAGCTTTCAAAGTGGGTGTTATCTCCTTTTCAAAGTAGATGTTATCCCCATTTTACAGTTGCCATAACTGAGGCTCAGACCATAGAGTGACCTTTGTAGCTAGGTGGACTCGGGAAGGGATGGAGCAGACAAATTCAGATGCGCATGTGTCTAACCTTGAAGACCACGCACATTCCACCACCCCATGCAGTGCCTCGGGGTTCGGTGCCCAGAAGGTTCAATAAGGAGAGAGGGGTGTCGTCGTGAGCAGCCCCGGACTGCTGCCTGTTCTCACCTGGGCAGTGCATCCAGGTACCCAGCTAAGGCTCACCAGACCCTGAGCCCAGGAGCACTGGTCTCTACAGAGAAACATAAGGAACACATTGGTGGTAGGGACAGTTTGGGTGAGATATCATTTATTTGTGAGCATCTGTATTTATGCAAATCCATGGGCCATACGCTTGGGGAGGATTTGGATTTTATGCAGTTCAGCCATGCAAGGTCTGAATGACACGATGAGCTGAGGGAATATCAGATCTGTCCACACCTCCCCAAGGCCAGGAAGCTCAGTGCAGACGAAAGTGCTCACTCTACCCTCAGCGACACCTGACTGTCAGCTCAAGACACGGTCTTCTGACTCAGCAGCACTCCTCCGCGTCTTGCATATAATGTTCTGAAGGATGGAACCAGGGGTCCCAGGAGCCGCTTTTCTCCTGCCCACCTTCTGCAGGTAGAGACCACCACATCCTGGGTCTCCGTCCACATTGTGACGTGGCTCCGCATGGTGAGGTCTGCTGCGCCTCAGCCCCTGTGCGTGCAACTTACATCCCACCCTCTCATTTCATCCTTAGCATGTCTTTCTGAGGTAGGTATTATTCATATGAACCAAGGCCAGCCCAAGTTCTTACTGCTAGAAAGTGTCAGAGACGGGCTTCCCAATCCTGTCTGCCCCAATCCAAATCTGTTTCCTTGTGCTCTGTCTTCTCCAGTCTCCTCTAGGACAACACAGCTGTCAACCTTTCCACTGTCCCTCTGGTGCTTCGCGTCCAGTCCCTGACACCTGCTGATCCATCTCTTTGAGATATGCCACCCCTCATGCCACCCAGAGAACAAGCACAGAGCAGGTCCAGCCCCCACCCACTTGCTTGCTGGCCCCCCCCCCCCCTGGAATTAAGCTCTTTTGATCAGCCCACGGCCCTCTGGACTCCTCCTAATGGACCCTCAGCCAAGATTCCTCCGGTCCTGTCCTCATGGAGCTCACAACCTAGCAGGGAAAGCCAACAGTAAACACAGAGACACACAGAGAGAAAGACTGTCATAAAGTGCCACCTGTGCTGCAGAGCAGGGAAGCCTGGTCACTGCCTCAGTGTCCTCAGCTCCCAGGTCTGGGGCCAAGCTGGGGGGAGGGTAAGAGGGAGGGAGGGAAAAGGGAGAACAGGAACTATGAGCCGGGCTCTGTGCTGGGCAGAGTCCCCGCCACTCTTCACACAGCCTTGTAACAGGTGGAGAAACTGAGGCTCAGAGAGACCAATGGAGAGCATGAGAGAACTGGTGTGGAAGCACGTTTCCTGCTGGCACTGCCTCTCTCACCCAGTCCCTGAAGCTAGCCCTGCAGGGTGGGTGTCATGCTCCCCAATTTACAGCGGAGGAAACAGCCTCAAAGAGGTGAAGGACTTACCCAAGGTAGGGGCTCCCCAGGATAAGGGCCGGCCTGGGTCCTTTCTCCTGGTGCTCACTCCCACAGTACACTGGACCCCAAAAGTGACTCTTCTATCTTAGCACAGGGCACTTCTGCCTGGGTGGTGACAAGGGCCTGACTGAGGGGGCAGGAGGCCTGGATGCTTGGTGAGGGCTCTGCCTTGGCACAAAGCGTTGCCCTCACCTGGACAACTGGGATGAACAATCGCCATTCCCTGGGTAAACGGGAACGTGACCTGTGAACTGCAAAGTGCTATGCAATGTGCAGGGTCTTGGGGTCGTGGAACGAGCATCTTTGTGCAAGTCCTGCGCTGTAGCCCAGTTAGTCACCCTATCTGAGTCTCACCTGTGAAGAAGCAGCATTAAGAATGCTGGTGGGGGGTGGGGGACAGTGCCAGGCAAAGAACCCAGCTAATGGAGCACCCTGATGGCTCTCCCTCCTGCACACCTCCCCGCTCCAAGGCAGCTCAGGCCCTCGGGGAAGCTCCCTGGAAAGCTGGCCCCTGGAGGCTGACCTCCTCACCCAGACTGCAGAAGTCCCTCTGGCCACCTGGCAAGTGAAGCAGTGGCCTTTCTCCTGGGATCGCCTGCCTGGCTCCCAAATAGCTATGCTGGACCAGGCCTGGGCCATGCGCCCTTCGGAGCTCAGCTTCCAGTGCAATGCCCTGTACAGCCAGCCCTGGGTGCCTCTGCAGGCCCCTGGGATGGAGCAGGCCCAGGGGCTGCCCGACCCTGCAGACGTGACCTCCCAGCCCAGGTCCTTGTCTCTGCCTCTGCCGCCAGCTATACCCTTGACATCGGTTCCCTATCTCTCCGCTTCTCTCAACCCCCCATCCTCTCTCCTCCTTCCTCCTGCCACTTCACCTCCTCTTTTTCTTTCCCTCTTATGCTCTTTTGGTCTCTCAGACTCCTTTTTCTTTCTGTCCTCATTCCTACCCGTTCATCTTCAGGTCTTTCTGTCTCAGCCTCTCTTTCTCTCTTCGTTGTCCCCCCTCCCCTTTTCTCTCTGTTCTTCTGTCTCCGTCTCCCCGCCCTTGTCTGTCTCTTTCTCTCTGCGCTCCTCTTTTCTCCCCGTCTCCCCATCTCTCCCCTTCCTGGCATCTCTGTCTCCCCCTTCCTCCCTCGGTCTGTCTCCTGCTCATTCCTACTTCGCCAGCGCTGGTGTCTCCGGCCCCGGGTCCCCTGCCCTTGTCCCACTCACCGGCCCAGGCGCCCGCGGTGCGGAGCAGGACGAGCCTGGGCGCAGAAGCGCAGCGAGCGGGTGAGGGGACGGGCCCAGGTGGCCGCCTCGGGGCCGGGCGTTCGGGGTGAGCCCCTTTCACAGACAGGCAGACTGAGCCTGGAGAAGAGCGCTTTCCTCACGGCGCAGGACCTGCACCCCTGCCTCCCCGGGGCCTGGCAGCTTTGCTGTGTCTACCCCCCACACGGAATCACTCTGATTGCATCGCACGGTGTCTGGCCCTGGGATGGAGACTCAGAGGTGCTGTCTGCCTGCTATAGAAACTCACGGTTCCAGTAAAGGAGGAATCGCAATGTTAAAAGGTACTTTTAAAGAAAATATGAAATCATGACTCCCATGCATGCAGATATAAAATGAGCACGGGCTGAAGATTTTATTTAACTCATTATTTAATGAGGAAATGAGTAAGATGTTACAGCCGGTCCAAAGAACACAGATCTAGAATACTGACATGGATGTGCAAATGAAGGCCCAACCGGCTTCTTGCACACAATGAGGATGGGGTCAAATCAACCTATAACAGGTAAAATCTGCAAATCTATAGACAAGAGTTATTTTGCATCGCTCTCAGTTATCTACAATTTCAGACTTGTAAAGTAATTTAAAGACAAGGAACCCAAATAGAATCAAAACCAGAGTGTTCAGCAGATGCAAAAGCCGGGCACTAGAGTTAGGAAGACTCTGGGGGAGGAGGAAGGGAAATAATTCACATATTGTGTCTGTCCTTGAGGAGTTCAAGGTCTAGTAACCATCATAATATTAATACATGGCAGCTAAGCTTTGATCGATTCACTTCTACACGTACCACCTCTCTGATCTTCACTGCATCCGCATAAGGGGCACATCACTACATCCATCACTACATCATGATCAAGAAACTGAGGTTCAGAGAGGTTAGGAACCTGTGCGATAGTCACACAGCTGGCGTAATGTGGAGTCAGCGTTTGGATCTAATTACGCTAAAACTCCTTTTGCTTTCTATCCTCGTTCATATCCATTTATCTCCGAAGCCTCTTTCTGCCTCAGCTTCTCTTTTTCTCTTTTTATTTCCTCTCTCTCTTTCCTCTCTTTGTTCCTCTCTCTTCTTTTATGCCGACTCTGCAGCCCAGTCCTTACATGATACTCACCACGTGCCTGAGAGCCTGGTCGTCTTTGTCCATTCTAAGCAAGCCAGGTGGGGGGTTCTCCATTCTAAGAGCTGGGTGGGTTTTTCAGCAAGCTTCAATCAACCCCCATCTCCCTCCAGTTTACAATACAATAGTTAGGGCTGGCTGGTTGCTTCAGTTGGTTAGAGGGCAACTTTTTAACACCAAGGTCATGGGTTAGGATCCACTTACCATTCAGCTGCCAACAAACAAACAAATACACAAAAACAAGTAGAATACACTAGTTGAAACTTCACCCACAACCCTCCAAGGAGTGCAAAAACAAAGAAAGTTAAGTTCCAGCAAAAGCACCAAACAAAAGCTTCAGCCCTGACATAACTGCTGCAGAGCCCTGGATGCCTTAGACGGCTGCAAGGACAGTGCCTTAATCACCCAGCCTGGGAGAATGTCTTTATCCTAGAGTCCCCACTGAAAGAAAGTGAGCTGAGACGCTGGGTACTGATCAAGCTTTATTAGAGGAAAAGAATCTTCCAGGCTACGCTTAAAGTAGGGGCCAGCCCGGGGCCACCCTCAAAATGGAGGACAGCACCAGGTGTGGGGGTAGGAGAGCTTATATAGAGTTCCAAGGGCTGGCTGATACCATCAAGGAGGGGCGTGATGCTAATGTGGAAGCTCTGCAACCAGGGTGGAGAATTACGCTCTTGTGGAAGCAAAAGCATTTCTGTTTCTCAAAAATCATGAGGTTTCTTTCAAAGGAAGGGGCTGGTGATTATTTTGTGCTTATTGCATGCAAAATGGCACTGGTCATGTCCAAGATCCATCATTCCCACCTTTTAAATATAAAGAGAAGGGAAAAAGGGGCAAAGGTCTCATTCTTCTGAAGCTACTCCCTGTTGGAGTTGGGTGAAGATATGAAAAAAATAAAAGATTCATGTTGGCAGGTAAAAAAATTAGGTGGCAGGACACTGGTTTCGTTTGGCGAGGCTGCATTCTTTTGGGGGAGGGCTGCTGATTCAGAGGGACTGACATCTTCACAGGAACAATTCGGTTTTGGTTGATGAAAGCCTACACTCATTCCTGCAAGAAATTAGAAAAACACCAAAAGAGACAGGGACCAAAAAGTAGGATGAGTCCCAGCACAGTTAGGGGTCCTAGTAGGGGCATAAGCCAGGGTGTCCAAGGGTTCAGTGACTGTGGCCACCCCCAAGGTGTGTTGGTGTTTTGTAACTGAAAGGAATAAAATTCAGCACCAGTTAAAGGATGAGACACAAATGCAAGGCAGCTCGCTGGAGAAGGGTTTTTATTCAGCGGGCACATCTGCTTTTATAGGGTTAGAAGAGAGTTGATAGGTTTACAGGGGACACGGGGCATTCAGGGATTGGATGGATTGTGTTGCTAAGGGGCCAGGAGCAGGGAGCCTGCGCTGATTGGTGTGCGATTCATGCCGTCGGGAAGGTGTTGTGGTGCCGGTGGGAAGGAGAAGGTGGAAGAGAAGGGTAGCCAGCGCCATGATGGGGTGCGGCCGAAAGTGTTCTCATACGACCTAATATTCCTCCTTTTTTGTTAGAATAGGGGCGACGTCCTTTTTCTCTCTGGCTACTTCCTGCTGGTAGAGGGCATCGTTTGGGAAGGGGTTGGAGTGTCAGGGAGGAATATGGTCAGGAGACCCCATAATATGGTGGAATATAAAAGAACCTCCTGGGGGGTGAAATGGATGAAAGTTCCCTGCAGCCATAAGTCGATAATCTGTTGAGTCCACGCCTGATGTGTAAAAACCGGGTGTCGTAGCCAGGCGTCGGAGGAAAGGGCATCTAGGAAGGCATCCATCACGTCCTGTATGTTTCATCAGCACGTGGTGAGGCGTTTCCGAGAAGAGGCAGAGGGTTCATCAGGAGCTAGGAGCTGGTAGTTTCTAAGTAAAAGCTGCTTAAAAGTCTGGTTAGAAATTTTGCCCACTTGGGTTTGTAAAAACTTGAGTATACAAGGTAAAAAAAAGGCATACCAGAAGGATTACAGAGAGGGGCCGAGGATGGGCCAAACCCAGGTTAGGAGAGGGTTGGACATTAGAGAGGAGAATGGGCTGGAGTCGGGTGGGGCACGCAGGCTGGTAGCTAATTCAGTGAGTTTAATGATGTTATTTTCTACCACACCTGATTCGTTGATATAATAACATTCTTCTCTTAGGAAGAGGCAGGTGCCACCTTTTTCCGCTGTGAGCAGATCAAGGGCTCTCCTGTTCTGGAGGGTCACTTGGGCCAAAGAAGTTATTTGCTTTTGTAGGGAGGTTAGAGATTCCACCGTGGATGTGAGGGCCCTTTCTAACCTGGATTTAATATCTTCGACAGCCCACAGAGAGTGGCCCAGGGCTCCTCCCAAGAGGCCTCACTGGCGACAGAAATGGTTAAAGACATACCAACCAAGATAGGGAGGAAAGCTGCTCTTTTCTGTCGGTCTGGGGGATTAAGAAGGTGAAATGTTTCTGAGCTGGTGTATAGCGTGAGCTGGGAACAAGAGTTACGAGAAGGCAAGGAGAAGTTATGTTGGGGAGGAAAGTGGTGATAAGGGTTCCATTGCACCAAAAAAAGGTTCAAAAGGGGTCATTGAAAGATTTGGAAATAGTGGGGCCACAAAGGCATGTTCTAGGGAGGAGGGTGTGGTTGCCGTCCTCAAGCTCCCACAAAGGCACATTGGATAGGGGTGAAGAGGGCAGTGGGGCCTGGGAAGGGTTTGGACGAAGGAGTGAGTCGGTGTTGTTGGCTGGGACAGTGGCAAGCAGGGGGCGAGCCCAGGAGGCGCACAAAAAGCAATTTCTGGGGGAAATGGATGGAACACTCTGGTTTAAGAAGGACAGGGTATCAGAGATGATCTGTAACCAAGTATATATAGGGGAGCCCGGAGCATGAAGGGAAGGGGCATTTCCTAAAGAAGATATGATGTTCTGTTCATGATGTTTTATGTCTGTAGAGACAAGAGATATAGGGTGATGAAGAGGAACATACTCATGGGATATTTCAAAAGTTCCGCAGGGGTGTGAAGCATAGCCATTACGGTAAACAGAAGCAAGGACCCTGGTAGCCCATCGGCTTTCCCATGGGTCCTGGATGCTTAAAGAACACTGTCATTTGCCGTCACACTGAAAAAGTCTCATACCAGTAGACTGTCCCATATACCCAACCCCCAGTGCATCTTACATGACCAGTACGGACAGCCGCCATAGGTGTCAGGCCACCAGCGGCAGTAATCGCGGGTCTGATCAAAGAGGAAGCAAAGGTAAGGACGGTTGGCTTGTTTAACTAACTTGGAATTGGAAAGAGTGATAGTGACAGCCTCAGAGCAACCTTTGATGGAGCAGTCTGCAGCAGCGGCCAAATGGGTGACTTTGGTGTTCGTTGTGTGTGTGTATGACTCTCTCACCTTAAATCTCCATACATAAGACGGAGAAGAAGAGGAACTTTGAGGAAGTATAAAGAGAAAGAGGAGGAGAATATAAAAAGTATTAAGAATACTAAAAGGGAGCAGCATTGTGGTTAGTGAGAGGAAGGGCAGGAATGTGGGAAAATCGCAATTTCAGGGGATTAGATGGGTCCGGAGTACAAGAATAAGAGGGAGAAGGAGTAGATGGAGGGGAGCCTCGGGACTCTTCTGAGATATCCTGGACGCCGGTGGGGACGAGGTTCTGGGTGTCTGGTTTTAATCTAGAAATGTGAATCCAGGGAGTAAAACGGTTACCAGGTAAAGAGAGTTTGGCGGCTGTAGGGGTGCAAAGAATAACTGGGTGGGGGCCCTCCCACTTGGGCGTGAGTGGTCCTTTTTCTTCCGGGGAGTTGTAATATACTAGTTGTCCAGGGTGGAGAGGCAAGAAGTTTTGAGAGGAAGCAGCGTCAGGAAGAAGCCAATCTTGAAATTTCCAAAGTTCAGAGTAGAGACGGAAAAGGAGAGGTAAACTGAGGTCTGGCGGTATTGGACCCTGTGAGCGAGGGAGCCCTGGAGGGAAGAGGGGACGCCCGTACATTGTTTCAAAAGAAGACAACAGAGAGGGTTTTTTGGAAGAGCCCTTATCCTGAGTAAGGCCAACGGGAGTAGCTGAACTCAGTCCAGGTGTAGTTCTAAGGATAATTTTGTTAAAATATTTTTAAGAGTTCTGTTGGATCTCTCCACCTTTCCAGAAGCCTGGGGATGATAGGGACAGTGTAAGTGCCACTGAAAAGAGAGAGCTTGGGAAACTTTCTGGGTAATCTGAGAGATGAACTCAGGACCATTGTCTGACTGTAATGAAGTGGGCATTCCAAACCTAGGGATAATCTGAGAGAGAAAGATGGACGCCACTGTAACAGCCCTTTTATTAGACGTGGGGAAGGCCTCTACCCATCCAGAGAAGGTGTCTATGAACACTAGGACATATCTGGTGCGTCGTACAGGCAGCATGTCAGTGACATCCACCTGCCAATCAGCTGCGGGTGTGTGACCTCTGGCCTGGTGGGAGGAGAAAGCTTTAGGTTTTAAAGGAGTGTTGGGGTTAGAGCGCTGGCAGACTTTACAAGTAAGGGAAATTTCCTGTAGGAGGGCTTTATCTAAAGGGGTGAGCATAAAGAAAGTTTGTAAAAAGATTGTTAAAGTTTGGGGGCTAGTGTGGAAGAGAGCATGGAGAAGCTGCAACAGGGCTGTACTGTCCGCGGGGGTAAGTCAGTGAGGGTGGCTAAAAGGTGAGCAGGTTTATGTTCGGGACTCATGGCCGCTGTTCGTGCAGCCGCGTCGGCCCTGGAATTGCCCTGTGTGATAGGGGAGTTGTCTTTCTGATGAGACTTGCAGTGAACTACCCCTAGCCGGACGGGCAGACGAGAGGCCTCTACAAGTTTGGTGATAAGGGATGAATTAGTTTCCTTTTGTGGTGAGTGGGCCCCGTTCCCTCCACACAGCAGCATGGGACAACAGGATGTGGAAAACATATCTGGAGTCAGTGTAAAGCATGAGGGATTTACCTTGGGCTAAAATACAGGCTCTTGTAACTGCTATGAGCTCAGCCTGTTGGTTGGTAGTGCCTGGGGGTAGGGGTTTGGCTTCTATGATTTCGGTGAGAGAGGTTACGGCATATCCTGCATAATGGGCAGAGTCCTGTCTGAAAGAACTACCGTCCGTAAACCACATGTAATCGGGATGAGAGAGAGGTCCTTCTGAAATAGAGGAGTGACAGGGCAGGAAGTTTTCTAGGGCCTCCAGGCAATCATGGGAAGGGGTGCCTACACCTAAAGGACAAGGTATGGGAAGTAAAGTGGCAGGATTTAAGGGGGGGCACGGAAGAAAGGTGATGTCAGGGTTTTCAAGGAAGGAGGTGAGAAGAGACAAAACCCTGGACAGAGGGAGGGACTGAAGTACCTTGTATGTCAGGAGATCCTTTAAGTGGTGGGGGGAAAGGATAGTTAATAGTGCCCCGACAGTTAATTTATATGCCTCCTTTGGTAAGAGCTGTCCGGCGGCTAGGGCCCTTATGCAGGGTGCCCATCCACAGATGGTGGGATCTAACTGCTTAGAAAGGTATGCTATGGGAGCAAAGGTGGGTCCATAATTTTGTCCCAACACCCCGAGTGCCTGTCCACCCTTCTCATGGACATACAAGAAGAAAGGTTTAGAGAGATCAGGGAGATGGAGTGCCGGCGAAGCATGGAATCGGGGTGGTTGGCATCCTGGGCTAAAACCTGGCCAAAGATGTGAGGACTGTCCCAAAACCCCTGTGGGAGGACAGTCCAGGTAAATTGTCAGGAGTGTCGGGTGTGAGGATCAGTCCAAGTGAAAGCAAAAATATCTTGAGAGCTTGGCGCTAGAGGTATAGAGAAGAAAGCATCCTTTAAATCCAAAGCCGAAAAATGGGTTGTGGTGGCTGGGATGTTAGAAAGGAGGGTATAGACATTGGGCACTAAGGGATGGATAGGGTTGACTGAGGAGTTAACAAGGCGCAAATCCTGCACCAAGCGATAGGTCCCGTTAGGTTTTTTTACAGCTAGTATAGGGGTGTTGAAAGGCAAGTGAGTGGGCCGGAGATGGCCCTTTTTTTGTAAATCCTGAACAATGGGGCAAAGGCCAAGAAGGGCTGTGGTGGTCAGGGGATACTGGGCCTGGCATATAAACTTAGTGGGGTCCTTAAGCCTAATGTGTATTGGAGAACACTTTGCAGTGGAGGGGCTTGATGTGTCCCAGACAACTGTGTTGACAGGCTCAGTTAATGTTGGAAAAGGAGGCCGTGAGTCCGAGTCGTCGGCCAGGAGTGCTATAAAACACTGTGTGGTAGGCAAGGCATGGGAGTGATGCTGATTGTGGCCCTGAGAAGGGAGAGGATATCTCTTCCCAGTAGAGGGATGGGACATTGGGGCATGACAAGGAAGGAGTGTGAGAAGGGTGTGGAAACATCTTGCATGGTGCATGTTAATGGGGGGGGGGTTATGAGGGAAAATCTGTTTACCTCCTACCCCGACAATAGGAGAGGTGGAAGGTATAGTTGGGCCCCAGAACTCCCTCGGGACCGAAAAAGTGGCTCTGGTGTCTAAGAGTAAGGAAATGGGGCGCCCATCCACCACAAGCCGCACCCTGGGTTCCTGTGTCGTGATGGTCCTGGTCGGGAACAGAGACCCAGGGCCCCATCAATCTTCTCCTGCTAGTCCCAACAGGTCGGGCTTAGGTTGTGGGGTGATTGGCCCCTCTCCCCTTCGGGTGGCAGGGCAATCAGATCCCCAATGGCCCCTTTTGTGGCATTTGGGACAGGGAGTGGTTGGAGGCCGAGGAGAGGGGCAGGCTTTTGCCCAATGTCCCTCTTTTCCACACTTAAAGCAGGTTCCAGGGGGCGGCTTATGGGTTTGTGGGTACCTGAGTTATGGCTGTCCTTGGATTATTTGTGCAAGCATCTGAAAATTTGCCTGATCAGCTCTCTGCTTGTGGCGTTCCTTTTCCTCCTCTGTATCATGAAAAACCTTAAAAGCCACCGTAAGAATTTCAGTCTGAGGAGTAGCGGGCCCCTGCTCTAGCTGTATAAATTTAGCCCTAATGTCGGGGTAGCTCTGGGCTAGGAAATAGGTCATTAAAACATGACAACCATCTGGGGTTTCTGGGTCTAGATTGGTATATTGTTGAAGGGCCTTGGTTAACCTGTCTAAAAATTCAGAAGGGGTTTCTTCCTTTTTCTGTATTACTTCCTGCACCTTTTGGAAATTTACAACTTTTTGAGCAGCCCATTTGAGGCCAGCTACAAGGCAGGAAGCAAAAACATCACGGGAATTTATGTCAATAGGGGTGTTATAATCCCATTGGGGATCCTGTTCTGGAACTGCATTGGGACCTGTAGGGTGGTTAGGATTAGTCCTGTGTGTTTTGTCTGCATGGGCTCGGGCCAATTCCCATACACGCCTTCACTCCTCAGGAAGGAGAGTGTTAGCTATCAACATGTATATGTCATGGTAAGTGAGACTGTAAGCCTGCAGGATTCACTGAAACTCCCTAACATAGGTGGTGGGGTCAGTGGTAAAGAAGCCCAGTTTCTTCTTTAATTGTGTGAGATCAGGGATGGAAAAAGGTACATGAACTCTGATTACCCCTTCTGGGCCAGCCACCTCTCGAAACGGTGCAATAGTGGGAGGGACCAGAGGGAGCCCATGTGATCTAGTCTGTGGAGGACTAAAAGGTTTTGCGGGAGGAGAGGAAACGGGGGGCAGCTGTGGAATTGGAGTGGAAGGGGAAGCTGAAATGGAAGATGGTGGAGAGGAAACTGAGGTGGAGGGGGAAGTGGGAGCAGAGGGAGGCGGGTGATATGCGGGTGGTTCGTCCGCAGGATCGAAAGTAGGAGGGTCAAGAAAGAGTGGAGACTTACAGGGCAGGAGGACTTGGGAGGGAGAGCATGAAAAACAAAGATGGGGATTTTGTCTGAGGAGGTGAAATGCCTCCACATAGGGGATCTCCTTCCACTTTTTGAGGCACTGGCAGTAGTTAAAAAGGTCACAGAGGAGGTCTGGGTCTAGGGATCCCTCAAAAGGCCAATGGTTTTGGTCGTACAGGGGGTACTGGGGCAATCTTGAGTGCAAAATCTGATCAAGAGCTTTGGCTTAATATCTGGTGTAAGGGAGAGTACAGTAAGGTTTCTGAGTAAGCATTTGAGGGGTGAGGTTTCCAGAAGGGATGAGGAGGCTCCCATTGTGAAGTGGACAGAGATAAGGAAATCAAGAGGAAGAGAAAAAGAGAAAACGAGGAAATGAATCCCCAGGCTGGAAGTGGGTCAGCAAAATCCAGGAGGCGTCCCCCGAGGAGTTTGTGAGCCACAGAGGTTCTATAGGAACCGGATTAGGAGGAGAGTAAGGGTCGTCACCCACACTTCAAGCTCCCAGGAGGCACAGTGCCGGAGGTCACGAGGAACCTAGTACTAGGATTTTTGGAACCCATTTTAGCATCCAGAGAGAGAGAGAGAGAGAAGCAGAAAGGAGCCTCCACCCTGAACCCTCATGCTCAAAGGCTCCTGGAGAGAAAGGAGTGGATAGCCGGAGGGTCCACCATGACCATAAAGGTCTTAATGGGGTGTAACTTTACATCTCTTAAGGGCCTCGGAGTCTAGATGGTTGATAACTGCTCCGCTGTAGCCCAGAGGAGGGTGGCAGCCCTATAAGTGAGACTTACCCATGGGTGGAAGCAGTGGTGAGTGCGAAGAGCCAGCGCCCAAAAAGGTGGACGAGGGCGAGCCGCCTTGGTTGAGATGGAGACAGGGCCCATAGTGGACAATCCCGCCTCCCGGGTTTCAGCACCAATGAAAGGAATAAAATTCAGCACCAGTTAAAGGATGAGACACAAACGCAAGGCAGCTCGCCAGAGAAGGTTTTTTATTCAGTGGGCACATCTGCTTTTATAGGGTTAGAAGAGAGGTGATAGGTTTGCTGAAGACATGGGGTATTCGGGGATTGGATGGATTGCGTTGCTAAGGGGCCAGGAGCAGGGAGCCTGCACTGATCGGCATGCACTTCACGCTGGCAGAAAGGTATTGTGGTGCCAGTGGGAAGGAGAAGGCGGAAGAGAAGGGTAGCCAGCGCCATGATGGGGTGTGGCCGAAAGGGTTCTCATACGACCTAATAGTAACCCTTTTGCGTTGGTGATCAATGCTTGTCTTTAAATGGTTTAAGTTGTTTTGGATCACCCTGGACTTATTTACATAATTACAGTATTTGTCCCCCAAGAAGAGGCAGATGTCTCCCTTCTGGCTGTAAGGAGGTCAAGGGCCTGACGGTTCTGTAAAGCGACTGTTGCGAGTGAGGTGACCTGTTGCTGGAGGGAGGAGATGCTGTCTATACTTAGTTCTTCTGAGTTTTTGATAGAATTGAGAGGCAGTAGCAAGGCCCACTATGCCAGTCCCAGTTGCAGGAAGGATCCCTGCCCCGATTAAAAAGGTACAATTAGTGCCCTATGGGAGTGGGGGGCACTTCCTCAGAGGGGGGGGCGAAGTTAGTCCCAGTCTCGTCTCCATCCCTCCATCTGTCTGGATGGTGATGTTGGGAAGAGCCAAATGAATATGCAAGAAATCAAGAAATCGCATAAGGGGGCCGGCAACAGGGCAATGTAGTTTTAAAAGGAAATATATTCCGGTTTCAGGGCATGGATGAGGAGGGGTAAGTGAGTGGTGGCATTTGGTGTTAGTGAGGCAGAGTGTGGGCAGGCCCCACACAATGCTGACAGTCCCCACTGAGGTGAGATTAGAGGAAAGTGAAGAGACAATTGTGGAAATGCTGTGGGCTGCATCGACAGGGACGGGGGTGACCATAAAAAGTTTCTTGCAAAGTGGGAGACAGATGAGTCGCTTAGGGACCAGTCTGATTTGCTAAGGACTGCATCATCCTGTGGACCTGGAACCTCCAGGTTCCAGATAAGGGGGAGCTTGAGATAGGAGGAAAAACACAGGAAGGATGCAAAGGGTTAGGGAGCCAAAAGAATTTAAAGGGCACATTGCCACAATGACATTGCTAAGAAGCATCCTACTGATAGGAGGTAAAGGAGTGCCAGGAGGAATCTTCCTATAATGTTACACGCTCTGGGGCAGCACTGGCCAATCCTGTAGCAGGTACTAGAACAGATAGTATAATAAAGGTTAGGGACACGGGGTGGCATATACTTACCATGTCCCACGATGGCAAACCCGTGACAGCAGGTCGGGACCAGTCTTGGAGCAGCTCCTGTGTGAAGGACGTGGAGCAGGCCTGCAAGAGTGAGAGGATGATCGCCAGGGGCAAGATCACACTTCTTCTGGGATTGGGGGAAGAGCGGAGGTCCTGGAAGTTTTCAGTTTTTTGTGTCCTAAAATGGATGAAGCGTGAGGAGATGTCGGGTTGGGGGTTGGGCAGAGGGACCCCTCTGGCTTGGTGTTAACAGATTCTTTGGGTAAAGTCTCAGGTGCTAGTTTCACCAATGATAAGTGATACCAAGGGGCCTTTCCTGGTACTTTTACTGCCGTGGGGGTGGCGAGAAGTACTGTGTAAGGCCCTTCCCAACATGGCGAGAGAGGCTTTGGGATTCAGGTTTTACTGTACACTTGCTGTCCTGGGCTCAGGTTAAAGTCTGAGGGGGTGGTGGGGAAAGGATGAGGTAATAGTAGGTTGACCTGTTCCCTAGGAAGATCCCTAATGAGCGAAAGAGCAGGGAGACACTGGCCTAAAGGTGATGAGCTGGAAGGGAGAGGTGTGAGAGTGAAGGGTCTGTGTACATAAGTTCGAGGGGGCTGAGGCCTGTGGGCTTGCAGGGAGATGTGTGGAAAGGGATTGAGAAAGAGGTCTAAAGCCTCCATGCAATTGTGTTCTAAGGGTCATGAGTGTTTTGAGATGAGAGTGGCTGGATTTAAGGGAGGGCAAGGTTTAAAGGAGAACTGGGAATTTTCCTTGTGGTTGAGCAGGTCTTGACTGTTGTCCAAAAGTTAGTTTAGAGCTTTCTTGTGTTAAAAGGGTGACTGCTGCCAAGGCCCATAAACAGGGGCCCATCCCCAGGCTGTGGTGTCCAACTGTTTAGAGAGATATGCAACTGGGGAGAAAATATCTCCTGCCTCTTGTCCCAGGACCCCGACTGCCAATCCTTGGGTTTCAGTGATGTATAGGATAAAAGGATGAGATAGGTTTGGGAGGGATAGAGCTGGGGCTGCAAGGAGAGTGGCTTTTAATTGCTGGAAGGGAGAATGAATGGGCTTTGTGGGATCTAAGGGAATGGCAGGATTCCCTTTGACTGCCCCATAAAGTGTTTTTTTGTTTTTTTTTTTAAACATGACCGGTAAGGGGATCTTAACCCTTGGCTTGGTGTTGTCAGCACCACACTCAGCCAGTGAGCAATCTGGCCATCCCTATATAGGATCTGAACCCGTGGCCTTGGTGTCACCAGCACTGCACTCTCCCAAGTGAGCCACGGGCTGGCCCTCTCATAAAGTGGCTTTGCTAGCACGCCAAAGTTAGGAATCCATAGGTGAAGATACCCTGCAAGCCCCAAGAAAGAAAGGATTTCACCCTTTGTGGTAGGAGTAGGGAGTTCAGAAATTTGACTCTTGTGATCCTCTGTTATTTCTCTGGTGTTGGGGATGATGTGGAAGAAATTTGGTCCTTGTTGGGGGACACTCGATATCCCCTGGAGACCAGGAAATTAAGGAGAGCAACAGTGTGGGCCTGTGAATCCTCATAGGAGGGGCTACAAAGGAGGATTGTTGGAGGAAGTTCAGATAAGTCTTGAGCTAAGGCCTGGCTGAAGAAGTGGGGGCTGTCCCAAAATCCCTGGGGCAAAACTGTCCAGGTAAGTTGCTGGGAATGGCATGTGCCAGGATCAGTCCTGTACTAAATGGTATGAGCTGTTAGGCTTTATAACCAAAAGGATGGGTGTTTTAAAAGGCAAGTGTGTAGGCCAAAAGATATTAGAAGAAAGGAGTTTGTGTATGATGGGTTTTAAGCCTATCAGGTGTTGGTTAGCAATGGGGTATTGTGGGACATTAGGGAACAAAGAAGGGTTCCACAATTTAACAAGGATAGGGGAATGGTGCATAGCAATGGAGGGAAAAGAAGTGTCCCATACTAGGGATTAACTTTGTCCGAGGGAGAGGGGAAAGTGGAAGCACCAGGGGCCAGGTCTGGGGGGCCTGTAACAGGAGTGTTATAGCTGGAGTTAAAGTGTTTAAGGTAAGTGTAACTTTGAATTTGAAAAGAATATCCCATCCCAGTAAGGGGGCTGGGCATTGAGGCATTATTAAAAATCTGTGTGTGAATTGGGTGTGATGTAGGGTGCAGGAAAGGGGTTGAGTGATCCATGGATGGTATTCTGATCCCGTGACCCCTACTATTGTGATAGAGGATGGGGTTGTTGGTCCTGCATACTTAGGAAGGGTAGTGTAAGTGGCTTCTGTATCAATGACAAAAGAGATCAGCTTACCTGCTACAAGGTGAGTTACCCTGGGCTCATGTGTGATGATCTCCATGGGGGCCTTGGGCCCTGAGCATCATCAGTCCTCCTTCTGGGAAAAGTCTAGAAGCTCTGGTAGAGATGGCTGTGGAGCTGAAGATTGGGGTTTAGAAACCGGGCCACTCCCTCTCTGGTGAGTGGCACAGTCAACTCCCCAGTGACCTGGCTGTTTGCAGTGAGGACAGGGCCCTGGAGGAAGCCTGGGGTTAGGACAGACCCTTACCCGGTGGCTCGGTTGACTGCATTTGAAGCAGTTCCCATGTGGCTTGCCCCTACAGGCAGCCAGCTTTGGAGTATGTGATCCACAGACAGCATTAGCCAGGAGCTGGTATTTGGCCTGAACTCTTTTGTAATGATCTTTTTTCTCCTCATAATCCCTATTGTTAAAAACCTTGAAAGCTGCATTGAGGAGGTGTTGTCGGGTCGTATTTGGACCATCCTCAGGTTTTTTTAGTTTTTTTCAAACGTCAGGGGCTGATTGGGTAATGAAATGAGAGTGTAAGAGGGCCATGCCTGCAGGGGAGTTTGGATCTATATGTGTGTATTTATGTAAAGCCTCAGAAAGGCGGGTTAGGAATTTGCTAGGATTTTCAGTGGACTCTTTGTGATTTCTCTAAGCTTGTCATAATTGACTGACTTGTGAGTAGCCTTTTGGAGGCTGTAAATCAAGTGTGTGATCATGTTGTCCCAGAAATCCCAATCCCCATGGCCAGCCTGGTAGTCCCAACTTGGTTCTGTGCAGGGAACGGCAATGGCTCCCACAGGCCATCTATTATTTTGAGCATGTACCTTGTCTACCTGTTGTTGGGCCACTATCCAGACTTGCTCCCTGTCTTCAGAGGACGGATATGTGTCTGGGTCAGGATATATGTCACTGAAAGGATCCCAGTCTTTTTTTGATTTGGGAAAGGTCCAAAAGAGAAAAGGGGACATGGAATCAGACAATTCCCTCCACCCCAGCCACTTCACAGAGGGGGATATAAAGGAGCTGAAGCTGAGGCGAGGTTGTTATGAAGTGGGAGAAGGAGAGGGGTTGGGTGGCTGAGGGTGAGCATCTTGAAAACAGGTAGGGGGAAGAGAGGGAAAAGGCTGACGGATCAGAAGATTGATCCAAGTTCAGAAGGGGAAGTCAGGCATGAGCTAGGAGAATTTGAGATGTAGGACAGTTTTGACAGATAGAAGGATGCTTGAACATAAGGAATCTCTCCAGCTTTGCCATTTTGGTGACAATAGCTGTCTAGGTTTCTGAGAGTATCTAAATCGAGAGTGCCATCTTGTGGCCACTGGGATCCATTGTCTAGTTTGTACTTAGGCCAAACCTGATTGTAAAAATGAGGCGTTCAAGTTTTAATATCTCCCTGGAGGCCAAGAGCTTATCCAGGAGACAGCCCAAAGGCATAGAGTGCGGAGTACAGTAGAAAACAAGACGTTTAGGTTTAATGTCTCCCTGGAGGCCAAGGAGTAAATTGGCCATGAGACAGCCCAAGGGTGTGGAGGTTTCTATTGTGAGGATCCCATTTAGAGGTTGAGAAAGGGAATGGGCAGTCCTGGTAGAAGAAGAATGCCACCAAGGCGTATCCTCTTTGGTGTGCATCTTCTTTTCAAGTGAGAAGCCACCAACCAGCTAGAGGAGCATCCTCCAATAGCTGGGGGGCACGAGAAAGGTTCCTTTGGCCAGGCGCCTGGGCTTTATAGAGACCATAGTCATAGAGAGTAGTCAGGGGAACCCGTAGAAGCAGGACAGACCCACTGACTCACCTTGAATTGAGGCCAATGTTGGATGCATTGGTCTGAAATGGCAAAAAGAAGAGAGTCCCAGAGGTACCCAGTTCAGCAGGTCCAGGAAGGGTGGTTAAGGGCCAATCAACCCAGGTGGGGATCATCCAACAACGTTGGCCAAAACCCTTCCTGGATTTTGGCACCAAAACGAAAGAAAGTGAGCAAAGATGCCAGGTGCTAATCAAGCTTTATTAAAGGAAAAGAATCTGGGAGACAGCACTCAAAATGGAGTCCTTCAAAATGAAGGACAGCACCAAGTGTGGGGGTAGGAGAGCTTTTATAGTGCACCAAGGGCTGGCTGATACAATCAAGGAGGGGCATTATGCTAATGTGTAAGCTATGCGACCAGGGTGGAGAACTGCACCCTTGCAGAAGCAAAAGGGTTTCTATTTCTCAGAAATCATGAGGTTTCTTACAAAGGGAGGGGCTAGCAACTATTTTGTGCTTATTGTGTGCAAAACAGCACACAAGATCCATCACCCACTAGGATTAACTGAAGCCTTGCAGATCATGGCTGCCTCTCTGCCTTCTCTGGTCCTGGCTGTGGCTGTGCAGTTGTCAAATAAAGTCACCACATTGACCAGTAATCCTCACATCTCACTTCCTCCTCCAAAGCAAGATAAGAGCCTCAGGCACAGAAATTCTGATTCTGAGTCAGGAGATCTGTGACAGAGACTTGGATCTAAATTTTTAAAAAGCCCTCATGGGATTATGCCTAGGTGAGCTGGCTCAGAAGAAAGATTTATTTCAGGAATACCAAGAATTTCTCACACTTGGAGATAAGACATTCCTTGGCAGTTTATTTAGCCAGATGGGAAGTTGTCAAAGAACAGCCAAACCTACAAGGATTCTTGCAGCTCAGAGCCAGCGGGCTACCTAATATTTTGAATTTAAGATTAAAAAAAAAACATAGACAGTGCTGTCTTGTTGTGGTATAGCACAAAGTAATTAGGTAAAAAGAGTAAAACATGAAACTTCTCCTGCCCAAAAATTCCAATCCAGTCCAGTCCCCTCAGCTTGGTGAACTCTTCCTGTTCCTTGTCTGTCCATCTAATCTCCCTAATATATATTCAGACACAAACATATATACATGTGATCAATATGTTTGAGATTTGCTTTTACATTCATGTTTATCTCAGTCATAATATTAAATCTTGAAGCTCATTCTGTGTGAGTACGCATAAATCCACTTCATTCCTTTTAAGAGTTGTGAAATATCCCATGACTGGATGCAAGATTATTTATCTAAACAATCCCCTACTGATGGACACATAGGTTGCTTCCTCTTCCTTCCAATATAAAGCACACTTTGATGAACATCCTTCTGCAGACATGTTTAGGTAGATATTACATATTCATGCATATCTGAAAGGCTAGACTCCTGGAAAAGGAATTATTGAGTTATATTCTATACTTTGGTGGATATGCCAAAAACTGTCCCCAAAATTCTCACTACACCTGCAGGAAGGGCAGGGCGCTGAGAGTACTGTTCCAAGGTACACCCACTACATCTTACTCTATGTCCTTGTGCTGCAGGGGGCACCTTGTACATAAAATATTTCTGGAGCAGAGGGACCTGAAGTTGTAGATCAATATTTACCTTTTTAAATGTTGACAATTCAATGATGAAAAATGTTACTTTGTTGTTTTTCTTTACATGATATTTATTATGAATGAGGTCGAGCTTCAATCACCTACTCAATTTTTTTTTTCCTACTTCCTACCTTTTCTTTACATATTCTGATTATTATTCTAATGCCTGTTACATATGCTGGCAATGTTTTCTCCCAGTGCGCCATTGTCTTTAACGCAGGCAGCACTCACCCTGGCTATCAGCACAACCTGTAGCTTCACTCTGGCTTTTACCAGCTGTGCTCCCTGGCAGGTTACTTAATCTCTCTTACCCAGTTCATAGGGCTTTTATGAAGAATAAGATAATGTATATAATTATTGAAAAGAGACCCAAACATAAAATGCCTCAAGGAGGCAAGATTCTTTCACACAGAAAACAGAGATTGGCAAAGGAATGGTGTGGAGGATTGAATTACATCCTCCCAAAACTCAATGAAACTTGAAATGTGTCCCCCAAGTTTTGTGTACTAGACACTTAGCCCCACTGTGACTGTTAAGAGGGTGGGAAATCCTATTATGGTAATTGAAAGGTGGAGCCTTGAAGAGGTGATTGGATTGTAGGACCGTGCAGTAGTGAATGGATTAAAAATGGTGGTCAGGGGCGTGATTCTGAGGGCTTTAAAGAAGAGAGGAGAGTCTGGCTTTCTCTCTCTTGCTCTCTCTGCTCCACCATTTTCACAATGTGATACCCTGCTATCACTGTCACCACCACCAAGACCTTTATCAGCTGTGTTCCCTGGACTTTGGACTTGCCAGCCTCAGAAACTGTAAGCAATAAATTTTGTTTTCTTTATAAAATACCCATTTCTGTGTATTTTAAGCAACAGAAATGGGCTAATACAAATGGGAATGCAACCCAGTGGTGATAAAGAAGAGAAGACACATATTCAAAGAGAGCCTAGAAGTGGTGTTGAAGATACAGGTACAAAGGCCAAGGTGACAGAAAAAGAAAGCTCCTTGGACATCACCAGGTAGGGACTGTGGGAAATCTCAGTAGACCCACTAGGTTGGTTAGCAGGTCCTAGGAGGTGCGTGGCCCCATGACATGGAGCCCGCTCTGGGAATATGGGACCACTTGTTCCTTCTCGACCACTCTACCACACACTCGCCCCTCACTTCACATCTGGCCACCCTGGCACTGACCCCACACACTTCAGCTCCCGCCTGCTCAACCTCACCAGCGTGACCCAGCCTGCAGCCTTCCTCCCTGTGTCACTTGCAGACTCCAACTGGCATTTTTCCGTGGCACAACCTACTTGTGTCTAATAATCTTATACATGGATCATCAGGCATGAGAAAAAGGTTTAAATAAACAAATTCAAAGGATCCAAAGAATCAGCTTCTAAAAAGCAAAAAAGTTAGTAAAGGACCACAAAAAAATGATTACATTGTGTAATGATAACTATAGTAATTAAAAGAAATAAGAAATAAAAAGATCAAAAGCTACAGGCAGGCACCATCCACATACAGCTTGGGTTCTTGCCACACCCAGGGGATTTGGGGTCAAACCGGCTTCCTTCTCCATCGGCAGAAGCCCCTCCGCTGTCCTAGACCTATTTGCATGAATTGGCACATGGGTTTCCAAGTGAAAGAGAAAAATAGAGATGAAGAAATGAAGGCCACTGGTGTCTCCCTCTAGCTTATCCCACGGAGACAAAGTGAAGGCAAGTGAGAGCTGGGAGTTGCTTTCACGAGCACCCTGTGAGCCTCCAGACCCAGGCTGGGCTGCCTGAGACCCAGCTGAAAATGTGGCTCAGGATGGGGGCCCCATTTCTCCCTGGCATGGGGCCCGCTGTGATTCGGGAAGGCAGGAGCAAGTGCACTAGAGAAGAGCCCTCGGGAGCGTTACTGTTGGGAGAGCTCTGGGAAGAACTAGCCAGAGTGAAAATCAGGGCTCTAAAAAGGGCAGGGAGGACAAGAAAAAAGGAGCACCTCCTCCAAGTGACAGCCAGAGAGGACTCAATAGAGAGACTAAAGCAGAAGAGAACGAGTGAGCCGCTTGAGAGCACGTCCGACACTCCCCAGGGGCTCCAGGATCTCTAAGCACAAGTGGGAGGCTGGGATCCTGCCTTTGCTGGGACAGTGATCAGCCAGCAACATTCGGCTTATTAATGTTGAAGTTATCTCATTGTAAGCACGTGCTGACTGTCCTGGGGGCAATTCAGATCACACACAAGTATGGTATGAGCACCTCCCTGGGAGATTCAGAGAAAAGCACGCCATCTTAGGCACTGAGCTGTGGCCCAAGGACAGAGGCCTTTGCGGGAAGGACAGTTGTGTATTTGACCAGGAGACCAGCTAAAACCATACACCCACACACAATGGCCCGTGATCTCACAGACCACAAGAAACTGAAACTCAGAAAAGGTCAAGGTCAATGCGTGCTGAGGGCCCCAGGGAGGTATCTTGAAAAGATTCGTTTGTTCTTTCCCTGAATATTTATGGAGCACCTCCCAGGAGTGTGCCAGGCATTGCTCTGAGCTCTGGGAACAGAGAAAGAAGTCACAGCTGCCCTCAAGAAGCTCAGAGCCTCATAGGGAGAGCAGATCAGGGCCTTGAAACAACCTCTCTGATGCAGGTTCACACAGGGGCTGTGGGGGCACAGGAGGGGACTGCTCCTGCTGCCCAGGTAAGAAGGAGACACAAAGACTGTCACAAGGTGACAATTGCTCCAAACTTAAAGCAGAGGAGCGGGGACAGTCCAGGCAGGGGGCAGAAGGGGCAAAGACACTCAGCTGTGAGCGGTCTGTTCACGATCTGTGGAGCTAAGGGACTGGAGGTTGGGAGGGAGGGGGTTAGGAGTAAAGAAAGGGGCGAGCCAGATCCCAAGGGCCTTTGAGCCTTGACAAGGCAGAGAGTACCAGCAATGACGATGGGACTACTGGCTCTGGAGAAAAGAGTATGAATAAGGGTCTTCAGTCAGAGGGAGCACTGCAGAGGACCCAGAGCATCAGGTGCAGAAGTCCCCTTTCTGATACCACCTTTGCAGCCTCCAGCCCATCTGTCATTTTACTCGGGCCTTCCATCTCCTCTTCTGTTAAGCAGGAGCCACCTGCTCCTCCCTCACCCCATGCTATAAAAACCCAGTGAACTGCAGTTTGTGAGTATCCTGGGACTAGGTCCAACTGCCTTGCAAGTCCTGGGGCAGCTCACTGCTGCAACTGTCAGAGCCCACCCGACGTGTCGCGGGCAGCGCGGCATAGACAACAACGCAGTGATCAGCCATTCACTCAGAATTGCGCCCAGGCGGGCCGCTGCTCTCCAGGTGGACACCAAATGCAGCTGATATATTTTAAGTGAGAGCTATACGAGTCATCTCCACCTGTGGAATTTAGCTTTAAGAATTAATGAAAGGAAAAAAAATGCGAATGTACCCAAACTACAATCTAAATGAAGCTTTGTCCTTGAACAATCGCAATTTACAACCATCATCTGTGGGCCTCATAATGAAAAGGAGACTTTATCCAGCCCCTTCGCCAAATGATAAAAATTGATTTTTGACCAAGGCCAATCTATTGTTCCAGATCATTAACTGCAGAGAATAAATCATTTTCCGACGCAGCAGAACTGGTTTCTGGGAGTTTGGTGTTTCAGGCAGCTGTTATGCAGAACTGAAAGCCTCCTTTGGCTGGAAGTTGCTCGGGGGAGGACAGGGCAGCCCCCCTTTCCTGATTCTCTGGGCTTTCTTCTAGGCGTTTGAATGCCAGCTAGATGTGGGTGCTTAAGCTTTCTCATCCTGAAGCCTAAATTTCAGCTTTCCTTCAGGAATGCCCTCTGCCCACCCCCGCAGGTTAGCCGGGGGCATTCAGGATGGAGCTGACACCAGCCGCAGCTGACCCAGGGCTCTGGTCATGTCAATCTTACCCTGAGAACAGAGCTGGGGGACAATAGGCCCCCTCCCTCCAGGCCAAGATCCAAGGTGCTCATTCTGAGTGACAAATCCAAGATGCCATAAGCAAACCTCATTATTAACAATGAGAAGTAGAAATTGTAAGACATTCAGAAAAAGAATGCATTCTTCTCCCTCAATCATGAGCGCACAATGATACTGTTCCATTTCTTATTCTAAATAACAAAAGTCTCCCTGCACTTTCTCCACCCAGTGCTGGCAGCTTCTGCCACTGTGCTGGGAAGCAGGGAGAAGGAAAATTAGCAGGTATTTCAAGGACCAGCTTGTGACAGACCAATGCTTAACCCGCAATCTTTTGGTTCTCACAGTAACAGTATGAGGAGAGTATTGTTGAAACTTTTAAACAGATTGAAACTGATGTTCAACCAGCCTTGCTGACAACGCCCAGACCACACATCTGTAAGTATCAGAGTCACAGTTAAAACCCAGCACTCCAAAGCCCCCAGCTTCTGCTCTTTCCGCCAGCTCAGGTGGAATCCAGGGAGAAGCACTTCTGCAGCCCATCCCTCTGGAGATCAAAATGGGGGGCACCCAGCAGGGAAGGATGTCCCAAGCATGGTGGCCTCAGCCACAACAGGACTCCTGTGGTCCTAAGTGCCAAGTTCTTGTCAGACATGGGCCATCTGGCTGGGGGCTTGATGAGACAGGGTCAGCGGGCAGAGGCCCACTCATAGCATTAGGAGCCCCCTTAGACCAGCCAGCACAGAAAATGTGACTGACTGGCCTGTGTGTCAACACTACCCTCTTCCCAGTCCAAGTCTGCCTCCCATGTGACTTGGGGGTTGATCAAAGTGATTCCCTGGCTCTCAAGGCTGTAACATCACCATTCAGAAAACCTCAAGCCTAAGCCACCAAAGTTCTTTTAATAGCCCCCTCTCCCATACAGGTGAACCTGGTCACCCACGTGCGTGCAGAGTAACCCTGACACACTCACACAATCTCAGGGTGATATGGGATCACAGCCAAAACATTTAACCTCTGATATGACAGGGGACTAGCCAGGCAGAACAGACATGGCCAAGAAAGTCAGGCCCCACGTCCCCAGGGCACTCACCAGCTGGACACATGCTGGCCCACAGCTGGCTGCGTCTGGTACCAGAAATGAAGCTGAGCTGATGAGAGTCTTTCGTCTCTGAAAATTCAGAATTAGGATGAAGAGCATTTGGCTTCTTAATGGGGAAGAAGTAAGCTGGAACCCCGGACCAATATTTGACATCCTGTGGACCAAGAAGCAGAGAAAGGTAAAGCTGGCAGAGAGAAGCAGAGCGAGTCACATTTCAAGGGCTTTTCAGCCCGGGGTTCCCGTCCCTTCCTAAGCCCAGCCACATTTCTGTCCCTACATTCTACAACACTTTACCCTAATTTACAAAGAACAATCTCCCCCATGTCTGTGTAGCAGCGTCAAAAATTATGCCCTACAACTCAGATTAGAAAAGAAGAATAAGAAATAGCATTCTTATTTTCCATCTCTGTCCTCATCTTCTTTGAAATTTCCCTTCCTGCTAATGAAACAGCTCTCCCCAACTCCCCACCTCTGCACAGGAGTGAGTTTGGCGGGAGGGGGTAGGGGACAAAGTGCGAGTCTTGCAGGTCACCCCACTCTCCCTTCTCCTAGCCAAGGTCACTGGGGTTGATAGGTGTGCCCCTGTCTTCCAGGTCTCCATGGATTCTTCTGTGGGGTGACTGAGAGGCCTCGTGCTGGCCCTGAAGTCCTCGGCAGATACAGCTGTTGCCGGCTGCCTCTCAGCTGCACCCCCACATTCCCACAGTGGAAGCAGGCCCACAGGCAGCCCATGGGGACCTGGGGACGGTTGTTCAAGCTCCTTCTGCACCTGAGCATCCACTGCTGTCATCTGTCCCTCTGCCACAGCCAGTCCAGGTGGGCCTGAGGCCACCCAGATGCAGAGGTGTAACAGGACTGCAGGTGCAGGCCCCCAAACTTCTGGCTTCCCCTTCAGCAGCCCTGTGTTTCTCTCTTTTCAGCCCCAATGCCGCAGCCACCACCTGTTGGCCTAGGAGAGTGGGGTGCTAAGCTCCTCGGGGAAATTTGTTCTCCTCAGAACCTTGCCCACATCCTGCATCTTCCCTCCAGGTCCCCTTCCCATCTGGGGGGATGGAACACCCCAGATCTTATCCTCCTTCTTGCCCACCCGACAAGTGCCTTTATCCTAGAAACCCACAATCTCTGTTCCCTGGACCATTGGGTCTCCTGGTCCAGCCTTAGAGTCAGACTCAGTGCAGAGAGAAAGACTGGTACAGCCTAAGAGAAGGTGCCAGAGGAGGCATTTTTAAAATATCACTCCCATTTTTATTTAAGTGAGTTCTAGTCATTTCCTGTATTAACCATTTTGTGCTGCTATAACAGAATACCTGAGACCAGGTAATTTATAAAGAACAGAGGTTGATTTGACTTACGATTCTGGGACAGCTGCATCTGCACAGGCCTCAGGCTGCTTCTACTCATGGCAGAAAGCAGCAGGCAGCCGGCGGGTACAAGCAGATCACATGGCGAGAGGAAGTGAGAGAGAGAGAGAGAGGAGGTGCCTGGGACTTTTAAAAAACTAGCTTTCACAGGAACTAAAGGAGTGAGAACTCACTCACTACCTCTCCTCCCCCAGGGAGAGCATTAATCCATTCATGAGGGATCCGCCCCCATGACTCAAACAGCTCCCACCACTGCCACATTGGGGATCAGATTTCCACATGAGTTCTGGGAGGACACTATATCCAAACTCCATCATCCCCTCCAGCCCCCCAAAACTCATGTTCCTCTCACATACAAAACACAATCATTCCATCCCAATAGTCCCAAAAGTCTTAGCTTGTTCCAGCAGCAACTTGAAAGTCCAAAGTCCAAAGTCTCACCTGAGACCAAAGGCAAAAATCCTTCCAGCTGTGAACCTGTAAAAATCAAAACCAAATTTATCTATTTCCAAGATGCAATGAGGGAACAGACATTGGGTGCAAATTCCCATTCCAAAAGGGAGGAATAGGCCAAAGGAAAGGAGAAACAGGCTCCAAACAATTCCAAAACCCAGCAGGGTAGACACAAAATCTTATAGCTCCTAAATAATCTTCCCTGCGGCCTCGGTGCTCCCAGCGCCGCACTCTCTAGAGTGAGCCACGGGGCCGGCCCGTAAATAATCTTCTTTGACTCCAACTTCTGCATCCTGGGCACAATGGAGCATTTGAGCCCTCAAAGCCTTGGGCAGCCCCAACCCCACAGCTCTGCCAGGCACAGCCCACTGAGCTGCACTGGTACCTGCTGCTTTTCCAGGCCTGCGTTGCACATTACCAGTGGCCCTGCAGTTCTGGGGTCCTGGCAGCAGCCCCGCTGCCTTGGCTCTACTAGGAGTTTCCCTGGTGGGGGCTCTCTGTGGAGACTCCAACCCCACTTTTCTGCTCCACATTGCCCCAGTAGATGGCTTCTGCGGTGGCTCCGCCCCTGTGGCAGTTTTCTTCCTGGGCCCCCAGGCTTTTCCATACATCCTCTGAAATCTGGGTGCAGGCTGCAACGCCTCCACTGCTCTCATGTCCTGCTGGCCTGCAGACTTAACACCACGTGGACGCCACTGAGGTTTCAGGCTTCTACTCTCCAGAGCTGTTGCACGAACCACATTTGAGGCCACTTGAGGCAGGGTTGCTCCAGCTGGGGCAGCTGGGATGCAGGGAATAAGTTCTTGAGGGCAGCAGTGCCCCAAGTCTGTCCTCCAGAATAACTCAGTTCTTCTAGGCCTTTGGGTCTGTGATGGGAGGGGTGCCCTTCCAGACTTCTGAAATACCTTCAGGGCCTTTCTCCCATTGTCCTGGCTATTAGCATCTGGCTGCCTCATCTCCAAGCTAAAGTCTTTAGCAACCAGTCTATCTGCGTCACTCTTGCGTTTTTCTCCTGCTCTCCACTTCTCTACCACATGGCCAGGCTGCAAATTTTCCAAATCTTTATGCTCTGCTTCCCTTTTAAATTCTGGTTTTATGTTATGGCGTTGCCACTGTAACTCAGCATTGGCTGTTACAAGCAGCCATACAGCTTCCTGAGTGCTTTCCTGCTTAGAAGTTTCTTCCACCAAACATTCTTGTTCACAGCTTTTAGGTCCCACCTGCCACAAAGTCCTAGGGCACGGACACAATGCAACCAAGTTCCTTGCTGTGGTGTAGCAAGGGTGATCTTTTGTCCAGTTCCCCATAAGTTCCTCATTTCTGTCTGAGACCTCATCACCAGCATGGCCTTTACTGTCCACATTCCTATCAGCATTCTGGTCACAACCGTTTAACCAATCTCTAAAATGTTCCAAACTTTCCTTCATCTTTTTGTCTTCTTCTAAGTCCTCTGAACTCCTCCAACATTTGCCCATTACCCAGTTCCAAAGCCACTTCCACATTTTTAGGTTTCTGTATAGCAACACCCCACTCCTCAGTCCCAATTTTCTGTATTAGTCTGCTTCTGTTGCTTACAACAAAATATACAGAACTGGGTAATTTATAAAGAAAAATGAAATTTGTTGCTTACAGTTTCTGAGGTGGGGGAAGTCCAAAGTCCATCTGGTGATGGCAACTGTGACCCAAGGGTCTCACATTGCAAGATGGTGGAAGCAGAGAGAGCAGAGAGAGACTTTCCTCTTCTTTTAAAGCCCTCAGAACCACGCCCCTGACCACCATTTTTAATCCATTCACTACTGCATCGTCCTACAATCCAATCTCCTCTTCAAGGTGCCACCTTTCGATTACCCTAATAGGATTTCCCACCTTCTTAATACTGTCACAGTGTGGGCCCAGTTTCTAATACATAAACCTTGGGGGACACAATTCAAGCTTCAGGGAGTTTGGGGGGGACATAATTCAATCCACTACACTAGTAATTTTTAATGAGTGCAGAACTAAACAAGAAGGTTCTGTTCATATCTTTCCAAGGACAGTCCTTGGGGACCTCATCCTTCTGAAGGCATCAGACATGATGAGCTGGGTTTGACCTTTGATTCCATCTTTCCAGTGACTCACGGACAGAGGAGGGACCCTGGGCTGGCCTGTGGCACACAGTTTTTATCAGATGAGTAGGATAGCTAGGGGACCTGGCATCAGGCCAGCAGGGACAGAGGTTTCTGGTCTGAGTCAAGCCCAGACTCTCTCGCGTCACTGTGGTGGCTGGCCCTGAGGTTTGGCAGGCATCTTGAGGGGGGCCTGGCTGCAAGGAGGAGCCTGGATGCTCAGAGCCACAATCTCCCTGCATCCTCTTCCCTGCAGAGGGGCGTACTATCCCAGATGCCAGGCGCTGCATGGGGGCTGACACCAGGCCACCTGCCCAGTTCTCTCTGTCCAGCCTGTTCCCACTGCAGTGCCTCTGTCTGGTCCCTCATCACAGCCACGCTGCAGCCACATCTCTGGGCATCTCTTGCTGAGCAGGGAAGAGAGCAGAGCAGAATGCATCAGAGCCCAACCTGGAACACAGTGAGGACCGTCTCTTTGGACACTGTCATTAGAAAGCCCATCCCTCCCACACACTGGGTCAGAACTCGCTCCTCGTGCCAGCCCCAGCTGCCCAGGCCCGCTCACCCCACACCAGCTCCAGGACCTCCCGTGCCTCCTGAGATCACTGAGGCCCCAGTAACTCTTCCAGGCCTCTGCTGCTTGTGGCTGGAGGACACAGGAGGCAGGCACAGAAACTTCCTGCAGGCTCCTTAGGTCCGTCTGCATCAGCCTCCCCCCTACCCTCCCCCCACCCCACCCCACCCCCCGCCTCCCTCCACTTTTCAGGGAGCCTTGGCTGCTCCCAGCACTGCCCTGCAGGGAGGAGGAGGGGAGAGTCAGACCAGAACAGAGTAAAATTCTTACCTTTGAGCTCCATTCTAAGAGCTGGGTGCTTAAAAGAGAACTGGTTTTCCTTTGAATTTCAAAGGATTTAGTTGGCTTGGATGATCAGGAGCCAGAGCTCTGAGAACACAGCATGGAGTTGAAGCCCTAGAGAGGACAAGGTGAGCATGTGGGAGGAGGCAGGACAGGAGGAAGAGACATTTCCCTGCTGAGAGGCATCGGCAGGATTTGAGAGTGGAGACACACAGAATGGACATTACCTGGGTCCCTTTTAAGGGACTGAGAGAGCTGAGTTACGTTGTGGGGGAAACTGAAAGCAGAGGGTGGAGGCTGCCCACTTCCTGCCTGAATTCTGGGAGATCAATGCCTGTACGATGGCCTTACAATGGCCTTATGGCAACACAGAAGGCGCAGGAGAGTGGAGCTGGTGGTGATGCGTGTTCAGGCAACATATTTGTCAGGGTTCTTGGTTTCAGGCAAAGAAGCCAGTCCTCGCTAACTAAGCAAAAAAGACATTTATTGGTGGGGTATCAGAGTGAGTGCCCACAGTATGGACAGAAGAGCACGTGGAGGGCCTCAGATGAGAGGTCAGCCTGGACATCTCTGGCCTTTGGCCTCTGCCCTTGCGGATGCCCCGATGAGCATCCGCAGCTGGTGCGAGGGTCAGTGCTGCCTGCACGCAGCTGGCCTATCTCCTACAGGTGAGGCCATCATCCTTGCACTGCTGGCTCTCTGAGACTCAACCAAATTCCCCTTTGTCCCCAGCCCACCCCTCTGCTGGCTGGCTGGACCATGCCCCTGTAAGATCCGTGCACCATGCACAAATCCTACAGACTGGGATGGCTCACTTCACAAAGACCATGAGACTGAGACTGATGCAATCAAGCAAGAGGGACTTTATTCCAGCATGCTGGGGTCACCTTGTCTCCTGGACAGAAGCAACCCCCAGTTTACAGCACAGGCACTTTTTATACAGTTTTTCTGAACAGATCTTTGTGACAGAATGAGTTGTTGGTTATCTGTGGCGCCTTTAGATTTATGGGTAGGCTTTAGCAGGCTGGTACCCTGATAGATTTGTGGCGCCTCTAGATTTACAGGTGGGCTTTAGCAGGCTGGTACCCCGATAAGGAACAGCGCATTTCTCAATCGTTTATCTTCCCTGGGGTCTGGCCAGGTGGCCTTTAGATAAGGAACTAGTCAGTTCCTGGAACCGGATGGGGGACATTCCCTCCCTTGGAATGTTTTGTATGCTCAGGCCTGACCTTTGTATGGCCTTTTAGAAGCTGCTTTACTTAGGCATTTGTTACAAAACTGCATACATTAAAGTCATATTTTTCTACTATTTCACTGCAATTTTTCTACGTCCCCTACACCCCTCTCTGCAGTGACCTCTGGCAGGCACTCTGCCTCAGAATCCCCAGCCACCATCCACATTCTTCTCTAAGGGGTACAGAAAATGTCCTGGGTTTTCTCCGGGCTCTGCCGGAACAGAGAGAGACTGGGGTGGGTGGGTAGCAGCCAGCTCAAGCTGTCTCTGGCTCTGGAGGTGATTTCATATTTTGGCTACCCAGAATCCAAACCCCTTTCCTATTTGGGGGAATCCCAAGAGAGAAGAGAAGTGGTTCTACCTCTGAAGCTATGGAGCAAGATGAGGTGGAGGGTAGATAATCTCTTTTGCCCCCTGCTGGCCATAAGGTGGGCATGTGGCCCGAGTGTGGCCAGCCAGGTGCCACCACCAGGGCTTGCCCTTGAGCAGGTGCTGCTGAGGCTCAGGGTCAGGCCACTGATTTTTCTATGGTGGCCTAGGTGGGGTGGAGCCCCACCCGCTGCCCTCTTTCCCAACTTCTGTGAAGGGAGGGACATGGCAGGGGGGTAGGGAGCAGGGAGGAGACCCACACGTGCTGAGCTGGCACCTCCCACATGTCACCTGCTGTATCCAGGCAACCCATGCAACATGGGGCAACACTGAGGCTCTGGGAGTTGGAGCTCTTAGCCTAAATATTCTTAAATTTACACCGAGGTGTGTCTGACACAAAAGCCACACTTTTTCCTCCACGTCACAAACAGTATGGAATTACACTGACCTGCCTCAAAATGAACCACCCTTGTCTTTCTCCCCCTTATTTTCCCCAATTCACACCACTCTGCAGAGCCTGGCTCTGTCGCCATCAGTGATGTCTTTCCCAACATTTTCCTGGACATCAGAAATCATGCTGAACACCCCCCAGTCTGCTCCCACTTCCCTGACCCCATGGAAGAGAAGGCCGTGAAGGCACATCCTTCTCATGAGCCACAACTCTGACCTCACCGCACAGGGCCTTTAGCATTTGAAAACACACCAGCAAAAAAGGCAAAGTCTTCTCTGTAAAACATCGCTCTGTGTTCACAGGCACCACTTTCTGCACTTGATCAACCAGGCCGAAGACTGTGGATCCCAAAGGGGATTCCTTCCAGGATAACTAAAGCAGACTTAAAGCAGCTCGTTTCCTTCCCACAACTGTCTCCTGCCCAGTTCACAAAGGGCTCAGCTGACCAATGAGCTGAGTTTCATTCATTCATTGGACCAGTAGGATTTGCAGAGTCCCCACCAGGCCCCCCTCACTGTGCTAAGCACATGGGGTGGTTGTAAGCCCAGAAGCTCTGGGGATGTTGGGGGGAGATGCTGACAAGAGTTGAGCCAGCACAACACAGGAGTCCCCCGGGGCTCTGGGCATAGCAGCAGGAAGAGAGCAGAAGCAGCCTGAGGATGTGAGGTATCGACTGAGACTTGATGGACAGATATTAACCAGCTAAAGAAGTGTTTGTGTGTGATGCGGGTGAGGTGTGCACAGGGGTAGACTTTTTCCAGCTGTCATTCTGAATAACAGACAGAGAGGGAGATTCTAAAAGAAAATGATGTTTATTCGGGAATAGGCATTGCAATGGGAATAGGCGTGCCTAGTAAATTGTGTGTGTCTTCAGGGAGGTAAAGGAAGACAAATGTTTTAAATGGAAAAATGAGGAGGATTACATTATTTGGGGGAGATAATTATCCTTGGCTACAAGGTTCGGTAACAAGGGTGGCACCAGTCTGAGGTAGGACAGGCATTTGCTGGGCACATGCTCTCGCAGAAGTATGTTTCTGTGTAAGGTCGCGATGGCCTCTGTGCAAGGTTCTAGTTTTTGTTTGTTTGTTTGTTTGTTTTTCCTTAATTTTATTTTGTCGATATACAATGTGGTTGATTCTTGTTGCCCCTTACGAAAACCCCCCTCCCTCCTCCCTCTCCCCCCTCCCACCCAACAATGTCCTTTCTGTTTGCTTGTCGTATCAACTTCAAGGAATTGTAGTTGTTATGTCTTCTCCCCCCCCCCGCCCCCGGTTTTTTGTGTGTGTGAATTTATTTATTTATTTTTAGCTCCCACCAATAAGTGAGAACATGTGGTATTTCTCTTTCTGTGCCTGACTTGTTTCACTTAATATAATTCTCTCAAGGTCCATCCATGTTGTTGCAAATGGCAGTATTTCATTCGTTTTTATAGCTGAGTAGTATTCCATTGTGTAGATGTACCACATTTTCCGTATCCACTCATCCGATGATGGGCATTTGGGCTGGTTCCAACTCTTGGCTATTGTAAAGAGTGCTGCGATGAACATTGGGGAACAGGTATACCTTCGACTTGATGATTTCCATTCCTCTGGGTATATTCCCAGCAGTGGGATAGCTGGGTCGTATGGTAGATCTATCTGCAATTGTTTGAGGAACCTCCATACCATTTTCCATAGAGGCTGCACCACTTTGCAGTCCCACCAACAATGGATGAGAGTTCCTTTTTCTCTGCAGCCTCGCCAGCATTTATCGTTCAGAGTCTTTTGGATTTTAGCCAAGGTTCTAGCTTTTGCAGAGCCTTCGTGATAGTTTCTGTCATCAGGAATTTATGCATGACACCTCCCTTCATGGCCTTCCCTGGGTCTATTTGTCAGGGTTTTTTTTTTTTTTTTCTTGTTTTTTTTTTAACACAAGTGACTCCATTTTGATTCTGACAACTTTCACAAAGCTCAAGCATGGTTTCTTCTGTTTCTAGAAAAGATGGAGTAACAATGAATAGATTTACCCTCCTGTCTGAAACGACCAGAAAAACACAGATAAAATATGAAACAAGGGTTTTCAAGATTCTGGAATCTGGTTTTGAACGATGAAGATCCCTGAGGATGGGAAACCAGCGAGGTGCCCGTCCTGCCCTCAGAGAGCCCCATGGCTGTGGCGCAGAAAAGAGCGCCCGGCACAGCCTGACAGGCTCGCCGAGTGGGGGAGACAGAGTGAGAGTCCAGAAGACCCAGGGGCTAGAGGTCACAAGACAGAATGCCCATGAGGACAGAGTGCACAGGAGAGGGCCCCAGACATGTGCAGAGGGTCCCCACAAGTATTCAGCAGGCACCTGACCAGCACCTGCCGTGTGAGGAGACGACAGGAGGCTGGGGGGCTGTGGAGCAGCGCCCAGTGGGACCAGAAACAGGGCCCGCTCCCGAGGCCAGGCTGGAAGGCCACGATTATGAAATGTGGCCACAGTTACAATGGTCTCTGACTTCACCCTGGCCGTGCAATCCCCACGAGCCCCATCAGTCAAGGTCGCTCCTCTGGGTGGCGAGTCCCCCGCTGCCTCCACGTGCCCGCCCACAGCACTCCTGTGGGGCCACCGCACTTGGGCCAGGGAGCACACCTCACCCTTGCCATCTGAAGCTCCCGTCCCCACCTCGCTGCAGACCTGCGGTCCCTCCTCTCTTCGTTTCTAATCAGTGCACTGAAGGCTAAGTGTCCTTGTCACACTGTTTTCAATGTTCTCTCCTGGCCAGGGTACACGTGCCTTTTCTTTTCTCTCTCTCTCTCTTTTTTTGTTTCAATTGACAAGTAATGTCATATACATGTTTATCATGTATAACGTGATGTTTTGAAATGTGTATACCTTGGGGAATGGCTCAGTCGGGCTAATTAACACATGCATGACTTCACATACTTATTTGTGTGTGTGTGACACCACTTGAAATCTACTCTTAGCAATTTTTAAGAATGATACATTGTTATTAATTGTAATGACTGTGTTGCACAATTGATCTCTTGAACTTATTCCTCCTGTCTAACCGAAATTTTTTGTAACCTTTGACCAACATCTCTGCAACCCGCCCCCCGTAACCACCATGCTGCTCTCCACTCCTATGAGTTTAACTTTCTTGGATCCCACATACATGAGATCATGAGGTATTTGTCTTTCTGTTTGTAGCTTATTTTACTTAATGTAATGTCCCCCAGCTTCATCCATGTTGTTGCAAATGACAAGATTTCTTTCTCTTTTAAGGCTGAATTGCTCCAACTGTGTACACATACCATGTTTGCTTTATTCATTCATCTGTTGATGGACACTTAGCCATGTCGTGGCTATTGTGAATAGTGCTGCAGTACACATAAGAGTGCAGACATCTCTTTGACATAAGTATTTCATTTCCTTTGAGTATATACCCAGTAATGAGATCGCTGGATAATATGATAGTTCTATTTTTAATTTTTTGAGGAATCTCTATACTGTTTTTCATTAAGGCTGTACTAATTTACATTCCCACCAACAGTGGACAGGGGCCCCCTTTTCCATACATCCTCAACATTTGTTGTCATTAATCTTTTTGGTGACAGACATTATAACAAGTGTGAGGTGATATCTCATTGTGGTTTTAATATGCATTTTTCTGATGATTAGTGATGTCAGCCATTTTTTTTCATACAAGTCTGTCTGGATACAAGTTCCTTATCAGATATGTGTTTTGCAAGCATTTTTTTCATATACTTATTGGTCATCTGTATGTCTTCTCTTGAGAAATGTCTATTCAGGTCATTTGACATTTTTAAATCAGGTTATTTGTTTTCTTGCTATTGTTTGAGTTTCTGATATATTTTGGATATTAACCCCTTATCAGATTTATGGTCTGCAAATGTTTTCTCCCATGTTTTAGGCTGCCTCTTCATTCTGTTGATTGTTTTCTTTGCTATGTGAAGGTTTTTAGTTTGATGTAATTCTGTTTGTCTATTTTTGCTTTTGTTGCCTGTGCTTTTGCATTTATATTCAAAATATCATTGCCTGGAAAAATGTCATGGAGCTTTCCCCATATCTTCGCTTCTAATAGTTTTACAGTTTCAGGTTTTATGTTTAAGTCTTTCACAGGCTACCTTTACTTCCATGTCCCCAAATATATGTATGTATGTGTATATTTTATTGAGAAATAATTCACACATCATAAAACGTATCCATTTAAAATGCACAATTGAGTGGATTTTAGTATATTCACAGAATTGTGAAACTATTACCACTATCTGATATTAGAATATTTTCATTACCCTGAAAAAGAAACTTTACCCAGTAGCAGTCATTCCCCATTCCACCCTCCCCCAAGCCCTGGTAAACACTACTTTCTGTCTCAGTGGATTTGCCTATTCTGGATATTTCATACAAATGGAATTATACAGTATGTGGTCTTTTGTGACTGTCTTCTGTCACTTAGCATGTTTTCAAGGTTCATCCATGTTGAAGCGTGTAGCAGCACCTCATTGTTTTTATTGCCACATAACATTCCATTGTATGGATTCACCACATTTTGTTTATCCGTTCAATTAAAGGACATTTGAGTTGTTTCTGCTTTTTGACTATTATGATAATGCTGCTATACACATTCATGTACAAAGTTTTGTGTGGACATATATTTTCACTTCTCTTGAATATATTCCTAGGAATGGATCATGTAGTAACTACACATTTAACATTTTGAGGAATTTCCAAACTGTTGTCCAAAGTGACCGCAGCATTTTATATTCCCAGCAGCAATGCATGACGGTGCTTATTTCTCCACATCCCTGCGAACACTTATTATTGGTCTTTTTTATTATAGCCATCTTAGTGGGTATGAAGTGGCTTCGCATTTTGGTTTTGATTTGCATTTTCCAAATGACTAATGATGTTAAGCACCTTTTCATGTATTTATTGGCCATTTGTATATCTCTTTGGAGAAATATCTATTGAAATATTTTGCCCATTTTTAATTGAGTTGTCATTTTATTATTAATTTGTAAAAGTTCTCATATTCTGGATACAAGTTCCTTATCAGATAGGTGTTTTGCATGCATTTTCTCCCATTTGGTGGGTTATCTTTTCACTTGCTGAATACTGTTCTTTGAAACCTAAGTTTTTCATTTTGATGAAGTCTGATTTGTCTTTTTTGTTGCTGTTGCTTGTGCTTTTGGTGCTATATCAAATAAACTATTACCTAACCCAAGGTCATGAAGATTTGCTGCCCTGTTTTCATCTAAGAGTTTTATAGTTTCTTTAACATTTCGACCTGTGATTAATTTTAAGTTAATTGTTATATATGATGTGAAGAAGTTTGTTCAACGTCACTGTTTTGCTTGTGGATATCCAGTTATCACAGCATCATTTCTTAAAAAGACTATTCTCTCTCCCATTGGATGGTCTTGGCACTCTTGTTAGAAATCAATTGACTGTACATTTAATGCATGTTTATTTCTGCATTCTAATTCTATTTCATTGATCTGTGTCTGTCCTTATGCTAGCATCACACTGTCTTGATTATTCTAGCTTTATAGTGTTTTGAATTTGTGTGAGTTCTCCAACTTTGTTCTACATTCAAGATTATGTCATCTGCAAATATAGTTTTATTACTTTCTTTCAATGTTCAATGGATATCTTAAGAGCAAACACCTCTGTCTTGTTTCTGATCTAAGTGGCAAAGCATTCAGTAATTCACCATTAAGTGTGAAGTCAATTATGGGTTTTTTTTGTAGATTCCCTTTATTAGGTTAAGGAAGATCCTTTTTATTCCTAGTGTGTTCACTATTTATCATGAAAGAGTGTAGGATTTTGTCAAATGCTTTTTCTGTGTCTATTAATGGCACTATGTTTTTAAAAAATATATTATTATTGTATTCCCATGGTCTATTACATCAACTGATTTTTGAATGTTGAGTCAACCTTGCATTCCTAGGATTAATCCCACTTGGTCATGGTATGTAATTCTTTTTACATGTTTCTGGATTTGGTTTGCTAGCATTTTGTGGAAGATTTTTCCATCTGTATTCATAAGGGATATTAATCTGCAGTTTTCTTTTCCTGTGATGTCTTTTTCTGGTTTAAGCATTAAGTGTATAATGGCCTCACAAAATAAGTTGGGATGTTTTTCATCCTCTTCTATTTTTTGGAAGAGTTTGTAAAGGATTGGTATTAATTCTTGTTTAAAAATTTGGTAGAATTTACCACTGAAGCCATCTTCGGTATGCCTTCTATTAATATAAAAATAGTTTTCATATTTAAATTTACACAATGTAGAAATACTATGCTAACTTTTAACTTTAACTTTATTGTTTAATAAACAAGTGCTCAGACACATTTACAACTTTGTAAAGTTACTGTCTACCTTCCATCTCTAAATATTGGCATTTGTAAGATATAACTTAACAGCTATGATTTTAAATTGGTAACATACGTATGTTCCTTGGCTGGAGTCATCATGTGAAAACCCACTCAGCTAATGGAAAGAAAAGAGGAAAGGAAGGGGGGAAGGGTGAGGAAGAAAAGGGGAGAAAAAAAAGAATAAACTTGTTGAAGTTCACACAGTTAATGAGTACCCGGTTGTAATCAGGTCCCAGCAAACGCACGCTTCTTTCAACCTGAGATCATGCAACATTGTCATTTTCTGCCAAATCTGTGGCTATTACAGACTGTCAGATACTGCTCTGCACACTTGGGACTAAAGCCCATTTGCTGGAAGAGGATCTTATATCTGATGCTGCACTTTTCATCAGACAAACTGTGTGGCTGGCTCTCCATCAGATGGTCCAGCTTTCTAATAAAGTGGAAAGAGCTTTGGGATCAGAAGATTGAAGAACTGGCCAAGGCTCTTGCTCCCAAGCTGGGAGATTACTGCGTTCAGTCCCTTTCCCTTTCTGGGTCTCAGTTTTCTCTTCTTTAACATGAGGGGGTTGGGCCAGACTGTCTCTAAAGAGGCTTCCACGATGCTGTATTTTGGGACAATTCCTTTATGACACTGCAGAAATAATCCTTAGGAGGGAGTTTGTTCCGTGGCATAAGAAGGCTCCTTGGAGTCAGAGACGCCTGAATCCAAATTCTGGCTCCAACTTTTATTGGCTGTGTTACCTTGGCAAGCCCATTACCTTCTCTGGGCCTCAGTTTTCTCATATGTAAAATTAGGATAAAGTTAAAAATTAGCTCTTGTATAGGGTACTTATTTGGATTTTATGAGCTAATTTCCTGTGCCTGGTGAAAAGCAGGCAACTGAAAAATGTTAGCTGATGTCGTTAGGTGCTAGGTCTTGTGCTGAAGATACATAAATAAACAAGATGGTGCCTGCTTTTGAAGAGCTCCCACGTCTCAGGGCCAGTCGCGCAGTGGATAACACGTCTGACTATGAAGAGCTCCCACTGCAGCAGAAAAAACAGAGATTGACACCAATTGCAAAACAACATAATGTGTCCCATGAAAGAGGTATCTAGGTGAAAGAGGCTATGGGAACACAGAGGATAGATCTTGGGAGAGGCAGGAAAGATTTCACAGAGAAGATGGGCCCTGAAGGGCAAGCAGGAAAAAACCCATGGGAAGAAAGAGGTGGAAAGACATTCCAGCTGGAGAGGACATCCTAGGCAAAGCCACAGAGGCATGGAAGAGCAGGGGTGTTTTAGAAAAGTAAAAACGTACAGTGTTGCTCTGGTTTTAGATCTAAAGAGAATGTTGAGAGATGAGGACGGAGGGGGAAGTAGGGGCCAATATAGGAGGGTCTAGCGAAAAGTTAGAATTTAATGCTGTTTGCACTGAATAGACAATAGCCCATAAGGAAGAGCCATGGTCAGTGTTGTGTTTGGGGAAGATAGCTTGCAACTCCGGCAGCCTGTGGGTGGTCTCTGGGGAAGAGGTTAGTAGAAGGACCGAGAAGAGCAGAAGGGAGAGGCTTCCAAAATCCTCAGCCACCAGTGCTCCAAATGGGAGGCTTCTGTTCTACACAGGTCCATGGCAGCCTTGGGGAGGAAGGTAATGGGGGAATAATCACTTACTGAGCATCTTCTATATCCCAGGCACTCTCACCCAGATGCATCATTTGCTGGCAAGAAAAAGAACCCAGTTGCAATAACCTAAGCAAAAGAGAGAATGTATGCAAAAATTCAGATGACTGTCAGAAATAAAGGGCAGAAGGTACACCCTGGACAGAGCACCAACATTATAAACTTTGTAAGTCCACAGGATCACTCCTAGAACACACCACAGTAATTGCTATGGGCGAGACCATTGATAAATGCTAAAAATCAGTGGGTCAAACTTTCAGGAGGAACAGGATATTTGAAGAGCCTCAAAGTATCCCCACCAACATATTTATTAATTACTATGGTGGTTTTAACATATGTCCAGAAAAATTTTGGTGCTTCTCCCTTCAGGAGATTGGAACTTAATTTCCTCCTTCTGGAGTGTGGGCTGGACTTAGTGACTCACTTCCAAAGAATAGAATATGGAAAGGGAAAGACAGAGAAAACTGGCAGGCACACCTTCATCAAGTAATCAAGGTTGCCATCACGTGTAATGTCATGTGTCCCATGATACGATATGAAGAGAAGGGCACTCATCTCTCTTGTCTTCATAACTAGGTTAATCATGAGAAAATTACAGACAAACCCAAATTCAGGGACATGTTACAAATTACTTGATCAGTACTCTTCACAATGTCAGGGGCACAGAAATCAAGAAAAGTCTGAAAACAGTCACAGATTGATGGAGACTAAGGAGGCATGGCCACTCAATACAGAGTGATAGCCTGGATTGGATCCTGGAAGAGGAAAAGGACAGTGGAAAACCTGGAGAAATCCAAATAAAATCTGTACTTTAGTAATAGCGTAACCAAATGTCCTAGTTCGCTGGAAACTGAAGGGGCTCCGGGGGCGGGCATGGGACTCTCAGTTTCAAGATCAGGACAGCATTGGCTTGTCCAGAGCTGGTGGCTTTCCTGGCACACAAGGCTTTCAGTGCTAAAACCAGGAGAGTCCCAGGAAAACCTAGAGGAGTTGGTTACTCTAGTAATACGATTTCACTAAGTTTTATTTCTTAGCTTTTACTAACAAATCGTTGCTATGCAAGATGTAACACTTGCGGAAGCTGGGTAAAGGAGTCTACAGGAACACTCTGGACCATCCTTCCAACTCTTCCATAAATAGAAAATTATTTCTAAATTAAAAGTTTAAAATAAAACAAAACAATTGAAACAATAAGAACAGTGGGGGAGGGGGGACGAGGTGACAGGAAAATGTAAGTGTCCTAATAACCTCACTCTTCGTGACAAAAAGCTGGCAGATGCAGCAAGCCTCAGGAGGGAACCAGAGATGGGAAAGTCTGGAGTGGGCTCCCTGTCCGTCCCTCCAGCCTGCAGGGGCAGATCCCTCCGTGCTCAGCCCTCTGTCTCCCAGGGCCCACTTCAGCCTCCTGCGTCCCCAGCCTGCTCTTCCTCTGCCCACACGGCCATCTGGTTCTTCATGAAACCTCCTCCCGGCACTCAGCACGAAGCGAGTCTCTGAGCCCTGCTGTAAATCCAAGTTGAGCACAGTTAGGGGTGGTGCCCGCCTCTGACCCACTCAGTTACAGCCAGGGGTGTGGGAGACACAGCCCATGCCCCTCGGTCAGCAGAGTGTGAGGAGGCGGGTGACAGGGCAGGCAAATGTGTCCTCTGGTCATTAATACTCATAGTGGGGAAATATGAAAAAAAGACAACACTAAAGAATCAATAATATTTTTATTGAGTATCACATTGTTGCCTCAATTAAACAAAGCCTTTTTTAAAAAAATATTTTTAAAGGTGCATACCCATGATTGGTCAAGACAAAAACTTACAGCTGCCATAGCTCCCTGCCTGGCTCACCCAGACTCCATGAAAGACCCCTACTCGTCCCCTCCCCTCCAGCCTCGGACCCTTCCCTCTGCTCCCAGCTGGCATGGGAGAGGCGGCCTTTTCCTTCCTCTATTTTCTATCCAGTCTCATCATTGTAATATAAATGTGGTACCTTGCTCTCCTCAGCTATGCCCTTTTGAGTCTTAAAAGCCTGTTTGGGGGAATCAAATAACTGAAATGTGATGATTTTCTTGCTGTATTTTCCTCTTCCCTGGCTTACTTATTCTGAAGACCATGTACGTATTGACTGACCAGAAGAGGAGATGTGGCCATGGACAAGGAAATGGCAGGGAGCATTGGCACTGAGTGATACGCGAAATTATTACGGCACACGCCAAACGTGTGCCTGAAAAAAATGCATAATGTGAGAAAAGTTGACCAACATGTTCTATGTGTGTTTAGAAGTGGTTCCATCTTGAAGAGGAAAAATAAACATATTTTGTAACCCCCAGTTACTTCTCGCAAAAGATACAGTGTCTTTGCCTGTGCTCTTTAATTTTGTTCTTTTTCTTTACACCAGTCACTGGTTCAAGTTCAGTGAGCATCTGATCCAGGTAAGAGATTTATTACTTCGCACATACCTAACAATTTCCATCTTTGACTCTTTTATTTTAAATTTACAAAACCTATGCTTCATATCCGCACTTTCTTTTCCATCTTTCCTTCATTTTTAAAAAAGAGGGACAAAATGCCAATGAATATTCAATCACTTGCGTGAAGGTGCACGGCCGTGTATACAAAGAAGAGATGCTGTGTCCAAAACTGAACCAGTGGCCAGTGGGCAGTGTCACAAGCACCAGCTGAAAGAGCGACTTATCAGCTGACGGGCAAATGTGTACTTTCAATAATGCAAGGTTTCTTCCCTTTCTTAAATATTGTATTAGATGTGTTTAATCTTATAAAATTTTATGTGTTCATTGTTAAAAGTTGGACAATAGAGTTGTATGAGAAATTAATTCTCTCCCCCTCCCCCTTGCCCCTCCACTCCCAATGACATACCTGGAGATAATCAATTAATTACTTGGTGTGTTTCTTTCTCTTCACAAACATAAAGGTATATAAGCATACCTATGCAAATATTTTATGCTTTGTTGTATTACTTTCGATCTTAATGGATTCATACTGTGGACATTGTATTAGTCTGTTTCTGTTGCTTATAGCAAAATACTTGGAACTGGGTAATTTTTAAGAAAACAAAATTTATTGCTAACAGTTTCTGAGGCTGGGAAGTCCAAAGTCCAGGGAACACAGCTGGAGAAGGCCTTGATGGTGGTGACAGTGATGGCAGGGTGTCACATTAGAAAATGGTGGAGCAGAGAGAGACTCAGTTCCTCATTCATTCTTCTTTTAAAGGCCTCCAAACCATGCGCATGACCACCATTTTTAATCCGTTCACTACAGCATAGTCCCACGATGCAATCACCTCTTCAAGGCCCCACCTTTCAATTACCATAATAGGATTTCCCACCCTCTTTGTACTGTCACTGTGGGGTTCAAATTTTGGGGGTACACTCAATCCAAGGCAGACATCATCCTGTAACTTGCTTTCTTAGTCAATAGCATACAATGGACAGCCTTCTAGACCTCTGAAAGGAAATCTAAATTTACCTTAGGTGTAATATTTCACACTATGAACGTATCATAATTTACTTATCCATCTCTCAAAATGAATCTTCAGGTTAGTTCTACTTTTTTGACACCACAATACATTTCCTCATATATTTACAAGAAGAATGATCTTATTATTTCTGTAAGAACCGTAGCCAAAACTGGTTTTACTGAGTCAGAGGATTTGTGTATTATTCATATTATTAGATATCACCCTATTACTTTTCCAAAAGTTATAGAAATCACACTCTCACTAGCAATGTTCCAAAGTGCTTATTTCTAGGGCCAGCCCGTGCGTGGCTCACTCGGGAGAGTGCGGTGCTGATAACACCAAGGCCACGGATTCGGATCCTGTATAGGGATGGCCGGTTAGCTCACTGGCTGAGCGCAGTCATCTTTTAAAAAGTGCTTATTTCTCACATTTGCCAATTTGATTAGTGAAGATTGGTATCTCATTGTTTCCACCGGCATTTATCTGCCTCATTAGTGAGATTAAGCATCTCTTCAAATGTTAATTGGCTAATTCTGTGAGTTGTCTGTTTCTCTGCCTGTTTTTCTGTTGGGTTGTTTGTCTTTTTCTTATAAGGTTTTTTTTTTTTTTTTTTGCTGCCATAACAAATCACCACAAACTTGGTAGCTTAAACAACACCTTATCATTTTACAGTTCTCTAGGTCAGAATTCCAAAATGGGTCTCACTGAGCTAAAATCAAGGTGACAGCCAGACTGTGTTCCTTTTTGGAGGTTCTAGGGGAGAATCTGTTTACCTGTCTTTTCCAGATTCTCAAAGTCACCAACATTCCTTGGTTTGTGACCCACTTGTCCATCTTCAGAGCCATCCATGACAGGCCAAATTCTCTCACGCTGCCATCTCTGGTTCTCCACAGCCAGGAAAGTTTCTTTGCTCTTAAGCATTCATTAGGTTGAGCCTACCAGGGTCATCCAGGATAAACTCTCCATTTCAGGGTCCACCAGTCATACCTGCAAAGTCCTTTTGTCATGTAAAGTAACCTATTCACAGGTTTGGGGAATTAGGGCATGGGCATCTTTGGGGACCATGATTCTGCCACAATCACAATGTGAGTGGAATTCACACCCTCACCAGATCTCTCCTGGGAAAATTAAGGGAATAATTGGGGTGGACCCTGAGAATGGGGTTGCTGGGAAAAAATAGGAAAATGGTCAGGGCCCCTCAGATATTCAGAACCTTGCCAAGCATTTGCTGTAAATATCATCGGGTGTTCCTTGTTATTACTTAATGTAATTGTGTATGGGCACCCGTGTGTCCAGGGTTGTGGACTTAAGTATGAAAGACTAACAGCTCTGATCCACAGTGCCTCTCAGAACTCTCAGAGAAGCCTCTAGGACAGTTGCTCCCAGGTCTGAATAAAACCCATTCATTTTTCTATACCCACGGCTCCCAGAACCTTTTTTCTTTTCTATCACCTAGCTCACAGACCTGTGTGTGGAGGGTTTGCAACCCAGTCTGTGCAACAGACTCGAGGGGTCTGTAAGCCCTAGCTTTACAGGGTTCATTACCGTCTTTTTTTTTTATTTTTTTTATTTTTAATTTTATTTTGTTGATATACATTGTAGCTGATTAATGCTCCCCATCACCAAAACCTCCCTCCCTTCTCCCTCTCCCCCTCCCCCCCAACAATGTCCTTTCTGTTTGTTTGTTGTATCAACTTCAAATAATTGTGGTTGTTATATCTTCTTCCCCCCCCCCGGTTTGTGTGTGTGTGTGTGTGAATTTATATATTAATTTTTAGCTCCCTCCAATAAGTGAGAACATGTGGTATTTCTCTTTCTGTGCCTGACTTGTTTCACTTAATATAATTCTCTCAAGGTCCATCCATGTTGTTGCAAATGGCAGTATTTCATTCGTTTTTATAGCTGAGTAGTATTCCATTGTGTAGATGTACCACATTTTCTGTATCCACTCATCTGATGATGGGCATTTGGGCTGGTTCCAACTCTTGGCTATTGTAAAGAGTGCTGCGATGAACATTGGGGAACAGGTATACCTTCGACTTGATGATTTCCATTCCTCTGGGTATATTCCCAACAGTGGGATGGCTGGGTCGTATGGTAGATCTATTTGCAATTGTTTAAGGAACCTCCATACCATTTTCCATAGAGGCTGCACCATTTTGCAGTCCCACCAACAATGTATGAGAGTTCCTTTTTCTCCGCAGCCTCGCCAGCATTTATCGTTCATAGTCTTTTGGATTTTAGCCATCCTAACTGGGGTGAGATGGTATCTCAATGTGGTTTTGATTTGCATTTCCCGGATGCTGAGTGATGTTGAGCATTTTTTCATATGTCTGTTGGCCATTTGGATATATTCCTTAGAGAAATGCCTACTTAGCTCTTTTGCCCATTTTTTAATTGGGTTGCTTGTTTTCTTCTTGTAAAGTTGTTTGAGTTCCTTATATATTCTGGATATTAATCCTTTGTCAGATGTATATTTTGCAAATATTTTCTCCCACTCTGTTGGTTGTCTTTTAACTCTTTTAATTGTTTCTTTTGCTGTGCAGAAGCTTTTTAGTTTGATATAATCCCATTTGTTTATTTTTCCTTTGGTTGCCCATGCTTTTGGGGTTGTATTCATGAAGTCTGTGCCCAGTCCTATTTCCTGAAGTGTTTCCCCTATGTTTTCTTTAAGAAGTTTTATTATCTCAGGGTGTATATTTAAATCCTTAATCCATTTTGAGTTGATTTTAGTATACGGTGAGAGGTATGGATCTAGTTTCATTCTCCTGCATATCGATATCCAGTTATCCCAGCACCACTTGCTGAAGAGGCAGTCCCTTCCCCAGTGAATAGGCGTGGTGCCTTTGTCAAAGATCAGATGGCAGTAAGTGTGTGGGTTGATTTCTGGATTCTCTATTCTATTCCATTGGTCAGTGTGTCTGTTTTTATGCCAGTACCATACTGTTTTGGTTATTATAGCTTTGTAGTATAGCTTAAAGTCAGGTAGTGTTATGCCTCCAGCTTTATTTTTTTTGCTGAGCATTGCTTTGGCTATTCGTGGTCTTTTATTGTTCCATATAAATGTCTGAATAGTTTTTTCCATTTCTGAGAAAAATGTCTTTGGAATTTTGATGGGGATTGCATTGAATTTGTATATCACTTTGGGTAGTATGGACATTTTCACTATGTTGATTCTTCCAATCCAAGAGCATGGAATATCTTTCCATCTTCTTGTATCCTCTCTAATTTCTCTCAGCAGTGGTTTGTAGTTCTCATTATAGAGATTTTTCACCTCCTTGGTTAACTCAATTCCTAAGTATTTTATTTTTTTGGTGGCTATTGTAAATGGGCAGGCTTTCTTGATTTCTCCTTCTGCATGTTCACTATTGGAGAAAAGAAATGCTACTGATTTTTGTGTGTTGATTTTGTATCCTGCTACTGTGCTGAAATCATTTATCAATTCCAACAGTTTTTTTGTAGAGGTTTTAGGCTGTTCGATATATAGGATCATGTCATCTGCAAACAGGGACAGTTTGACTTCATCTTTTCCAATCTGGATGCCCTTTATTTCCTTCTCTTCTCTGATTGCTCTGGCTAGTACTTCCAACACTATGTTGAATAGGAGTGGTGAGAGTGGGCATCCTTGTCTAGTTCCTGTTCTTAAAGGAAAAGCTTTCAGCTTTTCCCCATTCAGGATGATATTGGCAGTGGGTTTGTCAATTCGGTGTCAATTCCTCTTTGAATGTTTGGTAAAATTCTGCTGTGAATCCATCTGGTCCTGGGCTTTTCTTTGTTGGGAGCCTTCTGATAACAGCTTGAATCTCCTTTATTGTTATTGGTCTGTTCAAATTTTCTACGTCTTCACGGTTCAGTTTTGGGAGCTTGTGTGTGTCCAGAAATTTATCCATTTCCTCCAGATTTTCAAATTTGTTGGCGTATAGTTGTTTATAGTAGTCTCAAATGATTCCTTGTATTTCAGATGAATCAGTTGTAATATCGCCTTTTTCATTTCTAATTTTTGTTATTTGAGTCTTCTCTCTTCTTTTTTTTGTTAGCCATGCTAATGGTTTGTCAATTTTATTTATCTTTTCAAAAAACCAACTTTTTGATTCGTTGATCTTTTGAATTGTTTTTTGGTTTTCAATTTCATTCAGTTCTGCTCTGATCTTAATGATTTCTTTCCGTCTGCTAACTTTAGGATTGGATTGTTCTTGTTTTTCTAGTTCTTTAAGGTGAAGTGTTAGGTTGTTCACTTGCCATCTTTCCATTCTTCTGAAGTGAGCATTTAATGCAATAAATTTTCCCCTCAATACTGCTTTTGCAGTATCCCACAGGTTTTGGTATGATGTATCATTGTTTTCATTAGTTTCAATAAACTTTTTGATTTCCTGCTTGATTTCTTCTTGGACCCATATGTCATTAAGTAGAATGCTGTTTAATTTCCATGTGTTTGTATAGTTTCCAGAGTTTTGTTTGTTATTAATTTCTAGTTTTAATCCATTGTGGTCTGAGAAGATACATGGGATAATTCCAATTTTTTTGAATTTATTGAGACTTGATTTGTGACCTAATATGTGATCTATCCTGGAGAATGATCCATGTGCTGATGAGAAGAATGAATATTCTGAGGTTGTTGGGTGGAATGTTCTGTAGATATCTGCCAATTCCAATTGGTCTAGAGTCTTGTTTAGATCTTGTGTTTCTCTACTGATTCTTTGCCTAGATGATCTGTCTAATATTGACAGTGGAGTGTTCAGGTCCCCTGCTATTATGGTATTAGTGTCTATTTCCTTCTTTAGGTCTAATAGAGTTTGTTTTATAAATCTGGCTGCTCCAACATTGGGTGCGTACATATTTATGATTGTTATGTCTTCTTGATGGATCAGTCCTTTTATCATTAAGTAGTGTCCCTCATTGTCTCTTTTTATGGTTTTTAGTTTAAAGTCTATTTTGTCAGATATAAGAATAGCCACTCCAGCTCGTTTTTCTTTTCTGTTTGCATGGTAAATCTTTTTCCATCCTTTCACTCTTAGTCTGTGTGAATCTTTATGGGTGAGGTGGGTCTCTTGTAGGCAGCATATAGTTGGGTCCTGCTTTTTGATCCAGTCAGCCAGTCTGTGTCTTTTAATTGGGGAATTTAAGCCTTTAACATTAAGAGTTGTTATTGAAAGGTGTTGATTTATTCCTAGCATTTTATTGGTTGTTTGGTTGTCTTAGGTGTCTTTTGTTCCTTGCTTTCTGATTTACTGTTTGGTTTCTGTGTTTGTTGGTTCCTTAGGTTGTAGATAGTGTTTTTGTTAGCTTGTTTTCTCTTCATGAATGCCATTTTTATTGTACTAGCGGGTTTAGATTTTTCTTAGGTTTTTATGGCAGTGGTAGTTATTTTTCAGGAACCAAACCCAGTACTCCCTTGAGGATTTCTTGTAAGGGTGGTCGTGTGGTAGTGAACTCCCGCAGTTTTTGTTTGTCTGAGAAATATACTATTTGCCCCTCATTTTGGAAGGATAGCCTTGCAGGGTAGAGTATTCTTGGCTGGCAATCTTTGTCTTTTAGTCTTTTGAAAATATCATCCCATTCCTTTCTAGCTTTTAGGGTTTGTGATGAAAAGTCTGATGTTAACCTGATTGGGGCTCCCTTATAGGTGATTTGACGCTTCTCTCTTGCAGCTTTTAAGATTCTCTCTTTGTCTCTGAGTTTTGCCAATTTGACTATGACATGTCTTGGAGAAGGCCTTTTTGGGTTGAATACGTTTGGAGATCGTTGAGCTTCCTGGATCTGAAGATCTGTGATTTTTCCTATACCTGGGAAGTTTTCTGCCACTATTTTGTTGAATATGTTTTCAATGGAATCTCCATTTTCCTCCCCTTCTGGAATACCCATGACTCGGATATTTGAGCGCTTGAGGTTGTCTGATATCTCTCTCAGATTTTCTTCCATGTCCTTGATTCTTTTTTCTTTCTTTTTGTCTGCTTGTGTTATTTCAAACAGCCCATCTTCAAGTTCAGAGGTTCTCTCTTCAACTTCGACAAGCCTGCTGGTTAAACTCTCCGTTGTGTTTTTTATTTCGCTGAATAACTTCTTCAGTTCAGCAAGTTCTGCTACATTTTTTTTCAGGACATTGATTTCCTTGTATATTTCCGCTTTCAGATCCTGTATACTTTTCCTCATTTCATCATGATGTCTAGCTGAGTTTTCTTGTATCTCATTCAGTTTCCTTAGAATTATCACTCGAAATTCCTTGTCAGTTATTTCAAGGGCTTCTTGTTCTATAGGATCTAGAGTATGAGATTTATTAACTTTTGGTGGTGTACTTTCTTGATTTTTTGTATTTCTGGTGTCTTTTTTTTGGTGTTTATTCATTGTGGCAGGGGGTTTCACAGTCCACCGGTTTGAGACTAATGACTAACTAGGATGTTGCTGTGGTTGCCAATTTGGTATGGCTCCCGCCGTGATTGCTCAGTTGGCCTCTAGTGTCTTGTGTGTGTGGTTGCCTCGGGTCTTGGGCTTCTCCGGGGATCCACCTTTCTGGTCAGCTTGGACTCTGCTGGGCTGGTGGATCACGTACCACAGGGTGTGTGATCTCTGTTGAGCTTTCACTTTCTGTACAGGACTTCTCCCCGTTCCGTGTGCTCTGGCCCAGGCTGTTAGATCGTGCAGTGGCGATCCCACCGGGTGTGTGGTTTCTGTCGAGTTTCCGCCTCCCTGGCCGCACGTCTCCCCCCTCTGTGCACACTGTGCTGGGCTGGGGCGTGTCTTCTGCACCCCTCGTCTATCAGCTGGGCCTTCAAGACCCTGCTCAGCACCGCCTCGCCCAGGAAGTCAACCAGGTTTCTGCTAGGCACAGACGACCTGTCTCTCTGGGTGCCTTTGTAGCACTGTGTAGATCTTTCTCGGGTCTTGTTCACCTTTGTATCCCCCCGGTATAAACCGAGTCTAGTGCCCACCTGCAGCCTGCTCTCCGGCAGGTTCAAGCGGACCTGGGAACTCTCCTACCACACTATTCCCAACCAGAAATTCGTTAGGCTTTTTTCCAAACTGGTGGTCGCAGAGATGGTATCTGCCTCCCAGTAACAGGAAGTTTACCAGGGCCGGAGTCCAGGGTGTGGTGGAGTGACAGTCGGCCTGCCTGTACTTCCTAGCCCTCCCAACACTGGTCGGGACGCCCCACACCCCCAGCCCCGCCAGAGAACCGCGGAGCGAGTGGGAGAGGAGGCCGGCCGCAGGGTCCGGAAAGCCCCGCGCCAGGCCAAGCAAATGGGCTCAGTGATGGCCGAGCAGGGCGGAGCTGCCCGCACCTGGGAAAATGGAGGCAGCACCAGGGCAGTGAGTGGCCTGGTGGTGCAGGCAGGAGCCGCGTGGGCATCCACCCCCCGAACAGAGCTGTGCCAGGGATCACTCACAGTGCTGTGCCAGGTTGGGTGCTCGCTCTCTGTCTCTGGTTTGTTGCCTTCCGTGTTCTCGGCGCTGCCGCCTCGGGCTGTTCAGTCGCGGCGCCACTCGGGCGCTCCCAGGAATCTTCTTTAATGCCGGCCTGAACCCTCGAATCCTGAATAGGGCAGCTGGCCGCCTTCAGTGCGGCCCCAGCCTCCGGGATCCTGGCTGCATCCACAGCAGCCCTGGCGCCGTGTTCCCTGTTTCAAGACTCGCTTTTGCAGCTAAGAATCAGTTCTTTTCCTGCTCCACACTTCAAAGCTGTTGCCTGTAAATGAGGCAGCCTCTCCTGCCGGGGGCAAAGTGGCGTTGAGCCCCCACGACCGGCCAGCAGCAGCAGTCCTCCCTTAAGAGATGGCCAGAGGAAGGTCCACAAGTTTCCCGGCTGCCTGAGGCCCAGTGGCCACCTTTTCCACCTCAGCTACTCCGCGCCAGCCGCCGCAGCCGCCGCCATCTTGAAAACCTCCCTACTTCATTACCGTCTTTGATGAATGTGGAATGCCTTGAACTCCCAAATCTTTCCGGGTCATTCTTTGCCAACAGAAGTCTCCCATCCTCTCAGTTTTGACATGCATAGCTCTGCCTGGTTAAAGATCCTGTAATGACCTCACCTGAGGTCAAGAAGATTCTCATTCTTAAAATCCACCTCCCTACCCCCAGCAATCCTTCTTGCCTGAAGACCTATAATTAGGATCAGATCCCAGTATAACCCTGGGGTATGAGTATAAATATATCACAAAAAGGAGCTAACACCTCATGAATTACAGTATTTGCTAATTTATATCAGCAAAATACCTAAGGGACTGGCCTGTTAGCTCAGTTGATTAGAGTGTGGTGCTGATAACACCAAGGTCCAAGGTTTGATCCCTATACTGGCCAGCTGCCAAATAAAACAAAACCCACATGAAACCAATTTAAAAAACAAGTATGTATATGCCTATAACAAATACCTAGGGATTATTTATGGAATGGGATTTTTTTTTTTTCTTTTTTGCAGCTGGCTGGTGTGGCTGGTGTGGCTCCATTCCCTTGACCTTGGTGTTATGGCAAGGTGCTGTAACCAACTGAGCTAACTGAACAGCCCTGAAAGGGGATTCAAAGGGAACTAGACCAGGAAGGAAGGAACAGAATATAATCCCAGATTAATTTATCCTTACAGCTACTCTAACCAGACATTCTGATTCAATGTATTAGATAAAGCAACCAGGAGTGGCTCTGGTAAGATGTAAGGTTGGTTTACTAAAACCTGGACTCAGTGATTGCCTGTATTAAATCAGATGCAGGTACTAAGATGTCCTTGGTATAAATGCCTTGGAGAAAATAATTCTAAGATTAGGGAAACAGTCAAAGAACAAAATTACAACAAATTTAGTTAAAGATCTCAATTAACTTTATTGTGCGTGATTCTAGAACCAAGCAACACATCATTCTATCAAATAGAATAAGTATTCCAACGAGCTGAACAAAAGAGGTTGATGTTATAGACAGAAAAAGGCTGAAGAAGGCAGAAACAAAGAATAAAAAGTGGACTGGTCATTTCAAAGTTACCTTCCTTGTAAGGGGGGACAGGGGGACAGAACAATAGAGAAATAACTGACTAGTTAACATCAGGTCACTTCCAGCTATCTCTTCTGTGTAGGGATGAAAGCAGAGGGAACTTCATTATCGTGCTTATTGAAGATTTAAACTGGCCTGTTTGGGAAATTGGCTGTTATCTCTTTCTCCTGATTTCTAAGGTCAGCATAGAATCTAAGTGATGTGGAACTTAGCAGGGGTGACTGCATTTTGATTTTTAGTCTGGTCTTTTGGGGCCTAGTGCAAGAACTTAGTCCAAAACAGTGGGCCTCCTATAATTTTTATTTAACAATTCTCCCCTTTTGGCCCGGCTCTCAGCTAGGTGAGAGTGTGACCAAAACTTAGGGCATCAGCGCCACCCGCAGTTACCATCACTCTGAGTCCCAGGTCTCAGCATGCCATTCATGCCATTTACATGCTAAAGTGTCCTTATTATTATGCATTTCTTTGACTTCTCGTTGTTCCAGCCTGTCTGGCCATTTGACAAGAGACTATTTAGATTCAATGGATGGCTGTACAAAAGCATGTAAAACTCCTCCCAAGTTTTACCTATTATTATTCCTATCAGGAAGATAATACCAAGAGTTGGAGTATGGGTCCCCATGAACCAAACCAACTATAACTGAATAGGCAGATGAGGAGTCTACCCTTAAAATATTAATGAACAGGTTACTTGGGAATGCCTGCTCACATAGCCTGCTCATTACCAAGTAGAATGTTCATTAATAATTTTTTGTAACTGAGTCTCTACAATACCCGAAGTATTTATCCATGCACAATAGCAAGTGTTAGCAACTGCACAGACTCTTCCCTGCTCAATTAGGAGGCAACCCAGCATCCCATGACTGGGTTGACAATTTGCAAGTTACCCACAGAAGCTACTTATTATAACATTTTAACTATAGTATCATCCTGCCAAGTGAAAGAGGTAGGCATGAGTAAGGAAAATTAAGAGGAGTAAGAGTGTCACTATGATGGGAAGTCTTACTCTGATGTCTTGGGGAAAAAGCTGTTGACAGCATGAAGTCAGCAAGCTCTCATCCCGGCTTGCAGTTTAAATGTCTGGTTGTGGAATCAGACATTTCTGGTGAGATCTGTGTTGTCCACACATCAGGCATAAGACTTGACCCTTGAAGTCTACACTGAGCTGTCCAGCTTCAGTCTATAAGTCATCAGGAGCACAGCGCTTCTTGTTCTTTGTTGGTGAGCTATCACCAGATATTGGAGAAAATAAAAGAACTCAGAATTCAGTCCAGTCTACAGGTAGATAACAAGACTCAAAGAGTAAACAGGGCTACAGTCTAAAAACAGGTATACTATAGTTTTCTTTTGAAACATAAATTTTTCTCTCTACAGTCACCCCCGTTTTTACTGAACATAATCATGTTGGGACCGATTTGCCTTGCTATTTATGTAAGTGCAGTAGGAATAACCAAATAGGATCCTTTTTAACTTGTTTTGCTGGAAATTTTGACAAGGAATATCATATTAAACTTTTAGCCATTGAAGCCAGGCATTCTATGAACATTTTAAAATATGACATTTCTCTTGCCTACAACCAAGCACACCACCAGCACCTCAGAGCCTGCTAGGGGACCTGAGGCATGGAGTCAGGGACTGTACCCCACTCCCACAACCAGGCACACCACCAACACTTCAGGGCCCACCCAGGGACCTGAGGCACCAAGCCAAGGACCAGAGCCCCCCTCCCACAACCAGGCACACTGCCAGTGCCTCAGGGTCCACCTGGAGTCCTGAGGCATCGAGCCAAGGACTGGACCCCCCCCCACAACCAGGCACACCACCAGCACCAAGGGAGTGCATTGACACAAGGAGAGTCACCAGCAGAGACAAAAGAAAAGAAGAGGATGTCTCTCTCCACAAAGCCCATTCGAGAGTGACAGAAGAAGCATCTGCTCAATGATAATATTGGGGGACCTGATCACACCTCTCAGCATTGACAGATCATCTAGGCAACAAATTAACAGAGTAACCATTACTCTTTCAGAGGGAGAGAAGAAATCTGGGGCAATTAGAGGGGGGAGGCGGAGGGAAAGGGGGATGGGGAGAGATTGGACAAGGGGCATAAAGCATAGTACAATGTGTAACAATGTATATACTAGTAATATTGATTTGATCAACATATGTCAACACCGAACCCCCAAAATATGTATAATCAATTATGATTCAATTAAATAAATAAATAAAATTAAATATGACATTTCAGTCAAAGCCTTGGTAATATAACCAATGTTTCCAATTGTATCTTGTTAATGAGAACAGATTCTTATTGAATTCATGTAAATAACCATATTGCCATCAAAATAAGAATACTTACAATTAGTTTCCAAATTCTGGAGCAATCAGATAGAGAGCAAAAGCAAATCTTTCAATTTCTGTTTACAAAAGTACACTTTAACAAATTACTATAAGCTATAGAGAGCTTTAAAAAGTTTTCCTAAATCTGGGAAACCAAAACATTAAAAGAACTAGTCATGTTTCAAAATAAAGTCATAAAACTCATAAATCGTCACCAATTCAGTCTCACGTAATCTTGCTCTGTTTGAACTTGGTTAGCAGTTTCACAAACCCATCAGTTTTTTCATTAGAATTTTGGAAATTTAGTCCAATGGTATGAACTCAAAGTTACTAGAAATCTGTAGTTGTCAGAGTTTTTGTTCTTTTCATGAATGTCTTTTACAACACAACACTTGCTTGAAAACAAAAAACGTCGAGAAAAGACATCAGAATAAAGCAATTAACTGTGGACATCAAGACTTAAAATGGTCAAAAGATCTGATGAGAGCTATGCAACTGACAATTTGGTTATTTCTGTGCCAAACAATTTCAAATAACCAAAATTATGACTGATAGCATTTATATCAAGATACATTATATTTCTAGGAAACATACAATTTTGAAACACATATAACATTAATTTAAAGGTCAAAGATTACTCCTTGTTTTGAAAATCCTTCCCATTTTAACCTGTCAGATAAGCTCAATTGTTTTAACATTTCTTTTGCATATCCTTTGAATTGTTCCAGGGCCCTTGGAACACCTCAAAATTAGTCTGAATCAGAAAGACTTGATTTTTTAGAATCTGATTTTGGGAAGTTTGTCAAATAACAAAGGTCTAAAACACTTAATTAAATGGATCATACATCATTATCAAATAAAACCAAAGTGACAAAAGACTTTTAAAGGCACAAAGCACAAGAGATTACCTTGATAAAAAACAAAATCTGTTTCCTAGGCCAGTTACCTAAAAGGTAAAGAAAAACTACTCACAATATTTTAATAACAGAAGTTCATTGCTTTGAGAAAACCTTGCTGTTCCAACAGAGGAGATTAAACTCTGGCCTTGTGTATTAGTACATTTGTGTTGCTATAACAGAAATACCTGAGACTGGGTAATTTATAAAGAAAAGAGGTTTATTTGGCTTACGATTCTGGGACAGCTGCATCTGGCATGGGCCTCAGGCTGCTTCTACTCATGGTGGAAAGCGGCAGGCAGCCGGTGGGTATAAGCAGATCACATGGTGAGAGGAAGCAAGAGAGAGAGAGAGAGAAGAGATAACAGAGTCTTTTAAACAACCAGCTCTTGCAGGAACTCATAGAGCAAGATCTCACTCATTACTCCCCCCACCTAGGGAGAGCATGAATCCACTCATGAAGGATCCGCCCCCATGACTCGAACTGCCACACTGGGGATCAGATTTCCACATGAGTTCTGGGAGGACAATACATCCAAACTCCATCACCTTGTACCAGTGTACTTTTGATATTAATGCCCAATTTTTAGAAAAACTTATAAATAATCCCCTTTTAATTTCAGCCAAGTTGATGACACAAAATTTCCTTCATAAATCTACCCTTCACAAACCATTATTGTGACTTAGACATTTCCGTGACATGCTGAGACTTTCTGTATTGTACCTTCTGTTTTTAAAATAACCAGTTATTTTACTTGAGGCCAAAAATTTACTACACAGTATTCTTTTTCATACAAAGTTATTCTCTTTTTCTTTTAACCTTTACCAAAAATACATCTTTATATCTATAACTTTCTTCATCTCTCTCTCCTATTTACTGGTTCCTTTTAATCTTATTTTTATTTGCTTTCTAAATCCATATTTTGAAACAATCTTTAAATAATCTCTGAATTAGACAAAAGTGCCCATTTTTAACAAAAATATGTCTTCATGTCTTTTACAATTTCTCATTGAAAACACATCTTACTTTCCTTGTACACATTGCATACAGAAGTTTAACAAAATGGAGTCACTTCTGTTCAGCCTGTTACATTTCTAGTAGTTTTAATTACATATATTAATTAGAATTTTTAACTTTCAGTAACCTTAAATTTCTAAAAACCTAGGAAGTAATCTATTTTGAACTGTTTGTCACATACAAACATTTTATGAATCTACATTTTACATCTTTCAGAAACAGGTACTTCCTCATAGAACAATTTTTTTTACATTTTCTAACAGACTGAAATATATATAGCTTTTCTACACCACATAAAAACAAGATATTAATGTGTATAAACTTTAAACTTATGCTTCATAATTAATGCTTTAGTATTTTAACTTATTTAGAAATAACCCATTTAGCAAGTATCTATTATTTAATTTCATCTTAAAGTTTTAAGCTACCAGAAAGTCTTTTAAAACTATGACGAGTTCACTTATGAATATTTATGCCTAATTTACTTATTTTTACAACCATGTTTGAACTCTTTATGACAATTTTATGAGACATTAAACAGAACTATCATCTCAAATTATTCTTCTGTTTAATCATTTTTACCACACGTGACTGTTACGCAGTTGCCACCTAAGCAAGAACGCTAAGGTTAAATACACGGGTATTTTGTTAATCAGAAGACACAGTTGTTTTCACTAAGACAAAAATAGTCTTACTTACCTAAGATTCACCCAAGTCATACGACCCAAAAAGCATTTGAGTTATATTCTTTTTTCTCTCTTTCTTGTTTCTTGATAAAATATTTAATTAACTTACTTTTTAAAATACAATTAATGAGAGCTCTTTCATATATTTTGGTAGAGAAATCGCAACACATAACCCATGTAGACATATGAACACACAGACAGATCTTCTGGGTTAAGATTCTTCTTTGCCAGTTTTTCAGTAGTTTCTCCCCCTTTTGACTGTCAATCTCCTGATTCACCTACTTCACTACCCTAAATAACTGTTAGCTGGGCACCCCAAAATTTGCACTTCCAAAGGGATGACACCCAGGTGAAATAAGATAGACAGATTTTAGATCTAAACACTGTTATTTGCTGAAGCAAAGAAAGGCATGGGAAAGGTCCAATTTAGACAAGATGGCCAGGAAAAGTGTCATGAAGGAAGGTTAGGTTTGTTTTGTACACTTTAAGTCAATGTCTTCCCCACTGCAAAATTTCTAGTGGTTTACTGTATAGAAAAAGATGCCTTTACAAATGCAGATTTCCTTTAGAGATGCAAATTTCTTTTACAGAGAGTTTCAGAATAGCCAACTAGACGTCAGAAAGTTCTATTTTGGAGACTGATTTCATAGGCAGTCTTTTTAACTTGTCTTATTTATTAATTAGATAACTTACTTCAAAGTGAAGACCTGCAACAAATATGGCAAACAAAGCATTTTCTGCATCTGCTTAGCCTGAGGGCCTTTTATAAATACTTCAGCCAGTACTCTTTTCATCTTCAGCTTGGGATAGTAACTAATCAAAAAAGGTTGGTAGATTTAATTTCTCATCAATTCGTACCTTACTCTTTTTATTTGATCTTCTGCAAACAGCCTTTTTAAAGAGGCAATAAAAATTTACCAAATCTTCTTAGAAGCTTTTGGGCGGGTCTAATTCAGATGCTCTTGTTTTAAAATGCTCTGTAGCACTTCCAAGACTCAGAGCCACTCCCAAAAACAGCCAAAAGAGAGACTTAGCTAAAGTCTTGAGAGCTGGAAACAGCCCATTTAGCCACAAATGGGCTGCAAACCACATTTCTGTCCAGCCGTATCCTTGGGGCTTACAAACTTTCGGTTGGCTGCCTGCACGTGCAGGCCCTATAAATTGTGTGGCCCTGACTGATAGAAAGTCAAGCCAAGTTCTCAGGACAAAGAACCAGACAAACAGGAAAGCACAATAGTTGTTCATAGGAGGGAAAGGATTAAACTTTGGAATGTTCCACATAATGACCATTGTAATTCTGAATTATTTTTAGTAAGTTTTTGCCACTTTCATGAATATTTGCAGCTTCAGGGGACATAATTCTTAAACATAAAGGCAGGCATACTAGAGGACAGATTATTCAAAACTGTAGAAATGATGATTTCTTTCTTATGTAAGGTCTCGGGTCTCAGAGCAGAGATGGATTTGGCTCTGCGATCTCCTTGACCAACTTAGCCAGTGATCTTCCAATTTCTGTCTGACCTAAGGCCTCTCTTACCTAAGAACGCAGTATAAAAAAGGAACCCACATATCTGTGAATTCTAAAAGCTGGAGTTCACATCCCGTGCAGTAATAGCCACTTACTGCAACTGCTCTCAGTTACCTTTAAAACTGCAGCCCTTCTTGCCAGTGACTCGTCAGCCACTGCAAACCCAAAAGTCATGTGCCCTGCCACAGCACAAACTAATCCTTGGTACCCCAAGGTCAAACGCCCTCTCGAAATGCAAACTAACCCATGGTACCCCAAAAGCCAAAGATCAGGGAGCTCCAATGCAGAGAAGGCAGAGCTCAGACCTGAGAGGGGCTTACGACTCTTAGAGCTTCACGGGGAAGACAGTGATTCCCAAAGAGGAGCAGAGTGGTGCCTTTCTTTTCTGCATTTCTCAAGGGGTCTCAGGGCTCATCGGTAGTCTCCTTCAGGTCCCTTTGTGGTTGCCTAAACTGTCTAAGAACAAAATTACAACAAATTTAGTTAAAAATTTCAATTGGCTTTATTGTGATTCTAGAACCAGGCAATATACATCATTCCATAAAATAGAATAAGTGTTCCACTGAGTTGAACAAAAGAGGTGATTTTATAAACAGAAAAAGGCTGAAGAAAGCAGAAACAAAGAACAAATAGTGGATTGGTCATTTCAAATTTATTCTCCTTTTAAAGTGGGAACAGGAAGTCAGAATAATAGAAAAATAACTCACTAGCTAACATCCGGTATCTTTTCTGTGAAGATGAAAGCAGAGGGAACTTCATTATCCTGTTTATCGAAGATTTAAACTGACCTGTTCGGGAAATTGGCTGTTTTCTCTTTCCCCTGATTTCCTGGGTGGTCAGACCAGAACTTAAGTGACAAGTAACTTAGCAGAGGTAACTGCATTTTGATTTTTAGTCTGCTCTTTTAGGGCCTAGTGCATGAACTTAGTTTAAAACAATGGCCTTCTATTATTTTTATTTAATAATAGGAATGTTGGAGTAGATTTATCATGTGTGATCTACTCATACATAATCTAAATGTCTCCCAGGAGCACAGAGGAATTTGTTTTAATGAGGCATTGGCAGGTATGTTGATTAGGAACACCAGCATCTTCATCAAAGCTTAGCAGTGACCATCCAATACTGGCTAGGAACGACACTAGTTGATACCACCACCGAAACAGGTTCCTTGATTTCAGTGGGCCTGATGGGATACGGCAGTGTTTCTCACACCTCCACCTGCATCAGAATCACCTGGACGGCTTGTTAAAATACAGTTTGTATTCAGCAATTCTGGGTGGGGCCTGAGAATGCACATTTCTAATAAATTCTTAGGTGATGCTGATGCTGTGGGCTCAGGGGCCACCCAGAATTTTGTGGTTACTATAACGGGCAGCAGGTTTAAATGATTTTATCAAAAGGTTTGACCCATGAAGACACTTGTCAGTGGCCAAATAATCTCGGTGTCCCTAAGTTTGAAATAGATTGGCAGACTATCAAAGTCTTATTTGATCTGTTCAGTTAATCTATAAACAAAATAAAAACAAAAATTACGTCTGGTTGTGCTTTGTTACTTCACAGGCATGGAGCTGCTTGACTGAAAGCAGATCCAGTCTCCATTGTGGAAGAACCCAGGACACTGCCACAAGAATGTACGTGAACTCTTCCTTCTTACCCCTCAATGGGACTGGCAAACACTGGGCTGATGGTGCATGGAGAAGGGAATCAGCCAGACTTGTGAAGCTTACTGGACATTGACTCTAAATTGACAGTGATCTCCAAGGACCCAAAATGCAACTGTAGGTCAACAGTCAGAGTTGGGGCCTGTGGAAGACAGGTGATTCATGGAGTTTCTGCCTTAGTCCATTTCACAGTTGGCCAGTGTCCATAAACCCACCCTGTGGATATTTACCCAGTTACTAAATGTAAAGTATGTGCTGTCAGTTCTCACCATGTGGAGCTCTGCTGGTTTACAGTTCATAATTACTAAGGAAGAAATTTCCTTACCAGAGGACACTGGAAATTGAGACCCCCACTGGGCAATTTTGAGCTCCACATGCCACTGAACCAGCAAGCAACACAGGGGACTGTATTAGTCCATTTGTGTTGCTATAACAGAAATCCCTGAGACTGGGTAATTTATAAAGGAAAGAGGTTTATTTGGCTTACGATTCTGGGACAGCTGCATCTGGTGCGGGCCTGAGGCTTCTTCTACTCATGGTGGAAAGTGGCAGGCAACCGGTGGGTACAAGCAGATCACATGGTGAGAGAGGAAGTGAGAGAGAGAAAGGGGAGGTCCCAGGGTCTTTTAAACAACCAGCTCTCGTGGTAACTAATAGAGTGATATCTCACTCAGTCCCCCTGCCCCCAGGGAGAGCATTAATCCATTCATGAGGGATCCACCCCCATGACTCAATCAGTTTCCAACACTGCCACATTGGGGATCAAATTTCCACATGAGTTTTGGGGGGACAACATCCAAACTCTATCAGGGACTAACTAAATAGGCTGAGCTACCTGATCCTGATGACCAATGGGAAATAATGTTGCTGCTACCCGATAGTGACAAGGGGGAAAGTGTCTGAAATAATAGAATGATACATATAAAGTACTAAAGGAAAATAACTGCCAACTAAGAATTTTATATCCAGCATAAAGTCCTTTATGTCCTGAGAAATAAAGGCAAAATAAAGACATTTTTTCAGATAATCAAAAACCCAACAAACCTGTGTTAGATGACACGATAAAGGAAATTCTTCAGGTAGAAGAAAAATAATTCAAGATGAAATCATGGATTTCCAGAAAGAAATGAAAAGTATTAGAAAGGAGTTTATAAATACGCATACACACAGATCTAAATGAATATTGACTGTATGAAACAACATAATAATGATGTCATGCGGGGTTTTAAAATATACATATAATGAAAATTCGTGAGGAAAAGAGTGCAAAAGGAAGGAGATACATTAAGTACTCAAAATCCCTTGAATTACTGAGATGTGAAGGATAATTTACACTAGACTTTAGTAAGTTAAGGATACCTACTGTAATGTCTAAAGTAACCTTAAAAAAACTGTAAAAGGATATAAAACCATCAAACTAAAAGAGAAGAATGAAATAAATAAAAACTCTCTGATGATTCTATAAGAAAGGAATGAGAAAGGAACGTAAAACAGATGGAACCAATTAAAAAAACCCACTACAATGATAGATTTAAATCCAAATATGTTAGTAATTATATTAAAAATAAACTAAATGTTTTAATTAAAAGGTAAAGATTATCATATGCATTAAAAATCAATGATCATATGCTTCTTACAAGAAATCCAAAATATAAGAATATAGAAAGGATGAAAGTAAAAGACAGAAGAAAATGTACCATACAAATGCTAATTAGAAGAAAGCTGGTACAGCTATAGAAAAAAAATAAACTTTAGGACCAACATATTGTAAGTTATAACGTGGGGTATTTCACAATGATAGAAGAGTCAACAATCAAATGTTTAAAAGTCTAAATTTATATGCACCTAATGGTATAACACCAAAATACGTAATTTAGTAACTAACAAACACACAAAGAAGAATTGACATTGTAGTGTGAAATTTTTAACACACCTCTCTTCTTAACTGAAAGAACAAGTAGAGAAAAATTCAAAAATCAGAATATTTAAACATGTTTGGCCCATGTCACTTAAAAGACACTATACCCCAAACTGCAAAACAGACCATTAATTTTCACGTACACATAAAAAATTTACCAAAAATCAACCATATACAGACTCATACAGCAACCAGCAATAATTTTTAAGAGATTAAAATTTACAGTGTTTATTTCCAAGCTACAATAAAAGTAAGCCAGAGAAAACGAGAAAATCCCCAAATGTTTAGAAAGTAAGCAGTATTCTCTCATATAGTGCATAAGTAAAAGAAAAAGTTACTAAACAAATTAGAAAATACTTGACACTAAATACCAGCGAAAACATGGCATATCAAAATTTATGGGATTCAGTTAAAGCTGTCAACAAAAGAAAATGTTGATGATCACACGTACACATAAGAAAAGTTGAAATGCCAAAAGTCAAGGATCTAAACATCCATCTCAAGAAGTAGAGAAAGAACAGCAAATTAAACTCAAACAAAATAGAAGAAAATAATTAAGAAAAGAAATTAATAAAGTGAAAAACAAAAGTCAAACAGAGAAAAATCCACAAAGCTGAAGTTCAGAACCAAAGCTTGCTCTTTGAACATACTAATGAAATGTACACATTTATAAATTCCTGGAAAAATCGATAATGAAATAAAAAGGAAAAAGAAGCCACTATCAGTAAACCACTATCAGAAAGTTCATGGAAAGGCTGATATTATCTTTCAAATTCTATTTTTTCACAAAGCTTTTGAAATACCCTCATAACTACACATCTGCCAGGCATTAAGAAGAAATTAAGTGGAAAGAACAAATGATCTTTCGCTAAATAGCTATGAAAAGGATAAACATCTAAGAAAACTCAGAAAAAAAATAAAATTTGAATTATATTATGCATTTTAAAGAAATTAAATACGTAATTGAAAACTGTCCTCAAAAAAAACTCCAGGCTCAGCTGCCCTGGTGAATTTTCCCAATTATTTAAAGAAGAAATAATGCCAGTAACACCCAAACTCTTCCAAAGAACCAGATAGAGCACATTTCCCTATTGGTTCTGTGTAGCAAGCCTAACCTTTGATTCCAAAATCTAACACTGTGGAGCATTATAAAAAAAAAAATCACAAGTCAATCTCTTTTAAAACATAGAATCAAAAATTCCACAAATCAAGCAATCTATAAAAATAATAATACATCTCAACCTAAATGTGTATATTCCAGGAACAGAAAGGAGCTTAACATGAGAAAATTAATGAATTTAATTTACCACATAAACAGAATAAGGGAGAAAAATCACATGATCGCTTTAATATATAAAGATAAATCATTTGGTAAATTCAATACCCATTCATGATCAAAACTTTTAGCAAATTAGGATTAAAAGAGTATCTTCTTTCCCATAAGCAAGCACAATGGAAAACAAAATTAAAATTTCTTTTAAAAGGGGGATCTTTTAAATCTATTAATTTGTAGATACCAAAACGTACAATCAACATCATACTTAGTGAAATCCTAAAATCTTCCCCTGTAATTGGAAATGATACAAGGAGTCTTACAGCTACCACTTCTATTTGACATTATACTAGGAATCCTAACCAGTGCAATTAAGCAAGATCAATAAGTGAAAGATTTAAGAATTGGAGACTTTTGATCAAGATGGTGGAATAGACAGTACCAGCATTGCCCTCCCCCACAATCAACCAATTTCTAACCATTAAAAAGCAACCACGGCCAAGCTGGGGCCACTAGAGCTCAGGGGAAGAGGAGGAGAGACCTACACAGTTCATGAACGCAGGAGAAGCCACAATGACAGAAAGAAAGGACCACTCCAACTGTTTTGGGCCCTGACCATTCAAGGCTGGCCCTGGTGAGCACACTGAGCAAGAGCTGGCAAAAGCCACAGCTGTGCCCTTTGTGTGAAGTTGCTTGGAGGTGGTAGGGGAGAAGAAGGCCTTGGTGGCCCCCAGGCCAGCAAGACCACTAACAGGGTTTCTGCATGTCACAGACAACTGAAAAAAGGAACCACTCAGAGGCCGGTGAGTCACTGCAAGGGACAAACACTGGCCCATCCCATGAGAAGTTTTTGGAGTGCGGGTGGTGGGGAAGACTGGGGCACCAGGGGAACACTGGGGCACAGCAGGACAGCTGATCTTTCCTCCAATCAGCACAGGACCACTCAGTGGAGACTGGTCAGGAATACAGAACTGCAGGGGATGCAGTTTGCTGAAAAGACACAGGCCCAGACCAGAGTTTCCACACATCCCAGGTGTATCAGACCTCACAAGACCTGGAAGTCTTATAAGGTCAACAATTAAAACCTGAGCTGCACAAAAAGCCTTCCCTTTTCAGCAGCAAAGCAGCAATTTAGCTCAACCACAGGGCTCAAGTGCTGGTCCCCACAGGAAGTTACCCCATTTTAGAAGTAACCAGAAGACAACAAATTAGTTCCAGTGCAGACTTTAAGTGACAGGAACAGCAAATAATCCAACACAGAACTGAAAGAAAAAAACTAAAAAACCCACAGATCAGAAATGAAGTTCTAATATTAACCAGTAAAGGTCTAACGCCACCAGAGAACACCTATAAAACCTAGAAGGACCAGAAGTCCCCCAGGATCCAAGCCAGGGTGGAGGGAGGGCCGAGGGCCTCACCACACCCCCCATGATATCCACATCCAGCTCAGCAATGATCACGAGGCCACTGCTGGAACTGCCCCAGACCTCAAGCTGGGGTAGTGGGGAACCAAGGGCCTTGGCTAAACTCCCCCAGTGTTCATATCCAGCCCAGAGATGACAACCAAACCACTGCTGGAAGTACCCCCAGCTCCCAAACTGGGGCAGTGGGCGGCCAGGGGCCTCAGCCCCACCCAAAAACATCCATATCCAGACCCATGATGACCATCTAGCCATCACCAGGACCCCAGGCTCCCAAGCCTCGGTGGTGGGAGGACTCAGGCCTCAGCCATGACCCCTGACATCCACATCCAGCCCAGCAATGACCACCAAGCCACTGCTGGAAGCATCATGGGCTCCTGAGCTGAGGTAGGGGGTGCTGAGGGCATCAGTCATACCCCCTCAACATCCACTTCCAGCCCAGCAATGACCACCAAGCCATTGCTGGAAGCCCTCTGTGCTCCCCTGCCAGAATGAGAGGGGTGCTATGTGCCTGGACCACATCCCACCTCCCTCCTTCCTCCTCCTCCCACCCTATCTCCTTCCTCTTTCTCTTCTCCCCCTCCCCCCCAACTGCTCTGCAACAACATCTTAGAATGTAAAATATAATAATTAATTAATTGATTAATTAATTAAAAAGGGAAAGATTTAAGAATTGGAAAGAAAGATGTAAAATAGTCATAACAGATTGCTACTAGACTACATAGTATACAATAGAAGATACACAAAAATCTATTTTAAAGACTATTAGAATTAATAATACACTTAGCAAAATCATTAGATACAATTCAATATACAAAAAGCAGGAGTAGCTTTATATTTCAATAAACAGAGAATGAAATTTTTTAAAACTCCGATTACAGTATTATAAATGAAAAGCCTGAAAATAAAGAAGGTACGAGAACTCTATGCAGAAAACTATAAAACACACTGTGAAAAACTGAAAATGACCTAAATAAATGAAGGACATACCATATTCATGGACTGTAAGACATTATTCTACAAATGTTAATTTCTTTTCAAATTAATCTATAGATTCTATGTAATTTCTATCAAAATATCAGCAGGGTTTTACAATTTAGCTTGGAAATTGGCAAGCTGCTTTTAAAACTTATATAGAAATTCAAAGGGCCAAGAAAAGTGAAGACCCTCTTGAAGGTTTAATGAAAACTTAAGAAAATTTAGGAGAAAGAAGAACCAGAAAAGATCTCAGGAAGGGGAATCAGGTGGGATATAAGCTACTCAATGTCAGAACTTTGGAAGGCAACGTAATTAAAGCAGTAATTAAAGCAATGAAATGGAATATGGAGTCCAGAAACAAACTCATCTGACATGACTACTTGGTTTATAAAAAAGGTAATATTGTATATCAGAGGGGAAAATGGTGGTCTTTTAATAAATGTGGTGCTGGATTGACTGGATGTACATTTAGATAAAAATTAAATCTTAACTTCTACTTTGTACCATCCACAAGAAATCAAACACATGTAAATTGTAGATCTAAATAGAAATATAAAACAATAAGATTCTAAAAGATAATATGTGATCATTTCTTCATTATCTTGGGGTAAAGAAAGATTAACTAAATGGGACCCAAATGTCAGTAACTATAAAGGAAGCAATTGCTAAGCCAGACCTGATTAAAATTGGGGTCTTGTACTCCAAAATATACCATTAAGAGAATGAAAAACAAGTCAGAGAATGAGAGAAGAACTTTTGCAATATACATATATAATTTTAAGAAGGTTTGAATCCAGAATGTGTAAAGATCTACTACCAGTAAGTAACATAACACAGACAATAAAGCAGAAAAACAGAAAACACTTGAACAGGCACTTCACAAAAAAAGTATAAATAAATGGCCAATAAACTTATGAAAATGTACTCAACTTCATTCATCATTAAGAAATTGTATACACAAAGCCACAATGAAATACCATTTACACCCACTGGAATGTCTAAACTTGAAAAGGTTGGCAATTCCAAGTGTTGGCAAGTATAGCAGTTGGAACTGTCATTTATGTTTAAATAAAATATGATTCAATAGATCCATACAATGGAATACGATTCAGCTTTTTAAAAAGAATGAGGTATTTATATGCACCTACATAGAAAGGACTTTAATTTATGTTTTAAATGAAAAGAGTAAAGAAATGAATAATACATTTCTCACAAATATTAAAAAAGAAAAGGATACAGATGTATAAATATTTCCATGTATTAATACACTTACAATTATATAAACCTTTTTGGAAATATACATAAGAAAGTGTTAGTAGAGGTGACTTTTACAGAAACAGGACTAAGGAGGTTAGGAGGACTGACGCGCTGCACCCTCCACTCCCTGTGCAGGTGGCCCAGGATTGCACAGGGCCAGCGCCAGGGCTCCAGGGGCCGCTGGCCTTGAGCGCAGGGCATTCCAGACCCTGGCCCTGCCCCTCCTATCCAAAGTTGAGCCACCTGCCTTAGACTGCCAGATCGTCGATCGTCGATGGGTAACTGCTTTTCCATCCCAGCCGGCTTCTGAAATGGGCTTACCAACGAAACGAGTGCAGAACCCCAAGTGCAGAGCACCTTGAGGCCAGGTGCAGAGCCGCCTGCCCAGGACTCAATGCCGGCGGGAGGGGGGGAGGGGAGGGGAAAGGAGGGGAGAGGGGGAGAGGGGGAGAGGGGCGGGGGAGAGGGGGAGAGGAGGAGAGGGGGAGAGGGGAGGGGGAGGGGGAGGGGAGGGGAGGGGGAGGGGAGGGGAGGGGGAGGGGAGGAGAGGGGGAGGGGAGGGGAGGGGAGGGGGAGGGGGAGGGGAGGGGAGGGGAAAGGAGGGGAGAGGGGGAAAGGGGAGGGGAGGGAGAGGGGGAGGGGAGGGGAAAGGAGGGGAGACGGGGAGGGGAGGGGAGAGGGAGAGGGGAGGGGAGAAAAAGAAGGAATGCAGTGAGGATAGAGTCCTTTACGTTTTACCGCAGGGACACACAGGGGATACATTCCAAGACCCAAACAGTGGATATTACCAAGCCGACTGCTGTCAATCAGAGCATGCTTCTGTTCACATCTTCCACCCACAAATTTAGTGCATTTTCCATCGTAAGCACTTATTAGCCACTGTAGCCATAACTTGCAGTTGGAGGTCCAACAGCAAAACTAGCACAATTTTTTTTTTCGTTCTTCATAATTTCATAGCTAGGAGATTTGTTCTTACTGTGGATTTTACCATCCTTGGCATAAGATTGTTTTCTTTCCTTAAGTCAAGAACTTTCACCTTTCCACTTAAAGGAAGCACTTTACAGCTTCCCCTTGGCATCTCCAAATTGCCAGCACCACTACCCCTGAGGTGGGGCCATTATCAAGTCAAAAAGGGTTCCTTGAACACAAGCGCTGCCGGTCAATCTGATAACACAGAGGGCTAAGGGATTAATGGGCAGGTGGCGTCTGCAGCTGGATGTGCTGGACACAAGGATGACTCATGTCCTGGGTGGGACAGAGCGGCACAGCATGAGATTGCATCACCTACTCACATGGTCAGCAATTTAAAACTCATAGGTTGTTTATTTTTGGAATCTTCCACTTAATATTTTCAAACCACAGTTGACTGTGGGTATCTGAAACCACAGAAAGTGAAATCGCAGAAAATGGGGAGCTACAATATAGTGTTTGAATGTACCATGAGTGTATATATTTCTTTATAGTAATTTACGTGTGTGTTTGTACACACACCCATACACACAAAACACATATACACAAACACATGTACACACTTATTCTGAAGGCACTCTCTGCTTTAATGTCTAAATGTCTGAATCTTTTTAAAAGGTTACTTTATACTTTTTAACTTTTGGCAGACATTCATAAAAACTAATGACTTGAGTTTTGGAATATTGATCTAATGCATCTGGCAATGATGAGATAATAGCCCAATCTGCCTCTGAGGACAGGCTTTGTTCAGGGCAATAAAACACTTCATCCCATTCCAGAGCATAGTTCTGCTGTAAGCAGGTCATCAAACTAATTGCAGGATGGAGAGTCAAAGCAGGAGATTAGTTCTACAGAAGGAGTAAAGGTTCAGCTTAGTAAACTCTGGAAACCTATGGTTCGTCCAAACAATTTATACACTGCTCACCCTACAGTTAATAGAGAAGAACCAGAGAGACTCCAGAGCCATCATTATCCGTTACCTAGTAAGCCCCTTGTTTTGATCTTAACTTTGTTCCTGATCCATCCCAGTTCTTCCTGGTTACTGATTCTGAGTTCATTTTCTTACCTTTATGTCTGCTTTCTCCTGACTTGTTGATAGAGTTTGGATGTGTTGTCCCCCTAAAACTCATGTGGAAATCTGATCCCCAACGTGGCAGTGTTGGGAGCTGTTTGAGTCATGGGGGGGATCCCTCATGAGTGGATTAATGCTCTCCCTGGGGGGTGGGGGTAATGAGTGAGATCTCGCTCTACCAGTTCACCTGCCAGAGAGCTGGTTGTTCATAGGACCCTGGCACCTCCCCCCGCTCTCTCCTCTCTTGCTTCCTTTCACCACGTGATCTGCTTGTACCCGCAGGCTGCCTGCCGCTTTCCGCCATGGGTAGAAGCAGCCTGAGGTCTGCACCAGATGCAGCTGTCCCAGAATCATAAGCCAAATAAACCTCTTTTCTTTATAAATTACCCAGTTTCAGGTATTCTGTTATAAGCAACACAAAAACAGACTGATTACACTTATAATTTCAATGAAGTCCATTTTTATTTTTGTTTGTTTGTCCATTATCTCTAAGTATTTTGGTTCACTTTACTTTTAACTGCCTTGGGTAGGAAACCCTTTAGGACCAAATCACACTTCTAATACCCTTGGCCACCACCAAGTCAAGTCTGCATAACATGTGAAAGAGTATTCTGGTACTGATTATGCTCAGGCAAGAACTTGCTTTTTCCTAGGCCACAACATCCCCAGTCGGCTCACGGGAGAACTCTGAAAAAAGGTATACAGGAGCCCAGCATTTGCAGCCAGTTCAATGAACCCAATGAATGCAAAGCGTGGGTTAATTCTACCATCTGTACGTTCATTCATTATAGTGCTTGGAAAAAAGAAACAAAATTATCTTAATTTATACATGATGTAATGCTACTCCTTGATAATCAAAGAGACTAATTTTATTTATTTACTTTTTAATTTTTTAATTTTAATTTTAATTTTCTTATTTTTGTCCACAAAACAATCTTAATACATTTAAAAAGAATAAGATCATAGTAAATATGTTCTTTGAACACAGTAAGAGAAGGAAATTTAGAAAATTCACAAATGTGTGGAAATGAAACAACACTCCTAAAAAAACAATGGGTAGAAAGAAAAATCACAGGGAAATTAGAGAGTACTTTGAGATAAAAATCAAAGTGAACATATCAAAATTTTAGGATGCAGGGCTCATGCAGTGCTTAGAGGAAAATTTATATTTGTAAACACCTATATTAAAAATAAGAAAAATCTCAAATCAGTAATGTAAACTTCTAACTTAAGAAAATAGAAGAGCAAACTAAACCAAAAGCAAATATAAGTATGAAATAACAAAGATTACAACAGAAATATTTGAAATAGGAAATTAAAAAACAATAGAGAAAATCAACAAACCAAAAAGTCAATTCTTTAAAAAGATCAAAAAATTTGCAAACCTTTATCTAAACTGACCAAGAAAAAAAGAGAAGACCATAATTACTAAAATCAGAAATAAAGCAGGGGCATTATTACATTGTCACTTTGGTTTTTTGTGGCAGAAAAATTTAGTTTCTTTTTCTTTCTCATTTGCATTTTGTTCTACCAGTGGGTTTTGTTCTTTTTTCCATATTCATGGTAGTGATTGTCATTTTTCAGAATCCAGATGAAGGACACCCTTGAAGATTTCTTGTAGGACTGGTTGTATGGTAGTGAACTCTTGCAGTTTTTGTTTGTCTGGAAAATACACTATTTTCCCTCATTTCTGAAGGATAGACTTGTTGGGTACAGTATTCTTGGCTGGCAGTTTTTTCCCTTTTGTATTTCTAATATGTCACCCTATTTTCTTCTGGCCTATAGAGTTTCTGTTGAGAAGTCTGCTGTTAGTTTGATAGAGGCTCGCTTTTAGATGACTTGATGCTTTTCTCATTTAAAATTCTCTCTTTGTTTTTTAACTTTGCCAGTTTGACTATCATGTGACTTGGAGAGGATCCTTCTGGGTTGAATTTGTTTGGGGACCTTTGAGCCTCTTGGGTCTGAAGGTCCATGTCTCTCCCTATACCTGGAAAGTTTTCTGTTATTATTTCATCAAATAGATTTTGCATGTTTTTTCCTTTCTCTTTTCCTTCTGGAACATCATGATTTGAATGTTTGTATGCTTAAGGCTGTCTGCTAGCTCTCTTAGATTTTCTTCATTTTTTAAAATTCTTTTTTCCTTTTTTTGTCTGCCTGGGTTATTTCAAAAAGACTATATTCAAGATCAGGAATTCTTTCATCTGCTTGTTCTAGCCTGCTACTTAAGCTCTTGGTTGTGTTTTTTATTTTGTTGAGTGCATCTTTCAGTTCCATGAGTTCCGCTACATTCTTTATTAAGTTATTAATCTCTTTGTAAATTTCCTCCTTCATATTCTGGATTATTTTTTTCTCATTTCATTATGTTGTCTACTTGAGTCTTCTTGTATCTCAGTGAGTTTCCTTAAGACTGTTGCTCAGAATTCAATATTTGACAATTACTGTTTTCTTTTGGTGGTGTCATATTTTCTTGAGTTTTCATATTTCTGGTATCTCTCCAATGATGTCTGGTCATCTGGTAGAGCAGTTGCTTCTTCTGTTACTCTAGAGTAAGCTTTGAGAAGAAAGACATCCTCTTCCTTTTCTGATCTGTGCTGATGACTCTCCTTGTGTCAGTGTGGCCAAGTTTCTGGTGGGCTGTCTGCACATTGACTGTGGCTACTGCTATGACATTAAGCCACTTTTGTGGCAGCCATGGCTGTGGCAGTGGCTGTGGTGGATCAGCTGCATGCAAGAGTCATTTTTGGTGTGCTCTCTTGCCTGCTTCCAGGCAGAGGTGGCTACCCTCGGCTCCTCAAGACTAATTTTAAAAGTACTATTATGATGAATAAGTAAATGTGATATGGTGCCTGCATACGAGGTAATTATACAAAGATCAATAGATTGGTTTGTTGTTGTTTTTCCAGTAGCAGTCAGAATTCTGAAATATAAACAACCAACTCAGGCTAGTTTAAACAGAAAAGAAATGTGTTAAAAGATACAAAAACTCTGGCCAGAGAATCAGGCCTTGGCATTTCTTCAGAGAAAGGCATCCAAATTTCTCCACAGAACTGGAACAGTAGAGCCACCATTGCCACCCTCATGGCACAGACACTGCAGCCTGCACATCAATCCCTTGGATGTTAGCCACCATGTGTTACAACTAGAAAACTTCATACCTTAAACAATGCCAGAATGCTTCAGTACTTTTTATATCATTAGTTTCTAATTCAAGGTCTGTGAAAGTATAACCAATTGCCAAAGCCAAGGTCAAATGCCTAAGTCCTGAGACTATAAGACTATATGAGACTATAAGAGAGGGTGGGAAATTTCCATAGAGGAGACGGTCTTTGCCTCTCAGCAAGATGCATAAAGTAGGAAATTCCTCAAGCATAGGAAATATATTCAGTGCTTCCAGATGGCCAAAGAGAAGGAGAAACGTCTGTTGTAGTCCACCCTTCGAAATGTCCAACATCATCATATGACCTTGTTCTATAATTAACCTTCCAATCACAACAATAATGGTCTTACTGAAAATAATGACCCCAGAAAAATGAACTCATGTTCTTCTCTAAAACAGAGACCACCTGAAGCCTTGTGTGATATTTCACTGAACTTCACATCTAGGCTTACTGTGTAATGCTCATTCCTCTGTAGTCCTATGTATTAATATTCTGTGTATGATGAACTAAATGGTACAGTTCAACATCATAACACACCCTACATAAAGTTACATTAAAAAGAAGATGGAAAAATAATATATTCAGCATATATACATATATTATACATATATGCATATACATATAAGAAACACAGCAAGGAGAAAACGATGATACTTAAACTCACAAATAATAACATGTTTCTCCCAAACATAACGCAACTAGCACAGACCAAGGTGTGCTATCCCTGTCTCCCAGAGGGAAGATCGAAAGCACATAAGTTACTGTGCTCGTGTTTGGGTGATGTTTATTCTTCATGTCATTTAGTCACAATTCCCTTTTGCTTTTCTGGGTAATCTAAAGTTACATTACAAGGGTACTTGAAAAAGTTCATGGAAAGATCCATATTATCTTTCAATTCTACTTCTCCAAGAACATTTTGAAGTACCCTTGGAAAAGGTTAACTCCAACTAACACATATAATATAAACCAGTAGGGAGAAAAGAGAGGGAAAATTGATTAATTTATTAAAATATGTACATATCAAGATAAGGAACGATATGTATAGATACCACAATCCTCACTTCTGTGATTAGATATAAGACCATATTTAGTGATGAAAATTTTTCAGTACTCATCCTGCAATCATTTAGCCTTCAGCCAGACATTTAGCTAACCATGATTCTTTTCCTGTGTGTTTCCCAGGTCAGCCTAACTCTTTCCGGCAGTACTCAGCAAGTATCAGAAAATACTTGCTGGAAAAGAAGTCTACTTGCTGGAAAAGAAGTCTACTTGCTGGAAAAGAAGTCTCTGACAAGTAGGGGAGCTTAAGGAAGAGCAGATAGGATGTAGGAGACCATCCCTGTCTGCTGCTGACACCTGCCAGTGCATGTCCAGGCCTTCCCAGGGTTCAGCCCCTTCTGCCCAAGGCCTAAAAATACCTGGAACAACTCACTAGCACAGGATATGGTCCAGTGGCTGCATGCAACTTCATGTGACTGCTCTGAAAAGAAGAAAACAGATCTGCTTGGTCTGTTTCCAGAACCCAGTGCAATGACTGATTCATGGTGAGAAAGCAAGGTAAGGTTTGGGTCAAGAGCATAGATCTGGAGCTATATACAGCTAGACATGAAGACAATCTCTGACTCTTGTTAGCTCTGTGATCTTGTGCAAACTTCTAATGTCTCTAAGCCTCAGTTCTTTGTAAAATGGGAATTAAAATGGCTACTTGGCAGAAACTGGAGAAACCCTACTCTGCTGGGACAAGGTAGGTGGGAGGGTCTGTGGTCTGCACTTCCACTGCAGATGCCTGCAATTCAAGCTGGAAGGTAACTGTGCACCCCTGTGGTCAGTGAGCGCAGTGCAAGGAGCTGCTGGGAGCCCACATAACTGCATTTTTCCAGAGAAAAAGTACACGCTGAGTTACCCCATCTTCCTTGGTCCCAGGCTGCTGCTGGACATCACCATTTGGGGATAGGAGCCAGGACATGGAGAGAATCTCCCACCCTATTGGAGACGGTGTGGGGAGTGCCCCTCCTGCCTAGCCCCTCTCGCCTAGATCCACGCTCACATCACTCCCAGGAACTTAGGGAACCATCCATCCCAGTGGAGATTGCATGGGGAGTGTGCCAGCTTCTCTGGGTACACACAGTCCTGCAAGTCTCTGGAAAACTTGCCTGGATCCACACCTGTCTTTCTCCAGAAACCATGAGTCCCACTGGACTCAGCAAGCCTGCCAAAGTGTTCTGTCCCAGCAGAGAGGGTGTGGAGAGAGGGCCGGTGGCTCCTGAGTGCACACAACACCCACCCAACTCAGCAGGCATGCCAGAGTGTCCTGCCCCAGCAGTGAGAGTGCAGGGAGGAATCCCGCACCTTCCAGGTGCATGCAGCCCCATCCTTCTCTGGCAAATTTGCCTAGATCCACATCCACCTTCCCCCCAGGAACTCAGAGCATCACCTGACTCAGCGGAGAGGGTGCAGGAAATGTGCTGGCCACTCTTTGGTACACACAGCCTCCCATATGTCATGAATGAACTTGACCCAATCCCACCTCCCCCACCCTGAACTTGGAACTCAGACACTGCCCAACACAGCAGACCCACCCACCCCAGCAGAGAGTTCATGGCATGTGCTGGCTACTGCCAGATGCAAGAAGCTCCATGCATCTCTGACCCACACCCACCTTCCACACACCACTCATCAAGCCTGCCCAGAGGAGAGGGTGTAGTGAGTGAGCTGGCACCTGCCGGGTCATGCACTCCCATGTCTCTGGTTAACCTGTTTCGATCCACATACTCTAGTGAGGAGGCCTGCCCATCTCAATCAGGGGCTCAGAGAAGTGCCCCAGCACTTCTCCCAGGGGTGTGCAACCCACTCAGTATGCCAGCAACTCTCATCACCATAAAAGAACACCAAACAGCAAAGACAAACAATAAAAGGGAAAGAAAGGAACAAAAGAAGTACAAAACAACCATAAAAAATTTAATAAAATGGCAGGAGTAAGGCAATACTTTTCAATAACAACCCTGAATGTAAATGGAGTAAATTATCCAATTAAAAGATATAAACTGGTCTGAATGGATTAACTATAGACCTAACTATATGCTGCCTGCAAGAAACTCAGTTCACCAGTAAGGACACACATAGATTAATAGTGTAGGGATGGAAAAAGATATTCCACACAGTGGAAAACAAAAACAAACAGGAGTTGCTATGCTTATATCAGATAAAATAGAATTTAGACCAAGAACTATAAAAAGAAACAGAGAAGGACATTACATAATGATAGAGGGATCAATGCAGCTAGAAGATATACCAATCATAATGTATATGCATCCAACATCAGAGCAACCAGATACAGAAAGCAAATGTTATTGGATATAAAGGGAGAGGTAGACTCCAAGACAACAATAGTTGGGGACTTCAACACCCCTCTCTGAACATTGGACAGGTATCTAGACAAAAAATTAGCAGAGAATACTGGATTTAAACTTTAGACTAAATGAACATGACAGACATTCACAGAACATTTCATACAACAACTGCAGAATATACATTCTTCTCATCAGAACATGGATAATCCTCCAGGATAGAACACGTGTTAGGCCACAGATCAAGTCTCAACAAATTTAAGAACATTGAAATCATATTGTGGATTTTTTTAGACCACAATGAAATAAAACTGGAAATCAATAAGAAGTTTGACCTTAGAAACTATATAAATACATGTAAATTAAACAACATGCTCCTGAACAACCAATGGACCAAAGAAAAAAATAAAGCATAAAATCAAAAAAATTCTTGAAACAAATGAAAATACAAGTACAACATACCAAAACCTATGGGATACTGCAATAGCAGTACTAAGAGGAAAGTTTATTGTAATAAGTGCTTATATCAAAAGAGTTGAAAGATCCCAAATAAACAACCTAATGTTACATCAAGAGACTAGAAAAGCAGGAAATCAAACTCCAGAATTAGTAGATGGAAAGAAATAACAAAGACCAAAACAGAACTAAATGAAATAGAGACCAAAAAACAAAGCAAAACAAAAGATACAAAGGATTGATGAAACAAAAGTTGGGTTTTTTTAAAAGATAAACTGAAATGATAAACCATTAGCTGGACTAACAAAGAAAAGAGAAGACCCAAATAACAAAATTCAGAAATGAAAATGGAAACATTACACCTGATTCCACAAAAATACAAAGAATCATTAGAGACTATTATGAACAACTATATGTCAACAAATTTGAAAATCTAGAGGAAATGGATACATTTCTGGACATATACAACATACCAAGACTGAACCAAGAAGAAACAGAATAGACCAATAAGGAGCAAAGAGATTGTATCAGTAATCAACAGTCTCCCAATAAAGAAAAGCTCCAAACTGGATGGTTTCACTGCAATTCTACCAAACTTTTAGAGAAGATTTAATACCAAATGTTCTCAAACTATTCCACAAAATCAAAGCAAAGGATACTCTCCCAAACTCATTCCATGAGACCAGCATTACCCTGATACCAAAACTAGGCAAAGACACAACAAGGAAAGAAAACTACAGGCCAATATTCTTGATGAACTTACATGCAAAAATTCTCAACAAAGCACTAGCAAACAGAATTCAACAGCACATCAGAAAGATTATAACCATGATCAAGTGGGATTCATCCCAGAGATGCAAGGATGGTTTAACATATGCAAATCAGTAATACACCACATCAGCAAAAGAGAAGACAAAAACCGTATGATCACCTCGATAGAGAAAAAGCATTTTATGAAATTCAATATCCCATTATGATAAAAACCCTCAACAAATTGGGTATAGAAGAAAAATATCTCAGCACAGTAAAAGCCATATATGACAAATTCACATTTAACATCATCCTGAACTGGGAAAAGTTGAAAGCTTTTTCTCCAAGAACAGGAACAAGACAAGGATTCCCACTCTCATCACTCCTATTTAACATAGTACTGAAACTTCTAACAAGAGCAATTAGGCAAGAGAAAAGAATAAAGAGCATCCAAATTGGAAGAGGAACTCAAATTGTCTCTGTTTGCACATGACATGATCTTATATAGAGAAAAACCTAAAGACTCCATGAAAAAAACTCTTAGAGCTTATAAACAAATTCAGTAAAGTTGCAGGATATGAAATCAATATATGAAAGTCAGTAGCATTTCTATACACCAACAACAAACTAGTAGAAAAAGAAATCAAGAAAGCAACTCCATTTATAATAGGTACCAAAAAAATAAAATACCTAGGAATAAATCTAACCAAGGAGGCAAAAGATATCTACAATGAAAACTACAAAACACTGATGAAAGAATTAAAGAGGACACAAAAAAGTGAAAAGACATCCCATGCTCATGCATTGGTAGAATTAATGTTGTGAAAATGTACATACTACCCAAAGTGACCTACAGATTCAACACAATCCCTATCAAAATATGAATGACATTACGCACAGAAATAGAAAATGCAATCCTCACATTCATGTGGAACAACAAAATACCTCGAATAGCCAAAGCAATCCTCAGCAAAAAGAGTTAAGGAGGAGGCCTTATACTACCTGACTTCAAATTATACTACAGAGCTATAGTAAACAAAACAGAATGGTACTGGCATAAAAACAGACACATGGACCAGTGGAACAGAATAGAGAATCCAGAAATCAGCCCACAGACTTACAGCCAATAGATCTTTGACAATAGCACTGAAAACACACTGGGGATAGAACAGCCTCTTCAATAAATGATTCTGGGAAAAAAGTGGATATCCACATATAGAAGAATGAAACTAGACCCTTATCTCTTACCATATACAAAAATCAACTCAAAATGGATTAAAGACTTACATGTAAGATCCAAAACTATATTTATTTATTTTTTTTGTCGTTTTTTCGTGACCGGCACCGGATCCGAACCTGCAGCGGGAGCGTCGCCGCGCTCCCAGCGCAGCACTCTACCAAGTGCGCCAGGGGCTCGGCCCGAAGATCCAAAACTATAAAACTTCTAGAAGAAAACACAGGGGAAATGCTCCAGGACATAAGACTAGGCGAAGATTTTATGAATAAGACCTCAAAAACACAGGCAATAAAAGCAAAAATAAATAAATGGAATTTTATCAAAGTAAAAAGCTTCTACACAACAAAGGAAACAATCAACAGAGTGAAGTGACAACCTACAGAATGGGAGAAAATATTTGCAAACTCCACATCTGACAAGGGGATAATATCCAGAATACACAAAGAAATCATACAGCTCACTGGCCAAAAACCAAATAACCCAATTAAAAAATGGGCAAAGGAGCTGAATAGACTTTTCTCAAAAGAAGACAAACAAATGGTCAACGGGTATACGAAAAAATGCTCAACATCACTAATCATCAGGGAAATGAAAATAAAAACCACACTGAGACATCATCTCACCCGAGTTAGGCTGGCTATTATCAAAAAGAAAGAAAATAACAAATGCTGGCAAGGATGCGGAGAAGGGGAACTCATACATTGTTGGTGGGACTGTAAATTAGTACAGCCATTTTGGAAAACAGTGTGGAGGTTTCTCAAACAACTACAGATAGAACTACTATACAATTCAGCAATCTCAGTATTGGGTGTATACCCAAAGGAATGGAAAACATTATGTCAAAGGAATACTTGGACTCCCATGTTTATAGCAGCTCTGTTCACAAGAGCCAAGATATGGAAGCAAATAAACGTCCATTGACAGATGATTGTATAAAGAAAATGTGATACATATACAGCGGAATACAAAATAATGGAATTCTGCCATTTGCAGCAACATGGATGAACTTGGAGAAAATTATGTTAAGTGAAATAAGCCAGGCACAGAAAGAGAAATACTGCATGTTCTCACTCATATGTGGGAGCTAAAAAAGAGAACAAAAGGGCTGGCTGATTAACTCAATTGGTTAAAGCCTGCTGTTAGAACACCAAGGTCAGGGGTTTGGATCCCCATGCTGTCCAGCTACCAAAAAATTTAAAATAAAAAATAAATAAATAAATAGGGTTGGCTGATTAGCTCAGTTGGTTAGAGTATGGTGCTGATAACTAGCCAGCCACACACACACACAAAAGAACACAACAAAAAACCACAAATAATAACAATAAATTGAACTGTTAAAAGGAGAGAAAAGAACTGTGGTTACAGGAGGGGGAAAGTGAGACGCTGGTTAATGGACACAAAATTACAGTTGGACTAGAAAAGGAAGTCCCATTGGTATACAGTCCACCCAGGAATCTATAATTAACAATGTTTTACTGCATGTTACCAAACAACTAGACGAGGGAAGATCAAGCGTGCACATCACAAAGACATTATTCGTTTTTGTAATAATGAATATGCTAACTATCCTGAATAGATTAGCACACATTGCATACATGTATTGAAATATAACTCTGTACCCCCTAAATATGTACAATCAATATGTTTCGATAAAACATTTAAAATAAATAAAACAATAATAATAAATAAAAGTACAATGGCAACTCCTTTATAGAGTTACTCTCATAATTAAGTGAGATAATCACACAAGTGTGTAGCATGGTTCTGGGACACAGTAAATGCTCAGTATATTCAGCTAATATTATTTCTTTTTACTACTATAGACACACAACAAATTTTTTTTTTACTGAATAAGTGAGCCTACATTAAGGGGTCCTTAGCTCAGCCTGAGTGCCCAGGTCTGTCCCCAGCCTCTGCCAGTTCCATTTTGCTCCTAGGAGGAGGTTTGCGGCTGAAGAAGCATCCTGCCCCAGAACCCTGCCTGTCACCTTAGACACAGGTCACCTTGTCTGAGCTGTCTGTTGCCTGTCCCATTCTCAGCAGTCTGGGGTCTGGCATGCAGCTAAGCGTGCCTCCAGGAACGGAGAATTATCACTGGCTTAATCATTAATCCCACCACCCCCAGAGGTCAGGCTGCTGAGCCCCTCACTTGCAGGTTTCCCTGCACCAACCCTGGACGATGTAGATGCCAGAACAAATGCCGACTTCGGTGTCTGTTTTCTGTGGACAGATGGCTGTCCTTTCTCAATTGGCCTTTCTCGCTTCAGTATCAGCACGCCCGATCAGGCTAAGGCCATACTAGGGAAGGAAACAGACTGACTCACTAATCATCAGTTTGCCAAAGCCAATTTTTGCATAACTGAGCTACCAAATTATTGAGAATAAATTTTCATTTTACTTTTATCATCACTTTCTTACAGCTACTTAATCACAGAGCAGCTGGTCCAGGCCCACGGATCATGAAACCCTTCTCTGCTTCAGTGTTCAAAGGCAGAGCCCTCCTGAAACGGACACCATTTAACTTAAATGCAGCTTCCCCTTTCTTTGCTTAAGGACATTTGCCTTGCTTGGCCTCGGCTTCTGAGCTACCTAACATGTATTTCCTGCTCTGACAGCATAACGACCACAGCCGCCCATGTTGAACAGGCTGAGGGTTTGACAGTTTTCAAGGAGTAGGCCCTTCAGTGACCTGACGATTCAGCAAATTAATTTTCAGCAAATTAACTCTTGGTAAGTTGGCTTTTGGCAAATTAGCTAAGATAGTTTTTGTGGAATTGAGCTAGATCCAATGGAGATCTAAGTTTCCAAGTAATATTTTGGAATACCATCCGGGAGCAAGGAGTCATTTTTTCTTGTACTCAGGGAAATAGGACTCACTAACTCTTAATCAGTGTATGTGCACATGCACATTTTTAACAAAGCATGCAGTTGCCACATTACAGCAGCCAGGGGCTGTTTGAAATGACTCGGCAGTCCTCAAGAGAAGGGAGGAAAGGAAGATGGAATGAGGCCACTTGACACGGTGCCCCTTGGAAACAAGGAAGTGAGGAAGCCTGAACATACTCACGAGTTGGTTGCTAAAATAAATAAGTAAATAAATAAATTACCTTGTTGTGATCCAAGTTCATTCACCCTAGACAGCTGAGTCTGATGATTGCAATAACCAGCAAATGCTGAGCACTTTCCAAGCACAGGCACCATCCTAAGCACTGGCCTCAACCCTAGAAGGTAAGTAAAGCTTCTCAGATGGCTTCAAAGCTTGGACTCAGCTCAGATGGAGGGTTGGGAAAGATGGTGTCAGAGCCATAACCCAACAGTGTGAAACAAAGCCATGGCCCAAGAGTAGGAAGAGGAGACCAGGAGGGAAGGAGAGGATAGATAAGAACGGAAACTGAAAGGTGCTGGGCTCCTGCTCTGGGCCAAGAACTGGGGCTAGCACTTTCCTTCCAACAGCCCTGATTCTTGTTGCACAGGGAAGGACACGGAAGCCCAGAGTCGGGGCCCACAGCTAGAAGGTGCTGGAGCTAGGCTTAGCATTCGAGTAAGTCTCACTGTAAAGTCCACAGAAATTAAGCTCAAATTTGGGGCTGAGCAGGCTGACTTGTGAATACAGAAAATGGGAAGATTATCTGCATCTGAGGTAGATGCAAGGCCAGGTTCCATCAGGACAACCTCTTTTCCCAGAGACAACGTTTGAGGAAGACCGCATCACTTGACCCTTGGAAGCATTTCCCGAGGACGGGAAGGATGTTCTAGAGACAGACCCTGCCATCTGGAGGCCGCCAGGCACTTGCAGCCCCTTTATAGTCCCCCTCCCAGCTGTCAAACACATCCCACTGAGGCGTTAATTTGGCAGAGGAAACACTGGTTATCAGTTAGGATGCTTATCAAACGTCAATTAGTATTCTGCCATAATTGATGTCTAATTAACATACCATCGCGTGTTATCGGGTGCCAATTAAATGCCTAACCAGTCCTTGCTATTTTATTGCACCGAGACAGTAATTGTGCATTTCTCAGTTCAGTAACTTTGGAATTAATTTTATTGTGAGCCTTTTGGAGTACGGAAACCCAGAGAGAACTCTCAGGCAGATACTAAACGGACGTGCTGCTTGATCTTGCCAACGCCCACCTTACGTTCACTGTCTTCCTGACAGATCAAATCACTCACTGCCGGAAAGGTCAACCTGAAGTACGAGAGGACACTCGGCGGTGCAGAGGCTGGGCCGCTGCAAACCACGCTCCTGCTTGTCGGCGCCTGCCGGAGACCCTGCCAGTAGGGGGCGCTGGCGGGAGCCGGGCTCGCGGCCTCCTGCTGCTGCGAGCGGCGCCCCCGCAACTCTTCACCTGGGCTGCAGCCCCAGCTGCGTTCAGCCTGCAGTTGTTTTCATCCCATGCACTGACGAGACCCAAGCACCGGCCGGCACTCTACTCAGCGACCTGAGTTTCAGCTCCGCGGGGCTCCTGTCCACGGTCTGAGTTTCAGTAATGCCTTTCTCTTCCCCTACTCCTCCGGCCCTAGGAGTGCGTGCTGCTCCCTGCATCACCGCCTGTGTGATGTGCCAGAGTCCTTTTCGTGTCCTGTCACTTATGGAGTTACCAGCGTTATAGTTACTGGAAAAGATCTTTACACTAAAAACTGTCTGCTCAAATAGCTGATGTGGTTCTGTCTCCGAATGGGATCCTGCCTGATATGGAAGGATGGACCGGAACCAGAAGGAGGCCTTGCAGAGGGCTACATGAAACACACTTGTACCAAAAGAAGGGCAACGAATGAGGGGGGAGGGGGGAGGGGAACGAGTGAGGGGTGAAGGGTGGGGGGTGGGGAAGGGGCTGGAGGGAGGAAGCCCACCGCATCGGGTGTGGTGGGGAGGGTTAGCCTATACCTAACTCTAACTCTGCTTCTTGTTGTGTGTGTGTGGCCTTGGGCAAGTTGTCTAGCTTCTCTGTGCCTCAGTTTCCCCATGTGTATAATTGGGGTGATGTAAATCCCTACCTCATAAATGTAATTTGTATATTTAATGATATACATAAAAGCATTCAGCAGAGTGCTGGCAATACTGTGTTTTATGAACATCGGCATCAGCGGCTGATTGGGTGGGGCAGGGTGGGAAAATGATGCGCAGAAAGATGAAATCGCTTGCTCACCTTGGATTCCCACTGGCAAGCAGCACAGGTATGTTCTTACACAGATCCTCTGGCAAGGGAGGTGTCCCATCAGCTATAGCCACTGAAGTTGCTGAGGGAGCTTGTTATATAAATGAGCCAAAGATAGCCTCTGTGGGGTGGCCCTTGGTTCTTCACTGCAGGCTGAGCCTAGTAAGCTTAAAAGCCTGCCAGCATCAAACTCAAATTTTTACACATCTAATTATTTTTAAAATAGCTCGAAAAGCAAATTTTTAGCCATTTAGAGACTGCCTGCTTTGCATACCTCCCCAACATCACCCAACAGCTGTTACCTATTGATAAGATAGGGCCTTGCCATTATAAACATCTCCCCTCCCCACAAGCTGCAAAGGCCCTTCAGAGTTCTGTTCCTGCTGTGCTGCCGGATAATCATTTTTCCAGTTTTGAAATGCATTTTTATTACAAACTAAATTCTTGTATTAATTGGGTGCATTTTTGCATTTTAATATTGTCCATTGATATGGGCACTTCCGTACCAGTACTATATTCTTTCAATTATTGTCTCTTTATAATAGGTTTTAATATCTGAAACAAGTTTAATATCTGGAAATTTTCATATCAGGATTTTCTTGGCTGTTTTCCTATGTTCATTATTTTAAATAAACTTTAGGACTAATTTGATTAAATGTTGAAAAAATAAAATAAGACCCTGATACAATTTTACTTGAACTGGGATGCTATTTATAGACAGACTCAAGGAGAATTGCCATCTTGACAGTGTTGAATGTTCTAGTCCCTTCATCCATTTTTTGGATAAAGTATCACTGAGGCCTCCTAGGTGCCAGGTACATTGTAAGTGCTGGGACATCGGACAATGTCAGCTATGATTCCTGCCCTCTCAAAGCTTATTTTGAACTTGATTTAGTTAAAGAAGCAATTAACACATAGGTGAGCGTTGAATTCTGGCCACAAGGTGTCTGCAAGTGGTTCTTGGTAATTAAGACAATGATTAGGATCGACTCAGTTCCCACTTCTCCCACGCTGAGAGCTGGAGGAGAGGCAGTTCACTGGCAGTCCGCGCAGAGCCCCCAGGAACAGCCCACCCACGAGCGCGTGTGTGTCCAGATGCAGGGAGCCTGGGAGCCCGTTTAATGACTCAGAACAGTAGCAAGATAGGAAGAGACTGGCAATAAAATGTCTGATGCTGAGTCCCGAGGATAGTTGCTAAAGGATTCACCTTGGGAAGGGGATTGTGATCTGGCCTGTTGTGGAAGTGATCAGATTTCTCACTGCCTCCCAAAAAGTTTGGGGGGCCTCTTGAGTGACTGTTGATGGCAAAGTCAGCAGGACCTACAGACTCTTCGTGGAGGGGAAGCCAAAGGGACCACTGGGCTTGGCATCCTCCTGCCTACCTTGCCCTGGCCTCTGGAAGGCATGACGTGCTCATTCCCACTGGGGTCGGCTGCCCCTGCTCGGACCATTCTCTGGATTCTCCTCCCTCACCCCACCCCCACCCTAGCAGAGACTTTGCTGAAAGCACAGCCTTTGACCCTTGGCTCAAATCCCTTCTCAGGCCTCTGCTGCTATCTTCCTGCCCTGCCTGGCCCTCACAACCTTTCTATCCCCTAGTGCCTGGATTGCAGGCAGCCCTGTCTCCTGAAGGGGCCCAGTGCCCACGCAGGTGACCCCACGTGGAACAGTCAGGCCGGCTTCTCTGGTTCCCGTGTGCTCGTCTCCTTCATGCGCTCTTTCCAGCAAACATTCACCAAGGGCCAGCCCTGTATGTGGGAGATGCAGGGATGTACTGATAGATGAGACACTGTTGCATGGAACAGGCAAAGGAGTCTGCTCCAGGACCCAGAGACAAGCGACGCATTAGGAAAACCAGAAATTCACAGAAGAGACAACTTGAAGGACCAACAAACCAACAAACATATGAAAAGAGGCTCACCAACCATCAGGGAAATACAAATAAATTTTCTTCTAGTCAAACTGACAAAATTGAAAGATCTCATAACAAGTGTTGGTGAACTGAAATCCCTTGGTGGGAACGTAAACACATACGATAAACACTTTGGAGAGAATTCAAGCAATGGTTCTTAAACTTGAGGATGCTCACGCCTCTGGTAGGAGCCGACAGCTCCACCACTGGGTGCACCTGCTGACAGGTGTGTGCCTGTGGGAATGGGAGACGCAGGCAGGGACACTCACTGCAGCAGGTTTCTAACGTCAAAAAGTCAGAAACACACCCATTCATTGGGAGGAGAAAGGATAAGTAAACTATGGTTTATTCTTATAATCAAAAGCACCCCATTGTGGTACAAATGAACAAAACATATTCACACAAATCCACATGGATAATTCTCAAGAGCATAAAGTTGAATAGAAATTTGATCCAACTTCAGGAGCCTGGGAGTGGAGGGTGAGTGGGGAATTGAGGTTTTAGTTGTATTTTGTAACATTTTATTTCTTCAAAGAGAAAGGCAAAAGTAAAACAAATGTGGCAAGCTATTATCATCTATTAAATCTGGGTGCTGTGGATTGATTGAATTGTGTTCCTCAAAGTTCATATATTAACAGCTTAAGCCCCAGTGTAACTGTTGAGGGTGGGAGATCCTATTATGGTAATTGAAAGGTGGGGCCTTGAAGAGGTGATTAGATTGTAGGACCCTGCAGTAGTGAATGGATTAAAAATGGTGGTCAGGGGTGTGGTCCGAGGGCTTTAAAAGGAGAGTACAGGAGGCACTATCTCTCTTTCTCTTTGCTCTACCATTGTCTGCCATGTGAGGCCCCTGGTCACTGTCTCCACCACCAAGACCCTCACCAGATGTGTTCCCTGGACTTCAGACTTCCGGCCTCCGAAACTGTAAGCAATAAATTTTGTTTTCTTTGTAAATTACCCAATTCCAAGCATTTTGTTATAAACAACAGAAACAGACTAATACACTGAGTGGTGAACACATATTTGTTATTTACTGTGGTTTTCTAATGTTTAAAATGTTTCATGATAAAAACTTTAAAAGAATATTTTAGAACACAGTCCTCAAGGAGATTCCAAGCTCCTGGGGACATGAGATAACAGCGTGATAGAGAAAGAGCCACTTAGAGAGCCAGAGCACAGGTGGACAAACACCTGCAAGAACTTGGGGACGGTGTCACAGAAGGGGCAGCACGACTTGGGTTCTGAGGGACACACAGGAGCTTTCTGGCTGGAGTGGGGAAGGCTGGGCACCTCAGACAGATGCCTGTACGTAGCACAAGGCTGTGGAAAGCCTGATGTTTGGGGGACGGGATTGTTCCGAGGCAGCTGCAGGGAGCAGAGGCCTAACGAGGAAAGGCTGCGTCATCACACTAAGGACCTTGGGAGTGGGAGACACAGGGGTATTCAAAGAGGAGGCGTGCTGAGTTTCTCTGTTCCTCGTTTCGCAGACAACATGATTTGGAAGAAATAAAAGAAAGATGAGGGCCAAAAATAAGGTGAGTCTGATTCACTGGACTCCAAGCAGTGCCTCATGGAGGACCATCGTTTGGGGACCCAGGTGGATTCCGCCCAGGCAGGGTCACAGGTAGGGAATGACGCTTTCACTGGGTTTCCTGGAAAGGAAGTCTCCCGCTCTCCCTAGATCTGACAGGATGTGCCTGTGCTGCCACAGCAGGAGCCAGACCATGAGAGGGAGCCTGAGACTAGACCCGTCATGGAGGAGAAAAGGGCACAAAGAAGGAAAGTGTGAAATGGCATCCTTGTATCTTCCTTTAAGCCAAGTCCAGCCACCCTTGCTGAAGCCAGTTTGGATCTGGTTTTCTGCCGTTTTCTGGCATTAATTCTATGGCTTCATCCCTCATCCAGCCTAGAGTCAGTTTCCCTGTCTTCACTGGGCCCCTGAAATCATGCTCTCCCCGGCCTGCTGGAGCTGGCTCATGAGCTGACATTTGTATCTGTCTCCAAGACCCTCCTTGGATCATCCCAGGAACCGCTGCCCCTAAGCCTAGAGCATCCCATGCCTGAGGAAAGAAGACTAGAGAGACGGCTGGAAAGATCGGGGGTGGGGGGCCTCCGAGGGGCACAGACACGACGCAAGTGAGTCAGAGGTTGTCTGTTCATCCTGTGTCCCGACCGGGCCCTCCACGTGGCTGCGGCGCGACAGGCCTGCTAGCATCACCCCTGTCAGTCTTGACGGCTACCTCTGTGTTCTCTATCCATCGCCATGAACGTGGAAATAGCTCTGGAATTACTCCGAGACTTGCCCAGCATCGCTCTCCCTTCATCTCATTATAGATGAAACTATCGTGTTATTTGGGTAAACTGGACACAGAAACATCCTGTATCTGATGCCACAGGGCAATTCTCCCTCATTATTTCATCACACCAAGAGGACTTGGAGCAGCTGCTGAAAACCTGCTCCTGTTTTCGAGTTTTTGAAGCAACATTTCAGAGAAGCAGCTCAGACATCAGCTGCAGTGATTCCTCGGGGCTCTGTAAGGGGCACATGTCCTGACAACTCCCTGGTATTTTTCCTCTTTGCACATTGCAATGCCTGGGAAAGACTCGGGAACTGAGGGTTGGGAAGGAGGAGAGAGGGGAGAGGTCCAGACCTGGCCAGAAATCCCTCCCAGTCACCCACCGTGCTCAGGTTGGCACCGAGGGAGGAAGGGAGGCAGCAGTGGTTGCCACAGCCCAGCCGTGATCCTCCCACCTGCCCCGCATGAACGCCAGGGCTACCGGCTAGGCAAAGCCCAAGGTGGACCCTGCCACCCTGTCTGTGCTCCTCTTCCCCGAGCTCTAATCGTGAACCTGCATGGGATGCAGCCGGCCCACCAGCCTTGGCCCACTGCTCACAGAATGGCTTTTCCTGGCTGGTAGCTAATTGTTTTCAAATACCTATGCTAGGCCCCCAGGTCCCCATCCATGGTGTTTTATGTCTCTCAGAAAGGAAGCCACTTATCTGGTGTGTAAACTTGAGGCAAATCAGGATCTTTAGAGCATGACGCTGTAGTTAAATTACAGGACAGGAAGTCTGTGATGCTTGGACACTCTGATCTGACTGGTGGTGGCATCTTCTGTCGCTTCAGCATGGAGATGAGACAACTGCTCCAGCCCCACCCAACAGAGGAAAGAAAATAAAATCAGCATCTGTCTGTGGGCTGCGGAGCGTTCCACAGGGGGAGGCTGCAGGACTGGGACATGAGGGACGGGGTGTGGCCGTAGCGAGCTGAGCTCTTCTAGAGAGTCTGTGAGGAATTCCATCCCAGGGTGACGCTGGGGGCACCCGGCCCCTCACCTCGTCCTGGTGGTGCAGGCCATTTGCCTGAATGCTGACTGGAGAAATGTGCTCCCTGCCCACACATACACACCATACACACACACACTCACACCATACATCACACACGTACACACACCACACATATACACCACACACACACACTACACACATGTGCACACACCATATATCACACACATGTATACACGATACACCACACATATGCACACACACCATATGCCACACACATACACCACACACATGCACGTGCATACACACAACACACACACATACTACATACCACACATACACACCCCTCACACACCACACACATCGTACACAGCACACAAACTCTTAAGAAGGCAGACAGCAGTCTGGCTTGCACAGTTCTCAAAATATTATTGTCTCTGATATCCTTCGTAACATGGAATTGGGCTGTAACTCATTCAGGCCTGACCCCAAAAAGGAAACCAGTCAGTCAGCTTTGCTGGACAACCACCAGAAACTCTCAGTGGCATGTGACAATGAGCATTTATTCCCAAGCTTATAGGGCTGGCTGGCCGAGGCTGGGCTCCCCGGCGGCTCTGCTTCAGGCTCTGGGGCTGGCACAGCTCAGCTCCCCGCTGCAGGCTGTGCCCAGGTTTGCTCTCTGTGCGCTCAGTCTGGGGTCCTGGATGAAAGGGCAGTAGCTTTCATCTTTCTTCTTCACAGGAAGAAGATCGATTACCAGAGGGCAGGAGGGCAGAGCCAATCTCTCCAGCACATTCCAAAGCCTCTGCTAACCTCATGTCTGCTAACATCCCATTGGCCAAAGTCAAGGTCCAGGAAGTACACTCTGCACAGCACGAGACCATGGTGAGGGTGGATGTAGGATCCTATCACAGGTGAGTGAAGAGTCAGAACCAACAACTCGATCGATCTCGGGTGACTTCTTGGAGGTTTTATGGATGAGACCTTCAGATTTCTAAGCAGTCAGTTGGCAACTAGGTTCTGTCACAAGAGCATGGGAGCTCAAAATTGGGGACAACACAGAAAATCAACCCTTTTAGTGGGGGGTGCTTGCTGGGGGACTTAGGCTCAGGAACTCAGATCCAGGAAACTTCTTATCACAGTGGGTCATGGGATTGGGAGGGACAGACAGCATGGGTTGTAATCAGTATTTGGGAAACAACAGAGACCCCACAGTCAGCCTTGGGACCTTGCGCGCACGCGCGCGCACACACACACACACACACACACACACACACACACACACACACACACACACACACACCTCACTCCACCCAAAGAAGGAAGAGTCTAACTGCCCTGCGGACCTTGCGCGCGCGCGCGCGCGCACACACACACACACACACACACACACACACACACACACACACACACACACACACACACACACACACACACACACACACCTACCTCACTCCACCCAAAGAAGGAAGAGTCTAACTGCCCTGCTGGTGAGCAGTGGCTGTATGAGAGCAAATAAGGGGAGGGGGCGAGAAAGGAGAGGCTGAGGCCACTGTGTTTTCTGGGCCTGGGGCAGAGCTGATTCTGCAGTGGGAGGCAGGGATAGGCTGTCTAAACAGGGATCTGGGCCCGCCGACTGCCGACTCGGCTCCTGGCTGCATTGTAATCCCACAGTCATGGCCCTAAGCCAGGATTCAGGGAAAGGCCATGCTCTGTGCAACCTCCTCACAGATGGACAGGGACAAATGCCAGCTCTGTCACCTAGTAAAGCCTCCCCCTCCCCAAAAAGAAACATGGCTGGGCCTCCCCAAACAGGTGGAAGGAGGGTATCCTTAGGCTCTTACTGCTTTTCCCACTTTCTGCTTATTTTCCATGTACTCGCATTTGCACCTCCCTGTTCTCCAGAGTCCAGGCTGACACAGGGATATGGCCCAGAGATGGGCTGGGAGCCAGTGGGAGCTGCCACCGTCGTTCCCAGCATGGTGCCAGCACTGGCACAGTTTATCCCTCCAGTTCCCTCTGATTTACCTTCCTCCGGGGAGTCCCATGGGGTCATGTGGAAAGCCTGGGCTTGGGGTCAGACAGGTCTCAGTTTGACCATGGCCTGCTGGGCAAGTGACATCAGCAACAACGCTCATAGTTCCCACCTCGCTGAGCTGCTGAGAAGCAGGCAGGATGGGGCAAGTGGGACGGGCCCACGTGCTGTTGTCCTTTTTAGTTGGGGTTTGTCCAGTGAGAGACAACTGCTAGCACTTTAGGGTTTACTGGTTGAAATATCAAACAAGGAAGGAGAAGAAGGCTTCTGTCTAGCACCCAGCACAAGGCTCTCCAGTTATACTTTTCCACACACGTGTGCCCCATTCCCAGAGGCGAGTGGAGACGATTGTAGGACCCGAGAGAAAGGCGGGGACAGGGCCACCAGCCGGGCTGAGGCTGCAAGGACAGGAGGAGCCCTGAGACTGGATGACCCCTCACCCTCCACCTGCATTTACATGATGAGCAACTCACTTATCTTGGGGGGCCAAGGGGCTGGCTCTCCCCTGGAAACAGGGGTTTCTGAGCCCAGTCAAATTTTGCTGTAGAGAAATAAATACTTGCCTGTGCTCATACTTCCAAGTCCATGATGGTAAAATTCACTCAGGAGGCATCAAACAAGGTGTGTTCACAGGACCGCCCAGGTTGAGGATTAACTGCACAGAGGGAGGTCAGGGCCCCTCTGAGGAGGGAGCACATGGCCAGAGACCAGAGTCAGCAAATGAGAGCTAAAAAGCCGCGAAGGAGCCGCAAGGCCAGAATGAGAGAAATCGGGACTTCCTCCTGAGCCTGCGCGACAGAGCTGCTCCATCAGGGACCAGCTTGCGTGCCCGACAAGACCAACAGCAGGTGAGGGGCCTCAGCTGGGCCTGTGTGGGATGTGAACTGGCCTGTGAGGTGCGTGGGCCCTCCTGTGGTGGAGGAGGGGCTGGGAGGTGTCCCCCTGATGTCCCCATGTCCGTCCCAGCCAGTGGGCACCATTTCTCCCACCCTCAACACCCACCCAGGTATGCAGCCTCTCTGGGGACAGAGCAGCATTGGGGACCCAGGGTCTGTGGCAGTGAGGCCCAGCCCTTCTACCTGAGTGAGGACAGGGACAGAGATTGTGGGGATTACACAGCTGAAGATGGAAAATTGGAGGTGGGTGACACCCAGAGGTCCAGACGAGAAATGACACCCAGAAAGCCTGGCTCCAAAGCCCAAGGTGAGGAACGGAGAGCCCAGCCTCTGCCCGCAGGGGTTGGAGCCCACGGGCCCTATTCCTGACTCCTCTGCAGAATGCGGGGAAAGCACTGGGAGCCATTTGGAGCTGAGTTCAAATCTCAGCACATGCTTGCAGTCGTGTGAAACGGATGAAGTACTTTGTCCTCCCTGAGCCTCAATTCCCCCCTCTGTAAAATGGGGATAAGAACAACTGCTGATAGAGATGGCCTCTGGCCTACAGTTCTCTGTGGCAGCCCCTTCCCCACTTCTTCTAGAAGCAGCCCCTCTCCCAGCTGGTCACAGTCAGTGGCTGCAGGATGGCCTGATGAGATTCCTCCCTTGGGATTCTCACACTGAGGCCAGGAGAACCCCCTTCCCTTTGGACGCCCTCACCTGATGGGAGGGGATTCCAGGACCACCCCTAGATAGGCTTACCCTGACCTAGAGAGCCCATCTGCAGGGAGAGAGCAAAGCTGGGGGAGGAGGGACCAGGGACGGGGCAGCAAGCCAGTTCCAGTCCCAGGAGCCCACACACCTAAGGCCAGTTCCAATTCTGCCCATGGGAAGCCAATAGACCCCCTATTTTGCTGAAGCCAGATGAAGGGGGCTCCTTTCTGCATCCCACTGCAGTCAGTTCCTCCCGTTCCGAGGTGGGCAGGGGCTCGTGGCCTCCTTTGGCAAAGGCTGTAGCCAGTCAGAGGCCACGCGCCTTGTCCTGGCTGAGGAGCAGCTGAGCAGGCAGGCCAAGGGGCAGCAGTGCTAGTGTTGTCTCCCCTCTGAGCTGGCACTCTGGCTGCCCAGACAAACGGCTCTGTCTGTGCCTGCCCTGCCCCACCCCTGCCTCCTTCAGTGAGAGAAAACCAAGCAGGGCCTGTTCTCTTGCTGGGGGCTGAGGTGTGAGAGGCAGATTCCCCTTGTCAGGCCAGCACGGGGAGGGGTGGGTGAGGGTGGGCCAGCTCAGCCTCTCGGCGTTCACTCTCTTCTCTCCTTTTGCTTCCAGCCATTCAGTGGGCAAGCAGGTGCTGGTGCCACGAGAAGGAGCGCAGAAGTGGGTCAGCTCAGCCTGGGTGCTCGGCTCTGAGCCCAGGGCTGGCCACCCCCCCACACCCTACCCAGGCCCTACTGAACCCTCTGGAGGATCAGGAGTCAGGACCAGCTCCTGTCCTCAGGCAAAACAGAGGCCTGCGCCATGTGCCGACTGTCACATGGCACCCCTACCAATGGGCTGGGCTCACATGTGTGCACATGGACACACACACTTTCATACACATAGAAAAACATGCATATACCTGCTCACACACAGAAACACATGCATACATGCACGCACATGCTAACACAGAAACACATGGAGAAGCACACTCACATATGGAAATACACACATACACATGCAGAAACACATGCATACACACTCAGAAACAAACGTACACACTAACACAAAACACACACAAACACACAAAGAGACACACACATACACATTCACACACACAATCCAAGGCACCATCTACTCATCTCTACAATCCAGAGGGCTTGGTGTGGCCACACACAACAACACACACAGGCCCTGCTGCACCCATGAGCCCCAGATGGGTGACACAGGCAGACAGTGTGGACAAGAAGCCTTCTGAGGTGAGCAGAGACCACAAGCCTGCTGCACGGGGAAGCTGATTCTGGCCCCTAAAAGCCAAGATCTGGGCCCTGATTCCAGGGCTTCTGGCAGTGAGGTGGGGGAACTTTAGATAGAGGGAGACACAGAGAGTTTTCAGATTGTACAGAGTTGGAGGAAGATTGCCCTGCACACATTCGTGCAGGGGCAAAGAGGAGGTGAAACCCTTTGGGCCACATAAACCTCACTATGTTGGTGCTGGGGGGCCCACATGGCAGACAAGCCCCATCCTCATGGAGCTCACAGGCTGGGGAGGCAGGCCTGGAGCCTGGCAGCCCGAGTGCACTGCAGCGTGGGGAGAGCCAGGGGCAAACGGCGTCCATCAGAGCGGGGTGGGGATGTGGAGATAGGCTTCCTGGAGGAGGCGATGCCTGAGCAGACCCCGGGGATAAGGACTTGAGGAGGAGGATCTAGAGAAGGGGTGAAAGTTCTTAGGAAGGGCAGGGCAAGGAGACCCCGCACCACGCCCTCATGCCCTCCTTTCTGGGCACTTTATTCTTGTTATCACCACAAGAATATTCAGGCTCAGAGAAGTTAAGTCACTTGCTCAAGGTCTCGCAGAAGGCTTGAACTGAGGTCTGTCAGGCTGCAGAGCTCAAAATCACACACCCACAGCTCCAGCCCAGAGAGGGGGTTAGGGGACCCTCACAGCCTGGGGCCTGTGTTAGGCTGAATCTGACTAAGTGCACAGCCCTTTCAGGAATGCAGCATCCGATCAGTGGTCCTCACACGTCATCCGCAGGCCACAGGTGGAGAGGCAGGCAGAGGCCTGGCAAAAGTGACAAGTCCCCTAAGGCCCGCCCAAGGTCACTGGGCAGCAGAGTGACAAATCTTCCAGGTTTTCCCAGGACTGAGGGGCTTCCTGGAGATGGGACTTTCGGTGCTAGAGCCAGGAAAGACTGGACCAAGTTGGGATAAGATGGTCTCCCTCCGGGCGGTCAGCAGAGGATTGAACTGGGGACCTGAGCTCCTGACTTTAATCCCACAGAGACAGACACTCATGCACCTGGGTGGGGTATCCATCTGCCGAGGAGCTGGTGACAGTCTTGATGGCAGGGAGCCCTCACTTCCAGGGTGCCCAGCAATTCCTTGCAGACCCACCCAGAGGCCATCTATCAAGCTCCCTCAGCAGGAATTAGGGGTGCACACTTGGGGCACCCGTGCATCTGGGGCCTTGCAGCTGCCTCCCCAGCACATCAGCTGGCAGAACTCCTCATGCTTTTAAACGAAACACAATTTCAAGTTCAGATTCAAGCACCCTACCTGCTATCCAGAGTTTAACATTCTGGGTATCACATTGTCAAATATGTCACAATCATAACCAGCTACTCCTCATCCTGAGGACATGCACCTTTTTGTAGAGTTTCTTGTCTCTATGCCCTGACCTTGTTTTTATAGGAATTGCCGTCTCTGGAGCCTTTGAGACCATGACCAGGCATTTTTCTCCAGATGTCAGCGCTGAGGACTCGGGGGACTCCTGAATTTGTTCCCGCATCTGCAGAGGGACTTGTAACTGGGCCTCCCCAGCCCTGGCAGTCACAGGCTAGAGGGTGGGGCCTTCTGGCTTCCACCCCTCAGGGACTGAGTGAAATGGCATCTTCTGCCCTGTCTTCCGGATCAAAGACAGAATCACTGACACACACACACACACATCTCACACACACATACACACACATACAAGTCACACACACGTACTCCTCTCCTGTGTATTTCTATAGCACACATTATTGCCATTTAATGGTCTATTTTTACTTAACTCATTCATCTTATTTTCTGTCTTCTCACCAAAAGTAAGCTTCAGGAGGCGAGGGAGTGGTGTCCTTTTCCTTTTCTCCCCACTGGTGTGCCCCTAACACTAGAACTGGATCTGGCAGGGCAGGTACTCTATAAATATGGGTTGAATAATGAACTCCAGACCTTCACTTATAAAACACAGAAAAATCCCCTTGGGTTGTGAGACCCCTGCCCCTTTGGCACCTCCCTGGCTGGCTGCCTGTGGCCCCCTGGACGCGAGGGTCAGGGAGAGAGTAGCTATGTCCTAAGCCCCCTGAACCTGCACCTGGCCAGGTGCCTCACAAGGAGCTGGGTTCTCTCCCAGCCTCGGTGAAGTACTAGATGAGGACCTGAGCTCAGATAGGAAACCTGAGGCACTGCCAGCCACTGAGAGCGGGGAGGTGACCCACGGCACAGCATCCCGGGGGGAAGGTGCCTGCTCTGCCCCCTGCAGCTGGGTAGTGTGTGCAGGCTCCCTATGCTCCGCCCATGCCTCGGTTTCCTCACCTGTAACACGAGGAACATACAAGCACCTATGTGCCTGGGTTGTGGTGTGATTAGAGGAGGTGCCACTGAGGCCTAAAGAGTGCCCGTCTCATGGTAAGGGTCCAGGGCTGTGAGCTGATGTCATTATGCAGATCTCCTCCTCCTACCAGCCCACCCAGCCCTCTGTCACCTGGTCTGTCCCTGGGCAGAGCCTCTTGAAAATGCCCTCCCAAGCCAGCCAATTGATCTGGAGGACGCAGACCAATTGACACCATGGTCAATTCTTGAGGTTCCTGGGCATTGCACAGGCAACCAACATGCCTAGTCTGTCTCTCTCTGGAGCCAGAAAGAGGTGGGTTAAGTGGTCCGCACCAGCACTGATAGAAATACAGTGCAAACCACATATGCAAATTTTTAGAAGTCACATTTTAAAATGTAAAAAGAAATGTGAAATTAATTTTAATAACATTTTATTTAATCCAATATGAAATAATTTATTTCAACATGTAGTAAGTATAAAAATTATTAATGAGATATTTAATCTTTTTTTATATGAACTCCGGTATGGATTTTACACTTCCAGGACATCTCAGTTCAGCCCAGACACAATTCAAGTGTTCAGCGGCCACATGTGGCTTACCAGCCAGCACAGGTCTAGAGTCCATCTCTGCAGTTCACAGCACAACAGGGCACCATCACTGCCACCCCCAAAGTCCAACCAGGATGTCAGGCCTTCACTACTGCCTTTGAAACGTAACTGAGCCAACACTACTGTAAATGAAGGTGCCTGGGCTTGAAATATGTAGTGGATAGAGTTCACTGAAGCCTTCATAGGGCATTTCCATCCCAGGAACAACTGCTCAGGGAAAGAAGAACCAAATGTCCCACTAAGACCCTAGGTTGGCTTTTCCAGGTAGATAAATGTCCACACGGAGGGCACCGTTTTTAGTACTGTTGTTGTTGAATTACTAATGAAATCCAAGACTAGGAAAACTGTTGTGATGAATTGATCTACTTTTTACTGGGCTGTGAGAGCAAAGGAACACATAAGTTTCCCTCTTGCCCTTATCTGCCGGGAAACTCGGAGCCAAATCTGTTCTCAGTTAAAAGATACTGCCTCAGCCACACCTCCATTATTATGTAGTTGTTACCCTTTCACTCTTATTTTAATACTTTGGGGCTTTTGCAGGGTTTCTGTCTTCTGAAATTTTAAGAAACTTCAACTCATTTTTGGAATTGAGCAGGGTTTGTATGCGTAAGGAAGTCTACAGATCTTTCCACTAGATGGCAACACTGTATAACAGAATACACCGGTACTGGCTTCAGCCCCACCAGGGCCTACTCTGCTATTTAACAGCTGTGACTTTGGGCCAGTGACCTTTAACTCCCTGAACCTCAGTTTTATCATATGAGAAAGTAGGGGGTATTGTGAAAATGGACTGAGATGAAATATACCTTGGGAAGTGATAATAGCCTTATGTTTAAGTTCATGGACTCTGACACAGATGGCCTGGTTTTGAATTCTATTATGCTATTTAGGAGCTGTGAGCTCAGGAAGGTTATTTAACAGCTTCCTCTCTGTAAATGGAGACGCTAGTGCCTGCTTTATAGGATTGTTGCAAGAATTAGAGGGCAGCATAAAACATGCTTCGAACAATGTTAGTGGCTATTGTCATTGTAATTAACCCATAAAGCACATCTCAAGGTGCATGGCACAGCGCTCATTTCGACACCAGTATTACACTACTTGTGCCTGTAAAATGGGCCTCCATGTGGGCTTTTCTATCTACTGAGGCCTTGCTGCTCCCTGGGGTAAGAGACTGGGTGGGGAGGGAGGGATGTGGTGGGTGAACAGGGAAGAATGATGCCGCAGAGCCACGTGGGCTGTGGGGAAGTCTTGGGCTTGGACAGGTAAACAGATCTCTTCATGAATGTCACAGTATAGACTATGTATTTGGATCCCATCAATTTTGTTTTTTTTTTTAAGTTTTATTTTGTCGATATACATTGTGGCTGAGGGCCGAGCCCGTGGCGCACTTGGTACATTGTGGCTGATTATTACTCCCCATCACCAAAACCTCCCTCCCTCCTCCCTCTCCCCCTCCCCCCAACAATGTCCTTTCTGTTTGCTTGTCGTATCAACTTCAAGTAGTTGTGGTTGTTATAGCTTCTTCCCCCCCCCCCCGGTTTTTATTTTGTGTGTGTGTGTGTGTGTGTGTGTGTGTGTGTGTGTGTGTGAATTTATATATTAATTTTTAGCTCCCACCAATCAGTGAGAACATGTGGTATTTCCCTTTCTGTGCCTGACTTGTTTCACTTAATATAATTCTCTCAAGGTCCATCCATGTTGTTGCAAATGGCAGTATTTCATTCGTTTTTATAGCTGAGTAGTATTCCATTGTGTAGATGTACCACATTTTCCGTATCCACTCATCCGATGATGGGCATTTGGGCTGGTTCCAACTCTTGGCTATTGTAAAGAGTGCTGCGATAAACATTGGGGAACAGGTATACCTTCGACTTGATGATTTCCATTCCTCTGGGTATATTCCCAACAGTGGGATGGCTGGGTCGTATGGTAGATCTATTTGCAATTGTTTAAGGAACCTCCATACCATTTTCCATAGAGGCTGCACCATTTTGCAGTCCCACCAACAATGTATGAGAGTTCCTTTTTCTCCACAACCTCGCCAGCATTTATCGTTCAGGGTCTTTGGATTTTAGCCATCCTAACTGGGGTTAGATGGTATCTCAGTGTGGTTTTGATTTGCATTTCCCGGATGCTGAGTGATGTTGAGCATTTTTTCATATGTCTGTTGGCCATTTGTATATCTTCCTTAGAGAAATGCCTACTTAGCTCTTTTGCCCATTTTTTAATTGGGTTGCTTGTTTTCTTCTTGTAAAGTTGTTTGAGTTCCTTATATATTCTGGATATTAATCCTTTGTCAGATGTATATTTTGCAAATATTTTCTCCCACTCTGTTGGTTGTTTTTTAACTCTGTTAATTGTTTCCTTTGCTGTGCAGAAGCTTTTTAGTTTGATATAATCCCATTTGTTTATTTTTCCTTTGGTTGCCCGTGCTTTTGGGGTCATATTCATGAAGTCTGTGCCCAGTCCTATTTCCTGAAGTGTTTCTCCTATGTTTTCTTTAAGAAGTTTTATTGTTTCAGGGTGTATATTTAAATCCTTAATCCATTTTGAGTTGATTTTAGTATATGGTGAGAGGTATGGATCTAGTTTCATTCTCCTGCATATGGATATCCAGTTATCCCAGCACCATTTGCTGAAAAGGCAGTCCCTTCCCCAGTGAATAGGCTTGGTGCCTTTGTCAAAGATCAGATGGCTGTAGGCGTGTGGGTTGATTTCTGGATTCTCTATTCTATTCCATTGATCGGTGTGTCTGTTTTTATGCCAGTACCATACTGTTCTGGTTATTATACCTTTGTAGTATAGCTTAAAGTCAGGTAGTGTTATGCCTCCAGCTTTATTTTTTTTGCTCAGCATTGCTTTGGCTATGCGTGGTCTTTTATTGTTCCATATAAATGTCTGGATAGTTCTTTCCATTTCTGAGAAAAATGTCTTTGGAATTTTGATGGGGATTGCATTGAATTTGTATATCACTTTGGGTAGTATGGACATTTTCACTATGTTGATTCTTCCAATCCAAGAGCATGGGATATCTTTCCATCTTCTTGTATCCTCTCTAATTTCTCTCAGCAGTGGTTTGTAGTTCTCATTATAGAGATTTTTCACCTCCTTGGTTAACTCAATTCCTAAGTATTTTATTTTTTTGGTGGCTATTGTAAATGGGCAGGCTTTCTTGATTTCTTGTTCTGCATGTTCACTATTGGAGAAAAGAAATGCTACTGATTTTTGTGTGTTGATTTTGTATCCTGCTACTGTGCTGAAATCATTTATCAGTTCCAAGAGTTTTTTTGTAGAGGTTTTAGGCTGTTCGATATATAGGATCATGTCATCTGCAAACAGGGACAGTTTGACTTCATCTTTTCCAAATTGGATGCCCTTTATTTCCTTCTCTTCTCTGATTGCTCTGGCTAGTACTTCCAACACTATGTTGAATAGGAGTGGTGAGAGTGGGCATCCTTGTCTAGTTCCTGTTCTTAAAGGAAAAGCTTTCAGCTTTTCCCCATTCAGGATGATATTGGCAGTGGGTTTGTCATATATGGCTTTAATTATGTGGAGATACTTTCCCTCTATACCTAACTTATAGAGGGTCTTTGTCATGAATGAGTGCTGAACTTTATCAAATGCTTTTTCAGCATCTATAGAGATGATCATATGGTCCTTGTGTTTGACTTTATTAATATGGTGTATCACATTTATTGATTGGCATATGTTGAACCAACCTTGCATCCCTGGGATGAATCCCACTTGATCGTGGTGAATAATTTTACGTATGTGTTGCTGTATTCTGTTTGCTAGTATTTTAGTGAGGATTTTTGCATCTATATTCATCAAGGATATCGGCCTGTAGTTTTCTTTTTTGGTTATATCTTTACCTGGTTTTGGTATCAGGATGATGTTTGCTTCATAGAATGAGTTTGGAAGATTTGCGTCTGTTTCAATCTTTTTGAATAGCTTGTAAAGAATCGGTGTCAATTCCTCATTGAATGTATGGTAAAATTCTGCTGCGAATCCATCTGGTCCTGGGCTTTTCTTTGTTGGGAGCCTACTGATAACAGCTTCAATCTCCTTTATTGTTATTGGTCTGTTCAAATTTTCTACGTCTTCATGGTTCAGTTTTGGGAGCTTGTGTGTGTCCAGAAATTTATCCATTTCCTCCAGATTTTCAAACTTGTTGGTGTATAGTTGTTTATAGTAGTCTCGAATGATTCCTTGTATTTCAGATGAATCCGTTGTAATATCGCCTTTTTCATTTCTAATTTTTGTTATTTGAGTCTTCTCTCTTCTTTTTTTTGTTAGCCATGCTAATGGTTTGTCAATTTTATTTATCTTTTCAAAAAACCAACTTTTTGATTCGTTGATCTTTTGAATTGTTTTTTGGGTTTCAATTTCATTCAGTTCTGCTCTGATCTTAATGATTTCTTTCCATCTGCTAACTTTAGGTTTGGATTGTTCTTGTTTTTCTAGTTCTTTAAGGTGAAGTGTTAGGTTGTTCACTTGCCATCTTTCTATTCTTGTGAAGTGAGCATTTAATGCAATAAATTTCCCCCTTAATACTGCTTTTGCAGTGTCCCACAGATTTTGGTATGATGTATTATGGTTTTCATTAGTTTCAATAAATTTTTTGATTTCCTGCTTGATTTCTTCTTGGACCCATATGTCATTAAGTAGAATGCAGTTTAATTTCCATGTGTTTGTATAGTTTCCAGAGTTTCGTTTGTTATTAATTTCTAATTTTAATCCATTGTGGTCTGAGAAAATACATGGGATTATTCCAACTTTTTTGAATTTATTGAGACTTGATTTGTGACCTCATATGTGATCTATCCTGGAGAATGATCCATGTGCTGATGAGAAGAATGAATATTCTGAGGTTGTTGGATGGAATGTTCTGTAGATATCTGCCAATTCCAATTGGTCTAGAGTATTGTTTAGATCTTGTGTTTCTCTACTGATTCTTTGCCTAGATGATCTAATATTGACAGTGGGGTGTTCAGGTCCCCTGCTCTTATGGTATTAGTGTCTATTTCCTTCTTTAGGTCTAATAGAGTTTGTTTTATAAATCTGGCTGCTCCAACATTGGGTGCGTACATATTTATGATTGTTATGTCTTCTTGATGCATCAGTCCTTTTATCATTAAGTAGTGTCCCTCATTGTCTCTTTTTACGGTTTTTAGTTTAAAGTCTATTTTGTCAGATATAAGAATAGCTACTCCAGCTCGTTTTTCTTTTCTGTTTGCATGCTAAATCGTTTTCCATCCTTTCACGCTTAGTCTATGTGAATCTTTATGGGTGAGGTGGGTCTCTTGTAGGTAGCATATAGTTGGGTCCTCCTTTTTGATCCAGTCAGCCAGTCTGTGTCTTTTGATTGGGGAATTTAAGCCTTTTACATTAAGAGTTGTTATTGAAAGGTGTTGATTTATTCCTAGCATTTTATTGGTTGTTTGGTTGTCTTAGGTGTCTTTTGTTCCTTGCTTTCTGATTTACTGTTTGGTTTCTGTGTTTGTTGGTTCCTTAGGTTGTAGATAGTGTTTTTGTTTGATTGTTTTCTCTTCATGAATGCCATTTTTATTATACTAGTGGGTTTTGATATTTCTTGGGTTTTTATGGCAGTGGTAGTTATTTTTCAGGAACCAAACCCAGTACTCCCTTGAGTATTTCTTGTAAAGGTGGTCATGTGGTAGTGAACTCCCGCAGTTTTTGTTTGTCTGAGAAATATACTATTTGCCCTTCATTTCGGAAGGATAGCCTTGCAGGGTAGAGTATTCTTGGCTGGCAATCTTTATCTTTTAGTATTTTGAATATATCATCCCATTCCTTTCTAGCTTTTGGATCCCATCAGTTTTTGACAAATAAAGGATTTACACCATTGTGAACCTACTTTTGGTTGCCCGTTTTATTTTTCCTATTGCACCCTGCATCAACACTAAATAAGATGGGTCCTTCATTCCTAATGGTTTCCTTTATAAACTGCTTAACTTTCTTGGCGAATAGAAAGCCCTCAACAAACATTAGCTATTATTATGTGACCAAGTTCCCTATTCCACACCAACCTGGGGACCAGAATAATCATATTTCTCCAGTTCAGTCTCCACCTGCAGAACTGCAGAAAGCCTCAAAGTCCTTGTTTCCTTTGAGACTCACTGTATTTTCTGCAGTTTTCAATAACAGATGATTTTGTTGAATTTAAGTTTTTAGTTATATTGCAGCAAAAGAAGTTCAGATTTGGAAAACAATATTAAAATTATAGTACTGAATATTCTTTCTTTAAATTCCATTCCCCTCAGATATTCTAATTCACCCAACAGAAGGCAGCTTAACCTTCCCTGAAGCTCCTTGGTTCCTATGAAAAATGATTCCCCCTTAACTCTCCTTCTCTAAATCTCTTCCTGTGCTAAAGCAATATCATCAGAGATGAGGCCCTGCACTGTTTTGGGAAAATATATCTAAAACCATGGCCTTATAGTTTGGCAAGCTCCGTTTCCCAAATGCCTGTGCTGTATTCCTAAGATTTCTGCCATTTCCCTGACTGATAAGGGATAATCTAAGACAAATTTTATTGAAACAACTTGGGGTCACCATTAGAGGCCCAGGCAGTCAGCTCCTGCTGCAATGTGTGTTTGGAGGAATAAGTAGGAATAAGCCCCTTAAAATCTTCAGCCATTTAAAATCTCAAAACTAGGGGATCCCAAACTAGGAAGCAACAATGGTTGCCTTGGCAATAGAAATGACCCCATTATTAAAACACACACACACATTTTCCTCTGATTATAAGAGCAAACTCACAATTCTTAAAAAATAGAGAACGTATTAGATGAAGATTTTAAAACCACCACTAATGTTCTCTTATACAGGTGTTTATGAGCACATTGAGATTATACTTCATTCGTGGCTTTGTTATTTTGCTTTTGTCCCCATTTGTATTTTCAATATCGCTATGTAAAGGGATACATTAGTCTACATAATTTGGAAAGTATTTGGGATAGCTAATAAAATTAAAGAAAAAAAAAACCCACAGGATCTGGGATCTCAAGGGGTAGAATAAAGGATTCTTTTCTTCTGTCTTTCATCTTTTATTTATCTTTTCCTGTTGAATTCACTTTTTCCTACTGCAAAGAGTCTGTGGGGCTGGGGTGAATAAAAAAATTATTATAGTAAATAAATATTGTTATGGGAATATTCTGAGTAAATATTCTTCAAGAGCATTAGCTGACTACAGAATCCCTTTGTCATATGTATGGATAAAATAATGTAATTATTATCATAATTACAATCTCTTACTGTCACTCATTTGGGTTGTTTCTAACTTTCCACTCTTTTAAGCAGTTCTTTATGTATAAAGGTACATAAATAACATACTCAATTTGGCATCTCTTTGACTATGAGAAAGGTTAATCATTTTCACATTTTATTGGCCCTTTGTACTTCTGTGGTTGGTCCATTCTGTGACTTAAGTAATGCTTTTTGGAATATTCGCAAGTGATTATTAGTCCATAGTCTCCTCTGCTTCTCTCTTAAATTGCTGGTGAGCTTTGAACAGCAGGTCCCTGTTTTCTACTTCTCTTCCCTTAGCCCCAGTTCCCCTTAGAATGAGAGCAATCAGACCAAGGTCCAGGGTTTTCAGACTGCCCAGATCTGGTCCAAACCCTTGAGCTCCGTCCAGTCTGAATCTCTGAACCTGGCAAAGGCAGCCCCTGGTAGTAAGGAGGCTGGAGTGTGTGTTTGCATCTCAGCATTAGTCTGGAATACACTTTAAGAAACAACTTGAATTAGTAATTCATCACAAATCTTATTGCTTTTGTTTTTCATTGCAAATTACATTTGCACTTGACCTACCTTTATATAAGTGCAAAACCTCAGCTAAAATCATAAAAATTTTTTAAATTCCCCATAAGTCAGAAATATTTTGAGCTGATCATATGCTTAAGAAGGTCTAAGGTTGGTTGACCATATTGTTATCCACTACAGATTATGTGATAATGACCTAATTTTGTTTAGCTGTAATTTTTTTTATTCTAACGCAAATACACATTTGCTGAGGAAGAATGGTTTCAGAAGTGAGTTCACCTGTGATCCCAAACATCTCTTGTCCACTGGCCTTCTTAATTTTTTTAGAGGATCTGTCTGTTCTGCTGGGATGTGATCTCTTCCATTGCTCCATGTCATTCAACTCCTACTGCAAGATCAAACCCAGGGCTTGGTACACAACAAGCATTTCAACTTTTTTGTGTGTGTGCAGCGGGGAGAGGGGGGAAATGAAAGAAAAAGTTACCTTTCACTTTAGCAGTTTGACATTTGAGATGTACTTTTGCTGCAGAAAACATCCATTCTGTTATCACTTAAAATATTACCAAAGTATTATTCCTACTCAAAATGGATGTGTGAATGAATTCATGTGAGGATTAAATCACAGGTTATGTTTCTGGATGTGGAAAAGAGCAGTACCGTTTTTATGGTTGAGAAATCAGATAAGTGCCTGGTATGGAAGTTTCTTTCTCATTTTTGCAGAGGATAGATGCTAATTTGAGGGCTGTGTGTGGGTAATTCATAAATGAGGAAAAAGCTCTTCTGGATGACCTAAATTTCTCCTCAGAGACCCCATGGCAAAAACAGCAGGTGACCCAAACTGTCAACTAGACCATACTAGATTTTGTCTACACAAGAAAATGAGATGGAAGGAAAACAAAGCTTGGACATGATGTGAATGTTAAAGGGCATCTTCAGAAAGTAAGATCGTAGGGGCCGAGGTTCCAAAAGGGAAGGTGGCTTATGATAGCTGAGACACCTCAAAATTGAATCCTAAGAACTAAAGGAAGAAAGCAGAGTATTTAATAACATCACCTTATGGGTAAAGAAGGAGTTCTTGAATAAAATTAGATTATAAAAGACCAGTTTTTCAGAAGGAAATGGAAGCATGCAACCAGCCAAGAATACATGTAATATAGAATCAAAGATGAGAACAGTGTAAGGGAATTAAAGCTCAGAATGAGATGAAACTGGAGGGGAAAAGTCAGCAAAAGGGAGTTTCCCTGTGAAGTTCGAAAGAAGATGATGAACAGGAAATGCAAGGGAAAAGCTCAGTCCTGAAGGGATGGTATGATGTTGAAAACCACCTGCGGTTCCTGAGCTCCCTGAGTCAGGGCCATAGCATCTATTCCTCTGCACACCTGAAGCCAGACAGTGACTGACTCATGAAAGACATCCCACCAAAATTCCTTAAACCATATCACAGAGGAGTAAGTCAATCATTTAACTCCTGCTTAATTGTCTTTTCTATGGGGAAAAAAAAACTTTCAGAATGGAAAATGTGGAGCCAACAGCATAAAATAAAGGAAAAAAATGAAATGGTTACACACGATGACAGAAAAAGGGAAAATTTTGAGTCAGTACAGAAAGTACTTGCTAATAACTCGAATAGCCTTAAACTTGATACAGGCATCTTACTGGATAGTAAATGCCATTATCAAATTTATCACTAATAAAACTTCCCTCACTCTTTTTCCATTATTCATGTAACTGTTTTGGGTTAATAATGTGAGATACCACTGCACTAACTTTTTATATTTCATTATATATTTATCTGATGAAATTAGAAATTAAAATTATAAATTCCCTATTCCTTTTGTCTAAAAATTATGTAAAATTTCATTAAACACCTTTCTTGCTCCAAGTTCTTTTGTGCATGAAATGTTTAAAAACAATAAAACATTTCCACTGTGTTTGTGTGGAAAAAGCCCCAATAAAACCAAATAATAAAATTACAACATTGTTTTGCCCCTTTTTACAGCATCCTAACCGAAGGTGATAATGTTTCTTCAAATATCCAGTATTCCAATATTTTTCTAAAATAAAGCAGGTATTTTATTAAAATGGAAACTGTATTAGATCACTTACAGGATATGTGAGCACACAATAGGAAAACATTGCTCAACTTCTACTCAATCAGGGCTTGGCGTGTTATGTATGTGTAGAGGGGAGTATGTAAAATAAAATATCAGAATTTGAAAAAAAAATCAAGCAAATATCAAACAGTATCTCAGATCTTCATGAAGAAAAGATATCAGAGAAAAAGGATGGAAGTCAATGTTGAGAAGAACAAGAGAGTTTTTATAATTATAAACTTTATTTTTATTTACTATGCCAACATTTTCAGGAAAGAGACTTTACACCCAGTTTTTATAATTCATTTTACAGGCAAATTCTAATATACAGTATATACTTTGAACCAGTTTTTAAAGTCAGTGGGAAAAACAATACTGCAGATATTATTTTTGTTTTCAGTTAATAGTGACTTAGAGACTTTAAATTCTTAGGGTCAGCATTTTTTGTCATGGCAATGCTTTTACCAAGGAGAGTGGGTAGCTTTTCCCAACAAGGTTAAAATATATATCTTTAATAAATGTAGATTGGCACCCACCATCATAATCACTTATCCAAACGTATTTTTTCAAATTGCTGCAGCAAAAAAAGGGATATGTGGAAAGACCATTAGAAAACAGAAATCAAGCATAAGAATTAAGATAGCAAGGCTATCATCCCCAAAGAAAAAAATCAGGTATCTGTATTATAGTTATAATTAACTTCCGAATGTGTGCAGGAGCATGCAGACATAACCACCCCAATTAATTTAGCAACATGAAAACTACTGTGTAATATGGACAGTAAACAGAAATGGTGCTGCAGTCTTACTGTCTTCATTGCAAGCCTGTTTGATGATGCCAAAGTACATCCCCAGTGCCCTAGAGACCGGGAAATGAGTATGACAACTCTTCTCAGAAACCAAGAGTGCACCTCCGTGTCTGTAACACCATCTATGCTACAGGAACATTCAGAAGTGACAGCCATAGAGGGACCAAGTTCTCCTTGATGCACTGAGTAAAATGAGTACAATACTTAAGGGGACAATGGAATATTCAAAGAAAACTTAGTGCTTTAATGGGAGAAGTGACATGCTGAGGATATAATTCTCTGAAAGGCTGTACTGATATCTTCAAACAGCAATAATTACAGAGAAATTAATTTCAACAAACAAAGCCACACCCAATAGGAGGCATTTTGATACTTCAGGCACAACTCTAAGCAATTAAGCTCATTTAAAGTGCAAATCTGACATTTTCTTTCATATTCTTACTTAGATTTTTACTTGTTAAAATAGTTAGTTCCCTAATATCTATATAAATACAATGAACAGTAGTCTATATGCCTGAAAATATTGCACAAATGAAAATGAGACTCCAAAAGAAAAATGTTACATGGTCTCAGTTATTAGAAACATTCTAAATGGCTTAACTCTATAATTCTTTGTTTAATGCCTTAAAATCGCCTGCACCTGTACTGATAAACTCCTTAGGCCAAGCTTTCTTTAAAAATTTGATATCTATACCAGTAACAGTCAATATTTATTTTCTGCATACTCTATTTTCTCTTTCACAAATGTTAAACTTTACCAACCCCATAAAACTTCTTCCTCAGGACTTAAAATTCATACACTGCAACCATCTTCACTGATGTCACAAGAACTAAGAGAATAAATGATGTGAGTTCCTGTGGAGGAGTTGGCACAGAGTTGATTTATAGAAGCAATAAACAGAGATCAAGCCAAATCTGAGAAGGTGATCTCTGATTACTCAGTAGAGCTACATCCAAACTTCCACTTCTGAAAACATTTACTAAGGAGCAGACAAGCATAATATTCTTGCAGTTAAAAAAAAACAAAAACAAAAAAAATGCAGGCAAATACTTTGTTGTTTGTGCAAGCATCCTAGATTTTTTTCTCTTAAATACATTATGCTTCATAACTATATCCATGTCTATCTTCTGCCAAGATTAAGGCTTAACAAAGGTACAGAGAAGTTGAACTTATAAGTTAGCATTTCTGCAAATTCGTCAGGGAGAAAAAAAATAGAGCAGGAAAAAGATTAGAATAAACAAATTACTGTAGTCAACATTTTTATGTAACATACATTGAAGATATTTCCCTCAGACTAGGGGGCTAAACATAAATTGAAAATTTAAATCTTTGGGCCGAATTCGTGGCTCACTCGGGAGAGTGCGGCGCTGGGAGCGCAGCACTGGGAGCACCGAGGCCACAGGTTCAGATCCTATATAGGGATGGCCGGTGCGCATGATCACCGGCTGAGCGTGATGCGGGCGACACCAAGCCAAGGGTTACGATCCCCTTACCGGTCACACACACAAAAAATTTAAATCTTTCCCCCTAAGGATAAGGATAAGGCCAACTAGTAAATAATGTTTCATAACAGTTTATACCAACTTCTAAATAAACCAGAAACTTCCTAACTCACTAGTATGTTTTACTTTGGGGAAATACAGTATGACAGCATCCTATTTGCAACGTATGAGACCATTTTCTTTCTTCAAAGTGAAAGACCACATGTGTCCAATTACAGTTGCAGCCCTCATGCTTGTCTCCATGAACCAAGAAGTGCTTTGTTGTGTGTCTGATGATTCTGTACTAACAGCATCTGGACTACATGAAGAACTTTCTGAACCTCAGTGCCTCTCCAGCAGAAGTGCTACTGCATGCAGGTATGATACTAGATCTGTGCGGCTCAGTTGTTACCAAATCCAAGGATGGTTTGTATCCACTGAATGGCAAACTAACTCAAATGGTTCTCTTAGGTAAAGAAAGGCTGTGTCAAAATGGTAGCAAACACCTCTTTCAAAATTTCCACTAAAGTTCTGGCTGTTGTCTCTGTTATAAAGGGGCAGACAATACCACCAATACGCATTTTTTAAAGGAACCCCTAGAAACTTGAGGGACTAAATTTTTGGCCATAATCCCTTTTGATACATTTTTGGCCAGCTGCTCAAAACAAAAATTGACCTTGTAAGGTTATCTGTCTGAAAGATATTAATGACAATGAAAGAAACTACAGGTGAACAGCCTAAGGACGACATGATTTGAGAGAACAAGATGGCAAGTCTACTGAACCTTCGGGTAAGTGGCCCGCAGCATGATTAGGTTTGTGCACGTTTGCTTGGAGGTTCCACAGCCACCTTTTGTAGCACATTAAAATATTTCCTTTGAAATACCTTTTAGTACCCTTTTAATAAAACACAATTCCCCATCTCTACTTCTGTTTTTCTTCCCAAATCTACTTTTCAAGACATGGTCACCCAACAGAAAAGGGAAATCTAGGAAACTCACAAAAACAAAACTACTATAAATTCTAGCTTTCTCAAGAAAGTCTTACTTAAATTTATTGTTTTTCTCAAAATATTTTAACTTGTTTTGTTATATAAAATAGTTTTAAATTCTTCTGTATGAGATATTTATATCCCATAAGAGTTTTGTGCAAACACTTCAAGCCTATTATCCCAGTCTTCAGATAATAGCAGAAAGTCAATAAATATCAATATGACAAGTAAAGACTTAATTTAAAATACTGTGGAACCTTAAAACAGCTATAATGAATCCATAAGCCTTTATGGTTCAAAACTGAATTACCAGCAAAACTCTAGCACCAACATATGTTACAAATGGATACATCTTTAGGTATAGGTTTCAAGATGTATCCTCAAGCTCTCCAAAATTTACCCAGTAGCAAATATCAACATAAATATGTATGTGTAAAACAAGATGTTAAAGCAACATATAATTGGTTTATATATAACATGAAACATTTTCAGCCTGGAGAATTTGGCAAATGAATAAATAGTTAACATCAGCTAGCTGATCCTTGCAAGGAAAAATAAAACTTACATAGACTTCCCATTAAAAGCCTGATCTTTATTCATCAGAAAGCTTTTGCATAGACCTTTTAAATACACAAAACACTGGCCAGAACTCTGCTTACAGACTACCATCTTCCATTATCACCACAACTTTAGTGAAAATAGTAGCCATATTCACAGGAGGGACAAGTGAAAAAGAGTGAGGTTCTGATAAGCACAATTAATACAGACCTTAACAGGACTAAATCAGCAAAGCACACCTTTCTTGCCTGCTAAGTGGAATATTATCTGATGTGCAGAGGGATGGATAGCATGATTAGAGCCTTTGGCAGGCCCCTGAGATAGGTAAGCAAACTCTCTGTTTACCTGAGACAAGTATACTCAAATGGTATGTACTTCAACCAGGATATAAAATGGAAGAGCCAAAGTAGTAGAAGCTTCCACACTTTAATTTTAAGATTTGCAGGCTTTCAATGAAACCTCCACCATGGTAGCAAACTGCACATAAAGCTATTAAAGGACAGATTGTTTTTTAACAAAACAAATTGGCAGGTGATGGCTATGTACTTAATGAATCTTTGGTTTAGGAAGATGAGAATATCGAGAATATCGACTGGAGGCCAAACAATCCCCAGAATGCAAACTGCCATTCGAATTGTGCATGATTTCTTTTCGTTGTGTTAGTGGCCTTGGGATGCTTGTCTTGGCCTGGAAGTTTTGAGGCTCCAGTTGGGGGTTGCTTATTTGTTTTTGTTTGAAAGAGCCTGAAGGGGGACGGAGCTTAGACGCTTTCAGATTTGGATTATTTGCAAGGTTTGTTTGACTAGATGTTGGCTGAAGTTTTGCTGAATTACATGGTGTGATTACTGGTGACTTCTTACAAGTGGGAGTTCTACTTGGAGATGATTCAGAACCTGGAGGAGGTGCCAAAGAATTCAAGATGGACGGTTTTAAAAGCTGCAAGGACTTGGGCTGAGGCGTGTAGCCCACTGAAGGAGACTGATTTCTTCCAACTCTCTTAGCCTGGACTACTGTACTTGACTGGGGAGGTGTCTGAAGAGAAGTGGGTACAAACTGCATGTCACTAATTTGATTACTTGCCAAATGATAAGGCTCTTGAGCATTCACGGTCATATTCAAGTTTGCTTCCAAAGGTGTTCTCTTAGACCAATCCATCGTGGACTGTGGGTTTGATGAGTAAGGCCGGTCTTCCAAACCACAGTTGCTTTCTTGTTGCAAGCCTTGTGTAAAGCTTCTATCCAGATGTGCAACATCCTGACACATGCCTTGGACTGCACATTCACTGTTGGCCTCGATATGTTGTTGCTTTATTAGTTTTCCCTGGGCGTGGTCTGTGGGTCTGGGAAGGCTGCTGGAAGGCTGTAGTACTTGAGGCTGTTGAAATTAAAAACAACATTAGCAGCAATTTACCTCAGAAATGCCACCCAGAACTAATATAAGTTCCAATTAGGCTGTATTGGTACTTATTATGCTTTAATATGGAAAGTATGTGGGAGGGGAGTTTTAATTAAAAAATGAAGTGCAATATTCAAGCGAATTCATGGAACACATATAAGAATGATAATGCAAACACAAAATCATACAGGCAATAAACACTGAACAAGGTCCAAACTTAAGTAGGGGAAAAGAAAATATTAAAGTACAGATTTATTGTAGAAAAAAATTCCTGCCTTAATAGATTCATTAAGTATTTAAAACCTTATATATCTGAGAGTTTGACAGAATGACTTCCATAGCACTTTGGTTTAATCTCCACAAAGTATTCAGATATTAACTGTGACCTTCAGAATATTACCCATTTTAAAGTTTTTTTTAAAGTAAAGTTGTACACCATGTCACAAAGTGCTGGTACCTCTGGCAAGAATTAAAATTACCAGCAGATAAACAAGGTTTAGAGTAAAGATTTTATTCTCAGTTTATGTGAAATTCTAAATATTTAAACAAAAATAGGTTAATACATTTAGCTAATGCTAACCTACCTTGGATATTCTTGTTCCAAAGTTTCAAAATAAAATTATTTCAGAGCTTATTTGTACTACCTCGTTGCTATTATGGCTGATACGTGAAAAATAGATCTACCTTGCCCAAGACTGAACATTTGCTTAATAAAATTATAAACGACCAGCCTTTTGAATAATGGCTGAGAGTAAAACAAATTTGAAATTGCATCGAACTAGAACTAAAGCACAGAGATCTAAGATAGCAAAGTTCCTAAGGCCAATGTGCCTCATACACACTTCTCTGCAGCTTACTGTGTGGTTACATTCCACAAAAATCAAAGGAAACATGTGTTTTCTACTGCTTTTGGACATCCAGTGAAAAAGTATAAATCTTACAGTTACCTTTCAATGGCCCAAATAGTTAAAATATGTGGGGCAGGGCCTACTGGGCTTGTCCTGATACAGAGGTGGTTGCTACAAATGTGTAATCTCGCTCTCTTTCTCTCTCTCTCACACACACACACACACACTCTCTCTCTCTCTCTCTCTCTTTCTATTAAATAACGTGAGCTAGAATTTCAAAGTTTGGCAAAGGACTTTGAAATGTGAAATTTAGAAGACCATTTTTCACTAATAAAATACCTTTTTTTTTTTTTTTTACTATGCTAATCCACAAATAAATCTATACAGTATCTCGAATTTCTCCAATAGAAAGGGTGGATGTGTTTCTATTGCATCAAGTGTATTTTTTCACTTCTTTCATCTCCTTGACCAGCACTGGATGATGGCTGCTCAGGGTCAGCAGTTGGGGATTAGATTATGGCGGGGCTGGGAGTGACTGAGAACAAGGCTTGCAGGCTCATGGAGGGATGGTTGGCCATGATGGCATACGGCTGGCTTGCTTTGTAAAAAATAAAAAATAAAATGAAGCCAATGACTATTCAAAACTGATCCATACAGAGCCATAAATCTGATTGCACAATGCTTAAAATAAACAAGCCATCTCTGTTGTTGCCTCAAGCTAAAATATCCCAGACTTTAAAATCACTGGGCATTTTCACAATAAATCACTACAAAGATGAGTAAACTGTCCCTCAACATGAAGGTACTAAAATCACCAAATAATTAATTCAACAGACTTTCTTTGCAGTTCCCAATGAAAAAACAACCTTGCCTAAGTAATCATCAACCACAGAAAGATTAGTGGAAAAATAGAGTGGGACTTAACCAAAATCTACCAAAGGAAAAAAGTTTTAACCAGGGAGAAGGTAGTATCAAATAAAGATTTGTTTTCCCTTTTCACCTGCTTCACCTTCCAACATAACAAAACATTCTAGTCTCAAGTTACAAATCCTAAAGCAATTTAAGAGTTTTGAAAATATCAGTGAAAATTTTTTTAAAAAGACTTTATTATGTTTATTGCCAGCAAGAAGAAAAAGTATAACCACGTGTTAGCATCTTAAAGCACAGAAAGGTATGATTTTCCAATTAAGAAAAAGTAATAAACTGATTATTAAGATAACCAAACCTTCAGAAAAGAGGCATTGTTAACTGTAGGTAAACTATCCATTTGCACTGCTCTGATTACCAAAACTACCCAACTGACCACTGCTTATCAAGGAAATAAATGGAAACACAAAGGAGAGTCAGGAAGACAGCTTATATTAAATGCAGTAAAGCTTCATTTCAAATATTGAGAAATTAGAAGATAACCATATATATTTTTAAGAATAATAATATGATGAATCTTTTAACTGAGGGTAAACTGAACAGTTATATAAATAATTAAACTATCACTTAATTACATTAAATAAGTCAGCAGTTTCTGTATCCTAAAAAACTATAGATTTTATATTTTTCTTAAAAATTAATTTTAGTGACATAATTTCCCTATCCCAAAATAAATGTCTTGTCTTATTATTTATTTGAAAACTATAGTTTAGAAAATCAATCCCACTACTGTAAAGCAAAAAGTCTCTTTGAAGAATAATAAGAAATGACTATAATGTGAGGAGGACCAAGGAAACGACTTGCTCCTGACACGTAGAAGACGACGTGGAAGTGGTTACCCACTGAGGACTGGACTGTCATTAATTACCTGCTAGCAAGTTGAACAACAAGCCACGTCTTAATCTCTAACTCTAAGCAAGCAAAGGAGAGATATGTTCTGATGGCTTAATGCTTACACCATGATTTCCCCAGATTCTAAACAGTCAACTTTAATATAAAGGCAAAATGTTAACAATTCATCTTGCCACATCCACTACTGCTTCTAGGACCCTAAAAAGATGTCCTAAGACATAAAAATAAAATTCTAAATAAAAATAAAATTAAAATTCTTAAAAATAAATTCTGAATATAAAAAGAAAGATCCCATTTCCTCATGGATAAGAACACTAACAGGAAGGAATATCAAGACTACTCATTTTTTAAAGGAATATTATGTATCATGTACTATACAAGGCTTGGGAAAATCTGGAACTGCACACAATGTTGTTACTCTGATTGAAGGGCCTAGAGAAGGAGATAGTCAGGTAAATACATGATGAGACCATATCCCAAGCATAACAACATATGGGAACAAAAAGAAAACATATGCCTGATTGGAGAGGTCACAGAAAGCCATCTAAGAATTGCAAACAATCTGCACTGAGTTTTAAGAGTGAAGAGGAGTCTGCCAAGTAGAAAGAAGGGAAGAACATTCTAGATAGTGGGCTAGTACATGCTAAGCTAAACACAGAGGCAGAAAAAAAACATGGCATGTTTTGGTCACTTCAAATTGATAGGGTGAATTTGCAGAGTACAGCACTGGTGGGAAAGTGTAGGCAAAGGCCAGTTCCTAAGGGAATTCATGTCAGGCTAAGTAGTTCTGACTTCATTCTGTAGACAGATGATCAGAGACACTGATGGGTTTTAAGCATAGGAATTATAAGATCCAATGTGTGTTTCAGAACTCTGGAAACACTCTGGTGGAATCAGTGAGGAATGTAACTGGAGGGGATGAGATTGTAAACGGAACAGCCAAATAGTAAGCCATTGCAAACATTACAGGTGAAAAATTATAAGGGTCTAAAATTAGGATACTGGCAGAAAAACTGGAAAGGATTGAAAAGAGATCTGAAGTTATGACAAGCAAGATAAGGTACTGCTCTGCATCAAAAAAGGGCCTCTGGGGAAGTTGCCCGTGCATTTCACAAGCCCCAGCAGCCTGTGTGATGCAGAGAGCAAAAGGAATCCCCTCATTACTCCAGAGACTTCAGGAAACTCCCCGTACTCACAAATGAGTAGAGCTTTAAGTACTCCATCCTTACACTTGTGGAGGGGTTGGTTACTGAAATTTCAAAATGTGGATCTGTCTCCAGACTTAAGGAGCTAACTGCCTCTAACTGGACTCAGCAATTTATTTTAGTTGGATAAACAAACTTCATCACACCTTTTTGAGAATTCTCAAATTAAACAGTTACATGTATCAAGGTCAAGAGTGTCAGCAATAGGTACTATTGGGCAGTTGTGCAAAGGCTTGGTAGACATCTTTAATAACAATCTTAAATGTCTATTTTGGAAAGCTAAGATAACCAGAGACTATGAGCTCTTTACAGGAACATACCATGCTTTATTCATTTTTTGTTGTAGTTTATATTCCTAGTGTTTGGCCCACAGTAGGGATTAAATATACATTTGCTAGATAAATGATGAGATGAATGAATGAATAGTATTACTATATTCAAGGACTGCTTCTTTGGCCTTAAATTATTAAAGTGATACTTTCCTATTAGGTCAATAATTGAGCATTAATGGTTAGATAAAAACCAGTTTTAAAAAAACACTGATAAGAAATCTAATATATATATAAAATTGTTTCCTCCAAATAAGTTTGGGGTTAGCTTAGTGATTCATATTTAGAAGGGTAGCAGGAAACATTAATTACATGTTAACTTCAACACAAGTACTTTCATAATGACCTATAAGCTTAGCCATTTCTGGACTAAATAGGTTGGGAAAACTGTCTTAACAAGCACTCAGCTACTTTCTGTTTCTAATTCTAATAATTAAATATGATTAACATGTAAAACACTTAGCATAGCACACAGTAAGTGCTCAATAAATGTCACCTATGATTATTAGAAGGTATAAGAATAAGTTCAAGCCATGGCCCTTTTGTAACTGAGTCTTGAAAAGAAAAAGGCAAGTTTTTTACCAGTATAATAATAAACTAGTTGCTACAGAATATAAGGCTTCTAGGCTTCAAATACATAGTTCAATAATGTCAGTCATATCTAAACATTTTAAATCCACAAAAGGCATATATAGTATGACACAGAAGTCACATTTCTTTAACTGCCTTTCTGAAGATAAGAAGTGGAGCTAGGACATGCAAGGCACTTTAAAGTTCACAACAAACTTTCACATGGCTCTATGAAGAAGCCAGTACAACACAACACTGAATCACTTAGCTTTTGAAGTGAGACTGATTTGATTTTGAGCCTTGAGCTATCACCTACTATTGGTGAGATAATGGGCAAATAATCTCACTACCTTGAAATGGAATTTCATACCTTATGAAATGAGGATAATACCAGTATCTATACCTCATGGAATTGTAAATAATAAACTACAACATGCATGCCAAGAGTTTAGTTCAGCTCATTACAAATACCTGAAAAATGTTATACTCTGGGCTCTGAGAGAACAGGGTTCCTTCCCTTCTTTCCAAGGGTAGAGATCCAAAGTCTAAGTATGCATGCATGATCTCTAATTATCATGAAACCCTAGGTAGGAAAGTATTATTATCTTCTTATTGTAAGCAAGTAAACTGAGGTTTAAAAAGTTAAGTAACATGTCCAAATTCACACGCTTCAGCAAATGGCAAAGCCAGATTCTGAACTGTCAGAGAATTTATAACACAGTACTAAAACTATTACTCTGTGCTAGTTTGACAGTTCCAATATGCAGAACATGCAATATAGCCAGAAGTCTATTTTACGTTTTAATATATTTAAAAACTCTATAGGCAGATTCAATACTAACACTCAGGTACTAACTTTCCTGGATAATGTCCTATTTCCTTCTTAGCTGATCTAGCCTATACAGCATAACTCTCAGATGCCAAACTTAAGCCACACTGTTGAGCAGTATTTCTGGAAAAGAGGTTCCACAGTACCAACTGGAGGAAACATACTAAACACGAGAAAAGGCAAATTAGCACTCATCACAGAGAAAAACTCTTCACCTTTACTGTTACATACCACTTCAAATCACATCTAGCATTAGCATACTCATGCCGGTTTTTGTAAGCATTCTTCTTCTGGGGTCACTAGCAAAAAGGTGGCAGCTAAAACATCAGGTCCTGACTGAGTAAAAACATGCCAAAGTGTGCAAAGTAGAAAGCACAAATGTTCTAAAGTATAACAATGTTACTGCATAACAGACATAGGGATGACCTAAAATTATTTTCTAGGTACATACAAGTTTATCGTTATTATTAAATACATTTTAAAGGTTAAAAGGAAGATGGAAACAAAGCCATCTGTAACATGCCTGTAATTTCATGCAGCCTCTGACATGCATCATGCAAACTGGAAAAAAACAAAAAAACAAAAACAAGAACAAAAAAGTGATTATATGGAAGGTGGTAGGAAAAAATCCGAAATTGTACTATACCACGCTTTGTCAGAGAAGTAATGGACTAACTTCTCAACTCCTTGCCAATGGCATAATGGGAGAGCAGAGACAAGAAAAAGACAGGACAATGGCATCAGAGACCACATGAAACACCAAAGATTGCCATGACTGGGGGCAGCCAAAAGTATTTGCTTTGCTACTGTTGTGTTCTTTTAGGCATTATTCATTATTTTATCTAATATATTTGTATATAATAAAAACATATTTTTAACAGATTTATATTTTCTTGCTAAAGTGGTTTGCAAGTTAGTACAAACAGTCATGCCCACAGAAAGGTATATGTAAAACTTCTCACATTTAAAAGGAATCACTCGAATCTTACTAAACAAAATATTGAAAATAATTTTGATATAATATTTATACTCCTAAGACTTAAACAGGGTTAGCCCCATGTAAACCCTTATGAAGTAGAAATTATTTTTTTAATAATTTCAGAGCTTCTTGCACATTACAAAACTGAATAAACTTCAGTATTTGTTAGTTTACTTTTATTACTGATATTGCATTAAAGACCACTAAAGGTATAATCTGATCTTAACTTTAATATGTTGTTATAAATTGTAAGTGAGGTTCCACACATCACTCACTATAGAGATGGAAGATTTAACTGGGTCCCTAATGTAACCAGATCCAAAGACTTTTGTTCTAGGGTTCACATGACGCCAATCACAACTCTCGATGTTTCTTGGGAACCAGAAATGCATTTATTCCTCTAGATCTCAGAATGGTGCCTCTAGATCTCAGAAAACTTAGAGTATACCTGATTCATAAATATAAATTATTTACAAAATAAATTCTGCAATAAGGAGTTCAATGGAAAGTTGATGACCAGTTAAATGCTTTTAAAAATTATCAAAGTAATTAAGTGACTTAAGTAAGCATTTACTACAGAGGCGCCATCAGTGTGAGATGATTAATTTATGGGTCTATATTTCAAAGGTACAGAATCTATCAGCATATACCTCTTGGATGCGGAGTAGTTCAGAAAAAAACCTAAATACCATCATAAAAGCACAATTCCATTGGTGTGACCAATATGTATGGTATATTTATCCAGAGTAGGATACTGCAAGCACTATAGTACAGCAACAAATACTGGCTAATAAAACAGTCCCACAATCTGCATAGCAAATTGCTGTAAAAAGCTTATACAGAAAACATGAATTGCTGCATTTCTCACAATTGCAAGGTATTGAGAGAAATTAATCCACGCCTAGGTTTATGGGAAGGCCTACTGGACCATAAGTTAGATGCACATTTCTAGTCAATTAACCAATGACTATATTAGATAGTCCTTGAAATTAGCTGCAAAAATGGATATAGTACCAAATTCTGTTAACCATGCTTAAATAAAAAATTTGCTTACTGTAAAATTTAATTAGTTCAGTTTTTACTGAGTTACCCTAGTTTCTATTTCATTCAAAAATATTTTATTTTTATGAAAAGTCACTCCCAGAGCTAATTTCTCATTAAAATACTGAAATTGAAGCTATCCTTACATATAAAATTGATTACAGTTACATATTAAAGTCAATCAGATTGAGCCACGTTAATTTATACCTTATGCGCATGTCTGACAATTCATCAATACACATCAATTACCTCCAGAAGTGAGCACCCTTTGATTAAGTAATATCCTTCTAAAAATCTACCTAAGAAAAGAGAGATGCTGACACTGATTTATATACAAGGATAAATTGCATTGCAGCAGTATCTCTGTAACTAGAAATAACATCAATGCCTAACAATAGGAAATGATTAAATAATTTAGAGTATACCTGCATTGTAGTTCATGATCCTGCAACCATTAAAACAGTGATTTCAAAAAATATTTACTATATGAAAAATGTTTATATAATGATACTATGTGAAAAAAGCAAAATAAAAACTGAAAAAATATGATTCCAAATTCATAAAATGAATTTAAAAAGACTAGAAGGAAACACACCAAAATGCTTCTGTACCTCCTAATTCCTCCACAATGAGCCACTACATTACTATTATAAATAGCGAAAATGTAAATTTTAATGAAAGGGTCATAGCATTTACAATAAATATTTAAGGTTCAGGTTCTGGAATTAGAATGAAATTTAATTGTGGTTTGTTCACTTATCCTCAGCAAATTACTACATCATTCTGATTTATTTATATACACTTTCCTTATTATAAAATTAGGATAATAATAGCTCTGATTCTATGAGTTATTGTGAGGATTAAATGATAATTTAAATAAGATGCCCAAGTTTGTTTAGAGCACGATGATAATAACACCATGGTCAATGGTTCGATCCCTGAACAGGCCAGCTGCCAAAAATAAACAAACAAACAAACAAGTAAATATGCCTAGAAAAGTATTAAGACATTAATAACTATAATACATAATATTAGTCTTTTCTCCTCTCTTAAATGTATAGCTAAATTTTTAAGAATATACATAAAAGCTTTCCACATAAATAATTTGTAAAAACACAATTTATAAGTAGTTCTTAGAAAGATTAACGAGAGGGTATAAATCTGAGAGAACAATTCTCTAGCCAAAAGGACTGAAAGAAAAAATATGAAGCTAGTGAAATACTAAAGTGAGAAAGTACAGCTGAGGATAGGCAGGCTGAACAAAAGCGAGAATTCAAAAAGACCATCATTTTGGTTGAACTGAGGAACAGCTAATTCTTGCAAAGGGCTCACCAGCCATTTAATCCACCTCATTATCCAACAACAAAAAATTTTTCCTGCCATAGTCTTAATCCTTAGGAGGCACCACTTAAAAACAATAAGGACATTCTGCAAAAAAAAGTTTTATGATGATTAATACACAAAATCTATGCTTATTAAGTTATCTAAACTTCTTAGCCTTCATATTTAAAGTTGGTTCATTAAAACCTAAATGCTCAGACTTATATGGGCAAAATAGACCAGTGTTTTTCTAACTGCAGGTTGCTGGCAAAATTTTTTTTAAAAATTAAACAGAAAGGAGAAGAAAATATGAGATTATAAAATGTCCTAGGAGAAAGCAGTGCTTCATGAATCTTTTATCTGAACTTTAAATACACAGACACATGTACTGGGTTGTAAATACGAACTTTCATCCAGTAAATACATACTGGTTGTGATGTAATGAATTTATAATCATTGCATGTCATAAAAGTTTGTGAAACATCCCCATGAAGATTATAAGAGGAGGATATAAGACAATATACATCTATTATTCTTATTGAAATTCTGATGAATACAATTATTATTATTATATAAATTTAGAAATCAGGCAACATTGGCATCAACAAATGGCTGGGCTATTAATACATATATAGATACATTTATGTGATTTTTGTTGTTTTAAAACCATTTTCTTCCCTTCCCATCTAAATTACTGCACAAGGAAGGAAAAGGTAGATAAGATTTCTAAATTTGTTCAAGCAAGGTACTAAAGGGCAAATTTTAAAAGCCTAGTTAGGGATGATAAGAAATGGGTATTATTTCAAAACGTACTTTCTGAAAAGTCAAATATTCCTTTAAGCATATGCTCTGCCAAGAAATGCTATTTGGGACCACCAGTAAGGCTTTCTACTAGCCAAAAGTAATTATTTTTATTAAGTTTTCCTATTATAAGGTAGGTTATCATTCCCAATTTTACACAGTTGGAAGTTAGAGTAGAAAGTCTAAACCAATGCCAGTTAAGTGAATTTGGACAAAAGCTGAAGTCCCCACTGATCTCTACATGTCTAAATGTAGACATTTTCTGCTAACCTGGAGAAAATTTTAATTTGAAATCAGAAGATAAGTATCATGAAGTAGAGACTAGTAACACACTTGAGGAAAAAAATGTAAGACAAAATTTCCTAAGGAAGAAAAAAATAATTAAAGACCAGGATTTTCCTTTTATCTCCATTTTCTAGAGTTATTCTTAAATTCGGCAAGAGCATTCCTGACCAGCACAGCTTTCTACAGGGACCAGGGTTAAATATTTCCTGTAAACATTAATTATTCCACTCTTTGCATATTTAGAACTGGCTATCTTTTCATATTGGAAGGTCTTCTACTCTTATAACTTTAAAAAAAGAGGAAAAAAGATTGCCCTTACTGCAGACTCATAGCCAAGCCTAATGCACCTCTGCATTCAGAAGATAAAAGCATTCACTCAAGTCAGTGTTCAAGAGGGTGTCAGAGAGAACTTTTTAATGAAACAGATTTTAACAAAGGAGGAATCTCTTAACTATTTTCCATTACTTATACAATTTACCTCTCCAAAAATGAGCACTTCCATATATTGACTGAAAGTGGAGAAAAATATTATCTCATGAAATAATAAGTTTAGTGCAGGAAAAGAGGAGCTCTGTTCCAGAACCCTTTGGAAAACCACTGGATTTACTCCCATAATTCCATGCTCTTCTCTTTATTTTATCACTAACCCTCCCCCCCACCCCCAAAGCTTTATTAGTGAACCCCTTCTGTTGTTCTCAGGGTGAATCCTAAATAGTGTAGTAGTTTAGAACTTATTTTCCCTCTAAAGGAACCTTTCAAGCTCCGTAAGATCTATCAAAAAGCTGTGAACAAGTCCTCTGGTTATTCATTTCCACAAACAGAGTGTTACATGCCTGTATGATCAAATCCTAGGGCCAGTTCTCTTAGATGCATGGGCCAGGAGAACGTGCTCAGGAAAAGACTCCAAGGTATATATATTTTCCTAGGTGGCTAATACATACAAACTCTGGAGAACCAAAACTTTCTGCCACCTGGAGATGCTGAGAAAGAAGGTTTGATCTAGAAAAGTAAAAAAGACAGATCTTGATAGCAGTGTTGTAGGATAGTGCTGCCTCATAGTTGGACATGAAAAAGATATTCTGAACCCAAGAGGGAAGGAGGAAGCAGCACTTGAAAATGGAAGTACAAGGACTCAAGGGAGGCACAAGAAAATTCTAAACCTATACAAATAAGAAACCAGTGAAACAAGTGTTTCTGAGAAACATGTTTTATAAAAACAAATCTAAAACTCCATTTGCAATACAGAATAACTAAACTCAAACTTCGATTCCATATTACAGCTAGCTGAGAAGGAGAAGAGGGAAGAGGTGTGGTGGGAAAAAGAACAGGGGGCAAAAGGGGGCCTCAGTGAGTACACAGGTGGGTATGATCATCTGAGGAAAACCTGTCAAACCATGCTGTTTATGGGATGCAAGCTTAAGAACATATTATCATTTGTTATAACTGCGCTTTGAAACTTCGGATTAGATCACTATTGGTTCAGTATGATTCCTTATGTGCTAGGATTCTTCAAAGAAGAAAAAGAAAGCACCTTACCTGAAGACCAGAAAAATAAAAAGAGGTGGTATAAACCACCAACAAATAAACTTGGTACTAAATAACTTGATATAAAAGCCTGCACAAACTGTCTGTTTTTCTTTAAAACAAAAAGTACACAAGGAAAGGAAAGGCATAATAGCTAAAAAGTAAACTTCACACCTTTTCTGGAATTCATATTCATACCTCAAAATTTTGACTAATTCAATAAATAAAATTTGGTTTAAATAAATCACATTCCTAATTGCTTAATATTTCTTCCTTTTAGACCTTTGAAACTTCACATAGATAAGAATAATTAATGAAGAAATTGATACTATAAGAATCATAAATAAGGGTAAATCCATGGAGACAAAAAAATGACTCTGATTGACTATATTTTTATTTCTTTTTTATTAATATTAACTTATTTTTGGGTGACTTTTCAAAAAAAATAAAATATAACCAACTTACCGGGTATACTTAAGTACATAATACAAAATAATAAACACTGCTTTGGAAAGTAGATTTAATGTAAGTGAAAATTTTAAGGTCAAACAATGACTAACTCATTAGAAATGTTAGTAACCATGCATATTCAAAGCCATTTCTTCTGTGCTGTAATGCAGCTGATAAATTACAAAGACATATTAGTTGTTAAAAAACACTCTTAAAATTATAAAGGTCTTTCTTTTAGAAGAGAGTGAAATGCAATCGAAGATTTTTGATTAGAAAATATTTAATGAAATGTGCAGTGGTCTAGTAAGCCTGCTCCCTAAACAGTATGCATCTGTCCCTCATAACACTGTGGGTAATTTGTACATTTTAAAAATAACTAGATAAAAAAAAGTTCTTTATTCACATATCTCCAGGTCTGTAAAAAAGAATGCATTAAAGACAGATGCATGTCAGTAGGTCTAGCTAGTCACTGGCAATAGGTTTAAACAGCATTAGAATGAAATTAACCTTAGACAGCTTTCATGAGGCTGCAAGTAGAGGGCTGTTTACATGCAGTCAGAGGAAGTGTTAAGAGAGTGCTGATTTAGTAGATGCCTGAAGATCACTCAGGATGGGAAAGGAGGTGCTAGGGAGGGACGGGTCATGCAAAAGGGAAATATCATGAAGGGAAGCCAGGGCAGGATAGGAGTGAGAGACACAGACTCACTTTGTCTGCGGTGCGGTGGAACAGTCCGTGGGATCCCCTGGAAGGAGCCCTGCCAAGGAGAGAAGGAGGGAGCAGAATACCCACCCTGTGCAGAGAGAGATGGGGTAGGGAGGGATAATAAAAAAGGGAACCAAAAAATAGAGAAACCAAAGTCATACTTTGTTTTATTTTTAAAAACACAAAGCAATAGTGTTAATGAAAAGACAGATTTCTTTTTTTTAATATAGGCAGCTCAAATTACTAAAAATACATCATGATTCAAACCTAGTTATTTTTCACATATTTTTAAGAAAAAATTATTTTCCTCTAATATTTACAGTTAACATACACGAAATAATATATTTTTTGTGGTATACATTACATTCATCATCATATATCTCTTTTTAAGGTAGCAGACTCTAGTCTTGCAGAAAAGGAAAAAAATTTAAAAGGGGAGTTAGACTTTAGGTGTTAAACACAGAAATTGCATCAATTTATGTATAAGGCAATAAAAATTTTTGTATGGTAAACATTTTATTTCTTTTTAAATCACAGGTTTTCTTTCTTTTTAAATCACAGGTTTTCAGAGGATTAGCAGGTAAAAATAAAGAACAGTAGCTGAAGTTTAGCAGAACCAACATAGCATTAAAAAAGGCTTAGGATACTGTGAGAGTCAGTATATAGTATATAAAGAATATGACATGCAGGCCTCAGGTTACACATGCATACTTTTTAATTTTAATAACTTGTGGCTTCCTAGCTATGCTTCTTTTAATCACTGATTATCAGAACTAGAATACACTGAAATGTCATTTACTTCAATTTCCTCATTTTCCAGATAAAACTAGGTCTTGAAGAAAGAAAGTAACCGTTCAATGTCACACAAACGAAATTGGACTGGGTCTCATCTCATGTCTCTGTTCCTATCCTCCTCACTGACTGAAACATATCCACAAATAACACTACTGCAACATTCAAAATATCATCAAGGAAAATAAGCCTGTAAATCATCATAATATCCAGTTAAATTTGCAAAAGAAAGTATGCACAAATTTTCAGACCTATTAATCTAGCAGAAATAATTTTGTATTAGAAAATTACTAATATTCCCACTTTTGTATTAACATTCCTTGGCTCAGTTAGGTATAATCAGATAACTTTAAATTTAAGGATGATCCTAAATTGCTCAATATAAAACAAAAACAAAAGAAGATCTATTTTCTACATTGATAAGGGGGAAAAAGAGCTACAACAAACAAATAGAATTAACAATCTTTACAATAGTCTATTAAATACAGATCCTGTCTTTTAAAATTATTACATTTTCTTTACTAATTTAGCAATGGATGTTTGCAAAAATAGCTTAGAAATATTTAGTAGGGTAATGACCCCAGTTGCTCTCCATGGATATTACAACTCTATTTTGCTGTTTGGGAAATGTTTTAGTTCAAAGACTTTTTATAAAACAAGTCCTTAGCCAAATCCTCCATGTGAGTTTTACCAGGTCAAGCTTTTACTCACTGCATTGCATAAAGAAACTTTCAGATGGGGACTTCACAGATATGCTGAAAGAGCAGTCATAAATTATTTCAACAAAGAAATAAAATCCCTCTGGAGGTTTGTGAAAATAGCACTGACCTGGAGTCAGGGGATTGTGTTTTTTCCTGGACCTTCCACAAGCCTGTAACCTTAAAAATCTCTGAGCCTCAGAGACTTCTGAGCCTCAGTTTCCTCATTTGTCAGATGCAAGGGTTGGAATGGTTCATCTCTTAAAATGCTTTCGTTTTTTAAAATTTTATTTTATTTGGCCAATATACAAAGTGGTTGATTATTGTGGCCCATTACCAAAACCTCCCTCCCTCCTCCCTTTCCCCCCTCCCTCCCAACAACCTCATATCTGTTAGCTTGTCTTATCAACTTCAAGGAATTGTAATTGTTGTGTCTTCTTCCCTCCCCTCTCCAGTTTATTTGTGTATTTATTTATTTTTAGCTCCCACAAACAAGTGAGAACATGTGATATTTCTCTTTCTGTGCCTGACTCGTTTCGCTTAATATAATTCTTTCTAGGTCCATCTATGTTGTTGCAAATGGCAGCAGCCTCTATGGAAAATGGTAACCCTTTCATTTTTAGTTCTTATAATTCACTTACTCATATATCCATCCCTATCCTGCTTTAGAGTCATTGCTATCCTTAATGTTATAACTATTTATATGGCATTTAAAACAACCAACTTTGTATTAAATTATTTCTATTAATTAATTCATGAAATAATTTAAAGTGTCATAGAACCTAGAACTTGGCAGGAACTTTAAAAGATATTAAACATTCCACCTTCTCCCCACCACTCCCCAACACACAGCAGACTCCAAATAACTAAAATTACTGCGTTTATCTATAGATGGAGCTATAACATCTGTTGATTCTGGCCACACTGCAATCACCTAAGAAATTTAAAAACAAAAACAAGGATACTCATCTTCATCTCTAGGACAGGTCTGAGCATGAGAAGGAGGGAGAGACAACCTTGTAAATAAATTCATTAACAGCTCTGCCTGCTACTACCAAGGGGCATCCATTTATTAGCCCAGTGGACAGCTGTTTGCCATTTGAGCTTATGCCCAGAAAGGCAAATGTTTCTCATTTTATTTCTGCCACTTAAAATGCCTTCCCTCCATTTCCCTATCCATCTGCACCTGTTGAAATCCTATCCAGCCTCCTCAGCCCTTTTCATACCCATTTCCTAAAAAGCATTTCCTGATCCTATCAAAATTAATTATGACCATTCTTGTTTATAAACACTCACAGCTCTTGGTGGATAACTGTATCAAGGAATTTTTCTTCCTCTTTTCATTATATTGATTTGAATTTTTAAAAAATTCTTCTACTAAATATAACCACATTGAGAGTAATAGCTTTCCTACTTGCCTTGGTGTCAACTACAGTTTGTCAAGTGACTTACACAGAGTAGAAACAACATACCCTGATTAACATTTAATAGAAGCGGGAATTTCAGTTCCAGGACGAGAGGAAGTAGACACACATCTCTCTTTTCCTGATGCTAAGTATAGCTGAAAACCCTGGACACTATATATAAAATAAACACAAAACTATGAAAGATATAGAGAATAAGGAAGACCATCTGGGAACCTTGAGACCCAAGGAAGAACATGGTAAAGAGTTCTCTGGCTTTTCTTTTTTTCTCATGTATCCTAAACTAGGTGATGGAGAAAGCCAGAACCTGGGAAAAGCCAATGAACACAAATAAACAAAGTCTCAAGAAAAGCCTGCACCCTCTAACCAAAGAACCAGGAAAGAGCACAGCAACGCAGAAAGCTTATAAATACAACTTGCTTAACACCACAGAACACCTGTGGCCCCAGCACTAATGCCCACCAGAAAAGGCTGAATAGGGAGTCTAGGTTTTCACCCTCACCTGGCTATGACAGTGTCTCATGTAGTTCCCAAGATAAAAAGATATAAAAAATTTACGACACTTACACACTTAGAATGAGGGAGGGGAAGAAACTTAAGGGAAATAAGGTTTCTATGCTTAGTAGACTATACATAGTTATATATATATATATTACCATATATACATATGGTAATGCCTAGAGCAACAACTAAAAATCTACTCAAAGAGACACACTGGAAACTATATATATATATGTATATACATATATAAATATAAATGGAATCTAAAAAATGGTACAAGTAACACAGAAAAGCAAGGAAAAGAAAACAGAAATAAAGAAGAGAGAAATGAAAAATATAAAATGGCAAACATAAGCCCTAATATATCAATAATTACATTAAATATAAAGGGCTGAGATATACCAATTAAAAGACAGACTGGCAGAATAGACCATGATCAAACTATATGCAGGCTACACAAAACTCATTTAATGTATAAACATACAGGTATTTTAAAGTAAAAGATGAAAAGATATACCATGCAAAAAATCAAAAGAAAGCAGGAGTAGATATATTAATATCAGATAAAGTAGACTTCAGAGAAAAAAAAATTACAAGGTACAGAGAAGGGCCCTATAAAATAATAAAAGGGTCAATCTACCAAGAAGACACAGTGATCCTAAATGTGTATATAACAAACTATACAAACGTACAATATACATGAAGCAAAAAACTGGTAAGAACTGAGAAGAGAATAGCCAAATCCACAATTACAGTTGGAGAGTTCAACACCCTTCTCAACAATAACTAGAAAAGAAAATCAGCAATGCTATACAGAACAAGGACACCAAACAGGATCTAATCAACATTTATAGAATACTTCATCAAACAACAAAAAAATACATACTCTTTTCAAGAATCAGAGAACATTTACTAAGCCGGACCATGGTCTGTGACATAAAAGAAACGACAAATTTAAAACAGCTGAAATTATGCACAATGTATTCGTGACCACAGTAAAATCAAATTAGAAATCAGTAACAGAAAGATGACAGAAGTACTTCCAAACAATTAGATATTAAAAAACATACCCCTAAATAATCAACAGGTCAAAGAAGAAGTCTCAAGGGAAATTAAAAGAAAAAACACACTAAACTGAATGCAAAAGAAAATTCCCCTGGCATCACTGTCACCACCACCAAGGCCTTCACCAAATGTGTTTTCTGGACTTTGGACTTCTCAGCCGCCAAAACTGTAAGCAATAAATGTTCTTTCTTTACAAATTACTCAGTCCAGGCATTTTGTTATAAACAACAGAATTTGACTAATACAGAAAATTGGTACCAGAGAAGTAGTGTGTGGCTTGTAACAAATATCTGAAAATGCAGAAGTGGCTTTGGAACTGGGTATTGAAGAGAGGCTGGAAGAATTTGTAGGAGCAGGCTAGAAAAAGCCTAGCTGCTGGTGGGAGTTTAGAAAACACGAAAACCAGGGTAACTTTGGAATTTCTTAGAGACTGGTTAAATGGTGGTAAGCAGAGTGCTGACAGAAATACAGACAGTAAAGGCCATTCTGAGAAGAATTCAGATGTAGATAAGAAGAGACTTAACTCCCTGGAATCGGGGGCAAAGATCACCCTTGCTATGAACTGGCATGGAACTTGGCTGCATTCTGTTCATACCCAAAAGTTTTATGGAATGTGGAACTTAAAGATGCTGAACCAGGATATATGCCAGAAGAAATTTCTAAGCAGCAAAGCATTCAGAAAGACACATGGCTACCTGCAACAGCCTATGCTCAGTTATAGCAGAAAAAGCACGAGGTAAAGCCAGAATTTATAATTCAAAAGAAAGCAGAGGGTAAAAAATTAGAAAACTTTCAGCCTCGCACGAAAGCAAGGGTATAGCCCAGTGATCATTTGCTAAGGAGATTAGTACAGAAGAAAGGGATTATAAAGAGAAGAGAAAAAAAGACCTGGAAGGCATTTCAGAGACCTTGGAGGCTGCCCCTCCCATCACAGACCCAGAGGTCTAGGGAGACAGAATGGTTTCAGGGAACAGGCCTGAGGTGCACTCCATGCCAAGGGTTACCTTGGGAAGCTGCTTCCAGCACCAGCACCCTGGCTGCTGCAGCTATAGCTAAATTGGCCCCAGGTGTGGCTGGATCCACAGCTTCGGAAGATACAAACCAGAAGCCTTGGCGGCAACCAGTTGGTGTTAAGTCTGCAGGCTTGCAGAATTTTAAAGGATGTAAGAAAAAAATCTGGGAACAGAAGAAGAGATCTGTCACAGGGACAGAGTCACCACAGACAGCCTTCACTAGAGCAATGTCAAGCGGAAATGTGGGGCTGGAGTTGCAACAGAAGAACTCCATCAGCACCATGCCTAGCAGAGCTGTGAGAGTGCGACTACCATGGGGACTTAGCACTGTCAAGCCACCAGTGTGCAAGGGCTGTCTGAGAGAGCTGAATCATGGCTGGAGACCAGGAAAGCCACAGGAGCAGAGCTGCCCGAGGACTTGGGGACTCAACCCCCTCATCTGTGTGTGGAGAACGCCAAACATGTAGTCAAGGTACATGATTCATCAACTTTGAGATTTTATGCCTACCTTGCTGGGTTTTAGACTTGCTTAGTACCTCTTATCCCTTTCTTTTGGCCTATTTCTCCCTTTTTTAATGGGAATATGTACCCTATGTTTATCCCATCACTGTATCTTGGAAGTAGATAACTTGTTTTGATTTCACAGATGAGATTTCGGACTTCTGGGCTGAAACAAGTTAAGACTCTGGGGATGAAATGAATGTATTTATATGTCAAAAGAATATGAGTTTTGGAGGATCAGTGGTGGAACGCTGTACATTTGATGTCTCCCCAACCTCAACGAAGCTTTAATTCCAGTGTAACTACTGAGGGTGGGAAATCCTATTATGGAAATTGAAAGGTATGGCCTTGAAGAGGCAATTAGATTGTGAGGACTGTGCTCTGGTAAATGAATTAATCCACTGATGGTCTAATGGTGATTATGGAAGTGGTTCTGATGGTTTTACAAGGAGAAAAAGTGAGGAGTTAGCTCTCTCTGCTCTTCCATTCTGCCATGTGATACCCCTGTGTCACTGTCATCACCAACAAGGCTTTTACCAGTTATGTTCTCTGGATTTTGGACTTCCCAGCCTCTGAAATTGTAAGCAATAAATACGGTTTCTTTACAAATGATCTAGTTCCACATATTTTGTTATAAGCAACAGAAACAGACTAATACAACAGACCATAGTCGGGGCCATAAAACAAACCACAACAAATTTAAAACAACTGAAATTATACAGAATGTGCTCTCTGATCACAGTAAAATCAAATTAGAAATCAGTAACAGAAAGATGACAGAAAAATTTCTAACACTTGGATATTAAAATATATACTCTTAAATAATCCATGGGTCAAAAAGGAAGTCTCAAGGGATATTTAAAAAAAACACACACACTGAACTGAATGCAAAAGAAAATACATATTATCAAAAGATGTAAAACATGGCTAAAGCAGTGATAGAAAAGGGGAAGAAATCTCAAATCAATAAGCTTAACTGATACCTTAAAGAATTAGAAAGAAGAGAATAAACCTAAAGAAGAAAACAATAAAGACAGCAGAAACCGTTGAAATTGAACAGAGAAAAACAGAGGAAATTAAAGAAACAAAATGTCGGTTCTTTGAAAAGATCAGTAAAATTGACGAACCGCTAGTAAGACTGACAAAAGGAAAAGAGAGAAGACACAAATTACCAAAATCAGGAATGAAATGGGATATCACTACAGATCCTCCAGCCATTAAGGTAATAAAAGAATACTATGAACACTTCGTATATTTGACAACTGAGAAAAGGACCAATTCCTCAAAACCACGAACTATCAAACACTCATCCAAGATGAAAGATTATTTGAATAGATCTACAACTATTAAATGCATTGAATTATAATTTAAAAACTCCCAAAAAGAAATCTCCAGGCCCAGATGATTTCACTATAGAATTCTACCAAATGTTTAAAGAAGAATTAATATCAACTCTATACCATCTCTTCCAGAAAGTCCAGAGGAAAGAACACTTCCCAAGTTATGAGACTAGAATTGCCCTATTACAAAACCAGACAAAGATGGTACAAAACACACACCCAGAGACACACACACACACAAAAACAGAGCATTAACCCTCAGAATACAGAAGTAAAAATCCTTAACAAAATGCTACTCAGTAGAATTCAGCAATATATAAAAAGAATTATATACCATGACCAAGTGGGGTTTATTCTAGGTCTATAAGACTGATTCAATATTAGAAAATCACTTAATGCAAACAATAGGTTTTTTAAAAAAAACATATATTCATATCAATTAGCATCACAAAAGCATTTAACAAAATCCAACACACATTCATGATGAAAACTCTTAGCAAATTAGGAATAGAGAAGAACTTCCTAAACTTACATCAAAAGCATCTCCCAAAAATCTACAGCGAACATTTACTTATCAGTGAAAGACTGAATGGTCTCCCTCTTACATCAAGAACATTCACTCTCACCACACGCTTATTCAACACAGTACTGGAATTCCCAGCCAGTACTGGGAAAAAAGGAAATAAAGACAGATAGATCAAGAAGTAAGAATACTGTTCCTATTTGCAGATGACATGATGGTCCACATAGAAAATCCCAATCTATAGAAAAACTCACAAAACTAAGAAGTGAGTTTAGTAAGTTTGCAGGACCAGTACACAAAAATCAACTGTATTTCTAAAATTCAGCAATCAACATATGGAAACTGAAATTTAAAAAATAATATCATATATAATCATTCAAAAAAATGAAATAATTAGGAATAAATCTAAGAAAGCATGTATAGAACTTGTATTCTGAAAACTAGAAAATGCTGATCAAAGGAATCAAAGATGTAAATTAATGGAGAGACATACCATATTCATGAACTGAAAGAATAACATAAAGATGTTAATTCCATCCAAAATGTTATTTAGGTATAACATATTTCCTATGAAAATCCTAACAAGATTTAAAAATATATATATATATAAACGAACTTATTCTAAGATTATGTGAAAAGGCAAAGTAACTAGAATACCTAAAACAATTTAGAAAAAGAAGAATAAAGAGGGAGGAATCATTTTACTGAATTCAAGATTTATTATATAGCTACACCAATCAAGACAATGTGGTATTGGTAGAAGGGTAGACACAAAGATCAATGGAACAGAATACTGACCCAGATTCACACAATATAGTTAACTGATTTTTGACAAAGGTGCAAAGAGTAATTCAAGAGAAAGGATAGCCTTTTAAACAAATGGTACTAAAACTGGATATACGTAGGAAAAAAAATAAATCTTAACCTAAACCTCATACCTTAAACAAAAATCTACTCAAACGGATCATAGATTTAAATGTAAAATGTAAAACTGTAAATATTTTAGGACAAAACAGAAAATCTTCAGCATCTTGTACTTCGTGAAGAGTTCTTAGACCTAATATCAAAAACATAGTCCATAAAAGAAAAAAAAATGGACAAATTAAACTTCATCAAAATTAAAATATTTTGCTCTGTGAAAGACATTGTGAAGAGGATGAAAAGATAAGGCATTGAGGGAAAATGTTTGCACACCACATATCTGACAAAGGACTTGTATCTGTAAAGAATTCTCAAAACTCAATAGTAAAAAGACAAACCATCCTGTTATAAAATGAGGAGAAAAGACATAAAGAGACATTGAAATAAAGATGACAGATAAGCACATGAAAAGATGTTAACATCATTAGACATTAGGGAGATGTGAATTAAAACCACAATGAGATCTCACTACATATCTATCAGAATGGGTAATACAAAAAACAATGACAATACTAAATGCTGATGAGGATGTGGAGAAAATGGATCATTCATACATTGTTGATGGGACTCTAAAATGGCACAGCCACTGTGGTAAACAGTTTGGAAGTTTCTTTAAAATCTAAACATATAGTTACCATGTGATGCAGAAACTGCACTCCTAGGCATTTATTCAAATAAATTAAAATTTACATCTATATAACATCCTGTACACAAATATTCCCGGCAGCTTTATTTGTATAAGCCCCAAACTGGAAACTACTAAAACATCTCTCATTAAGTGAGTGGGTTAATAAATTATGGTACATCCATATAACACCATTTATATAAAATTCTCAAAATAGCAAAATTATAAAAATGTAAAACAGAGGCTAGGAATGATGGGAAAAGGAAGGCGTGGTTATGACTGTAAGGAGGTACCACACAAGGGAGAACTTTGTGGTGGTGTAAGAATTCTGTATCTTAAATATGGTGGTAGCTACAGGAATCTACACAAGTAATAAAATGACACAGAATGACCCCCCTCCCTACACACACTAATGTCAATTTTCTGGTTTTGATACTATACTATAGCTATATAAAATGTAACCATGTGGGAAACCAGGTGAAAGATACAAGGAAACTCTCCGCACTGTTTTTGCAATTTACTATGAATCTATAAGTATTTAAAATAAAAGGAACAAAATAGAATAAAATGATAATGCATATTAAAGTAATATAGAGGAAAATTATTTGAAATGTTAATTGTATTGGTAGAGACATACTTTCTGAGGGAGGAAAGGAAAATATGTTTAAGGGCTTTCTCATCTCTACAAACTAAAGATGAATTCCCTGAGAGGACAGCAGAGTAAAAAGGAAGGTAAGATTATACCTTGTTATGTGTTAAAACCTGTACTGTTATGAACACTGACCTAGTCTTATAAAAGATGTAGGCTGAAACCTAAGAAAGCCTTGTCATTAAATTTAATAACGGTCATATGTTAAGACTGTTTTTTAGTATTAAAGAAAGATTACATATTTCTTTCAAAGCAGCAAACAACCGAAATAGCTATAAAACATGATATAACTAACTAAACCTTGAGACCAGGAAAGTTCTGTGATAGCAGATACATGAGCAAAACAGCACTAAAAAACAGCAGGTGTTGGCTCCCCATGATTCCATGTCTATTAGAAGTGATTCTGGAAAAAAGAGAACTTGTAGAAGGAACCTAACTTAGTAACTTTCAAGATTTAGGATTTATAAGATGGAAGAAAAAGGTGTGAGACCAGGTCTTGAGCAAAGCAACAGCAAAAACCAAGAAAGAAAAAGTTCCCAGGTAGATGGACCTGATCCAGAAGTGAGTGTTGGAATACACGCTCTCCTGCCACTAGCAGTTTGAAGACAGATTTGAGAGCCAGAATGTCTAGTCCCCACATTTGGAAGATATGTCCATTATCTCTGGTCCAAAAACAGCATCTCAGTGCCTTAGCACTTCTGAGTTACCTTTTGCTGTCTGTACCATGAGTATTATAAACTAAGAGTCAGGCAGGCAAAGTCGTTTGATTTAGTATCAGCACTGGGATTGAAATCTAGAAAAAGCTAATCAAAGTTCATTGACTGAATGAATAAATGAACCTACGGTTTGAAAGCTGAAGGAATGTACTTTTTTTTTGGGGGGGGGGTCAATTCTTGCTATTTGGTTTAGGTTCAAAACCTAAAATGTCTTTTTGTAAACTCTAACTGTAAGGGATCAGGCAAGGAACTTGGAGCCTCCTGAATACTTGAAGCTCTTTCTTTTTGTTTTTTTCCTTTCTTAAGGCAGAGATGAGAGCAGAATACTGAACTGCAGGGAAGGAATGGAGTTACCATCTGAAGTTAGAGAACAAGAAATTTTTATCTTAGCACTGAGGAGATAAACCTTTCCAGGAATCATGATTAGTTTGCATATTTCCCCTTCTGGAAGAGCTCAGAAAGTCTCCTGGAATGGTCTTACCTGCTCCCTGAGGGGTTTGTGGCACTTGGCACTTAGCACTGTGGCCCTGAGCTCTCCCTAGATGAAGTTCTAGTTAAATTCATGTCCCCATACACTCAGATCCCCATACACTCAGGTCCCCACAGACCTCAAATCAACATCTTTACCTGACTTCTCCTGCCCCTTTCAAGTTCTAATCCTACATTTTCAAAATCCTCTATCCTTTGTCCTGCCAGAATCTCTAAATGAAATTATTTAAATTTGTATCTAAACCTTCAGCAGTTTCCTTTCTTAATAAAATCCCTCCTCTTGGTTTTCCTTTTTTTATGACTGATATGCCACCTTCCCCGTCATACAGATTTGGTAACTAATATTCACTTTATTAAAAATATTTTTATTGAATCATAATTGATTATACATATTTTGGAGGTTCAACATTGACATATGTTGATCACATCAATATTACTAGCATATATATTGCTACAAATTGTACTTGTTCTTTATGCTCCTTGTCCAATCTCCCCATCCTACTCTCCCTCCCCTCTCCATCCTCTGATTACCCTAGCTTTCTTCCCTCTCTCTGAAAGAGTAATGGTTACTCTGTTGATTTGTTGCCTTGATGATCTGTCCAATGCTGAGAGGTGTGATCAGGTCCCCCAATATTATCGTACAGCAGATGCTTCTATCACTCTCGAGTGGGCTTTGTGGAGAGAGACATCCATTATTCTTTGGTCTCCGCTGGTGACGCTCTTTGTGTCAATGCACTCCAGTGGCTGGTGGACCATCTGCATGGTGCTTGTGGTATCTAGCTGCTTTCACAGCAGCCGTGGTTATTGTGGTGGCTGTGGTGGGCCACCCATATGGATGTGATGTTTTTGGCATGCTCCCTGGTGCTGGCAGTGTGCCTGGTTGTAGGAGGGGGGTCTGGTCCCCAAATCCATACCTCAGATCCCCGGGTGGGCTCCAAGGCACTGGCAGTGTCCGGAGGGGTGTCCGGAACTAATTTTTTGTCCTTTGCTTACTTTTAAAATGTAGGAACTTCGTGTGGGGACCAGTACTTGAGCTGTGTTGTTGAGCTAAATTGCTGCTTTGCTGCTGATTCCTTAGGAAAGGCGTTTTGTGCAGCTCAGGTTTTAATGGTTGACCTTATAGGTACTTCCCACTCTCCAGAGACCTGGTGCACCTGCATTGTGTAGAAACTCTGATCTGGGCCTGAGTCTTTTCATTAAACAGCATCCCATGCAATTCTATGTTCCTGACCAGTCTCCTCTGAGTGGTCCTACACTGACTGGAGTGCCGCTCAGCTGTCCTTGCTGTGTCCCAGTGTTCTCCCTGTGAGCCCATCTCCCACACCACCTGTGTTGCAAACACTTCCCATGGGACAGGCCATTTGCCAGTCCCTTGCGATGACTCACCAGCCTTTGAGTGGCTCCTTGCTCCTATGTGGGTCTACGGGAACGCTATTAGTGGTCTTGCTGGCCTGGGGGCCACCAAAGTCCTCTTCTCTCCTGTCGCCTCCAAGCAACTTCATCCAAAGGGCATAGCTGTAGCTTTTGCCGGCTCCTGCTCCATGCACTCAGCAGCTCCAGCCTTAAAGCGGCTATGGCACGAAATTGCTGGAGTGGTTTTTTCTTTCTCTCATAGTGGCTTCTCCCACTTCATGCACTCCATTGGTCTCTCCTCCTCTTCCCCTGAGCTCTAGCGACCCCAACTCGACTGTTGCTGCTTTTTTATAGTTGTAAACTGGCTGATTTGTGGGAGAGAGTGACACTGGGGACTGTCTATTCCACCATCTTGACCAGAAAAATCCCAAAGACCTCAATATTCATCTTTTATCCAGTCTTCATATTCTTCTCATCCAATCACTTATCAGGACAACAGATTCTGCCTCAGTGGTCTCCCTCTCACGAACATCTCTCCACTTCCATGAGAGATCACTAAGCATAGGTTAGCCCCCATCTCCTCTTGCTTGGGCTATTATAATAATCTTCTAAGTAGTTTTCCCTGTCTTCAGTCTCTCCCCATTGGGATTAATTCATTCTTGCTGAGCCCTGTACTAGGCACTAGGCACACAATGAGGACTGAGATACAGCCCCTGCCTCAAGGGACTCAATTTCTCCTCTTAATTCTTTTCATGTAGCAAACCATGGTTAATTAAGCCTGGACCCTGTAAGAACCTTCTCGCTACAGGATTAAACAGAAAGTTCTCAGTCTGGCAATTAAGTATCCCATAATGTGATATAAGTCTAACTCTCCACACTTCTCTATTCTCTTACAATATTCTCATTGTAATCATTAATATTACCACCAATAACCACAATAAAATATGGAAAAGTATGGTTAAGAGATTTTCAAAAAATTAGGTAACAATCCAAGTGTTACTGCAAATTTTATTAGTAGAAGAAATTTCATCTGGTTGGTAACTTTTTATTTAATCTATACACAGGTATTCCTCTGAGAAAGATAAAAAGCACCCTCTAATGTCCAGAACTGACCCCATAAATAATCTCACAGAATTCAAAGGTTACTCTGAGACCATGATAAAATAAAGCAAAACAAGGTAATTTCAGAACTGTGCCATCCACAAAATAAACAATCTTAGAATTTTCTCCCTTATGACAGGATCCAATCTAGAACAAACCCCTGTACCCTTAGATATTCCTCTAAACTATCCAAGAAAAGCCCCAATCCTATAATAGGTTCTTTCTGATACCCTTTTTTGAGATGGTTCCTCAAGGTGTGTGTTCTCTGTTGCTACAACAAGTAATACATCCAATTTGTTTAATAGGTGTATTTCTGGTGCGCTTTGGCTGAAGGACACTGACATTTTACTGCTCTGAATGATCAGGACAGCTATTTTTGTTTAGAAATTTTAAGACTGGGTAAGAGAAATGGTATTATTTTCTACTCTTTCAGAAATATTAATGCAACTTTTTGAACAAATTCTCTAAGCATAAAGCACTAAAGAGACATTCTCTAAGAAAAAATAAACCTTAATATTACCATACAAGCACCCTCTGCAATGATTACTTTTGCCATTAAAAAATGTATCATCTGTAGAAATGTTTTTATAATTTCCTAAAAAAAAGATTAGAATGTTCCAGCAAATATAGGCCTAATAAATTATCATTCTGCTTGCACAGACTAAAAGATGAAGAACTTTTATTTTGTTCTCTTATGGAAGCTGATTAATTTCTTCAGAAAGATTGACTTGATTATGCTGTTTCTTGGAAAGCTAACAGGGTTATCTATATCTCACTGACTGGTGTCTAATATTAAATTCTAAAAGTAAAATTTCTCTATGTTCTGCCTACACACTCAATGAACAAGTAAGTAGATCAAACTCTACATTGCACAAATGAAATAGATCCTAGTAGTGGAAAACTCTGGTTCTCCTTTGTTTTCTAATTATAGTACAGACAAACTTTGCTTCTTTCAATGAATGCTTTAAACAAAGTTTTAAAAAATGCCTTCTACAGTTCTGGTATTTGTTATTGAAGGATACAGACTTGGAAAACCTAAAAGTTAGGAACAGATAAACCATTCAATTGCTATAATATCCAAGTTTAATTCGTGCCTAGCCTTGAAAAATAATTCTATTTTTTCAGTTATTGGTTTCAGATGTATCCATGAATGTCACAGTATTATTGTTTACAAAAGGCAGTATAAAAGACACACATAATAAAATTCTTGGTGTGTTATATAAATTCTGCATGCTGGAATGTGATGTCTCAGCAACACAGGTAGCTATATTCAATGGTCAATGTCTAATACTGACTAAACGTTAAACAATTAAAAAATAATTATATGACCAGATCATAAACATTACTTGTTTAAACACTAACATATATGTGTTTTTCACATAAAATACCCTTAGTGGCATATTTTAAATAGAAGTAATAGTAGCAAATATAAAAAAAGACCTTAGCAAAGAAATAAATCCCTAATTCCGTTTGGAGACATATATATAGAGAGAGAAAGCAATGTCTCTCCAAAGGTGAAAAAAAAAAAAAAGGCACATTGTTAAAATCAGGACATTTTTGCCACATAAAAATTAACCAACAATGCTGCCCACTTCCAAGTCAGGAGAGATTACTCATATGACAAATCGTTGGGCTACCCTATTCCTCTCAGTTGGCATTCCATCTTATCTCCCAGGCAAAAAGAAAAGGAGCAGTGTTCTTTGCTAGTACAATTATCATAATTGCTAGGAATTATAAACATTTGATGTAGTTTTTGTGATATATCTGTGATAGTTTTCTGATTTAACCTATTCTATTTTATAAATGGTTAAGATAGGAACATGACTCTAAATCTGAGGCATGAGAACCTAATTCTAATTATGCTTACAATACTGACCATATTCCATTGTTGAATTTATATAAATTATATGTGTGCATCTATTATATATGCTATGCCATGGATTAATCTTTGCTTTAGTACTAGAAACTAACTCCAACAGAGCATTTTGAAATGTATATAAAATCATCTTTCCTTGCCTCTTTGCCATACAGAATATAGTTCTTAAAATGAGAGAAAAATAATATCAGATCAAACTGTGCACATTCTGAGTTTGAACTAGTAGGCACCTTTTCACACTGATACTGATCTAATAGTCTGTTTATTCCCACACTCATCTTTCAGAGTAGTCCTGGTCAGGTCACTTCGTGACAGGCCAGGTAGATCCTTTGGGTCCACTTTGCTTGTCCTGCCTAGAGATCCTAGGGGATAAATAATAAGGAATTCAATGGCGTGAGTCCAAAAATGTTTTTTTCCTAATATTTTGGTTTCTCTGGTTAACTTAAGATGTTCAAACAGGTCTGGCCGGTTAGCTCTGTTGGTTAAAGCATGGTGTTATAACAACAAAGTCGAGGGTTTGGATCCCCGTAACAGCCAGCCAAACAAAAAGATGTTCAAACAAATGGTCTGTAAAAAGTATGTATCATGAAAAGTAAGTATTCACATCTTTAAATAATGATATTAAATGCTTTTAGAACAATATTGAAAATGCATTAAAAAAACATAATTCAGTCCAAGATAATGCTATTTTTAAGTATGTGCTTATACATGGACCAGTAAAGTCATACTATCTTTAAAAATAGTTTTATTAAAAGAAACCTTGATTTCTCACTTAATCCCCAACTTCCAGCAGTACTCCTAGTCTCTTCAATTGTTTTTGTGTAAATAATCAGGCACCTTCCACATTATTGTTCTTCTTTTCATGTTATCCATTTCACCATTTTATCTGGGTATTTTTTCCCTCAGATTAGGGAAAAAGATTTGCCCACTTTCCTCTGAAGATAACATCTTCTGCTCCCACAGCTCATTCTTACCTCTTTTCCCTCTTTTCATTTTTGACCCTATCTAAATTTGAACTTCATCTTTTTTATTTTCCTTAATTTTTTCCAAAAATTGCCTTTTCTGGTAAGCCTTTACTTATTGCCCCAGGTGGCTTTCACATATCCATCTAAGTATACATCATTAGCTCTAGAGTTGTATTGTCCCAAATCGTATCTACTAGACATATATGGCTACCCACATTTAAATTAATTACAATTAAATAACATTAAAAATTCTTTTCCTAAGCCACACTAGCCACATTTTCAAGTTCTCAACAGTCACTTGTAGCTAGTGGCTACTGCAGCAGACAGCACAGAAAGTTCTATAGGATAGCACAGTTCCAAAGTAGACTTTCATTCTCAATTCTGGAACTCTGTACTACTGTGGCTGCCTTCTTTTTATAATGCAGGGCTCAGAGCAGTTTACACCACTATATCATGCTTTTCTCAAGCAGAGAACAGTCTCACATCCCTTTTATCCTAACAGTAAGAAGTGCTTCATACTGGCCCCCAATGCTGAAAACACTGTGCTTGAATATTTACACTTATAAGCACCTTGTAATATGCCTACAGAATGTCTTAGGCAGTTCCCTACAGCAGCAGAAACCTTCGTCATACCTTAAATGAATAGCACCCAACAGGTGATTAATTATGATTACCTTCCTGGGTTTAATCTCACAAATAACACCCAAATCAAACCCAAAACAGTTTCATCTCTATCAGTATAGCTCCAGCACCAAAAGCACCTGTAGCATGAAAGCCAAATGTTACTACAGGCAGAAAGACACTTGCAGAATTTTGAGGATAGAAATATATAATGTATACATGGAGGCTGAGGTTAGATATATGCAGAAAATAGCATAATAAAATGGTTCTTGGGCAGGAGCAAGAATGTCAGAATTTGTAAGGTAAGAAAACATCACATAACAGGAATGATCATATACAAATAGCTAGGAGTGGCCTCCCAGTACCACCTGAAATGATGGTATGGGGCTCAAGGGGGAGCCCTCCTGGCCAAGGAGTCAGCTGTCCTGTCAGGGAAGCAGATATTTCTCTTTTTAGAAGGAAATATCACAGATTCTTATAACCTAATGACATCAAATGCTTGAACCATACAAGTTCACATTATGGCCACCAAGACACTTTCTGATCATGCTTAGTTGATGGCAGTATAAACCTGTTTAAATCTTTCAGAAGGAAAATTGTGGTAATATATTTCAGGAACCTTACAAAGGACCATCCTGTAAGGAAATGCATTTTTTACTGATTAAAGGTAATGCATTCCTTCAATTTTAGCTTGGCAAAAAAAATCAAACAAAACAGTAATGAAAGCAACCACTACCATCAACACCTAAGCAGGTTAAAATAGATATGCACAAAATAATTCTGTCTAAATAGATATGCACATACACATTTGTACATTACAAAAAGAGTCCAGAAGATAATGTATGAAATGTTAACCATGGTTGTCAGTGGTTAGTATGATTTAAGTAATTTAAGTTGTTCTTAAATTGTTTTGCTTCTTTATTTTGTTTGATATAGGTTTAATATATTGCTACCTCTTAACAAAAAGGGTCAGAAAAGGAAAAAGCCCATTTAGAGTGTTTCTCTTTTAAGCATATATTTTTGGGCTCTATATCATTTATTAAGTATCCTTAGAACATGCATTCTTTTTTTTTTTATTACTCCTTTAAGAAGAAGTGTTGAATTTTATCATTCCTTCTATTGAGAAAATGACTTATGTAATCTACTATACCAATAGATTTCATCTTACTAATACTGGATTGAACCTAACTTGGTTGTAGAGGATTTTTCTTTGTCTTTTCAAACATAAATACTTTTCTTCCAGGAATTTTAAATACCATAAAATTGTTTCCATGGATTATCACAATTGACTGCTAAGACCTCTACCACACAGTGTAAACCTGGGCACCTGCTTTTCTCTCTCAGGAAAGTAAGTCCTTGTCATGATCTCTCACTGAGATCACACCTAATGTCGTCCCATCCCAGAGCTATCACCCTTTTCTCCCAGAGCTATTCCTTCTAGCCTCCTCACTTCCTGCAGCCCCTCAAAATGGAGGCAACTAAGATGTTACCTACAAGTTAGAAAACCTGGCTTCTCACATGAGACTGCTATGTACAAGCTGTGTAAGTGCTCGCACAAGTCACTTGTTAGTCTTAGCTTCTTCATGTGCAGGAAAACAGAGATTAATATCATTTAGGCCTAATGGAGGTTTCTGTAAGTATCTTGAGGGCTGTGACTTCGCATTTACATTCTCAGATTAAGACAGTGCCTGTAGTAGTGCAGGCACATAAATATCTGCTGAATGAGTAAGTGAGTATCTGCTTTTCTTCCTTTCCTCTGTTCTACTACTTTGTTTCTTCCTCTTATTTCCTGTTGGTTCTCTTATTTGCGGCCATTAGGTGATAGCAAAATCCCCTTGGACAAATCTATGAAGAAAATATACACTGGGCTCAATACATTCAAAGTTTCAAAAAAATACAAAATAAATAAATAAACAACATAGTTTCATTGCTCTGCTCCTGTTGGTGGCCAACCACTTTCCTTCCTCCCACAGGTTCTAACTGAGATGTCTATCTTTTTATTTTATTTTTCATATTTCTTTTCACTTTGGCTGCCAAAGAGTCCTCTAGGCAATAATCCTCTCTACACCATCCTTTTCTACCTTCCATTGTCACCAGATTTCTTCTTTCTTGTCTAGGAAATGTTCAGAGGAAATGCTCACGTACGCCTCACAAACCTCTGAGGTAGACTCCACGATATTCAAGTGACTGACACATTGTCAAGAGGACACCCCGAAAATTTTTTTTCCAATATAAAAGTGATATTTATTTATTCTAACTGCAATGATTTTCTTTAAAAGAGAAAAGAAAATCATTGCAATTATAGTAAATGGTTTCCAAAATAATGTACTTTAAAGGAATCCCATTAAGTCCAAAGAACAAAAAAAATCAAAGAATAAACTCAATATTTAACTTACTATTATTTAACTAAGTAAATAAATATAGCTGTTTATTTAGTTAACTAAATGAATGCAACTCACTAAAATTACTTTTCCAGTAACTCCTGGATTAAAAATTTGAATTATACCTTAAAATGAGCTTTAACACTAACTTCCCTAAACATACATCTGTGTTCCAGCCAAAAGTACGTAATTACTGTTGCCTAACTGCATCTTCCCACCTCTTAGCCTTTACTTGTGCTGCTCCTTTTGCCAAGGATATTCCTCCCACTTTAATCTGCCAGAACCTCTCATCCTCCAATCTCCTCAGTGTGCTTTCCTGGGGGACGTAACCTTGGACTAGCTGATTCAAGAGCCCTAAGTTACAGTACTAGCTCAGCCACTTATTAATTATGGAAACTTTAATATGCCACTTAATCTCCCCACAGCTTTTGTTACCTTATCTATAAAACAAAAGTATTTAGCCAGATGATTCCCATAGTAATAGATAACAGGGAAAGCCGAAATCTGGCTTTTTAGGGTGCTAGGCTAGGAAACTCAACTTCACCTTACCCAAGATCATAGTAAAACTAACAACACAGGAAAATATTCTGGGCTGTATTGGGTTGTTTTCCACCAGTTACTCTTGTCTGGTTACAAGGCAGACTAATTCTCAGTTTCTAGAGAACAGTGAGGTTGAGGGAGCCAGAGAGGGTATAAAGACTTCCATGAGGATGGCAAAATGGAACCTTTCACGCTTAATGGAACCAGCAAACTACTTAGTAACACAGAAGGCATAAATATCCCTATGGGGAAACTGCAGAAACCTGCAAAGCTCAAACCTCCATCCAGAAGAAAGGGGCACTATCTTTTATTTTGCAATTGCCTCCAAACAGAGATGATTCCACATCTACTGATATTAAATATTATATCATCTCTTCCTATTGGCATCTTTTGCTTTCTATGATTCAAACACTACCTTCACCTTCTTCACCGAGCTCTTTGATTCTTTCAACTAGACTTTCCCTATCCTTTTTAACCTTGCAGAACTTACGACACTTTAACTATATCAATGCATTGCCAGTTCCTTTAATAAGTACTTATAAACAGAGGAATCCTTATTCATCCTTCCCCAATTTCCCTCTTCTACTTCAAAAGCCTAACACTGAGGATGAGAGATCGCCAAACTTGTACTGAATAAATTAATTACCATCGTAGCTTATATAGAGCACACAAAAAAATAGTTACTTTTGAGATGAAAAGAAATAACTATTTTATAAACTTTAAAGGCCTACAGCTAAGTTACCATTATATTTCCCTACTCATTTCTGTTACTCAGATTCCATCGCTAAACATAAGGCGAAAGACGAGTCATTTAGGCATTCTCTTAATAAGAAATATGTCTGTTACCTGGCACCATACAATAGAACAATAGAATTATGATGACTTATGGCCATATGATGATTCTCTGATCAGGGTACATCCTAAACTGTTCTGAAGAATTCACATTAAATGATGGTAGGGTATTTTTAGCTTTAAATATGTTTTGAGACATAACATTTTGAAAAACAACAACCAGCCATGGAATACATGGTTTCTTTCTACTGTTTACAAGAAATCATTTCCTAAGGCTGCCCAAAACATAATCTTTACTGTCTATATCTGCATGCATTTATATTTCCTCTAATGCAAACAACATTTGAGTAATCATAATAATAAAACATATTTGAAAAGTTTCAACAGAAAAGAATATGCTACATTGTATATTTTCAAAGTGTAATATATGCTGCTAATGTGGGACAACTGCATATTGGACTTCTGTTTCTTTTAGGGCATATTGAAATACTACTGTCATAAATACATGCAATGAGAGGAGATTAGACACAAATAAAATGAGCTACAATATGCAGAATGGAAAAGCTATTAAATGCACATTTGCTTACATAAGACACATAAGAGAAACTTTAGAAAGCACATGAATACCTAAGAGACAAGAAGAAACAGCTTACCTAAGAAAAAAATTAATAGCCATGGCAGATTCAAAATTATTAGAGATTAGAGTAAAAAGAGTGGAATGAAACATCAAAATAGCAAATGACGGGGGAGGAGATTAAGCATATGTGTTACTTACAGGAATTCTTCTCCAGGGTGTTTGGGTGTATTTATCAGCATATGTGCATTTTTCCTCTTTAGATTTTTGGTGGCAGTTATACTGAGATGCCTAAATAAAACCACAAATTTTTACATGGTTTAATTCTGATATACACATAAACAAGGTAATAAGGGGCTCTCTCAGGGGGTACTAAATCAAATCAACAGCAAAAAAATTTTGTGGCTACTTTTATAAAGAAAAAACATGTCTAAAGCAAGCACCAAGGTCTATTTAGTAGTTTCTCACCTTACTCAGGGATTGGGTTTGAGAATCAGCTAGAAAGGTTAGAATTTCAGTCTAAATTACCCCTGGCAATCTCTTATATTGCCCATAAAACACACTACATATTACCTTATGTATATTAATATATACAGTATTAAAGTATATAGATGTAGAATATATACAGTGATACATAGTATATAAAGAATACAACTGCAAAATTTAAGTACTTCCCTAAACTGCGTGTCACTGTAGCACACTATTTCTTAAATGCATTCTTGATGGCACCCTACTGGACATTAAATACCACCAATTTATATCTCAGGTTGTCTGTTCACATATGCAGTGCTATGAAATGCCTCTTTAATGATGTGTTGACTATATTAGACTAGAATATTTTGAAGGGACTCTGCCTTTTGACAAGATCCATCTGACCACTTGCAGTGTAAGATTTTACTGATTCCATCCTGACTATGGCAATTACAGAAACAATTTCTTTTCTGTAGTGTATGTGCTAACACATGAAAGATAATATTTGGCAAATATGTGAACTTTCCACAATTTGAAAAGCCTAGTTACTAGTGACACTTCAACAGATGTAAAATGACTTCCCAAATAATTCCCTCTCCATTTGCTTTCAGATTGTGTTCAGATGCTCACCTTCTGTGTGGTCCCATATTCACAGAAGTGTGTCCTATTGTGAACCAATCTGGTAATCCCATTCCTCTATGCTTAGGAATAAACAAGTAACCCAAATCTAGCCAACAAAACAAGAAGAAAGTCTCGGGTATTTTTTAGAAGGTGTTTCATGATTTTAAAAATAGGCATGCTAGAGAAAGCAGGCGCTTTACCCACCTTTAAGTATTAGTGTGTGAGAATGTGACACATGGAGCTATAGCAGACATCCTGTGACCATGAAGGGACCACTAAGAAGATTGCAGAAAAGCCAAGCTAGAACTTCATCCATTAACCCAAAGACCAATAAACAACCATGGAAATGGGTGGAACCTATACACTTTCTTGTGATTTGAGTTTACAAACTGTTCTTATTTTTTAAGTCAATTTTAGTAGAGACTTTTACTTGGAACTTAAAACATCGTAAGATATGCATTGATTTACGCTGGGTGATTTGGGGCAATTCATTAGATAAGAGTTACCATTTATCATAGGCCAGGCACTAGGTAGTTTACAAATGTAGTTCATTTAATGATCACAACCCTATATGGTCAGCATTATCTTTATTATCCCCATTTACAGAAAAGGCTTAAGGGAGATTACATAAGTTTCCTAAGCGAACACGGCTATTAAGTTTCAAAGACAGGTCTGTCATGGTTTTACAAACATACTAAACTACTAGCCTACTTAATCTGAATTCTAAAAGACAATTTTACACTAGCAATTTCAGAAAATTATTCTGAGGATTCAATGAGTAAATGTATCTAAATTAATTATTGTTTAACTAGCATACTGAGATGAAAATAAATGGGCATTCTCAGCATTCTGAAATAAGTTTTGAATAGCCATACCTCTATTACCTTTCAGTTAAATTCTCAAAGCACTGCAATCTGATTTTATATCAGCACATTTCACATAAAATATGAATTCAACATTTTATATTGTCACTTTCTTTTTCTGAAAGTCTGCATGCAAACAGGTTAGAGCTGAATACGCATTTTTTATAAAGATAAAAAAGCATAGAAGGCTGGAACTGGAAGGGGACATGGAAATCATCTAGCCAAACCTTCACATTTTGGATAAAGAAAACACTAGATAAGTGATGGAAACTGCCAGTAACATTCAGCTGATTAATACTGGAGACAAGGAAAGTCCTCTAATTCCCAGTCTACGGCTCTTCTGATGACTCTTTCCTATTTTAAAAAAAGTAGTTTAGAGAGATAGAGAAAGGCAATTTTATAATGTAAAAAATATTGTTACCTATCTCTACTTTTATTGGTTTATATCTTTTTAAATTCTGTTGATTTGACTTTGCAGAATTCCATAAGTAAACTCTATACTACTATAATCTTTTTTGAATGACTTCTAAATTCCCTACCACAAAAAGAACACTTGGCATCTTAAAGTCCATTTAATAAGGCATTAGCTTCACAGAGGATCACTGCTTGCAATGAGAAGAGTGAATCCTCTCTAATCCTCTAAGTTTATGTTGAAAAAACTGCACTAACATTAGTCTCTAGATTCAAGAACAGGAACTGTCAAGTAAATTTCACAAAGTTTTCTCGGTACAGGCCACAATTCCCCTGCAATTTATAAATGAGCTAATGTGATTCTGATTTGTTTACAAAGGAAATCTCTAGCTGAACGCACGACAGCTTCCAAAGCAATCTGTAGGAAAACTACACACAGCACCTAAAAAGACAGGTGTCAGTCTCTTTCTCAATAAATTTGATTTCTAGGTTCAATATATCAAATACAGAGAATTTTAAGGTACAATCTAAAGGTACAAGCTAAAGATCAATGCTTTCACTTTTCTTGTTTTCTTTCTTTTCTTTAGGATTCTCTCAGATATTTCTTAAACATACCTAAAAATTATTTTCAAGGTGAGAAACTGTCCAGGACAACTGGCTCAGTCTCTCCAACAAGTCAGAACAACAACAACAAATGAATGGTCCTAAATTAAAAGAAACTTGAGGGATATGACCAGTTCTCATGCAGGGTCCTAGATTAAATTCTCATTTAAACAAATCAAGTGTACAGGATATGTTGGAATAATTAGGGAAATATAAATGTGGACTTGATAATAGAAAATATTAAGAATTACTATTAATTGCTTAAAGATGATAATATTATTTCAGCTATAAAGAAACCTACTCTTATTTTTTAAAGCTGTATAGTGAGGCTAAAAGAACACTTTAATAAAAATTTTCAGCATAAAAAGATTTACCTTTCATTATTTATTAACCATATGTCAATATAATGATCTCTTTTCCTAACTTAGTCTTAAATTTACTTTCCTAATTTTAATATTGAAACCCCATTTTTTTGATGAGAATAATTTTATTTTTTCTCCCCAACCTTTTATGTTTAGCCTATTGAGCAATTTTACTTCAGCTAAATTTCTTTTATACAAAGCAAGTTGTTGGATTTTGCTTAAAATCCTCAATGAAATTCTTTCCATGAAATAAGACCATTTGCATTTACCATTATATTTATCACACTTCATCTAATTTCTGTTGCCTTAGTTTTGCTGTTTTTATTTTCCTTGGTATTTTTCTACATTATATGGCTTTTATTACTTTTATCTTTTGCAGTATATGTTATGTAAACCTATTAATAGTTATCTTAAAGCATTTCAAAAACATTATCATAATTTAAGTGTATTTTAAAAAATAAAGAATAACTTGGATACCCATTTGTCGAAGATAAAATTTCAGTACTTATGACTTCTTTTAGCATATTCTTTATCTCCTTCCTCAAACTTATTTAATATAAGTATTTTCAAAAACTAATAGCAACTTAAAATTTTTAACTAACAATAATTTTTTAATTTCAGAAAAATTAAATGTATAAATTCAAACAAATTCCAACATTCAAATGATGTATAATTACATAAGATAAAATAATTAGAAGTAAATTTTCTCCAATCAGTGGTTCAGCAGTTTATCCCACTTAGTTTCTCTAAAAATAGTTTCCATTTCCCACTAATTCATTTTAATCTTTACTTCTTAATTCTTGAGTTATTTTTTGGTTTCTCTCTCAAGTATTTGGAAAGCATTTTTAAGAAATTTTTACAAAAAAAAGTGGGTGGCATAGTTTATAAGACATTAAAGATCTGAGAATATACCTACATATATAAAATAAAAACTTATCTGGGTATAAAATATGAGGTTCATAATCTTTTTTCTGATGTGCACTAGACACGACAACTTCTTGTGCTTTGTAATAGATTCTTGCAAAAACTGAAGCTTACTTAATTTCCTAATGCTGTCTTTTTCTTCTCCCTGAAAGTTGGCTGGATTCTTGTCTTTAGCTTTGAAACATAAACATTAGTTCTTATTCTTTTCCTTTTTAATTTTATATTTGATAGGACCTCAATTTGCAATATTAGATTATTCTCTATTTAAATTCATAAATTTTCTTTGTACCTTTAATGATAATATCTGAACTGTCTGTTCTAACTATTTATTTATTTATTCTTGAGCTGGATCTCTATGATCTGGTCTCAGTGGCTCTAAGTTCAGTATACTATATCCTTTATATCCTGAGTGAGATTAACATTTCATATGACTAAATTGCTTTCCTATACCAAAATATGCTTCTAACAGAGATTTTCTTTAGACTGTTAAGATTTTTATGGCATTACGTTCTTTTCCTCCTGGCCTTGTATATTATTATAAACCAAATTACAAATTAATTCATATGGGAGTAACATTTCAAACTGTAACAATTACAAAATTATGAAGATCCAAACATGACTCTGAGAGATCACTCGATATCATCCATAGGGAAGAAACATTTTCTTGGAATGCCCTTTAATCTAAGATACCTAAGCCTGAGTACTCAGTTTCATTCTGCTCTGCTCACAGAAAGATAAAATGTTCACCAGTACTCATTTCTTTAAATATATCTGAAGGAAAATCAAATTTACCCTGCATCAATAAAAGTTTTCTTTCTTTCCTTTTTTTTTGGGCAGTTGGTTGGTATGGAGATCCAAACCCTTAAAATGAATGTTAATTGGTGAATTTTAATCCCCCAAACAGAATACACTAAAAATGAATCAATTTTTTTCACACTGAAAACTTAATACTTAGACTGAAAGTTAAATCACATACTTCTACTAGAGTGCATATAATCTAAAAAAGATGCAATAGTGCAACTTTGAAAGCCAAATATAAAGTCAAACTCTAATTCCAGCTCAGCATTTTATAAAAAACATATATTTCCCAGTTTGAAATGCCTCCACCTTACATACTACACTGTAATACTTACAAGCTGATGTTCTAACAGTTGGATTTTTTCATCTTTTTTCTTTATTTCCTCTTTAAGCTGTTTTATTTCATTTAATAAATCTTCATTCTGAAATATTAAAAACAATTTAAGACAAGGTACTTAAAAATACCCTAATATGAAGCATTAAATCAATGACGAAGACCCACTAATGAATGAACTATTTGTTCATGTAGGATGAACATCTATTAAAAAAGAATCTCATAAGATTTCATGACATCATGGAAGCTGACGTGTGAACCATGAACAATAAGAGCACCAACAGCTAACACTCACCGAGTACTTACTAGGTGCCAGAAACTCACGAATTTAAAAATTTGATTGTGACTACACCCCTAAGGTAGGTAGTTATGTTCTTTTTACATATGAGGAAACTGAGACATATGCCATAGAGTAGAATAAATCACATACAAAAGAGAAATTTCAGCTGGATTTCAAGGGATGCATAAGAGTTGCCAGTTGGAGAAAACAAAAGGCATGGCAAGCAGAGGAAATGGTGTAATTAAACGCACAGAGGCATTTCATGGCTGGTTCAGAATTCAGTAAAAAGATAAATGTGCCCGAAGGTTATCAAGGGAGATTGCTTTTCCATTAGCCACTTTCTTAAGGAGTACTGCCTGAATCAAAGAAAGAATACCCAATCAACTTATCTATGAGAAATGTCTAATTCTATTAAATGGAAACTCACTGTCACATTAGGCAGTAATCTGGTTACATTTCCAAAGCGTAAAGTGTCATTGTCGTATGGTTAGCCCATTCTGCATACTGCTACTCAATTATTCAGAAATATATACCAAGGAAATAGTATAAGCAAAGAAATAAGAATATGTGAATGATATATCTTTCCGAAGAAAAAATATGTAAGCAAATAATTATAACGTGTTGTTACTCAGCGAAGTATGTCATCTCCCTCAGATATAACGGGAACAACAACAAAAAATTTTTTAGTCTCTTTAACAAGAGATCAGAAACAGACATTTTACAAAAGCTTTAACATGTCACATAAGCATCCCAAACAATGGGGAAAAAAGATTTTTTAAAACGCTGTTATGTATAATGTAACTGGGAAATACTGTTTATTATATACAAAAAATGATCTCCAGTTGAATTTAGTAAGAGTTTAGGAATGTTCAAAATTCATAAATCAAGGCAAAAAAAGAGGGATTGCATATTGTGAAAAATACATTCCAAAGGATACATTTAGACAGACACATTTCCAAGCTATGTAGCAAATGAAGCTATTAAGAAATGATAAATATATTTGATTATATCATATTTTAAAGCATCTATACAACTAACATTAAAGTTAAAAGCTGGTGAAAACCTATGCAAATATGGCAAAGGATTTATATATCTAGTATATTAAAAGCCTGTCCAAACATAAGATCATTTTCAAGGTCCCAATAGACAAATAGCCAGTTCTCACAAACATACATATAACTGGTGAAATGTTCTATTTAACTTGTTGAAGAAACACGAATTAAAGTATGAAAGTATTGTTGTACAGTTATTAGATTAGGAGGAAATACCCGATGTAATCAATAAGACTGCAGAAAAAAAATGATACAGTACATAATCAGACATAGCAATTAACCTTTCCAAACAAACATTTATACCTATACGCATAGGAGTCATAAAAATACTAGCTCTCTTTAATTCATCATACCGTTCCCAGTAATCTATGCCAGAGAAATGATCTTAAGTATGAGAAAACCTACAAAAAGGTATTATCTTAAAGTCTACAAGTTTACAATTGCCCTACAAGGGGACAACAGAAATACAATGAGGCAATCTGATAGAATACTACGAAGCCATCATTCATGTAGCCATGGCTAAGTTCTGTCAGTGTTACAGGAAATGGACCTGAAAAATGAACTCAAAATACAATGTGGTAAAAACGTTAACAGCCAGCATTTACTATATGGCAGACACTGCTCTAAGGATATTACGCATAAAGATAGGCAAAGGAGATCACATTAGGAAATGGGTGACTCCAATGGTGTCCTAAAGGATGTGCAGAAGATTCTGAAGATAGAGAAGTGTAGTAGGCTTTGAATTTTAGGGTAAGGAATTCTAAGTGTCATACAACAATACAGAGGCAGGGACAAGCATAGCACTTTAGAGAACTATAAGCAGTGATGTGGTCGCACAAAGGCTATGATAAATAGCGCATAGCAACCTGGCTAGAAAAATAGGTAAGGACTAGATCCCAGAAGGCCATGACTATCAAGCATGGCCTTAGCCAGGGTGTGACAGATTTTCATTTAAGATGGCTGTGACAGCTGTTTGGAAGACAAATTTGACAAAAGCGACAAAACTGGGCTAGATACTTGATATCAAGACATTGTGATACTCCAGATGAGATTCTGACCCAAGAGAGCAATAATAAAGATGGAGAAGAAGAGAAGGGATCAAAAAACTTGGAGTTTCACAATTTGCTGCATGTGAAAGAAGAGCACAGAGGAGCGGTTAAGAGTGACATTCATATTTCTAGCTTGAGTAACACAATGAATAATCGTGCTACCAAGAAAAATGGAGAATACAGGAGAACAAATATATCCAAAAAGGAATATGTGTGAGTTTTAAATATATTGTTAGAGGTACCTATGGGTGGGACATACAGTAGAAATGTCCGGTGGGCAACTGGATTAGCAAGTACGAAAGAGAGAAATTTTACATGTCATCTCTATATATGTCATATATGAAATCATCAAAGCAAAAAGTTCAAAAAGGGCTGAACTAATAATCTAACATATACAGAAGAGGAACAAAGCTGCTGACTTCACTACTAGCATTAGCCTGTCCCCAACTTTTTGATCTAGTGCTTAACATAAACTCCATCACTCTGCCTTGACCTGAGGAAGACCATGCTAATTGGTTGTGTGACTTTGCACGTACCCTGCACTTAATTGCTAGAACAGTAAGCCCATATGTGGGTGGGAGGAACAACGGTGCCTCAGTCACTCTGAGGGCAGTTTAGATGCTGTGAAATTAAACCTGTTCTAAGTGTATTTGTTTGAGTTAACTGTACTGTATCATTATCTGTTGAATGTAATAATTAGGTAAATATTCCTAAATCATATTTAAAATAAATAAATAAACAAGAAGAAGAAGAGAAAAGCCTACAAAGGGAATGGGGAAAAAATATTGAGAGGTCTGAGGGATTCCAGAGAGAAGTGACATAAAAGCCAAGGGATAAAGCTTTTAAGACAAAGGCCATGCCAACTGTACATAGCATTAAAACCAGTAGTTATTTTCATTTTTCCAGATTTTCACATCAACTGGAAAGGGGTTAAAGAGAGTCAAAGAAAACTTTATTTGAATTTAAGACAGGTGAGATACACAAATTTATAAACTGATGATGAAGAGAAAGTAAAGGAAACACACCAAAGACAGATGAGAGAAGAGCAGTAAAAGACAGTTAAGAACACAGAAGAAAGCGTGGTTTTCCGCAGCATACTGGTCACTTTTCCTCTCTAACTGGAACAAAGTAAATGGGAATGAGACAGATACAGCTAGGTTAAAGGCAGAAAGGTGAGAAGCAGAAGATCTTTGCTTGCTGAACACAAGGCTACCTGCAGAGGCTGAATAGCCTGGCTGGGTATGGGGCTTGACAGTGATCAATGTGTGGAATAGCTCATCAAGGGAATGGAAAAGAGAGCTGTCCTGAGATAAATAAAAGGACAGATTGAAGGCATGGCAGGTCCAGTGGGGATTTTAGACCCTAAATTCATAATGGTACAAGTCAACATACTTGTGTCATTTGAAACTATACTGCTAAACCACCTTGAATGAGAAGGTGACACAGTTGGGGATTTACTGTTGTGCAAGAGAGACTAGGATACTGGAGAGAAGAGACAGCATGAGCTATTGCATCTCAGCTTGAATAAGAAAACGGAGGAGTAGGGAATAAATACCACATAACAATGTCTGTCATGTAATATTAAATATGTAGACTAACTAGAAAGGTACACAGAAAAAAAAGAAGACACGAGTTGTATAAGGAGTTGGAATTAAATTTTTTTCTTTAAAAATAATTTCTTTACATGTAAAAAAGACTTTTCACACACACACACAAAAAAAAATTCAGGAAAAAAGGTCAACTTCAGTTTTAAAATGTGAGTCACAAAAGTTAAAAAAAAACTGAGAGATCACCAGAGATCATTTAATTCAATGGTTCTCAACTGGGTGTGTATATAAAACTTTTTTTAAAAAAAAGATGGCCTGCTACAGACCTGCTGATTTAGAATATTATACTGGCAGTACGCTAAAAGCCCAGAGATGGGAAGTAATTTTGGCAAGGACAGGTAGGCAACAAGTTGAAAAGACAAGATGAGATAACTGCATGTGACTACTATGCTATATTTTTTTGATTTTGATTGCTTTGTATACCATATTGTTCCCAATATGTCACTCTGTATTCTACGAGAAAATTATACTGCTCTGCTCTGCTAATACCAGGCTTGGCCACTAGAATTATTTTGGAAGTGACACAGGCCACATCCAAGCAGAATTCACATGTGGTTCTGTCAAAGCTCTTTTCCCTTTGGCACAATAACATGTCCCACCATAGGGGCTGGTCCTTCAGTTTGGAGAATGAAAAAGAAACATGAAATGGAGTCCCTGCTGATCTACAGCAAATACGTAACATTAAGTGAGACTATTCACTTTTATTTTTCTAAGTCACCAATGTTTTGAGGTTATTTGTTACTACAGACAAATAGCAAATACTGAATAGTACATCCTGAAAATAGGATGTAAAAGCCAACAATAACTTTACTAGGAAATATTAAATAAATTAAGAATATTTATGTGTGCTTAAGAAATAAATACGTGCTGGTCTGGCCCCGTGGCTCACTCGGGAGAGTGCGGCACTGGTAGCGCCGAGGCAGCGGGTTTGGATCCTATACAGGGATGGCCAGTGCACTCACTGGCTGAGTGCGGTGCGGACGACACCAAGTTGAAGGGTTGTGATCCCCTTACCAGTCAAAAAAAAAAAAGAAAGAAATACGTGTTTAAGAGATAAACAGTTGCAAAAGAAAAGAGCTTTCATAAACTAAAAACAGACCTAAAGACAATGAAAATTATAAAAAGTATACTTTCAAACATTCACTACAATACATCTGGATTCAGTAATTATATTTTCAAACATAAAAAGGCAAATTCATCTCATTTTCAGTATATTTCTTCAGTGTTGTGATTATATATGAGAAGTGTCTATTATTATTTTAATTTTTATTGGTAGTCGTGTTTTTGAAACTATTATTCATATCATAAACAGTGACTTTAAAAAAAGAATCCTGCACAGTGGTAATATAGGGACAAATGATTACCCAAGTGATAAATGGTAATGCAAGGACAAATGATTACCCAACTGATAAATTCAAATTAAAGCACCACAGGGATATCATTTTAACTCACCAAAACAGCAAAAATTAAGAGCAAACCTGATTAATACCCAAGACAGCAAAGCTCTAGGTTTTAATACATTTGTTATTGCTTTATTATTTTAGTAACAAAAAAGAATTTTGAACAATTCAGCATGACTGCCTAGTCATACCTTATATATCTGATCACGATCTTCTGGTTCTGGACTAGATGGCAATGATAGCTGAACATCATGCAATGAACCACTTCCATCATGCTGTCCAAAGAAGAGGAGAAAAACGCCATATTAATACAATAACTGTAGACATTCAGTTCAACCTAATTCACCCCATACCAAATGCTAGCATGGCAAAGAACAAATAGGAGATAAGATTTTAGAAATATCCTTTTCAACTCTATGCACTGTGTAGTGGATTGAATTATATCCCCCCAAAACTCCCTGAAATTTGAACTGTGTCTCCCAAGTTTTATGTATTAGAAACTTAGCCCCCACTGTGACTGTTAAGAGGGTGGGAAATTCAAATTATGGTAACTGAAAGGTGGAGCCTTGAAGAGGTGTTTGGATTGTAGGACTGTGCAGCAGTGAATGGATTAAAAATGGTGGTCAGGGGCATGGATCTGAGGGCTTTAAAAGAAGAGGAGAGTCTATCTTTCTCTGTCTGCTCTCTCTGCTTCCACCATCTTGCAATGTGAGACCTCTGGGTTACTATTGCCACCACCAGATGGACTTCTCAGCCTCAGAAACTGTAAGCAATAAATTTCATTTTTCTTTAGAAATCACTCAGTTCCGTGTATTCTGTTATAAACACAAATGGACTAATACAGAAAATAGGTACCAGAGAAGTGAGGTGTTGCTTAAAACAGATACTTGGAAATGCGGAAGCAGCTTTGGAACTGGGTGTTGAGGAGAGGGTGAAGGAATCTGGAGGTATTTGGAGGAACAGGCTAGAAAAAGCCTAGACACTGGTGGAAGTATAGAAGACAAGAAAACCAGGGAAGATTTGGAACTTTTTAGAGACTATTTTAAACCTTTTAAGAGACTGGTTAAATGGTGGTAAGCAGAATGCTGATAGAAATATGGACTGTAAAGATCATCCTAAGGAGATAAAAATAAGAGAGAGTTTATTGGAAACTGGGGCACAGATCACCCTTGCTGTGAACTGGCAAAGAATTTGGCTGCATTCTGTCCATAACCTAGGACTTTGTGGAAGTTGGAATGTAGGAGTTGTGAACCAGAGTATATGGTGGAAGAAATTTCTAAGCAGCAGAGCATTAAGGAAGCTTCATGGCTACTTGCAACAGCCTACAATGAGTTATGGCAGCAAAGGCACAACATAAAGCCAGAATTTAAAAGGGAAGCATAGCATAAAGATTTGGAAAATTTGCAGTCTGGCCATGTGGTAGAGAAGCAGAGAACATGCAATGGTGCAGCCCAGAGACCATTAGCTAAGAAGATTAGTACATAGGAAAGGGATTATCAAGAGAAGGAGAAAAAGGACCTGAAGGCATTGCAGAAGCCTCTAGGACCAACTCTTTCATTTTAGGCCCAAAGGCCCTGGGAGTGAAAACAGTCTTGGGGAACAGGCCTGAGGTGAGTTCCATGGGCCTGATACCCAGGGCCACCTCGAGAAGCTGCTTCCAGCACCCCAGCTGCTTTGGCTGCTGCAGCAATGGCTAACGTGGCCCCAGGTGTGGCTGGATGTACAGCTTTGGAAAATATAAGCCAGAAGCCTTGGCGGTGTCCATGTGGTGTTAGCTCTGCAGGTTTGCAGAATGCAAGAGTTGTGAAGGCTTGGGAGCCTGCACCCAGATTTCAAAGGATGTACGGAAAAGCCTGGGGGCCCAGGAAGCTATCTATCACAGGGGTGGATTCACTCTACAGTCTTTGCTAGAGCAATGATGAGCAGAAACGTGGGGTCAGAGTTGCAGCAGAGAAACCCCAATAGTGCCATGCCTAGTGGAGCCATGAGAGCAGGACCACCATAGAGACCCCAGACCTGTGGAGCTACCAGAGTGGAATGCCAGCCTGGGAGAGCTGAAGTGTGGCCTATAATCAGGAAAGCCATAGGAGCAGAGTACCCGAGGACTTGGGGACTCACCCCCACACCAGCATGCAGAGATCAAACATGAAGTCAAGGTCCCTGATTCACCAGCACTGAGATTTAATGCCTGCTCTGCTAGGTTTTGGACTTTTTCGGACCTATTACTCCTTTCTTTTGGCCTATTTCTCCCTTTTCGAGTGGGAATATGTACCCTATTTTGTCCCACCATCGTATTTTGGAAGTAGATAACTTGCATTGATTTCACAGATGGGATTTTGAACTTTGGACTCTTGAGTTGAAACAAGTTAAGACTTTGGGGACAAAATGAATGTATTTGCATGTGAAAAGGACATGAGTTTTGGAGGGCCAGGGGCAGAATGTAGTGAATTGAATTATGTCCCCCCCAAATTCCCTGATGCTTGAATTGTGTCTCCCAAGTTTTATGTATTAGAAACTTAAGGGCTGACCCCGTGGCGCACTCGGGAGAGCAGTGCTCCCGCCGCGGGTTCGGATCCTATATAAGGATGGCCGGTGCACTCACTGGCTGAGCGCGGTGCAGCCGGTCACAAAAAAAAGACAAAAAAAAAAAAGAAAGAAACTTAAACCCCACTGTGACTGTTAAGAGGGTGGGAAATCCTATTATGGTAACTGAAAGGTGGAGCCTTGAAGAGGTGATTAGATTGTAGGACAGTGCAGTAGTGAGTAGATTAAAAATGGTGGTAAGGGGTGTGGTTCTGAGGGCTTTAAAAGAAGAGAAGAGTCTCTTTCTTTCTCTGTTCTCTCTGTTTCCACCATCTTGCAATATGAGACCCCTGGGTCACTGTCACCACCACCAGATGGACTTTGGACTTCTTAGCCTCAGAAACTGTAAGCAATAAATTTCATTTTCATTATAAATCACCCAGTTTCAGTTATCTTGTTATAGCAACACAAAAAGGACTAATATACACTGGTAGAAGGAAACGTGGAAGAGAATAAAAGGGAGCCCAGGCAAGAATAACCTGTGGAAATAAATAACAGACACTATGTAAGTGGATGAAGCAGAGAGTCACTGAACATTTTAGAGAGGGAAAAGTGATATGGGAAATTTCTTAAAGAATTTTAAGATTACCTCATGTAAGAAAAATGTAGAATAAAAGTCAATTGAATCTGCTTTGTTTAGATGTGTTTTGAGTATAAAGGAGTCAAAAACAATAATATTAAATAACTCAACAAAGCTTTGCTACAGAAATCATTTGATTAAAAATACCAGATACATGAGAATACGTATTACATGACTCCGTTTACATGAAGTCTGAGAACAGGCAAAACTAACCTATGATGCTAGAAATCAGAAGAACAGTGGTTGACTCAGGGGAAGGGAGTTACTGACTGGGAAAGAACATTAGGGAAACTATTGGGAAGCTGGAAATGTTCTATGTCTTAACTGTATGATAGTTGCATAACCATACATAGAAAAAGTTCAAGCTATACACTTAAGAACGGTACATCTTAAGCACTTCACTGATGTATGTTAGGCCTCAATAAAAAAGGCTGAAAAGAATTAAACATTTCTTCCTTAAACATGATAAAGAAAATGACATGATTATTTTAAGTTCTACTCCTTGACTTAGGAATAAGAAACCACATGTTCAATGATTCATACAGACAATCTCAAGAAAGATGAACCAGTACAGAATATAACTAGGATGATGGTGAGGGACTGAGTCCCTGACCAAGGCAGCACAACTGTGGTTCAACATCCTGTGTGTTCAGATGGTACCTAGCTGTCTCAGGACACACACTGAACTAGCAATCTTCAAGGAACACTAATATCACAATGTACCTCAGACATATCTGTTCTGAATCTCCCAGACCATGGATAGCATCCTGCATTGAGACAGGAGTGCTATAATAGAGAAAATGCACATTTAGGTTATTTTCTTCTTTATTTATTGTATCACATACTTGTTGATATGAATCAGATTGAATCACAATCTCTAGAGACGGGGCTCAGAAATACATATTTAGAAAAACCCAACAAGTAATGCTGATTGACACTGAAGACTAAGAGTTTGCCAAATTTCCAGCAAAGATAAATTACATTTTTATTAGTGATGTTACATGAACATTAAGACTTTGAGCAGAGAGGGGAGGCAATATGCTAATATAAATAGCAAATAATAGCAAACAAACAAATACAAATTTTAGAACTCAAAAGATCCAATAGCCAAAATTTTTAAATGCACTAGATGCACTACATACTAACATTCAAGATGACACAGTGAACTTGAAGACAGATCAACAGAAATTAATCAATCTGAACAATGAAGGGGAAAAAAACATAGACAAAAAAAATTAACAGAGCCTGCGCAAGGACCTGTGGGGATGATAACAAAAGATCTAACACTCATGTTACTGAAATTGTAGAAAGTAGGGTGTGGGACATAAAAAATATTTGAGAAATAATGGATAAATACATCCCAAATTTGGTGAGAGACATGAACCTGAAGATTTGAGAAGTTCAATTTAAGAGAATTGAAAGTACGCTCTCTGAACATAAGGGAATTTAACTAGAAATCAATAACAGAATGATAACCTCCAAACACTTGAAAAGTAAACAGCAAATTTTTAAAACATCCATGGGTCAGAAGAGGAAGTCTCAAGGTAAACAAGAAAACATTTTGGAATGAAAGAAAATGGAGACACCACATACCAAAATCCGTAGAATGCAATTAACGAAGTACTTAAAGGGAATATTATGGTATGAAATACTTATAACAAAGGTGTCAAATTGACAATTGGAGCAAAATAAACATAGAATAGGCAGAAAGAAGAAAATAAGTAACAGAAATTAATAAAAATGAAAATCAAAAAACAGAGAAATCAATGAAACTAAAAACAGATTCTTTGAAAACTGCTAAACCTCTGACACAACTGCTAAAGAGCAAAAAAGATAGGGGGCAGAAATCAAGACATATCAAAAATGAAAGCAAAAATATCATTACAAACATCTCAGATGTTAAGAGTAAACAAGAGAGAGAACATACCTAGGGTTGCAGTGGCTGGAGGGCGGGGGGAGGGGAAGGTCAGGGAGAGGTAGGTGGGGGGAATGGGGAATAATTTCAATTTGTAGTAATAGGCATGCTGATAGTATTGATCTAATCATCACATCTTGGACACAGTGACGGTCAGCTTTGTACCCCATGAATATGCATGACCAGTAAAAAAAAAATTGTATAATAATGTTAAAAAAAAAGAGTAAAGAAGGCAATAATACTATGAACTCTACACAACAAATTTGACAACGTACATGAAATGGAGAAATTCCTCAAAAACCACAAACTCTCAAAACTCACCAAATTTGAAATAGATAATGTGTAAACTTCACTATTAATAAAAATGAATTCGTCGTTTAAAACCTTCCATAAAAGAAATATCTAAAGCCAGATGTTTACTGGCAAATTCTTCCAAAATATATCAGTTCTATACAATCTCTTAGAGAAAACAGAAATAATATTAATTTAAAAAGTAATCAAATCAATGAATGAGGCCAGCATTTCTGATACCAAAACAAAGACAGTATAAGAAGACAAAGTTGGAGGAGTCAAATCACTTCAAGACTTACTGCAAAACTCTAGTCATCAAGAGTGTGGTACTGGTAAAGGATAAGCAGAAAAGAATCCTGAAACAGATCCACACATTTATGGTCAAAGGCATTTTTGATAAATCTACAAAGGTAATTCAATAGTGAAAGAACAGTCTTTTCAACAAACAGTGTTAGAACAATGGAACATCATACTCAATAAATGAACTTGGCCTGGAACTCATTTCTTATACAAAATCTCCAAAATACACTGTAGACCTAAATTTTAAACTTAAAACTATAAAACTTCTCTAATTAAACAGAAAATCTTTGTGACCTTGGCTTGAGCAAAGGTTTTTTAGATACAACACCAAAAACAATCCATTAAAAAAAAAATTGGTAAACTTGACTTCAAGGGCAGAACTTCTGCTCCTTAGAATGAAAAGAGGAGCCACGGACTGGGAGAAAATATTTTCAATAATTCATGTGAAATATTGAGAATAGTGCCTAACTCAAAGAAAGCACTTAAAAACTGTTGGCTAATTTTAAAACAATACCAACAACAAAAATAATAAGAAGGTCTAGGGTTTTTAACTGACTTCATTAATTCACAATTATACATAGTTACTCAAAAAGCTACTCCCATTTTTTAAAATAATCATTTGTTTCATCATTCACATACGTGATAAAGGACTCTAGAATATGCAAAGAAATCTCAGAAAAAATTAAGAAAATAGACAACATTTTTGTTAATGGGCAAAAGAACAGATACTTCATCAAAGAAGATGGCAAATAATCACATGAAAAGATGCTCAACATCATTAGTCATTTACACAAATGCAAATCAAAATCACAATGAGATATCAGTACACACATGTTAGAATGGCTTTAAAAATTACCGACAATATCAAATGCAAAAATGCAGAATGATAGTAACTCATACATTGCTGGTATGAATACAAAATGGTATGGACACTGGAAAAGTTTGGTAGTTCCTCGAATAGTTAAATAGAAAGAAAGAAACAACAATAATAAGTTAAACTTTCAGAAGCAGAGAGCAGAACTATGGTTACTAGAGGTGGGAAAGTGGGAGTAAGGGGAGGATAGTGAGAGGTTGGTTAATGGAAACATAACAGCTAGAGAAGAAAAATAAATCCTGTGGGCATACAGTCGAGCTAGGCATCTATAATTAACAATAGTTTACTGCATGTTATTAAACAGCTAGAAGACAGGAGATGGAATGTCCTTATCACAAAGAAATGATTAAACTTTGTAATGAAGAATATGCTACTTACCCTGACTTGATCATCACACATTGCATACATGTATTGATATTCAACTTTGAACCCCACAACTATGTACAGTTAATATGTCTCAATGAATAAATAAATAAACAAATAAGTTAAATATATACTTATCATATAGCCCAGCAATCCCACTCCCAGGTATTTACCCAAGAGAAATAAAAACATATGCTCACATGAAAACCTGTGCACAAATGTTAACAGTGGCTTTATTTGCAATTGCCAGAATCTAGAAATCAACACAAATATCTTTCAGCTTGTAAATGGATAAACAAACTAAATATGCATACAATGGATTACTATTCTGCAATAAACAGGAACAAATTACTGACACGCAGAACAGCATGGATGAATTTGAAATTGTATTATGTTAAATCTTAAAAAGCCAGACTCAAAAGGCTACATAATATATAATTCCATTTACATGACAACCTTGAAAAGGTAAAACAACAGAGATATAAAACATGTCAATGGTTGCCAGGAGCTAGCAGTGGGTATAGTGATTGAATATAAAAAACAAAAAAAGGAATTTTGGGGAGGGTGATTGTAGTAGCTGCACAACTGTATGCATTTGCCAAAGCTCATAGAACTGTTTAGCAAAAAGGCTGAATTTTATTGTGTGTAAATTATACTTCAATAGAATTATAGTAGGTTGAATAATGTATCACTAGAAATTTAGGCCCACCCAGAACCTGTGAATGTGACCTTTTTTGGAAATAGGACCTTTGCAGGTGTAATCAAATTGAGGTCCTACTGGATTAGGGTGACCCCTAAATCCAATATGACTGATGTCCTTTTGAGAAGAGAGAAATTTGGACACAGACTCACAAATAAGGTCATATGAAGATGAAAGGAGAGATTGGAGTGATGCATTTACAAGCAAAGGAATGCCAAGGATTGCTAACACACACCAGCAGCTAGAAGCAAGTTTCTCTCCGACAGCCTTCAGATAGCATGGCCCTGAGGATAACACCTTGTTTTTGAATTTCTAGATTCTGAAACTGTGAGAGAATAAATGTCTATTGTTATAAGCCATCAAGCTTGTGGTACTTCGTTATGGCAGCTCTAGAAAACTAATATAAGACTTGACTAGAAAAACAGTTAAGGTCAAGGGTTCAGATCCTTGTACCGACAAGCTGCCCCCCCCCCCAAAAAATTTAAAAGCAAACAAAAGGGAGAGAGAATTACCAGCTACATTTCAACAATCACAAGAAAAATAAAGTTGATATAGCAATTTTATTGTCACACAAGTGACAGGGTAGAATCAAAGATGAAAAGTATTAATAAGAATAAACAAAAATTTTAATTAGTGACCAGAGGAACAATCCACCTAGAAGATGTACCAATCATAAAGATTTACTGCATGTACCTAATAAAATAGCCTGAAAATACCAAGCTAAAAATTGACAGCATTAAAAGGAGAAATTGAAAAATCCACACTTATAGTAGAAGGCTAACCCTAATCTCAGAAACTCACAGATCAAAGACAAAAATTTAGTAAGGACAGAAAATACATAAATATTACAACTCACAAGCTTGGTATAATAGAAATACTGCTACCTAAAATAAAACACACACACAAACACAAAAACAGAACTGTCACAAAAATCAATCATGCTGTTGGCCAGGGGTTAACAAACCATATCTGCTACCTAAAATAAAACACACACACACACACACACACACACACACACACACACACACAAAAAAACAGCACTGTCACAAAAATCAATCATGCTGTTGGCCAGGGGTTAACAAACCATATCTGCTACCTAAAATAAAACACACACACACACACACACACACACACACACACACACACACACACACACAAAAACAGCACTGTCACAAAAATCAATCATGCTGTTGGCCAGGGGTTAACAAACCATATCTGCTACCTAAAATAAAACACACACACACACACACACACACACACACACACACACACACACAAACAGCACTGTCACAAAAATCAATCATGCTGTTGGCCAGGGGTTAACAAACCATACCTACAGGACAAATCTGGCCACCTCCTCTTTTTATTATAGCCCACAAATTAAGAATGGTTTTCACATTTTTAAATGGTTGCATTTGAAATGTTTTTAAAATTAATTTATTTTTTAATTGACATCTATTAATTGTACATATTTACGGGGTACAGGGTTATATTTCAATACATGTACACAATATGTTATGATCAAATCAGGGTAATTAGCATATCCATCATGGCAAAAATTTATCATTTCTTCATGATGAGATGATTTGAGCTTCTGTCTTCTAGCCATTTGAGAACATAGAAAAAATTAATGTTAATTATAGATGCCTAGCACTAGTATAGTCCACTAGAACTTATTTTTCCTATCTACCTGTAATTTTGTATATTAACCAATCTCTCCCTATCCTCCCACCCCTTCCCCTTCCCAGCTTCTAGTGAGCATAGTTCTATGTTCTCCTTTTATAAGCCCAACTTTTTTTTTTCTTTTTTTACGCTTCCATATATGAATGAGAATATATGGTATTTATCTTTCTGTGCCGGGCTTATTTCACTTAACATATGTCTTCCATGCTCATCCATGTTGCTGCAAATGACAGGATTTAATTCTTTTTATGGCTGAATAGTATTCCATTTTGTATATATAATACATTTTCTTTATCAATTTATTTGTTGATGGACACCTAGGTTTGAATATCTACATTTTGCCTCTTGTCCATAAACACTAAAATATTTACTATGTGGCCCTCTAAGGAAAAGTTTTTCAACCCCTGCTCTAGGCCACAAAGGAAATACAGTATCAAACATTCCAAAGAATTTATATCACACAGATACAGTTCTTTATTATCAATGTACTAAGATTAGAAATCAATTAAAAAATTAAAGCCCCTCATACCAAACCAGTATTTTTTACAAACTGAAAAAAAATTATTCTAAATAAAATAAATTTATAGTACAGCCCAAGACAATCAGGAGTTACTAATGTTTAAGTTATTGCTACGCCTCAAAGAAAAGAATCCTGCCCCCCCCCCACACACACACCTTTTTTTTTAAACAGTCTACCAGTCTACATTTAGGCAATCAAAGAGGGAAAAGCTATTATTTTCATCAAAGCACAAGAGCTTTGAGATCAGGAATATAATCTCCAACTGAATCAATTAATAAAACTATTCCCTCCAAATAACTTTGACACTAATTCTATTAAACCTTGATGAAAACTAAGATGAAAGTGTCCAGGCCAAAACTAGAAGATATTTTGAGAAATGCTTCTGTAAGCATTAGAAAGGAGGAAAATCATAAAATGGACAGAAAACTCTTTTTAAAGAATCCTGAAGAAATAACTTCATGCATGAAATTTTCATGCTTCTCATTACACACAACTAGGAAGCTAACATTTATTGACCAGTGCTGAGCACTGTTCTAAGCATTAATAAATGTGTATGAACAAAAATAATACCAAAAAACCCACAGGCCAAGTGAACAAACAATAAGCAATTCGGAGTTTACTGACCATCCAAGTATTCTGGGCTGCTTTACTGAGTAAAGTCTCATGGCAGTTTCTATGAGTTCTAGTTAGGATTTTAACTCTAGATGCAATTAGAATGCTAATGAATTCATCAGCATATTTATTAAAGACAGATAAAATCTCCTCTACTCTAAGAGCACTAGAGAACTATTGTCAGCAAACCACTTTTCACTTTTCTTTTTTGACAGAGCATAAAGGTAAACACTTGTTGCGATATTTTACCTTCCTGGAAAACCCTATAACAATCTCCATCTTACCCAGGTGGTTCTTCCATGAGTATGCAAAAACTGGGGTCTTCCTATGAGTTCCAGAGCAGCTGCAATGGACATAGATGATACTTGAACTGACTAACAAAAAGTTTGGCAGTGTTGACCAGTCCCTGCAGACAAGCATCATCAGTGATGTCAACAAAGCCGCCTTGCCCTTGTGTTTCAGATGTGCTACAACACAATCACAAGAGGCATCCTAGGAAAGGGAAAGAGGAAGAGGAGAGGTTTTCTTCTTCTTTTTTTTTCCCCCCAAAAGGTTTTTGGTTTTTTTTAAATACAAAGATGTACGGATGAACAAACACATCAAATCACACACACTCTAGAATACATACTGAGAATAATCTGAGTAATACTTTAATTCGCCTGTGGGATTTAAACTCTAATGATTCAAGGTACACTTCAGATGATCTTAAAAATACAGACTAATAAAGCCTGATTTTCAATAAGTGCTTCAGAGATAAAGTGATCCTAACAGATGATAGGGGTAAAGCCATTTTAGAATGAACAACAAAAAAATCTACTCGGCATTCAAATTGACTGAAATGTTGTTTTACATGGATAATCCTTATAAATTTCTAAGTAAATGGTATTTATAAATTTCTTCTGTTTAAATTTATTTTTTATTAAAACTAAGTGCTTAATTTTTACATATCTAAATTTGGACATGTCTTCCTGTTGGCTTGCTTTGTCACTTAAAAATATTACTTTAAATTTCTTCTAATTTTTCTTAATTTTAATTTTTTTTAAATATTCAACTCTTCAGGACATCTTGAGTTTACTACAGTATAAGAAACTAAATAATTTCTTCTATACTGCTAATGAGTTTTCCTCCACATTATTTAACTTAAAATCTTTCTGTATCCAATTGTTTTTCTGTAAATACTTCAGTACTTACTTCTGGGTTTCCTATTTTCTTTCATTGCTCTATGTTTCTATTTGTGTCAGTGCTATATCCTGCTCTAAAGGGTTTTGGGGAGATCCTAAGACGGCGGTGGCTGTGGCGGTTGGCGTGGAGTAGCTGAGGTGGAAAAGGTGGCCACTGGGCCTTAGGCAGCCGGGAAACTTATGGACCTTCCTCTTGCCGTCTCTTAAGGGAGGACCGCAGCTGGTGGCCGGTCATGGGGGCTGACCGCGACTTTTCCCATGGCAGGAGAGGCTGCCTCATTTACAGACAACAGCTTTGAAATATGGAGCAGGAAAAGAACTGTTTCTTAGCTGCAAAAGCGAGTCTCTAAACAGGGAACACAGCGCCGGGGCTGCTGTGGACGCTGCCAAAATCCCGGAAGCCAGGGCCGCGCTGAAGGCGGCCAGCTGCCCTATTCAGGATTCGAGGTTTCAGGCCGGCATAAAAGAAGATTCCTGGGAGCCCCCGAGCCGCCCCGCGGGACCAAGTGAGCAGCCCGAGGCGGCGGCAGCCAAGAACGGGGACGGTGACGACGCAGAGGCAGAGAGGGAGACCCCTGACCCAGCACAGGCCTGTGAGTGACCCCTGGCCCGGCCCTGCTCGGGGGGGGGGGGGGCGGACGCCCGCCTAGATTCTGCCTGCCCACCGGGGCCACTCAGCGGCCCCAGGGCTGCCTCCATTTTCTCAGGTGGTAGTGCCTCCGGCCCGGCTCGACCAAGCCTGTCCTCCTCGCCCGGCACGCCTCCTCACTGAGCCCTCCCACTTGCTTGCCCTCACACAGGGCTTCCCGGGGCCTGCGGGCCGGCCTCCCCTCCCACTCCCTCTGTGGTTCTCTGGCGGGTCTGGTGGCATGGGGCGTCCCTGGCCAGCGTCAGGAGGGCAAGGAAGTACGGGCTGGGCTGACTGTCACTCCAACGCACCCTGGGCTCCGGCCCCCGGTAAACTTCCTGTTATCAGGAGGCAGATACCATCTCTGTGGCCACCAGTTCGGAAAAACGCCTAACCGATTTCTGGTTAGGAATAGTGTGGTCGGAGAGTTCCCGAGTTCGCTTGAACCTGCCGAAGAGCTGACTGCGGTGGGGCACCGGACACAGTCCGCGCCGGGGAGATTCAAAGGTGAACCGTGTAGTGCAGGCTCCTCCCCCGAGGAGCTCACGCTCTGGTGGGGGAGATAAGACAAGTACACAAATAACCGCGATACCAGGAGGAAGGTGATAGGTCCCGAGAAAGATCTACACAGTGCTGCAAAGGCAGCCAGAGCGACTGGTCGTCGGCGCCTAGCAGAAACCTGGTAGACTTACTGGGCAAGGCGGTGCCGAGCAGGGACTAGAAGGACCAGCTGATAGACGAGGGCTGCAGAAGAAACATCCCAGGCCAGTGCACACAGAGCGGGGAGACGTCCAGCTAGGGAGGCGGAGACTCGACAGAAACGACTCACCCTGTGGGGTCGCCACTGTGTGATCCAACAGCCCTGCCAGAGAGCACGGAACAGGGAGAAGTCCTGCACAGGAAGTGGAAGCTCAGCAGAGACCACACACCCTGTAGTACCGCCCCATGATCTAGCAGCCCAGCAGAGTCCAAGCTGACCAGAGAGGTGGCTCCCCGGAGAGGCCCAAGACCCGAGGCAACCACATACACAAGGCACTAGAGGCCAACTGAGCAGTCACGGAGGTAGCCATACCAAATTGGCAACCACGGCAACATCTTAGTTAGTCAATAGTCTCAAACCGGTGGACTGTGAAACCCCCTGCCACAATGAATAAACATCAAAAAAAAGATACCAGAAATACAAAAAAAATCAAGAAAGAACACCACCAAAAGTTATTAAATCTCAAACTCTAGAACCTATAGAACAAGAAGCCCTTGAAATGACTGACAAGGAATTTCGAGTGATAATTCTAAGGAAACTGAACGAGATACAAGAAAACTCAGCTAGACATCATGATGAAATGAGGAAAAGTATACAGGACCTGAAAGAGGAAAGGTACAAGGAAATCAGTGTACTGAAAAAAAAGTAGCAGAACTTGCTGAACTGAAGAAGTTATTCAGCGAAATAAAAAACACAACGGAGAGTTTAACCAGCAGGCTTGTCGAAGTTGAAGAGAGAACCTCTGGACTTGAAGATGGGCTGTGTGAAATAACACAAGCAGACAAAAAAAAGGAAAAAAGAATCAAAGACATTGAAGAAAATCTGAGAGAGATATCAGACAACCTGAAGCACTCAAATATCCGAGTCATGGGTATTCCAGAAGGGGAGGAAAATGGAGATTCCATTGAAAACATATGCAACAAAATAGTGGCAGAAAACTTCCCAGGTATAGGAAAAATCACAGATCTTCAGATCCAGGAAGCTCAACAATCTCCAAACCTATGCAAACCAAAAAGGCCCTCTCCAAGCCATGCTATAGTCAAACTGACAAAACTCAGAGACCAAGAGAGAATCTTCAAAGCTGCAAGAGAGAAGCATCAAATCACCTATAAGGGAGCCCCAATCAGGCTCACATCAGACTTTTCATCATAAATCCTAAAAGCTAGAAAGGAATGGGATGATATATTCAAAATACTAAAAGACAAAGATTGCCAGCCAAGAATATTCTACCCTGCAAGGCTATCCTTCCGAAATGAAGGGCAAATAGTATATTTCTCAGACAAACAAAAACTGCGGGAGTTCACTACCACACGACCACCCTTACAAGAAATCCTCAAGGGAGTACTGGGTTTGGTTCCTGAAAAATAACTACCACTGCCATAAAAACCTAAGAAAAATCAATACCCACTAGTATAATAAAAATGGCATTCATAAAGAGAAAACAATCAAACAAAAACACTATCTACAATCTAAGGAACAAACAAACACAGAAACCAAACAGTAAATCAGAAAGCAAGGAACAAAAGACACCTAAGACAACCAAACAACCAAGAATATGCTAGGAATAAATCAACACCTTTCAATAACAACTCTTAATGTAAAAGGCTTAAATTCCCCAATCAAAAGACACAGACTGGCTGACTGGATTTAAAAGGAGGACCCAACTATATGCTGCCTCCAAGAGACCCACCTCACCAATAAAAATTCACATAGACTAAGCGTGAAAGGATGGAAAACGATTCGGCATGCAAACAGAAAAGAAAAACGAGCTGGAGTAGCTATTCTTATATCTGACAAAATAGACTTTAAACTAAAAACCATAAAAAGAGACAAAGAGGGATACTACTTAATGATAAAAAGACTGATGCATCAAGAAGACATAACAATCATAAATATGTACGCACCCAATGTTGGAGCAGCCAGATTTATAAAACAAACTCTATTAGACCTAAAGAAGGAAATAGACACTAATACCATAAGAGCAGGGGACCTGAACACCCCACTGTCAATATTAGACAGATCATCTAGGCAAAGAATCAGTAGAGAAACACAAGATCTAAACAATACTCTAGACCAATTGGAATTGGCAGATATCTACAGAACATTCCATCCAACAACCTCAGAATATTCATTCTTCTCATCAGCACATGGATCATTCTCCAGGATAGATCACATATGAGGTCACAAATCAAGTCTCAATAAATTCAAAAAAGTTGGAATAATCCCATGTATTTTCTCAGACCACAATGGATTAAAATTAGAAATTAATAACAAACGAAACTCTGGAAACTATACAAACACATGGAAATTAAGCAGCATTCTACTTAATGACATATGGGTCCAAGAAGAAATCAAGCAGGAAATCAAAAAATTTATTGAAACTAATGAAAATAATGATACATCATACCAAAACCTGTGGGATACTGCAAAAGCAGTATTAAGGGGGAAATTTATTGCATTAAATGCTCACCTCAGAAGAACGGAAAGATGGTAAGTGAACAACCTAACACTTCACCTTAAAGAACTAGAAAAACAAGAACAATCCAAACCTAAAGTTAGCAGACGGAGAGAAATCATTAAGATCAGAGCAGAACTGAATGAAATTGAAAACCAAAAAACAATACAAAAGATCAATGAATCAAAAAGTTGGTTTTTTAAAAAGATAAATAAAATTGACAAACCATTAGCATGGCTAACAAATAAAAAGAAGAGAAAAGAAGAAGAGAGAAGACTCAAATAACAAAAATTAGAAATGAAAAAGGCGATATTACAACTGATTCATCTGAAATACAAGGAATCATTCGAGACTACTATAAACAACTATACACCAACAAGTTTGAAAATCTGGAGGAAATGGATAAATTTCTGGACACACACAAGCTCCCAAAACTGAACCATGAAGACGTAGAAAATTTGAACAGACCAATAACAATAAAGGAGATTCAAGCTTTTATCAGAAGGCTCCCAACAAAGAAAAGCCCACGACCAGTTGGATTCACAGCAGCATTTTACCAAACATTCAAAGAGGAATTGACACCGATTCTTTACAAACTATTCCAAAAGATTGAAACAGACGCAAATCTCCCAAACTCCTTCTATGAAGCAACCATCATCCTGATACCAAAACCTGGTAAAGATATAACCAAAATAGAAAACTACAGGCCGATATCCTTGATGAATATAGATGCAAAAATCCTCACTAAAATACTAGCAAACAGAATACAGCAACATATACGTAAAATTATTCACCACGATCAAGTGGGATTCATCCCAGGGATGCAAGGTTGGTTCAACATACGCAAATCAATAAATGTGATGCACCATATTAATAAAGTCAAACACAAGACCATATGATCATCTCTATAGATGTTGAAAAAGCATTTGATAAAATTCAGCACTCATTCATGACAAAGACCCTCTATAAGTTAGGTATAGAGGGAAAATATCTGAACATAATTAAAGCCATATATGACAAACCCACTGCCAATATCATCCTGAATGGGGAAAAGCTGAAAGCTTTTCCTTTAAGAACAGGAGCTAGACAAGGATGCCCACTCTCACCACTCCTATTCAACATAGTGTTGGAAGTAGTAGCCAGAGCAATCAGGGAAGAGAAGGAAATAAAGGGCATCCAGATTGGAAAAGATGAAGTCAAACTGTCCCTGTTTGCAGATGACATGATCCTATATATCGAACAGCCTAAAACCTCTACAAAAAAACTCTTGGAACTGATAAATGATTTCAGCACAGTAGCAGGATACAAAATCAACACACAAAAATCAGTAGCATTTCTTTTCTCCAATAGCGAACATGCAGAACGAGAAATCAAGAAAGCCTGCCCATTTACAATAGCCACCAAAAAAATAAAATACTTAGGAATTGAGTTAACCAAGGAGGTGAAAAATCTCTATAATGAGAACTACAAACCACTGCTGAGAGAAATTAGAGAGGATACAAGAAGATGGAAAGATATCCCATGCTCTTGGATTGGAAGAATCAACATAGTGAAAATGTCCATACTACCCAAAGTGATATACAAATTCAATGCAATCCCCATCAAAATTCCAAAGACATTTTTCTCAGAAATAGAAAGAACTATCCAGACATTTATATGGAATAATTAAAGACCACACGTAGCCAAAGCAATGCTGAGCAAAAAAAATTAAGCTGGAGGCATAACACTACCCGACTTTAAGCTATATTACAAAGGTATAATAACCAAAACAGTATGGTACTGGCATAAGAACAGACACACCGATCAACGGAATAGAATAGAGAATCCAGAAATCAACCCACACACTTACTGCCATCTGATCTTTGACAAAGGCACCAAGCCTTTTCACTGGGGAAGGGACTGCCTCCTCAGCAAATGGTGCTGGGATAACTGGATATCCATATGCAGGAGAATGAAACTAGATCCATACCTCTCACCATATACTAAAATCAACTCAAAATGGATTAAGGATTTAAATATACACCCTGAAACAATAAAACTTCTTAAAGAAAACATAGGAGAAACACTTCAGGATATAGGACTGGACACACACTTCATGAATACGACCCCAAAAGCATGGACAACCAAAGGAAAAATAAACAAATGGGATTATATCAAACTAAAAAGCTTCTGCACAGCAAAAGAAACAATTAACAGAGTTAAAAGACAACCAACAGACCGGAGAAAATATTTGCAAAATATACATCTGACAAAGGATTAATATCCAGAATATATAAGGAACTCAAACCACTTTAAGAAAGAAGAAAACAAGCAACTCAATTAAAAAATGGGCAAAAGAGCTAAGTAGGCATTTCTCTAAGGAAGATATACAAATGGCCAACAGACATATGAAAAAATGCTCAACATCACTCAGCATCCGGGAAATGCAAATCAAAACCACACTGAGATACCATCTAACCCCAGTTAGGATGGCTAAAATCCAAAAGACCCTGAACAATAAATGCTGGCGAGGTTGCGGAGAAAAAGGAACTCTCATACACTGTTGGTGGGACTGCAAAATGGTGCAGCCTCTATGGAAAATGGTATGGAGGTTCCTCAAACAATTGCAGATAGATCTGCCATATGACCCAGCTATCCCACTGCTGGGAATATACCCAGAGGAATGGAAATCATCAAATCGAAGGTATACCTGTTCCCCAGTGTTCATCGCAGCACTTTTTACAATAGCCAAGAGTTGGAACCAGCCCAAATGTCCATCATCGGATGAGTGGATACGGAAAATATGGTACATCTACACAATGGAATACTACTCAGCTATAAAATCGAATGAAATACTGCCATTTGCAACAACATGGATGGACCTTGAGAGAGTTATATTAAGTGAAACGAGTCAGGCACAGAAAGAGAAATACCACGTTCTCACTTATTGGTGGGAGCTAAAAATTAATACATAAACTCACACACACACACACACACACACACACACACACACACACACACACACAAAAAAAAAAAAAAAAAATGGGGTGGGAAGAAGCTATAACAACCACAATTACTTGAAGTTGATACAACAAGCAAACAGAAAGGACATTGTTGGGGGAGAGGGAGGGGAGGGAGGAGAGGGAGAAGGGAGGGAGGTTTTGGTAAGGGCAACAATAATCAACCACAATGAATATGGACAAAATAAAAGTTAAAAAAAAAAAATTTTTATAAAAAGGGTTTTGGGGTTTTTTTTCCCCCTCCCACTCCCACTCCTTTTGTTTTTCTCAATGTACATAAACCTTACCATTTGATATTTCCAATTTTGGAGACATTCTGATGAATCCACAAAATAAAACTGCTGTGATTCTGGCTGAAATTATATTAAATCTATAAATAGCACAGGTTGAGTATTCCTAATCCAAAAACCTGAAATTTAAAATGCCCCCAAATCCAAAACTTTTTGAGCACCTACATGAAAGTGGAAAATTGTACACTTCCAGTCCTAAGCATTTTGAATAAGGAATACTCCCCCTGTATAACAGTAATTATGAAGATGATGTTGTTAATACTGCAGAAAAACTGCCTACATACATGGTAAAAATATCTGATGCACTTATTGAAGGACTAGAACGGTGTACATTCATAACAAGAAATAATGAGTTTATAAAATCAAAGTCTTCTTAGACAAAAACCATTGTTCATGAGGCAGACAACTCTAGAGGAAACATGTTTAAAAACCACCCAGCAGAATGCCTCCTCATTCCTATAGGACCCACTTCCTAGTCCCTCAACTGCTTCTGATGTTTCTTCTCACCTAAAAAAATAAAATCTAGTGTATAGTAACCTTATAATCAAAACACAGCATCTTACATGGAGACCGAAAGGCTGACTGTGGTGGTGGTTGTGTAACAGCCAAAACAGGTATTCTGGTGATGCTGCTGTGCTTAGTTATCTTAAACATATTATTTTTTTGCTGTATTAATGGTATGTCATATATTTTACTGTTATGTACTTATGACTGTTTATTGGTAGCATATAAATTCAGTCAGGGATGATGGTGATGCCAAACAACCATAGATTGTCTACATGGGTGGCTCAGATAGTGACACCTCTGCTTTCTGATGGTTCAATGTACACAAATTTTATCTCATGCCCCAAATTATTTAAAATATTATAGAAAATTACCTTCAGGCTATGGTATAAGGTATATATGAAACATAAATAAATTTTAAGTTTAGACTTGGGCTCCTTTCCCAAGATATTTTATTACGCATATGCAAATATTACAAAATCCAAAACACTTCTGGTCCCACGTATTTCAGATAAGGGATACTCAACCTGTACTATGATTTACATCATACATTCAGATTGAATTTATACAATCTTTTTATAATATAATTTGTTACCCTTTGTAACACATCATTCATGTATTTATTTATTTTGATACTTGTATGTCCTCCTACACCATAAGGTGCTGTCTTGATTACTACATTAATATCTATTAATTAATGTTTATAATGTTTAGCCTTCTTATAAAAGAACCTTTTATTCAAAGTTTTTCAGGTGTCTTTATAAAACATCACAAACATCTTTCAGTAAATTTATTGATGATTTAATGTTTTACTTGATGCAGTGATAATCTCATTGCAATTTAAATTCCAGCTCTATGATTTATTAGCCTTGGAGACTCAAGGACAGTATTATGTATCTACTAGAACAACACCACAATAAGAAATACATTTTATACAACAAACAAGTGCACATATACATATTCACACTCAGATGAATGTGTACATGTGTGTATACATATATCTAAATGTCCATATATCAACAGAGATACAAATCTCTCATTAAGTTGAAAAACTCTGATAGTTTTATACTGTTTTACTTCATCACCAAAAATTCTAGTCATGATGAACAAAATTCATTTCAAGACCCACTAATCAGTTTTAACCTACAGTTTTAAGAACAATGCACTAGGTACAGAACCAAGAATTATGTTCTCCTTCTTTTTATTTTCATTACTACCACAATCCTTAATACTCAACAAGTAATTAATAAAATATACTGAATAACAGAGTAACAATAACTAACTAAATATTGAAGAAAATATAATTAGCTTTTTGGGCAACTATATAAATTGTGATCAGTACAAGCAATTAAAAACCCTAGACTTTCGCATTATTACTGTTGTTGCCATTATTATTAATGTAATAGCTAACAGGTATTAATTGTTTTATATGTGTCAGGCACTCTGCTTAGAATTTTACCTGAATTACCTCATGCATTCTTTGCAATGGTCCTGAGATAAATGCTATTACAATCTCTATTATCTTTTCTGAGGAAATTGAGGCACAGAGAGTTTCAGTAACTTGTCCAAGATCACACAATAAACAAGCGGAAGAACTGGTCTGAACCCCACTCTCTGCTTTGGAATTGTTTGTCCTGATTTTTAAAAAATTATACTAATTCCTATTACTTCTCATCATTAACATCTAGAGATTCAGCGTTATCCTAATTATCCCACAACGAAAAACAACTTGAATGTCTGTCAGCGGGTAAATGGATTAAAGTAAAACTGTGGTACATTTATGTAAAATGGAATGCTATTCAGCAACAAAAAGGAATAAACTACAGATACTCACAAAATACAGATGAATATCAAAATCATTAAGATGAGTGAAAGAATCCAGAAACAAAAATGGTATACATCGGATGGTCGCATTTAGATAAAATTCTAGGAAAGAAAAAATGTCGGTAACAAAAAAAGCAGTGGTTCCCTTGTCCCAGTTTGAGAGAAAACAGACTGAAAGGGAAATGAGGAAACTTTAGCAGCTGCAGATGTGTTCAATATCTTGATTGTGGTGGTGATTACACAACTGCATAATGAATCTCAAACTACATACTTAAAATGGGTGCACTTTATTTGAATGTAAATTCTATCTTAATAAAGTTAACAAAAAACTTTTAAAAATTGTCCTCTTCAGGGCCGACCCCGTGGTGCACTCAGGATAGTGTGGCGCTGGGAGCGCAGCAGTGCTCCCGCCGCGGGTTCGGGTCCTATATAAGGATGGCCGGTGCGCTCACTGGCTGAGCGCAGTGCGGCCGGTCACGAAAAGACATAAAAAAAAAAAAAAATTGTCCTCTTCACCTTCCTTCCTCTTCCTGAAACACAGCAAGATAGGTCTCCATCCAACACAGCAAGCCATTAGGTGGAACACGGCAAGACAGGTCTCCACCCAACAAAGCACAGCCCAGCAGAGGATCTCAGAGCCTAAGCAGATTGAGGAGCATGTCCCTGCTGGGGGACAGCTTACTACTGACTGCACTACAGGTCCCTAAAAGAGTGAAAAGAGCATCCATGAGGGACTGAAGGAACAGCCTGATATCAACATAAAGCCTGAGTGGAAAGAAGAGGGTATATGCACATAATGAGCAGCCTGGCATGGGCTGCCAGAGTCTAAGCAGAGTGAAGTGGGCATCCACACACGAAATGGCCTGGCGAGGGCTGCCAGAGCTCAAGCAAATGAAGAGGAAAGGGCCAAGTGATGGGTATCAGACCAAGTAGGGCAAGGAGGGCCTCCATTTGTGAGCACCACCTGACATGTGGTGTCAGAGCCCAAGCAGAGCGAGGAGGCCTCCATATGAAGAGGAAGACTGCTGTGGGTGTCAGAGCCTGAGCAGTGGAAGAAAGGTTTACTGAGAGGGTGGGGGAAGCCATCATGGCCATCTAGAACCTTAGCAGGGTGAGGACAGTACCCTCAAAAATGCATGTCCCAGCACAATCTATCAAGACCCAAGTAGACCAAGGAGGGTAACCACACAGGAAAGGGGCTGACAGTGGTAGCAGGAAATTGGATACACCAAGCAGGATTAATCAAATGAGTAAAATATATTAAGGAAAATAGAAACCAGTTTTCTTACTGTCAGAGAAGGGAGTAATAAATATGGAAAAGAAGACATGCTACATTTACACCAGAATTAATGTTATGAGTAGGAACTCACAGTTTTCAATATAGATAGATACAGAAATATAGTCCGTCATGTGCCACATAATGATATTTCAGTTAATGACAGATTGCATATATGATGATGGTCAGAGCTAGAGTATACCACATAGCCTAGGTGTGTAGTACGTTAATACCATCTAGGTTATGACTAAATCATCTAATGACACATTTCACAGAACATATCTCTGTCAAGTGACATAGGATTGTATATAAACTCATGAATGCACACACACAAACACAGACACACTTACCCTGAGAGGGCTTAAGGGAACTGACACCCTAATAGCAATAAGCACACCTAGCCCCCAGAACTTGGCTTCTAAACACCATTCTCCACTAAAAGAAACCCACACCTCTTTGAAAAAAAAAAAGCTGTTTCCAGGTCAAGATAGGGTAAATACTAAATAAGCCCGGGACATCTTGTAAAAGCAAAGAAGTACTCAAAGAATGATGGGGATACGTCAAAAGGACACAGAAGCCAGCCTGAAAGAGTTCTGAGCAACCAAATCTTGGACAGGCTGAGCATCAAAATAAATTATGTTAATAAATTATAACTGATTGAATAAAATAAGAAACCATGAGTAAATACTAATATAAATAAATCACTGAATAAATTGGAAATTTGACAAGAAATAGGAATTTATATAATTTCAAAATTTCTCCCTACAAAATACTAATTATAAAGAGGCAAAGAGTGATTTCATAGTCAAGGCTAGCAGACAACCTTCTTTATGTAGTGATCACAGTTAACATCACTAATAGGAAAAGCAAAAATCGTGTCACATGATGGGATGCCATAAAAACAATGAAGCATTGCTACTGTGACATTTCTGTCAAACATGCATAACATGAATCGAATCATGTAGCTATATCAGAAAAACACACATTGAGGGGAATTCTACAGGATAACTAGCCTATAATATTAAACAGTGTCAGGGTCAGCAAAGTCAAGGGAAAACTGAGGAACCATTGAAGACTGAGGAAAAATACAAAGGCATGATAATAAAAAGCAATATGTGCTCCTAAAACAGATCTTTTTGCTATAAGGATATTACCAGGACAAATAACCAAACCTGAACAGTATCTGAGGATTAAATGGTAGTAATGTATCAGTGTTTTTTGTTTTTGTTTTTAATGTTTTGTTTTGTTTTTATTGGTTATGAATATTCATGGGGTACAAAGCAAATTGTCACCACTCATGTCTAAGATGTGATGGCCAGATCCATACTGGCAGCATGTTCATTACCACAAATTGTGATTATACCTTGTGTCCCCCACTCAATTATCACCTCAATTATCTCTGACCTCCCCTCCCATCCCTCTTTCCCCACTCCACTTTGTATCCCTAGGTATGTTCTTTCCCTCTGCCAAGTCCAACGCACCACTGTGGTCTTTCTTTCCTTTCTTCTTTATCTCTTGGCTCCCATGATGAGAGAGTACATACATATTTATTCTTCTGTGCTTTGCTTATTTCACTCAACACAAGTTTCTCCAGGCTCATCCATGCTGTTGCAAATGGGAGAATATCATTCTTTTTATGGCAGAGTAGTATTCCATGGTGTATATATACCACAGTTTCCTTAACCAATCATCCATCAATAAACATTTAGGTTGGTTCCATATCCTGGCTATTGTGAACAGAGCTGCAATGAACATGGGAGTGCTGGTATCCCTCTGACGTGTTGATTTCCATTCCTTTGGGTACATACCCAGAAGTGGGATTGCTGGTTCATATGGAGGGTCTATCTGTAGTTGTTTGAGAAACCTCCATACTATTTTCAATAGTGGTTGTACTAATTTATAGTCCCACCAACAGCATAGGAGTGTTGTCTTCTCTCCATATCCTCGCCAGCATTTGTTATTCTCATTCTTTTTGATTTTAGCCAGTCTAACTGGGTGATGGTGTCTCACTGTGGTTTTAATTTGCATTTCCCTGATGACTAGTGATGTTGAGCATTTTTTCATGTACCTATTAGCCATCTGTATGTCTTCCTTTAAAAAGTGTCTATATTCAGTTCCTTTGCCTATTTTTTAATTGGTTGTTTCTTTACCGTATAACTGCTTGAGTTCCTTGTATATTATGTATATTAATCCCTTGTCAGATGCATAGTTAGCAAAAAATTTCTCCCACACTGAAGGTTGTCATTTCACTCTCTTTTGATTGCTCCCTTTGCTGTGCAGAAGCTTTTTAGTTTTACATAGTCCCATTTGTTTATTTTTTCCTTTGTTGCTTGTGCTTTCAGGCTCATGTTCATAAAGTCTGTGCCCAGACCTAGTTCCTGAGGTATTTCACCTATACTTTCCCTTAGTAATTTTACAGTTTCAAGTCTTAAACTTAAGTCTCCAATCCATTCTGAGTTGATTTTAGTACATGGTGAGAAGTACATGTCTAGTTACATATGGATACCCAAGTTACCCAGCACCATTTATGGAAGAGGCAGTCTTTTCAACACTGTATATTTTTGTTCCCTCTGTCAAATATCAGACTGTAACCCTGAGGGGTGATTTCTGGTTTCTCTATTCTGCTCCACTGGTCTGAGTGCCCATTTTTATGTCAGTACCATGCTGCTTTGGTTACTATAGCTTTGTAGTATAATTTGAAGTTGGGTAGTATTATGCCTCCCCGGCTTTATGGTTTTTCCTCAGGATTGCTTTGGCTATTTGGGGTCTTTTGTTGTTCCATATGAATGTTGAGACTGTATTTTCCATTTCTGTGAAGAATGTCATTGGTATTTTGATGGGGATTACATTGAATCTGTAGATCGCTTTGGGTAGTACATTTTCGCAATGTTAATCTTCCAATCCAAGGGCATGGAATGTCTTTTCATCATTTTGTGTCTCCTCTAATTTCTTTCAATACTGGTTTGTAGTTCTCATTGTAGAGATTTTCACCTCCTTGGTTAAATTGATCCCTAGGTATTTTTGTGTGTGTGTGACTATTGTAAACAGGCTTACTTTCTTGATTTCTCTTTCTGTTAGCTCATTATTGGAGACTATAAATGCAACTGATTTGGGGGCATTTATTTTGTATCCTGCAATGTTACTGAAACTATTAACCAGCTCTAGGAGTTTTTTGATAGAGTGTTAGACTTATTTATACATAGTATCATGTCATCAGCAAATAGGGACAGTTTGACTTCATCTTTTCCAATCTGGAAGCCCTTCTTTCTTTCTCTTGCCTGACTGCTCTGGCTAGGACCTCTGGTACTATGTTACACAGAAGTGGTGAGAGAGGGCATCATTGTCTGGTTCCTGTTCTTAAGGGAAAAGCTTTCACTTTTTCCCCATTCAGAATAATTCTGGTGGTGGGCTTGTCATAGATGGCTTTTATTGTGTTTAGGTACTTTCCAACTATGCCTAATTTGTTGAGAGCCTTTATCATGAAGGGAGGTGGAATTTTGTCGAATGCTTTTTCAGCATCTATTGAGATAATCTTATGTTTTTTGTCCTTCAGTTTACTGATATGATGTATCACATTAATTGACTTTCATATGTTGAACCATCCTTGCATCCCTGGGATGAATCTCACTTGATCAAGGTGTATAATTTTTTTGATGTGTTGCTGTATTCTGATTGTTAATATTTTGTTGAGGATTTTTGCATCTATGTTCATCAAGGATACTGGCCTGCAATTTTTGTTTTTTGTTGTGTCTTTATCTGGTTTTGGTATCAGAGTAATGTAAACCTCATAGAATGAGTTTGGGAGAATGGCTTCTGTATCAATTGTTTGGTATAGTTTGAGGAGAATTGGTATTGATTCCTCTTTAAAGGTTTGTAGAATTCAGCTGTAAAGCCATCCAGACCTGGGCTTTTCTTTGTTGGAAGATTGCTGATTACTGCTTCAATCTCATTGCTTGTTATTGGTCTCTTCAGGTTTTCTACCTCTTCTTGGTTCAGTATGGGTAGTTTGTATGTGTTCAGAAACATACATATCTTCCATGTTTTCATATTTGTTGTCATATAGTTGTTTGTAATAGACTGTAATGATTGTTCGTATTTCTGTGGTATCAGTTGTAATGTCTCCTTTTTCATTTCTTATTTTTATTATTTAGTTCTTCTCTCTCTCTCTTTTTTTTTTTTTTTTTTTTTTTTGGTTACCCTAGCTAATGGCTTATGTATTTTATTTATCTCCTCAAAAAACCAACTTTTTGTTTTGTTGATCTTTTCTATCATTTTTTGGGTCTCTATTTCATTTTATTCTGCTCTGAGCTTAATTATTTCTTTCCACCTACTACCTTTAGGATAGGATTGCTGTTGTTTTTCAAGTTCTTTGAGGTGCAGTGTTAGGTTGTTTATTCTTTTAGTCTTTCTATTCTTTTGATGTAAATGTTTATTGCAATAAATTTGCCTCTTAGTACCACTTTTGCAGTATCCCACAGGTTTTGATATGCTGTATCTTTATTTTCATTAGTTTCAAGAAACTTTTTGATTTCCTCTTTAATTTCTTCTTGGACCCATAGGTCATTCAGGAGCCTGTTGTTATAGTTTCCATGTACTTGTATAGTTTCTGGGGTTTTGCTTATTATTGATTTCCACTTTTAGTCCATTGTCTGAAAAGATACTTGGAATGATTTCAAGTTTTAAAAATTTGCTGAAACTAGATTTGTGACCTAATATGTGATCTATCTTTGAGAATGTTTCATGTGCTGATGAGAAGAAAGTATATTCCTTAGTTTGGGGGTGAAATGTTCTCCATGTATCTGCCAGGTCCAGTTGGTCTAACATAGAGTGTATATCCTATGTCTCTTTGTTGACTTGTTGCCTGGAATATCTGTCCCATACTGAGAGAGGAATGTTCAGGTCACCCACTATTAACGTATTAGGGCCTATTTCTTTCTTTAGGTCTAAGAGTGTTTGCTTTATATGTCTGGATGCTCCAGTACTGGGTGCATATATATTTATGATTGTTATGTCTTCTAGCTGGATTGATCCTTTTATCATTACATAGTGGCCTTCTTTGTCTCTATGTTTTTGGTTTAAAGTCTATTTTATCCAATATAAGAATAGGTACTCCTGCTTGTTTTTGGTTTCCATTTGCATAGTATATCTTTTTCCATCCCTTCACTTTTAGTCTGTGTGTGTCTCTATATGTGACATGGGTCTCTTGAAGACAGCAGAGACTTGGGTCTAGCTTTTTAATACAGTCAACCTGCACCTTTTGAATGGGGAGTTTAATCCATTCACATTTAGGGTGGTTATTGACAGGTACTGTTTAATTCCCATCATTTAATTGCTTTTTGTTTAGATGTTTTAAATATCTTTTGATCCTTACTTTCCCTTTTATTTCTCTTCTTCAACGTTACTTGGATATTTCAGGTGGCATGATTTAGCTTCTTGCTCTTTCTCTCTGGCATTTTTGTTTTAACACTAGGTTTTGCTCTTTCTTGTGTATCCATTATAGTGACATTTGTTATTAAGATTCCAGATGCAAGACTCCCTTGAGAATTTCTTGCAGGGCTAGTTATGTGGTGGTGAACTACCACAATTTTTGTTTGTCTGGGAAATACTCTTTTTCTCCCTCATTTCTGAAGGAGAGCCTTGCTGGGTAAAGAATTCTTCACTGGCAATTTTCTTCTTTTAGTGTTGTGAATATATCATTCCACTTTCTTCTGGCCTATAGGGTTTCAGTTGAGAAGTCTGCTATTAGCCTGATAGGGGTTCTCTTATAGGTGACTTGACACTTTTCTCTTGCTGCTTTCAGAATTCTCTCTTTGTCTTTGAGCTTTGCAAATTTTACTATAAAGTATCTTAGAGAGGATCTTTTTGGACTGTATCTGTTTGGGGACCTTTGAGCTTCCTGGATCTTTAGGTCTGCATCTCTCACTACCCCTGGGAAGTTTTCTGTTATTATTTCCTTGAATAGGTTTTCAAAACCTTTTCCTTTCTCCTCCCTCCCCTTCTGGAATACCCACAATTCAGATGTTAGAGCGCTTGAGGTTGACCGCTATCTCTCTTAGATTTTCCTCATTAATTTTAATCTTTTTTCCTTTTTTTTGTTCTGCCTGGATTATTTCGAAAAGACCATCTTCGAAATCTGAAATTCTTTCTTCTGCTTGCTCTAGCCTGCTGCTTAAGCTCTCTGTTGTATTTCTTATTTCAATGATTGAATCTTTTATTTCTAAGATTTCTGCTACATTCTTTTTTAAGGTATTAATCTCTTTGTAAATTTCCTCCTTCATATTCTGGATATGTTTTCTTGTTTCCTTGTGTTCTCTAATGGAGTCTTCCTTTATTTCTTCAAGCTTTCTTAAGATTATTGCTCAGAATTCTTTTTCAGACATTTCAAGGATTCCCTGCTCTATGGGGTCTGGAATTTGAGCACTACTGTATTCCTTTGGTGGTGTCAGATCTTTTTGTTTATTTGTAGTCCTAGTATTTTTTCATTAATGTTTGGTCATCTGGTAGAGGACTTGCTTCTTTTATTTCTCTGGGGTTGGCTATAAGTATAAAGACTTCCTCCTCTATCTGCAGGCTCTACTGGTGACTCTTCTTATATCACTGTAGTCAAGTGAGTGGCAGGTTGCCTGTAGAGTGGCTCTGGCTGCTACTGTGGTGGTGAACTGTCCTTGTGGTGACAGAAGGTGTGGCAGTATCTATATTACACTACCTTGGCTCCTGTTCTAGCTCTCCATGGCTGTAGACTGAGCCCCTGGTGCTGTGCAGGTCTCAGCTCACCTCAGTGTCTACTGGGCTGTGTGCGCTTCCCTTCCCCAGGTTGCCTCAGACTGGAGCTGGTGCCACAAGGGTCTGATCTCAGCTCGCCTCGGTGGCTGCTAGGCTGTGTGTGCTTCCCTTCCACCCAGGGCTTTAGACTGAGCCCTGGTGCCATGCGGGTCTTGGCTCACATTGGCAGCTGCTGGGGTATGGGCACTTCCCTCCATGCCTTAGACTGGACCTCAGTGCCACAAAGGGTCTGGTCTGGGCTCCCCTCAGCGGTTGCTGGGCTGTGTGCACTTCCTTCCCTGTATCAGTGTTGATGTCCTGATTTTGATGACTGGAGAATATCCTTATTTGTAGGCAATACACACTTAAGCATTTGGGGTGATATGCTTCAACAGGATACTTACTCTCACATGTTTCAAGAAAAAATGTTATTAAAACTTAAATAAAGTACATAAAATGTTTTTGCAAGATTGAGAATGTTCCAAAAAATTTTTTATTAAAAAATAAACTAAAAACAAATTTCCTTCATCTCATAAAGGATTTCCACAAAAAAGACACAAGAAACACACATAAAAGTCAAACACTGAAAGCATTTTTGTTGTATCTGGGAGCAAGATGGAAACAATTAAATACTTTACTCGAGTTCCTAGTCAGACCATAAGGCAAGGAAAATTATGAAGGGTCCTGAAAAAGTTCATGGAAGGATCATACTACCTTTCAATTCCGTTTTTTCACAAACTTTCTGAAGTACCCTCGTACAAACATTGGAAAAGAAATACATAACTATTATCATTGCAGATGATATGCTTTTCTACATAAAAAATTTCCCCAAAAGGTCTATGGATAAAATATTAGAATTAATAATAATTGTAGCAAGGTTGCTAGATACAAATTCAATAAACAAAAACCCACTGCATTTCTGTACACCAACAATCCATTAGAAATTGGTAGCACTTAAAATAGCAACAAAAACTTTAGGTACTAGAAGTAAATCTAACAAAACGTTACAAGTCTTTTATTGAAAAAAGTATAAGAGCTTATTGGATATGAAGTACAAATATTGTAAGATGTAAATTCTCCCTAAAATTGATCTCCTGGTTGAATGCTATTCCCATTAAAATCCCAAAAGCTTTTCATAGGACTCAACAAAATGATTCCAACATTTTATGGAAAAGCAAAGGACTAAGCATAGTTAAGATACTTTTGAAGAAGAGTAAGATAGGGAACCGTGATGATGTAATATTAAAACAGCTATATTGTATCATTTTGCACCTGGAGAGTGTCGCATATAACGGACATTTGTTTTTTTAAAGAGCAAACATTGCATTATCAGAGTAGAAAAAACAGACTCTTAAAAGTTTCATTCCTGAACCCACTGACTATCCAGATGGAAACATAAAAGTGGATCGCAACCTCATATCTTACATACACCAAAATCAATTCCTAAGTATTTGAGACTTAATTGTAAAGGTCAAAACTCCTAATTTTATACAGAAAAATAGGAGAATATTTTTATAACCTTAGAGCAAGGAAGGATTTCTTAAACAAGGATTTCTAAAAGCACAAACCAAAAAGTCTGATAAATTTGACCACATTAGATTGAAGAACATTTGTTCATCAAAGGACACCAGAGAATTATTTGTAACACATAACCGACAAAGTAGTTATATCTAGAATTACAAAAACCCTAAATCTCTCTCTCTCAAACACACATATACATGCATGCACACACACGCACATGCACACAGATAAAAGATATGACCAAGCAACAAACATTCCATAAACCACAAAGAGGTTCAACTTTATTAACAGTCAGGGAAGTGCAAATTAAAACCACAATTAAATATCACTTCATTCCACCCACATGACAAAAATTAACAAGTTGAATAATATCAAGCTTGGACAGATGTGGAACAATGGAAAACAGCATCTATTACTCATGGGGAGTACAAAAGACTGAACAACTTTGGAAAATAGTTTGGCATTTCTAGAGTAGAATATTTCCACACCTCAGAAATTCCACTCCTAATTAGATACTCCAGAGAGACTTTCACACGAATCTACCAGGAAAATGTTCACAATAGTATCTGACAGTGCAAAAAAACTGGGAAACAAACAAAATGGACATCAAGAGTAAAATGAACAAAGATATTATGTTTTGTTCATAAAATGGAACACCAATAGAGAACTGAAAATTAATGAAGTAAAGTTAAACATAAACATAAATGAAACTTAAGGAAAATACTGAATGAAAGAAGTCTCAGAGAAATACTTAACAGTATAATTTCACTTAAAGTTCAAAAGAGGCAAAACTAATATCCACATAGATACAAACACAGATGTTAAACTTAGAGGAAAAACAAAGAAAAATTCTAGATTCTGGAAAGGAAAGGCACTGCAATCAGGAAGGAAAACACAGGGAGCTCATCAATGTCTCATTTCTTAACCTGGATTGTGAGTACAATGTTATTCACAATACTCATTAAAATGAATCCTTACATTATATATACTATTTTTATGTATATTTCATAAACTCTTTTTTCCTGGAATGATGAGAAAACTGTGGGGATAGAGGACAGAGATGGAGGACCATGACAGCCCGCTTCTCTGCCACCAGTGGAAAGCATTCTGCAGCTCCTTAACTCTTCGGTGCACCCACTCGGGATGCTGCTGCTTCCAATATTCCATCCAATTACGATTACCAACACACACACACATACACACACACACACACAGACAGAACAGAATTATGTGAGGAAAAAAAATTATGTGAGGGAAAAAATTACAAGTTGACACTGGAGGTGAGAGGGAATAATGAAACAAAACATTTGCATATCACACCTGACAGTTCATAAAACACTAGCATTTATATTTCCAAATCCTCTAGCATTTGTATCTCCAAAATAAGCATCCTAAAGTAGAATAAGCCTGAATCATAGGGATCAAATATTTGGCAACCCAAATAAAATATCAGAAAGAGGTGTCGTTATGCACTTCCATTATTCCACCTTAGGTGCTTCATTTCCTACTCCAAAGTCAGAAGAGATGCTCAATGTGATAATATGATAAAAGCAAACAGGGAAAATAATGAGAAGAAATGAGACAAAGAAAATAGATGGGTATAACTAATTTTGAAAACTCTTTTGTAATATCTACTAAAGCTGGATATCTACATACCTTATGACTGTCCCAGCAATTCCACTTGTAGGTATATATACAACAAAAATGCATATATATGTTCACCAAAAGACATATACTAGAATATTGTAGCAGCACTATTCATAATAACCAAAAATGGAAATTTGTACAAATGCCTATCACCTGTAGAACAAATGAAACAACCTGTGGTATATTCACACAATAGAATACTCTACAGCAATGAGAATGAATGCAAAGAATGGATGACTCGTAAATATAATGGTGAGCAATAGAAGCCAGATATAAAATGTGTGCACACTATGGCTTCATTTCATTTCAAAGTCCGAATACAGGCAAACTCAACTAGATTTTCAGAAATCAGGTGGTCACCATTAGAAAGCTAGGGTACTCAACTAGATTTTCAGAAATCAGGTGGTCACCATTAGAAAGATAGGGTACTAACCAGAGGGACCTCTGTTCTGGTAACATTCTATTTCTTGCTGTGTGATGACTACACAGGAATTTTCAGCTTATGAAAATTCATTGAGATAGATACTTACACCCTTTTCTGTATGCATATGCTTCAAAAAACCTTTTGAAACAGGGTGCAAAAAATTAAAGTAAAAAGACAAGACACCACTAAACAATTATTTTTTCATTATGTCCCCATGTTCTTCAGATGAGGATCAAAATTCTTATTCAAAGTTCTCTAAATTAGGAGGAGGTGGAACAAGATGGCAGACTAGGTGCCCAATGTACAATCCTCCCACAGAAAGATACCAGAGCAAAAGGAGGACAGCTAAGTATAGGAGACAGCATTGGTGGAAGACGATCAGTGGGAGAGCATGGGAGGGCAGCAGGAGCCTGGCGAGGACCCTGTAAGCATGAAAAACAAGCAGGGTATGGTAGAGGAGAAAGAAGCATGTGACTTCAGCTGCCACCACATCTCCCAAAACGGGATCAGCCGGGAAGAATACTCCCTTGCAGAGGAAAGAATCTGCTCAGCCATGAACACTTCCCAACAGTAAAACTACTCCTGGCTCCTGCCATACCCTGCTGCCCCCACCACTGCTATGGTTGCCTGTGCCACTGCCTAGTCCAAGAACTGTGGCCCTTCTCCCCATCCAGGAGTTCATCCTTTGCAGTATACCCCACTGTGTGAACCATGTTGTCCACCTGGCGCCAGGCTTCTGCATGGCTCCACCCTTCCAGCTGTCTACACGCTCCTGCCTTCTAGCCACCTGCATGGATCCAGCCTTCCAGCTGCTTGTGCAGGTCCCAGCAGCCCATGTGATGCTAACTATCAGCCATAAGTGGGGCCCTACCTGCCTACCTGGACCCAGCCATCCAACCAACAGTGTAGCCCCACCCACCAACATGACCCCAACCACCCAGTCACCCATGGAGCCCCACCCACCTGGGTAGGCCCTGCCATCTGGCCACCTGCACAGCCAAACCTACTTGCGTGGGCCCAGCCATCAAACTGCATGCATGGTACCTGCCACCCCAGCTGTCCCGGCAGCCCCAGATATCTAGCCACCTGCATGACCCAGCTGCCTACAAAATCTCCTCCCACTTGTGTGGGACAGCCCCAGCCACAGACAATGCTGCCAGAACCCCCAAGAAATACTGAGTCTTCCCAGAACCAAAACTAAAACACCCCACACAAGAGGCAATATACAAAAAATCTATAGGAGGGAGTCTCTTTCCTCAAAGCCACCCCAGAGTAATAAAAGAAGCAACCACTAGATAACTAGGCATTAAAGTAAGGATACTAGAAATATGAAAAAACAAGAAAATATGAAACCACCATAGGAAAACTATAATTCTCAAATACCAGACCCCATACAACAGGAAACCATTAAGAGGTCTGAAAGGGAACTCTGAGTAACGATCTTAAAGAAAATCAGTGAGATACGAGAAGATTCAGTTAGACAATACAACAAACCAAGAAAATCAATATAGGACATGGAGGAGGAAATTTACATAAATAACATAAAAAAGAATGTAGCAGAAATCATGGAACTGAAAGACTCATTCAACAAAATAAAAACTACTATTAAGAGTGTAAGCAGCAGGCTAGAGCAAGTGTAAAAAGAACTTCTGATCTTGAAGACAGTCTTTTTGAAACAACTCAAAAAAAATAGAAACAAAAAATGAAGAAAATCTAGGAGAGCTAGAAAAATACCTTAAGTGCACAAACATCTGAACTATGTGTGATCCAGAAGAAGAGGAGAAGAGAAAACATTGAAGACATATTCAAATAACAGCAGAAAACTTCCCAAGTATTGGTAGAGATATAGACTTCCAGATCCCAGAAGCTCAAAGACCCCCAAACAGATTGAATCCAAAGAGGTACTCTCTGAGACACAATGTAGTCAAACTACTAAACATCAAAGACAAAGAGGGAAGCCTGAAAATAGCAAGAGAAAGGCATCAAGTCACCTATAAGGGAATCTGCATCAGACTAGAAGCAGACACTCTACAAGATCAGAAGAGAATGGATTGATATATTCAAAGTACTAAAAGAGAAAAACTAACAGCCAAGAATACTATTCCTGGCAAGGCTATCCTTCAGAAATGAAGGGGAAATAGTGTATTTCTCAGAAAGGCAAGAGCTGTGGGAGTTCACCACCACACGACCAGCTCTACAAGAAATGTTTAAGGAACTCCTGCACCAGGAACCCCCAAAATGACAATCACCAGCATGAATACACAAGAAAGAACATACACCACTGGTAGAGTACATATGCAAACAAGAAAGAGAAAGAAACTACACCATACCACTTCAAAAAACCAGTGAAAACCAAAGCCAAACAGTAAAAGAGAAAGAAGGGAACAAAAGATATCTAAATCAACCATAAGAAAAGCAATTAAATGTTAGGAGTAAGATGATACTTTCAATAACAACCCTAAATGCAAATGGATTAAATTCCCCACTCAAAAGACACAGACTGCCTGACTGGATTTAAAAACTAGACCCAGCTATATGCTGACTACAAGAGACCCACCTCATCTGTAAAGACACACACAGGGCCAGGGGAGGCCAAACCCAGCCACAACTAGGCACACTGCCACAGTTGCCCTGGGGCCCTGCCACTGGAATCCTGAGGCATGGAGCCAGGGGAGGCTGAACTCAGCCGAAATCAGGCACACTGCTACTGCCGCCAGGCCAGGGCCCTGCCGCTGTGATCCTGTGGCATAGTCCAGGGGAAGCCAAACCTAGTCGCAACCAGGCATGCTGTCACCACCACCCCAGGGCCCTGCCAGGATCCTGGAGTCAGGGAAAGCCAAACCCAGCCACAACCAGGGAAAGGGCACATCAAAAATACCATTTCCACCCAGGTAACCCACTATAGCCACCGCAATGGCCACAGCTGTAACAAAAGCAGCTTGTCACTATAGGAGTAGCCACAGCCACCATTCAGATGGCATGCTAGACACTCAACTGCATTAACATTTGATACAAGGAGAGTCACCAGCAGAGACCAAAAAAAGAAAAAACAGAAGAAGAGGTCCTCTCTCTCCATAAAGCACACCCCAGAGTAATAGAAGAGGCATCTGTGATACAATAATAGTAGGTGACCTGAACACACTTATCTCAGTACTGAACAGATCATCTAAGCAACAAATCAAAAGAGAAACAGTTACTTTATCACAGGAGAGAACAAACTATGGTTATTAGACAGGGGAGAGAAAGGGGGTGGGGACAGATTGGATAAGTGGCATAAAGAGTAAGTATGATTTGTAACAATGAACATGCTAGTAAGAAAAAAAAGGACACAGACTAATAGTGAAGGAATGGAAAAAGATATACTGCGCAAATGGAAACCAAGAACAAGCATGAGGAGTTATTCTTCAGACTTCAAAGCAAAACCATAGAAAGAGACAAAGAAGGCCATTATATAAAGATAAAGGGATCTATCCAGCAAGAAGACATAACAATCATAAATATATATATGTATCCAGCACTGGAGCACCCAGATATATAAAGCAAACTCTTTTAGACCTAAAGAAAGAGACTCCAATATGATAATAGTTGAGGACCTGAACATATCTTTCTCAACACTGGACAGATCATCTAGGCAAGAAATCAACAGAGAAATGCAGGATTTAAAATAAACTTAGGCTAACTGGACTTGGCAGATACCTATAGAACTTTTCACCCAACAACTACAAATATACATTCTTCTCATCAGCACATGGAACATTCTCCAGGATAAGTCACAAATCAAGTCTCAACAAATTAATAGTATCTTTTCAGACCACAACAGATTTAAACCAGAAATCAATAACAAGTGAAACTTTGGAAACTATGCAAACACATGGAAATTAAACAAAATGCCTCCAAGAAGAAATTAAACAGGAAATCAAAAAATGTCTTGAAACTAATAAAACTAAAGACACATAAAACCAAAACCTGTGGAATACAGCAAAAGCAGTACTAAGAAGGAAGTTTATTGAAATAAATGCTTAGATAAAAAGAATAGAGAGATCTCAAATAAATAATCTAATGCTGCAATTCAAAGAACTAGAAAAACAAGAATAATCCAATAAAAATTAGTACCTGGAAAGAAATAATAAAGATCACAGCAGAACTAAATGAAATAGAATACCCCAAAATGATACAAAAGATGAATGAAGCAAAAAGTTGGTTTTTTGAGAAGATAAACAAATAGACAAACGATTAGCTAGGCTAACTATAAAAAGAAGAGAGAAGACTCAAATAACAAAAATCAGAAATGAAAGAGGAGACATTACAACCAATACCAGAGAAATACAAAAAATCATTAGGCACTTTTATAGGCAACTATACACCAACAAATTTGAAAACCTGGAGGAAATGGATAAACTTCTGGACACATACAAACTACTGAAACTAAGCCAAAAAGAAGGAGAAACCTGAAGCGACCAACAACAAGCAACAATACTGAAGCAGTAATCAGCAGTCTCCCAACAAAAAAACACCCAGGTACGAACTATCAGAAAAAGAAATCAAGAACACAAGCGCATTTACAATAGTCACCAAAAAAACCCCCCAAAAAACAAAAAAAACCCTAGGAATAAATTTTACCAAGGAGGTGAAAGATCTACAAGGAGAACTACAAATCACTGCTGAAGGAAATTAAAGAGGACACAAAAACATGAAAAAGACATTACATCCTCTTGGATTGCAAGAGTTTACACTGTGAAAATGTCCATACGACCCAAAGTGATTTACAGATTCAATGCAATTCCCATCAAAATACCAGTGATATTCATCACAGAAACAGAAAAAAAATCCTAACATTCATATGGAACAAAAGACCCCAAATAGAACAATCCTGAGCAAAAAGAAAAAAAGCTGTAGGCATTACACTACCTGACCCCAAATTATACTACAAAGCTATAGTAACCAAAACAGCATGGTACTAGCATTAAAACAGACACTTGGACCAATGGAAGAGAACAAAGAACCCAGAAATCAACCCAAATACTACCAACTGATCTTTGACCAAGGAACCAAGAACATACATTGGGTAAAAAATTGCCTCTTTGGGGCTTCCAGTCAACATAGCAGAATAGATGGTCCCTACCGTCACTCTCTCCCACAAATCAACCAATTTACAACTATTAAAAAGCAATGATAGCCAAGCTAGGGCTGTTAGAACTCAAGGGAAGAAGAGGAGAGACCTATGGAGTGCATGAAGGTGGGAGAAGCCACAATGAAAGAAAGCACCACTCTGTTTCATGCCCTGGCCACTTCAAGGCTGGAGCTGGTGAGTGCACAAAGCAAGAGTTGGCAAAAGCTGCAGCTGTGCCCAGGAGTTGCTTGGAGGCTGCAGGGGAGAATAGGGCCTTGGTGGCCCCCAGGCCAGCAAGACTACTAATAGGGTTCCCGTGGACCCACAACGGCTGAAAAAAAAGAGCCACTCAGAGGCCAGTGAGTCACCATAAAGGACCAGTGCATGGCCTATCCCATGGGAAGTGTTTGGAGAATGGCGGAAGGGGAGACAGGCCCACTGGGAAAGCACTGGGGCACAGCAAGGACAGCTGATCTGCCTCCAAATCCGCAAAGGACCACTCAGTGGAGACTGGTCAGGAATATAGAACTACTGGGGATACAGATCACTGAAAAGACTCAGGCCCAGACTAGAGTTTCTAAACAACTCAGGTGTACTGGACCTCATGAATCCCAGAAGCACCTATAAAGTCAACCATTAAAACCTGAGCTGCACAAAAAGCTTTCCCCAGGTAATCAGCAGCAAAGCAACAATTTAACTCAACCACAGAGCCCACAGGAAGTTCCCCCATTTTAGAAGTAAGCAAAGGACAACAAATTAGCTCCAGTGCATTGTTTAAGTGGTAGGAACAGCATTTAATAATCCAACACGGAAATGAAAGAAAAAACAAAATACCCACAGACCAGAGACAAAGTTTGACATTAACTAGCAAAGGTTTCTCATCACCAAAGAAAACCTACAAAACCTAGAAGGACCGGATGTCCCTTGGGCTACCAAGCCAGGGAGGGGAGAGGACTGGGGGCCTCAGCCATGCCCCCCAACACATGCAACCAGTCACAAGGGTGGGGGGCCAAGGGCCTCAGCCATGCCCCACCAATACCTGCAATCTGCCAGTAACAACCACTTAGCCACGGCAGGAAGCGCCCCAAGCTCTCCCACACCAGAATGGTGGGGGGCCAAGTGCCTTGGCCACACACACCCCAACACTCACAACCAGCCCAGCAACGAACACCAAGCCACCACAGGAAGTGCTCTGGGCTCCCAAGCTGGAGTGCTGGTGGGGCAAGGGCTTCAGCCACACCCCTCTGACATCTGCACCCTGCCCAGCAATGACCAAGCCACTGCTGGAAGCCCCCTGGTCTCCCAGGCAGGAACGAGGGGGGTGCCACAGTCCTCAACCCTGCTCTTCCTCCTTCCTCCTTCTCCCACACTATTTCTTTCCCCTTTCCTTTCTCACCCTCACCCTCAACTGCTTTGCAACAACATCATAGAATGTAAAAAAAAAAAAAAAAGTAATATTAATAAACTTAATAAAAGAAAAATTTCTTCACAATATATTTCATGTACTTAACAACCAACTTTACAACCTTCTTAACATGTTTCCATAAAACTGATGCCTATAAACTAAAACTAAATACATAAACTGAAACTTTTAAGAAGCAGAAACATGTCTTTTCAAAAATAGGTCTGGCAAAAAGGAATTGTTAGTTGAGCAGTTTTCACTAAAATAGTGAAGCTTTATCTCAGTTTCATATCAAAATTATAAGTGTAAATTGTCCAAAGAACAGATATTTTACATGGTAAGCATTTAAAATAATAAAGAATTAATATTAAGTCTTCAAAAAAAAAAAGATTGCCTCTTTAATAAATGGTGCTAGGAAAACTGGACATCCATAAGTAGAAAATGATAGTAGACCCATACCTCTTGCCATATATCAAAATAGGCTCAAAATGGGTTAAAGACTTAAATATAAGACCTGAAACTATAAAACTACTGAAAGAAACACAGGGGAAACACTTCAGGAAGTAGGAATGGGCCGAGATTTTATGAATAAGATGCCAAAAGCTCAGGCAACAAAAGAAAAAATGAACAAATTGGATTATATCAAACTAAATAGCTTCTGCACAGAAAAAGAAACAATTAACAGCAAAGAGGCAACCAGCAGAATGGGAGAAAACATCTGCAAACCATGCATCCCACAAGGAATTAATATCCAGAATATACAAGGAACTCGAACAACTTAACAATAAAAAAACAAGTAACCCAGTTAAAAAATGAGCAAAGGAGCTGAAGGCATTTCTCAAAGGCAGATATATAAATGGCTAACAGACATGAAAAAATGCTCAGGATCACTAAGCATCAGGGAAATGGAAATCAAAACCACACTTAGATATCATCTCATGCCACTTAGACTGTTACCAAAAACAGAACAACAAATGCTGGCGAGGATACAGAATAAGGTGAACCCTCCTACGTAGCTAGTGGGACTGTAATTTATTGCAGCCTTTACGGAAAACAGTATGGAGGTTCCTCAAGCAACTACAGATAGAACTGCCATACAATCCGGCAATCCTGCTACTGGTAATATACCCAAAGGAATGGAAATCATCATGTTGAAGGGATATCTGCACTCCCATGTTTATCATAGTTCTACTGACAATAGGCAAGAGTTGGAAACAACCTAAATGTCTATCAATGGACAATTGGAAAAGGAAAATGTGGTATATTTACACAGTGGAATACTATTCTACAACAAAAATGAATGAAATTCTGCCACTCGCAGCAACATAGATAAACTTAGAGAAAAATCATGTTAAGAGAAATAAGTCAGGAACAGAAAGAGAAATAGTGCATGTTCTCACTCATAAGTTTGAGCTAAAGAAGACAAATAAGCAAATAATTTTTTTTAAAAGAAAGAAAGAAAGAAAGAAAGATACAGTAGTCACAATAATACACTGAACTTTCAAAAGGAGAGAACAGAACTGAAGTTACCTGAGGTGGGAAATGTGGAAAGAAAAAGGTGTTTAGTGAAAAACTGGTAAACGGTCACAAAAAATTATTATGTTGTATAATGCTGAATACACTAATTATCCTGATTTGAGCATCACATATTGCACACAGGCATTGATATTCAATGTGGTACCAAAGAGATATATACAATCATGTTTCACTAAAAAAAAAAAAATTTAATCTCTAAATTAGACAATAATATATGCAGAGGTGTTAAGCTAAAATAATTCAAAAGTCCTAGGTTTAAAATGCACTCTACATTAATATTGAACTGAGTGACTTTGAGAAAAGCAATTAAATCTCAGTCTCAGTTTTCTGACCATTAAAATGGATCACTATTGTTATGATGACTGAACGAGGCACACAAAAGTACTGTTTAAACTAAAGTAATCTTCAGCTGAATATAACAAAAAATGGATCAAAGGCCAAATATAATGGTTTACGATGTTTAAAATGTTGTGTTCAGTGAGAATTTTGTTCAAGTGAACTCTTAATCAGAGGATATTTAATAAAATAAAGGTCCCATTGTCTGGGTTTGGCTGAGGGTATGCGTAATGACCATAAGGAGAGTGATGGAAGCAACCTTCACACTCTCCCCTCTCTGTTGTCCCCCAAGCTATCTCCTAGAACACCATTGTGTGCAACAGGCTTTGGAATCATACAGATTGGGGTACAAAATCCTGATTTTATCACTAATAAAGCTTCTGAGCCACACCTTCTTCAATTACGAGATGAAGCCAATATCACCTACTTTTCACGGACTAGAGATAATGTATATCAGAAAACCTAGAAGAATGCCCAGTATGTAATACATGACCTTTCTAGAAAAGTTTTACATACACAAATCTTTAAGACATATGCATTTAAAAAGCACTAAAATTCAAGTATATTCAAAGTAATTAATTTAAGAACTTTAGCCTAAAATTTGGATGTCTGAAATACTATGATTTAAGTCATTTCTCTGCTATTCATTTTCCACGAATCCCTTCAAGTAATATTTTTGAAATACCAACTTGGCCAAGTGACTCATCTGGCTTACTACTGCTAACAGAATAATGCCAACGCTCCTGTTGTAGCACAAGAGCCCTTTACCATCTGCCCTAAGTCTATCTAGCATTCAAGCCTCCTCTCTAGTACCCTATATTTTAAACATATCCAGTTATTAATTGATCTTTGAATAGCACACGTAGTTTTAAAAATAACCTTTATCTTTCAGAAACAGTGAATGTGCATTGTGAAAAATTAAAAATTAGAAAATGTAGAGAAAAAAAAGATATCACATTCTCACCATCGAGGTATCATCACTATTTATACCTTATAGCATATCCTTCTGGAGATATATAGATACACATATAGACACAGATACATGATCATAATGTACATACTACTTTAAAACCTGCTTTCTTCAGTTAATAATCTCCACCCTTCCATTTCAGTAAATTTCAGTCTCCTTGTATAGGCCATATTCAGATTTCCCCAACTGTTCTTTATAGCTGATCTATCCAAACCAATACCCAAGTCCAAATCTCACACTGCATCTAGTTGTTCCTTGCATTTATTTTAACGTAGCACTGTCACTTCCCCCCAACCATCTTTTTTAGTAATATTAACAAGCTAAAGAGATTGCACTGCTTTTCCTACAGAAATGTCCAACATTCTGAATATGTCTGGTTTCTTCCTTTCTTATTCTTCTATCACATGTTTTTCTAGATGCAGAAAAAGATAAAGTGTATGACCCTTTCAGGTTAAAACTGTGGGAATTACTTGAAAATCTGCATAAGGAATGAACATACTCCCAGTCTTCTACCTTTATTTTCCAAGGAAAAACTAAGAGGTTTCTTCTCTGGGAAACTACAACCACCTCAGAAGGAAAACTTCTTCACTTAGTAAGTGTTGAAGTTCCTCCGACATATATCCATCACCATAAATTGAAAACAGCAGGTTGACAAGTCCAGCCCATGTACAAAGAGTACTGAATCAACTTTTTAGTTCCTCACTCTGAAATCTTAATAAACAACAAAGAATCATTATATAGTTGAAGAAATATTCCAAAATAAAGAGAAAACAAAATAAAGAACAAAATGACCCTTTAGAAAGAGAAAGAATGCAGGGAACCAGATTTTTTGTTTTATTTCTTAATAAAACAGAAAAAAAAAAAAACTTTCTACTCAATATAGTTCCTGAAAAAACAATAATTAAATGATAAGAATAAGAAACAGTATACAATCAATAAATACTTCTTGGGAACTGAAAATATAATTGCCATGAGAGTTAAATAAAAGCTGAGAGCTAGAATATAAAGTTGAGGGAATATACCAGAAAACATAATCAAACCCAAAGAAAAGGAAAATATAAAATAAATAAATAAAAGATAAAGAAATTCAATTCAGAACCTCTAGTTTCTGATTCCTAAAAATTAGAGAAAGATAACAGAGAAAATGAGGAAAGAAAATAATCACAGAAATAACATGAAAATTTCACAGTACATGAATCTCCAACAACTCCATCAACTGCTGTAAGCTCTATGGCTGAATATTTCAATCACAGAATATCTTTCAGCCTTGGAAGGACTCCAGGAATCACAGATTTGAGAAGAATCCTCCATTTTCTTGTCCCCAGCCTTAGCACAGAAAAGTTTCTTTTCAAGGCCAAAGATAGAGCCAGAGCCAGAGCCAGAGCAGAAGCCCCCGGCGTCCTGCAATGGGGGGCTGAGGGCCTCAGCCATGTCCACGGCTGACCACAACCAGGCCAGCAACAGAACCAGAAGCCCCCAGGGTCCTGAGATAGGGGACCAAAGACTTTAGCCCCATCCTCCAGCTGCAATCAGGCCAGCAATGGAGCCAGCTGTGTGCCAGCCCTGTACCCACCTTATCCCCTCCTCCCCCAACACCCTAGAATGTACTTATTAAAAAATTTTTTTTTAATTTTTAAAAAAGTTTGTTTTCAAAAGGTAGTCAACTACCCACAAGAATAGGGAGAAGTAGTAAAAAAAAAAAAAAAAATCCATAACCAAGTAATATAAAATAATTTACATGACTTTAATAGAATAGTTATACTGTCATTATTAACACAGGATCAATATTTCACATCAACCACCCTTCACTGGGCATATACCATGAGTTTTGTTCTGATGGCCACCAGAAATTCTAAGACTTGTTCCCTGCTCATATGAAGCTAAAATATACAATCCTGAGGAAAGTGATGCAAAAAAGAAAGTGAGTAGTAAAGAAAAGTCAGGTCGTTCTTTCTCAACCATAGTTTTAAACTAAATTTGGCTAGTATACAAAATACAAATATAGATTTAAAACCAAACCAAAGATATGTGTGATTTAAGATTAGTATTTTATTTCTTGGTTTTCTCCTATGCAACTGACCTTGTCTGTAAATGCTAAATGCTTAAAAAAGAAAGTACTACTGTATCAGAAGCCAGGTTCTACCATCAGCTCATCCTGTGACTTTGAACAAGCTGTATCACTGCTGTGAGTCAATATTTTCTCAAAAAAAAAAAAAAAAAAAATGAGAGGACCGGAAAAGATTAAACTTGAAGGTACCAAACAAAAATTATATTATATGACTATCACATGTAACTAATAACTCCTGTTTCTTATTTCTCATTTAGCTGAAATTATAGCAGCAGCTACTGATTACTGAATGCCTGCTATGTTTCACATATTAGATTGCTCAGTTTACAACTACTATTTCTAATTATCTCAACAACCTTAAAATGCAGATACTACAAAAATGAGAAAACAAGCAAAGAGAATGGCTTACCAAATATCACACAGCTCATAAATGCTGGAAACTGTGCTTTGAGACCATAATGCAAAATCCCATATTTTTCTCCCACAAAAGTTTCTATTATGTACTATTTACAAGCATTATTTCTACAGAAATCTAAGTAGACATTAGAAACCAAGTAACTTTAAAAAAAAAAGAAAAAAGCAAACAACTCTTTTGCAATTCAAAATATCAGAAATGGAAATGTTCTTTCCGTACTCACCTGATGCAGCAGACGTTTCAGTTTGAGCAACTGAGTTTTTACCGAAGTGCAATCCTGGACCATGTGCCGGAGGGTCATCTCATCCAGTATCACTGTATTTTCTGGTACATCTACAAACATCTTCTGAGCCTGGAAAAAGGGGGTCCATCCATAGCTTTCAAAATGACCCAAAGGAGATTCTCTATAGGGAGAGCCTCTGCAAGGGCAGGGGAAGAAGGTGGAGGGGAAAGATACATTATATAATTTCAGAAAGAAATACAGGTAATGAAATTACAGCAGAGATTATGACAAATCATAACGTTATCGCAAAGCTTTTGACTTGTACTCACCTCAGTCGCTGAATGTGTTTCCACTGAAACATGCAATCAGCTCTAGTTGTTATTAAAACAATTATCTTCTGTACGGCACCCCCCCCACCGCCCTTTTTGTGTATTTTACGCTTTGGTTGAACAAACTTTCTTCCTTAGGAACCAGAATAGAAACAAAATACTCTAGAAAAGGCTTAAGAGGAAAAAATTATACTTATTCTTCCTTTTCTGCACTGATTTCCTGATCTTCAGCTTTTGACTTTGCTTGGCCTCTTAAACTGCCTTTTCTAGCCCTGTAACTTTGTTACCCACATTAATTCCCAGTTTGGACACACCCTTGGACTCCCATTTCTTGAAAGTTCCAGCAGGCAGTTATGACAGATAAACTGCTATTTCCTTTCATTTGTTTTTACACTGTTGATAAATCATCCTTTCCAATAAAGATTAAACAAGGTTTTATAAAAGTCTTATATACACCACATATTCCCTAATCTTAAACTGCATTAAAAAAATCTACTTTAAAACAATTTTAGACTTCTCTTCAGTTTCACACAATAATATACATGTTGAATAAGAACAAAAAATTAAGGATAATGTGTTTCATGGGAGTAAAAAAAAGTATCTTAATGAGAAGTCATGGCTACAGCAATTTTTAAAAATTACTCAAATTATGACAAGAACTTATTATATATGTGAAATACCAATATTTAAAATAACAACTGAAAAAGTGTTCTCTCCAACACTTTAACATGTCAGGATTAAATTCATAATGCATAAATTTGCAGAAGTCACAATACATTAAATTTCAACCATTTTAAAAAGGTAGAAAAATGGTTTCTACTAAATTTTCAAGCTTTTAACAAACATCCCTATGTCTCTGAATTCTCCATATTCAATGAGGTTGATTTTCACAAGATTATTTTTCTCTGAAACTATTTCTCATAAGTATTTCAGGCCTTTCTTTTTTTTTTTTTAAGAATTTTTAAGTTGCTGATCCATAACTAAGAAATTAATTTAGTCCCATATCATTCTGCTTTATTTTACTGGTTCAAAATATTGCTGAATTATTAAATTTCAAATACTGATAAATTAATTAGTATGAATTTACTTATCCATGATTGGCTGGATGTACAATCTAGACATGGACTGATAAATTACAGTAATAAAAAGCTATAAAAAGAGTTAAGACAAAAATAAAGAATCACCTAGTGAATGAACATTAGAGATAAAAAGAGTTATATTTTAAGAGAAAAAGGTTAACATACTTTGGGAAATTTTCCTGGGTAGGAAAAATTTAGGATGAGTATGAGGTTTGGGTATGACTGAAATGAAATGCTAAAGTTTCCCAAAAAAAAAAAAAAAAAAAGTAAAGGCACAAAGTACAAGACATGTTTTCCAGGGACAAGGAGACTCAAATGTGGCTTATGATGCCACAGATAGCTTGAATCCAATTTATTCTTCAGCTTTTTCCCACAACACCCCTCAGAGTGACTTCTTAATCCATAGCTAATTACCTGAGATTTCCAAAGCATGCTACAATCTCTCTCATCTCCAAATGCACGTCTCAACCTCTCTTTAGTTTATGCCAATCTACCCATCCTCCTCTCCACTGCATACATGAACTGAATAACTCCTCACGTTAAGTTATTTGGCACTTCTTCAGCAAAAGTTTTCTTAATCCACTAAATCAGGAGTTGACACTTCCATAGCAGTCCTTACAGAGTCCTGCACTGTGTCCCACTATACCATTTATCACAGTATACTGTGTTTGTTTACAATCCATGCCAAATTATAAACTCCATGAAGAGGCATACTGTATATTCTTTTCCTTTGTATCTGGGCTTTATTTGTTTTTGTACTGAATGGGTAAGGAGCACAAATTTTAACCACTAGGATTTTTTTTTTTTTTTTTTTTTGTCTTTTTTGTGACCAGCACTCAGCCAGTGAGCGCACTGGCCATTCCTATATGGGATCCGAACCCGCGGCGGGAGAGTCGCCGCGCTCCCAGCGCAGCACTCTACCAAGTGCGCCACGGGCTCGGCCCACCACTAGGATTTTTTTAAAGCATTCATATCTTTGAGATTCTAAAATTCTGTTGTGACATGACAAAAGCACTGCTTTAGAATTAAAATCTGGAAATGGTCACATTAAAAATAGTCCCAGTTAATAATCAAGTTAAAATCGTGCCAAGTGAGTAAAAGAAAAATTAGAGACAAAAGATACTGAAGGAGAGTGGTCGGCAGTCTATATAGCATGAGAATAAGGTAGGAAATACAACTTACATTTTAGGTTAACATAAATGTGAACCAAATGTGTGGAACTAATGAGTTAAAAATATTTGAAGAGAAGAGTCAACAAGTCTTAAAGACTCACTAACTATGCACACAAAGAACTGGCCTCTAGAAAAGCCAATTAGATTAAAGAGCCAGCTCTGGCCTCAAATTTAGGTGTAAATCATAGTAGACAGTAACTAGCTATTAAAAATACTTAATACATTTGGGCCATAGTTTCTTTAACTCTCAGTGTCTCCACCGCCTGCTGAATAAAGTTCTTACGCCTTAGGTTGCATTCAAATATTTCCACCATGAGATTCTAAACTAAACTTGTACCTTCTCCTAGTAATGAAATGCTACTTCCTTCAGAAGCCCTTTCTGATCCCCTCAACTAGACAAAACTACCATTTTATGATTCTTAATTTATTTTACTGCATAAATTAAGGAAAAATATATACTTATCAATTCTAATTGGATTGTAAACCATTTGAAAATAGAGCCATATTTTATACATTGTTATATTACCTGCATAGATCATCTGAGTTCAAATCTCAGCTGTCATTTACTAGATATATAATACAAAGACCAAGTTACTTATCCTCTCTGTGATTCACTTTCCTCATCTATAAAATGGGGGATAATAGCTGTACTTACCTTATTAGATTGGAATAGGAATTAAATGAGGTAATATATGACGATACTTTAAAAAGTTTGTGGAAAAATAGAAGTGAAAGATAATACAAATATTACATGAACTTTTGAAGTACTCTTGTATGTTACAGTGCTTGGAACAGAGCATGACATACAGTAAATATTAAATAAACAATTAGTATTGCATTATGATTGTTATTATTAATAATTTCAAACTTCTTTTTATTGAAAAAAATTTAAAACAAATGTCAGAAGAATACTACAATGATCAACCATAAACTTCACCTATATTTACTGACTATTAAAATATTGACAAATTTGCTTTAAATCTGTATATTCATTGCTAAACCATCTGACAATAAATAAAACATAAAACCACTGGAGGAGCATTTACTGGAAAAAAATAAATATAACTGAGAAGGCTAAGAAGCAGAAAGAGACAAAGATGGAACAGAAGGCAAATATATAACCAAGGTTATTCTCAGAAAACAAAAGGAGACTATGACGATGTCAGAGGGTGGGGAACATAGGATAGAAAGCTAATGAAGATTTTGAGATTTTAGATTCTGAGAAAATGATGTAGTTCACACATGAGAAACTAAATCTTAGAAAAAGAATGGGAGGTAAAAATCACTTTCTAAGACCAAAGGCACGAATCCAAGGACAAAGGCATAAAGAGGCTGAAAGGAATAAACATGAGAAAAAGAGGAACTGCGGGCCATAACATCCCATACTAAGTTGACAGGTATAAATCTGTATGTGTGTATAAATTTTAACAGTAATGGATTTCTAGCAGAAAAATTACGTAGCAAAAGCAAAACTGTAAGCTGCTATGATGTGGATTCCTTAAAACAATGGTACATTAATGAAAAGAGAATCTATGTAGACTATCACAGTCCTGGCAGGCTGGTTGATATGAACTAATAGGGATATGGGTCGAGGCAAAAATGAGTTCAGTGGCTAGAAAAGCATGAGAAAGAAATGTCCACTATCACCAATATTACCTAACATTATCCTGAAAGTACAACCAATAAAATCAACAGGAAAAAACAGGATGCAGACAAACTGCAGAAAGGAATCTTTTTAAAGTATCATTTTCTTTAAACACATTTAAACTGAATCCACATACAGCAGCAGCATCTGATATTAAAACCACAAACCTAAAAAATCACATGGGTGCATAATCATTTACTGTAGTTTTAAAGGAATCTCCCCACATGGCTACATCCGTACGCTTCCAAATAACTTTATCCTTCCCCACTTCCAACAGAATATCTTGATTACTAAATGTGTGGTTTTGTGCCAATCTTAAAGTATGTGATACATAGGTTAGACTGTGAGTGCAGATGTCTGTGTAGCTGTGTGAGACAGAGATTTTTCTTTTTAATTTCTTACCTAATCTAACTCACAATTTTAATTTCACCAAATCTTTAGTATTTCTTTTCTCACATTAATAAAAACTTTATATTAAAACTTAAATATATGCACATTTGTGGCTATATTTTTTTAAATGCTAGATTCAACACAACCCTAACCAAAATTCCAGCAAGTTATTTTGTAGATATTGACAAAGTGATTCTAAAGTTTCTATGAACAGGCAAAAGACCCAGAATAGCCAATACAGTATTAAGGAAGACAACGAAAGTTGGAGGACTGACTCTGACTTCAAGACTTATTATATAAAGCTTATTATATAAAGACTTATTATATAAAGCTACCATAATGAAGACAGCATGGCATTGGTGAAAGAACAGACAAACAGATCAATTGAACATAACGGAGAGCTGAGAAATAGACTCGCATAATATGGTCAACTGATCTTTGACAAAGCAGTAAAGGCAATTCAACAGAGAAAGGATAGTCTTTTCAACAAATGGGACTGAAACAACTGGGCATCCACAGACAAAAGAAATCACCTTCAACCTTTCACAAAAATTAACTCAAAATGGATTAAAGACCTAAACGTAAAATACAAAACTGTAAAATTCCTACAATATAAAAAGGGAGATATTCTAGGTGATCTTGGATTTGGCAAAGAGTGTTTAGACACAACACAAAAAGTGCAATCCACAAAAGGAAAAATGGATGTTGAACTTCAAAAATTTTTTTAAATCTCCTCTGCGAATAACTCCATTAAGAGAATAAGACAAGCCACAGACTGGGAGAAAATATCTGCAAAACATATATCTGATAAAGGACTGTTATCTAAAATACGAAGAACTCTTAAAACTCAACATGAGAGAACAAATAATCCAATATATAAATGAGCAAAGATCTGAACAGACACCTCACCAAAGAAGGTCACAGATGGCAAATAGGCATGTGAAAAAACATTCAACATTATATATTATTAGGGAATTACAAATTAAAACAAGATACCACTACATACCTAATAATTAATGTCCAAAGCCTATTAACAAATGCTGTTGAGGTTGTGGAGCAACAGGAGCTCTCATTCATTGCTGGTAAGAGTGTAAAATGGTACAGCCACTTTGGAAGACAGTTGGCAGTTTCTTACCAAGTTAAACATATTGCTTCCCATAAGATACAGCACTAGTGTCCCTTGATATTTACCAAAATGGGTTTAAAACTTACATCCATGCAAAAACCTGTACCTAAGTGTTTAAAGAAGTTTTATTCATACCTGCTAAAACTTGAAAGCAACCAAGATATCCTTCATTAGATGAGTGAATTAAGAAACTGTGATATATCCATACAATGGAATTTTATTCAGCAATAAAAATGTGAGCTATCAAAAGCCACAAAAAAATGTAGAGGAACCTTAAATGCATATTGCTAAGTGAAAGAAGCCAATACGTAAAGGCTATATACTGTATATTTCCAGCTATATGGCATTCTAGAAAAAGCAAAACTTGGGGAGATAGCAAAAAGATCAGTGGTTGCAGGAGTTCAGGGGGGAAGGGGGGGGAGAAAGATGAATATACAGAGCACACAGTATTTCAAGGGCACTGAAACTATATTCTATATGACACTGTAATGGTAGATACGTGTCATTATATATTTGTGAAAGCCCACAGAATGTACAACATAGAGTGAACCCTAACGTAAATGATGGATTTTAGTTAATAATAAAGTATCAATATTGGCTCATCAATTCTAATAAATACACCTCAATAATGCAAGATGTTAATAATAGGAGAAACTGTACAAAAAAAGGTGAGGGAATATATGGGAACTTTGTACATTCTGCTCTACATTTCTATAACCCTAAAACTGCTTTAGAAAATAAAATCTATTAGTTAAAAAAAAAAAAAAGCATGAATGAAGGAAGAGAACCACGTCCAAAATGGAAGAATAAATATCTCCAAAAATCCACTCCTCCATAAGAGCACTGAGAACACAGGTATATTTGTCAAAACCAACTTTTTTGGAACTCTGGAAATCAACTAAATGCTTGCAACAACCAAGGAGCATTTATTCAATAAAGACTGATAAGTCTCAGTCAGAACATCAAGCTTTGTGGCATTTTAATTCATCTTATCGCCATGCCCATCTCCTTAGCTTTGTGGTAGCTTGAAAACCAAGAGCCTTACAAGTATGGTTGCTATGAAATCTAGCAGTTACTAGAGGATGGGGGGAAAATGTGTATGGAACTGTCCAAAAAGCACCATTTACAGAAACTGTTACTATGTGAACTGTCTGGCAGCTCCCTAGAAAAGGCCCATTCTCAGTACTTGTTTTATCTGAGCTGATTCAGAGCTTCCTCAGTTGGAACAGCCATAGTATATTGGTTGAAAAAAAAAAAAATCAGTGGCAATTGCTTAAAATCTCAGCTGCTTGATAATAGCAGATGGGACAAACAAGAAACTAACCAAAAAATGTAAAAGGAAAAGCCAAGAAATGAGATGTCCACAGGAGGCTTTATAATGCTCTAATATATTCTTGGGAATAGAGAAGACCAAACAAACATGTAGACGTGGGACGTGTACGTACCAAGGAAATACCTAAGAAAGCCCTAATCTTTCACCATTGGCTGACGGAGAGGCCCTGAGTAAGCAGGAAGTGAAGGCAAGGGCAGAGCTGCAAACCGATTACCAGGGTGTTGAAGGTATGACTAAACACACACAGAGCCCCTTGGCAAGGCCAGGAGGCTTACTGATTTTAGACATTTAAGGAAATCTCTGTCCAATCATCAGCTGACCACTAAACAAACCAAGCAGAGACTTCAAATATACAAAATATGGACTTTACAGAATTGGTCCAGAAAAGTCACTAAACAACAAAGATAAATCATAACAACAAATCCTGGAAAGGGAGAAATCTGATTTGAATATTTTCCACATTATTTATATTTACCTTTTCAAAATTTTTGTGACAGCAAGAAATGATGCTCATATAATTCCCTTAGTTAATTGAACAGAGGGAGGCGTGGAGAGGGGAGGGGCAGAAAGAACTTGAAGAATTAATAGCCAAAAACTTCTCAAATTTAATGAAAAACATTACACACACACACACACACACACACACACAAGGTTCAACAAACTCCAGACATGATCAACTAAAACAGACACACACCTAGAAACATAATTTAACTGTTGAAAGGCAAAGAAAAAGTGAGAATTCTTAATGCAGCAAGAAAAAAGTGACTCATCCTGTGGAAGACATGCTCAATAAGATTAATAGCTGATGTCTCATCAGAAAGCATGGTGGTCAAAATGTTCTAAGAAAAAAAGTCACCCAAGAACTCCAAAAGGTATGCAGCAAAACTATCCTTCAAAATAAAGGAGAAATTAAAACATTTACAGATAAACAAAAACTGAGAGAATTTGTTGCTAGCAGACCTTCCCTACAAGATACAGTGAAATTGGAGACTTTAATACCTCTCTTTCAATAATGGATAGAACTAGGCAGAAAATCAACAAAGAAATAGAAGACTTTTGCAACACTATACACCAACAAGACCTAACAGACATTTACAGAACATCTATAGAGATTAAATTAGTAATCAAAAAACTTGTCACAAAGGAAAGCCCAGGCCCAAATGACTTCACTGTTGAAATCTACAAAACAGTCAAAGAAGAACTAACAAAAATCTTTCACAAAGTCTTCCCAAAAACACAAGTGGAAGAAGCACTTCCCAATTCAATCTATGTTGTCCTGATACCAAATCCAGACAAAGACATCTCAGGAAAAGAAAACTATAGAACAAAAATTTCTTTAAAAATATTTACACAAAAATCCTCAACAAAACACTAGGCAAGTTGAATCGAGCAATATATATAAAAGGATTATGCAGCATGATCAAGTGGGATTTATCCAAGAAATGTAAGGTCAGTTCAACATCTGAAAATAAATCAATGGAACATACCACATTAATAGAATAAAGGGGGGGGAAGGTTATCTCAATAGGTACAGAAAAAGTATATGACAAAATCCAACACCTTTTCATGATTAAAAATTCTCAACAGGGCCAGCCGCGTGGCTCACTCGGGAGAGTGTGGTGCTGGGAGCGCTGTGGTGCTGGGAGCGCAGTGGTGCTCCCGCCGCGGGTTCGGATCCTATATAGGGATGGCCGGTGCGCTCACTGGCTGAGCGCTGTGCGGGCAACGCCACACCGAGGGTTGTGCTCCCCTTACCGGTCACGAAAAAGGACAAAAAAAAAAAAAAAAAAAATCTCAACAAACTATGAATAGAAGGGAACTTCTTCAAACTGATAAAGAGTTTCTATGAAAAACCCACAGCCAACATTATACTTTAAAAGGCTGAATGTTTTCCCCTAATATCAGAAACAAAGACACATCTGTTGGCTCTCACCAGTTCTATTCAGCTTTGTACCAGAGGTTCTAACCAGAGCAGTTAAGCAAAAGAAAAAAAAAAGTTTCTATATGGAAAAGGAAAAAGTAAAACTATTCTCAGATGACCTATCTTGTATATACAGAAATCCAAAGGAACTAAGGAGCCAGAGTAACTCAGGACAGCAGCAAAACTTACAAGGAAAAGGGAAAGTGAGCCAAGGGCCAGGTTTTTTGTGGGCTATGGGTAGGGACCAAGAAGTAGGAGATGAAATGCCCTGAGTCTCAAAAGAAAGGGACTTAAGAATACTTCGTTTAGAAGTGACAATGAGGAATGAGGACAGAGACCCCCACCTCTAAATAGCAAAGTACTAGGGTGATTGGAAAATAAGAATCCTTCATGTAAGAATGCTACTGGGGAAGTAGTACATTTGGTTAAAGGATAGATTTCAGATACAATCAGGAGAGAATGTAGGCAAAGAGGTCAAGGATGGTAGTCTGTGAGGATGTAAGAGAATTCCATACAGCATAGAGGAAGGTATAGAATAAACAGAGCAGTATTACAATGAGATAATAACAGAATGTAGATCAGTAGTTCTCAACCACCAGTCTTCTCAACACCCCTGAGGTATGGATAAGACATAATCTTATAAATTTCCATGACAATGATGGGAATTGAGGGGCAGGGAGGAAAGGGAACCAACACTCAAAAAGTTATACAATTGGAACAGAGACTTTGCACACTTAATATTAGAAAGGCCCCGGGGTTAATACATCCAAACCTTTTTAGTATTAAGGCATAGAGAGAAAAAAATAGTTTTAAGGTATGCTGGGGTAAGGCTTGTCTTGGAGGAAGTTTCTTTTTGTACTATCCATCCTTATAACTGACTCTGGGGGATCTAATGTCCCAAACCCAGCACAGCCACCCTAAACCTTGAGAAAATCAATAAACTGGTCAACTTATAACCATTCACAACAAACCAGTGTGACTAAGCCCACTTGCTGGAAAACTCTGTGATAAGTAAACCAGATTAGTGACCCCTAAAAATGCTGTGCAGTTATCTCTCCTGAGAATCATCAGTGTAGCTGATCCACAAATCGTTAGTCCTTTACACTGTGTAGAACGGATTTGTGATCATGTTTTGGTAAATGACTATATATTTTTTTACCACTTTTTGCAAAATCATAGTACATTTATACATTAAAGGCACAATGGAATCCACTGTTTTATAAAAAAACCACTTTATTATTTATTCTCATACTCATTTGACCAGAGAACCTCTCTTCGCTACATCTATTGACATCTAGGGAACAGTTTTTGGAAAATGTTGCTTAACTTTTCTGACAGCTGACTATAATCAGCTTCAGCTTGATCATTCCAAATGACAGAGATGAATACAGTCATCACTCAATATCAGTGGGGGGGGATTGGTTCTAGGACCCCCCATGGATACCAAAATCTGCAGATGCTCAAGTCACTTATACAAAATAGTGTAGTATTTGCTTATAACCTGTGCATATCCTCCCATATACTTTAAATTATCTCTAGATTACTAATAATACCTAATACAATGTAAATGCTATATAAATAGTTGTTTAGTTGTTACGCTGTATTATTTTTTATTTGTATTTTTTTATTGTTTTATTGCTATTTATTTTTTCCAAACACTTTTGACCTGCAGGTGGTTGAATACAGGGATGCAGAACTTGCAGATACAGAAGGCCTACTGTACCTCCAGATTCTATTTTGGACAGTCTGATTAAGAGTCTCACTTTAGGGCTGTCCAGTTAGCTCAGCCAGTTAGAGCATGGTGCTGATAACACCAAGCCCAGGGTTCGATCCCTGTACCTGCCAGCCACCAAAAAAAAAAGAAAGAAAAAGAGTCTCACTTTAAGCTAAAAGCCATCCACCCTTTATCTTAAACTGCATATATGATAGTTCTGATATCTAGAGTTAGAGATCACATCTACTTATTCCTCAATATGACCCAGCAATCCAGCTATGGTGAACTTAAGAGTAGTTCTCTGAAAATGCCATACCCTTCCACACATGCTTTTGCACATGCCATTTTTTCCATTTGGAATACAGACCGTCCTCCTATAGTAATCATTTCTCTGCAATCTCTATAGTCATATTTTAGAAACAGTTCAACCCTGCTATGATCACTGCACACTGTATAAATATACCCAAATATTACACTGTATTCCATAAATATATACAATTATCATGGGTCAATTAAGAAAAAATAAATAGACAAGAAAAAAAAAAAGAATCAGTTCAATGGTAACTTCCTTTATACTCCACTATTCTACACAAAAACTAGTCACTGCATGCTCCTGAAGTCCCACATACATTTCCTCATTGCGGCACTCATCGTCACTGCACTGCACTACCTCGCATTATAACTGTCCACATGTCCTTCTCTGCCTTAGACTCTGAGCATCCTGGCAGCAGGTACTATACACTAATTATCTTCATATGGGATTGAACAGGTATATGAATCTCATCTTAACCGATAAGTGCAAAGATTCCTCCTGAGCTCACTACCTGCAGAATTCTTATTATCTTAAACACAATGTTCCAAGAAGTCATTACCAATCCACAGCATTCACCTTTCACATCAACTCCAAATTCATCCCAACTTGAGAATTTAGCAGTGTATGACTATAGGTTCTCAATAAATATTTGTTAAATAGATGAATAAATCTTAAGAGTAAGCAATGGTTATATTTTAGTTAGGTTTCTAAATTTTCATAAATTGGCCTTAAATTTACCTTTTTTATAAACTATCAAAGATTAGGGAAGCATAACCTTCATTACTGTCAATGAAGACTGCCTTTATATCAAGTTCTTGTCTGATAATACCAATTCTCTGATGTCCATTCCTTATCAGAAGCCCAGATGTGAGAAACAGAACAGCCAAAATAATGCCCAGAAGGGTATGTACTCCATGCATTCTTCTAGATCTTCTCAATTATATCCTTGCATTGAATTATAACAACAGAAGATTTTTAGTTGGACCTCGCTGTTTCATGATCCACTGAAGAACTGCATTTTCTCACTTGGACTAGAATTCTTTACAGCTTGCACTGAAGAACACAACTAAAACACAGACTTAGAAATTTATCATCATTTTTACTTTAGAAAGCTGTCTGGGACCTGTCCACCATATCAAAAGATATTCTCCTTCTAAGAACTCATGCAGGCAACTTCTCTCAGGTTTTTTCCTCATAAAAGCAAATCAATTCAGGAGAAATATATTCTTTATCTTACGCACACTATACACTTCGTAATGGATCAAGTTTTATTCTTTGCTGTTGCTGCAGAAAATCTCAGAAACAATTTTTTTTCTTCCTTTAGGAACTGTATGGGAACATGTTTTCCTTTCATTATTTCTTTATCCCAATTTTATCATTTGCAATGTAAATGTGCTCCAAAATGACTTCAAATCCCTTGTAAAATGAGAGAGTGAAAGGAAAAAAGTTAATAACTGCCATTGGTTGCCTACTGTAAAACAGACACTGTTTCAGGCACTTTTTTTCCCTGATCCTCAAACACTGAGAAAAAGATATTATTAACTATGTTTTACAGATGGTAAACTGAGGTAGAAGGGGTTACATAAATTCTGTAGGAATGCAAAGCTAATTTGTGCCAGGCCAGGTTTTGATCCCAGGTTTGAATGACTACAGATCCCCATTACACATACAGCCTGATCAAAGACTATCTTGTACTTCAAAAGAGAAAAGACTTCTAGCATTGTATGGTACCTTCTTTCTTCTGTTCCTAACAGTACATGTGGAATTTTAAATTTTCAACTAAAAGAAGACAAATCACTTGGCATTAATTTTACACACTGCTATTTAGAGAAATTATAAACTTTAACAAAATCAACATTAAATCATTCCCAAATGAGAACTAGTAAATCACACCACAACTTAAAGTCCAAATAGCAGATATAAATATTTATATTTATAATAAATCTAATGAAAAAAATTTGAGCCAAAAAGAAAGAATTAGACATGTTATTTCAATTAGTACTACATGTAACTGGAAATGTTTTCTAGTGCCTCTAAAAACCAGACAAAAACAGTTTTTTTTTGGGGGGGGGCCAGGAAGAATTATGATTCAAAATAAACCATAGGATAGAAAATGAAACCTAAGTTAGAATGGTACTCACCTACTCAAGTCACTTTTCCCATGGTGATGATAGTGGTCAGGATGGCTGAGGTGGTAGTGTTCCTGTCCACTCCACCTCTGGGGTGGCCTTTTCCAAAATCCTTCCTGAGACTGCCGAACATTTCTGTCTGGTCGGTCAAAGCGGTTCATATTGTCACATTCCACTAGACAGATTCAAAAGCAAAAGACTATAAACATTGAACACACTCTATAAAAGTTAACTACAGCTTGATAATTAAATCTGCTGAAAATATAAAAGGAATATTCTAAAAATACCAGTCATTTATGCTAACTAAACATAAAATCAAGATTTCCAGAGAATAACCAGTTCTTTCAGTGAAAACTGAATTTTATCTTTTTATTCAAACTGAAGTAAATTATAATACTTTTATAACACAGTCACATATGCAAACAATTAACTTCCTCACTGTTTTAAAACAAGCAAATTCTCCTTGAAATCAACATTATACATTTTAAACACCAGTTATCAGTTTTAAATGGTTTTCATCACTATTACAAGTTGGTTCTGATTTCAGAATGAAAATGACAGGAAAAAGTACATTTTAAATCTAGTAGAGAACTCATTCCTAAAAATGAATGCCACAATTAGTTTTCACTGATTTCAAAAAGCACAAATTAACTTTTTATCACTAACAAGCCACATTTTTCAAAGTAAGCTCACATTTTTAGAAAGTAAGATGCTTCAATCTGTCTGCAGTAGAGCTTGTTCAGAAAGTCTAAAATGCCACTGAAAACAAAGCCAGTATTTTGCAGCAACAAATAGTACACTCCCTGAAATCCAAATACCACAAAAACACGAAAAGAATCTCTTTGAAACACCCCAGGCTTCTTCACTTACCCAAATACTTTTTCCTCACATATCTGAGATCTCACTAAGAGAGTTTCTTTGTACAAGGGAGACATTGTGTTATCGGCTGCCTACTCAGACATAGTTGCACACAAGGCACTGCCGAACAGGCCTTCCTTCCTGCTCAACTCCCAGCCCTCCCTGTGGGAAGCAAGCCCAGTTTGCCCTGTGACTCCATCTTCACTCAGTGCTTACATAGCTACTGAGTTAAGACTGTTACTAAAAATACAGCTAAACACTAACCCAAGCCACAGAACAGGAAAGGTTTCTCTAGCCTAAGAACTACTTCACAAGAAAGTTCAAGTCTTGCAAGTTCAGAATTCCTTGTGATAAAAAGCTTTAGAAATCAACATAATTCCCAATTTAAACAAACAAACAAACAAACAAACCTCATTCACTTTAATTACTGTTTCACTTAACCAAAAACTTGAATTTGAAATATGTCAGTGTTTCGTTACAGTGTGCTGGATAAAAACAAACCTCCCCCTTCCACGAAAGGATGATGTAGTTAAAATAAAAGTATAGATGTTCAATTCTCATATACACTGAACTCATTTTAATGTACTTCCCCTTAATGTATAATGATTTAAATAAGTTTTTGAAAGGACATTAAAATTTTGTTTACATTCATTACAGAAGTCAACGGGAGGGGAAGATATACATTTTGTAGTTTTTAAATAATTATTTTAAAGAAAAAATTTTTAAAAGAAGGCTTACATTTGAAATCATTTCAAACAATTTCTTGTCATTTTACTGGGATAAATCAAGATATACTTTTTTTAAGTTCAGTTATAGAAAACCTGACATATAGATAAAGGCATGGTGACCATGATGTGAAAAAAGATTAGGAGTAGAAATGAGATTGCAAAAGAAAAAGAAATTTAAAAATAATCTTAAGGAAGTTTAAAACTGCTTTTAGTTTAGTTCCTTTAGCAACATCATTTATAAATTCACATTTGCATTATAATCATGGATTCAGTTAAGTCCCAAAATTTCATGGCATTAAAATGTTACTTTAGTTTATTCTACTTTGAAATGTTCTCAATTTATATTTCTCCTTAATTCAGGCAAGAGAAATTCCACTCATTCCCAAGCAAGAAATTTTGTCAAAAGAACCACCTGATATGTTCTTAGAAAGATATCAACACACTGTATACAGAGTAACAATAAGCAAGCAAACTAGGCAAACAGGCCAGAAGATGGGTTAAATATTGTGGGCAATTACACTGCAGAAATTGATGTACTACTTTTGTGTTTGTTAAAAGTTGTTGGTACCACATACAGACTCCAAGTAGAGGGATCTTTACTGAATCTTAAACTTGGCCATGGGGACAATGGCAAATAAGCAAACATCTGTCATGACCAAAAAAGACTGATGTTCAAATTAAGACAGAGTGTGCCTAAGCTTTAAGAAAAAGGACTGTTCCAAGACTTCAGGAAGTGTCCTGCTTATACGCTTACCTGAGGTACCCATCAATCACATGTTTATACTTTAAAATGTTGCTAAGAAGTAACATTAATGGTGATTTCTTAGAAGAGATTGAGGGTTCAGAATGGAATAAGGAAATAAAAAGCAAACAAGATTACAAGATGGAGATAAATCAAAACCAGTTTCTAGAGCCTTATAAATGAAGAATAGGGCAAATAAGACTAAGAAATAAAATAAGCCCCTCAATGTGTAATAACATAGAAATAGTACCTGTGGCAAACTAAAGAAATAGTCCTGGCAAACCTAAAGTAATTCCAATTCAAAAATTCTTAACCCAGTGTGCTGATCAAAACTATATGTAGGGCAGATTTGGCCCTATCTATGAGTTGAGGACCCCTGCTAGAGAAAAATCATAGGCATTTTGAAGGAGATCTCCAACTCCAAAGGTAAAAGGCAGTAGATTTCAGTTCTTTTACTTTGAATAGGAGACAGAGAGATAGTATCAGGACTTTTATTCCCCCAGAGAGGCAAAGAGGATCAAACATAACTAACTAAAAGGTATATGATGTGAGGATACTTACAACTAAACTTATACTCATTTTTTCTGATTTGATAAGGAACAAAATATGATACCTACCAAAAGTAACCTAGATTATTTCTCTTGTAACTTTAAAGCCCTAGGAAGGTAGAGGAAGACATGGGTAGAATTTCCATATGTGACTAACAATTGGCTATTGTCAACCAAAATTAAGGCTGTCAAGGCAGAAATAATTTTGTAAAGCTTATTAGGAGCCAACTGGGAAACACCATCCACATAGAGTCAGGGAAGTGCTCCAAAGTCTATTACAAATAACAAAGGTTTTATAGACAGAAAAAGGCTGAAGAAAGCAGAAACAAAGAATAAAAAGTGGACTGGTCAATTCAAAGTTAATTTCCTTGTAAGGTAGGGACAGGGAAGCAGGACAATAGAAAAATAACCAATTAGTTAACATCAGGTTACTTCAGGCTGTCTCTCTTGTGTAAGAATTAAAGCAGAGGGAACTTCATTATTACATCTATTAAAGATTTAAACTGGCCTGCTTGGGAAATTGGCTGTTATCTCTTTCTCTGGGCTTCTCAGAAGGTCAGACCACAACCTAAGTGACCTGGAACTTAGCAGGGGTGACTTCATTTTGATTTTTAGTCTAGTCTTTTGGGGCTTAGTGCAGGAACTTAGTCCAAAACAATTGGCCTCCTATAATTTTCACTTAACACTATGAAGATAGCAGGGAGAAATTACACACCACAAAGCCTGAGAAGAATGTACTTTGCAGGAGCCTTTACAATCAGATCAAGAAAGCTTAACTGGAATTTGGTTTAAAAGAAGAAAAGCTCATGTTAAAAAACAAAACAAACAAACAAAAAAAACGCGTACACTGTTTTATTATTGAACACAATTAGTACTGAAATAAATAAATTTCCAGAAGAAAATATAGTAATTGGAAAGTGGTCAAGGACATTACTAACCTCATATGACTACATGTTAAATAAAAAGTTTAGCAAAGAGGTGGCCTTAGAAAATTTAACGTGAAATAAATTAAAGGTATTATAACTTTGTGTGAGAATCTGAAAGTAATTAGAATCCAAAAGTGATTCTCTCTTTTTCAACAGAGAAAAGCTTATTTATTTATTTATTTTATATATATATATTTTTTTGGCAGCTGGCTGATACAGGGATCAAAACCTGGACCCTGTCTTCAAGATGGCGGCGGCTGCGGCGGCTGGCGCGGAGTAGCTGAGGTGGAAAAGGTGGCCACTGGGCCTCAGGCAGCCGGGAAACTTGTGGACCTTCCTCTGGCCATCTCTTAAGGGAGGACTGCTGCTGCTGGCCGGTCGTGGGGGCTCAACGCCACTTTGCCCCCGGCAGGAGAGGCTGCCTCATTTACAGGCAACAGCTTTGAAGTGTGGAGCAGGAAAAGAACTGATTCTTAGCTGCAAAAGCGAGTCTTGAAACAGGGAACACGGCGCCAGGGCTGCTGTGGATGCAGCCAGGATCCCGGAGGCTGGGGCCGCACTGAAGGCGGCCAGCTGCCCTATTCAGGATTCGAGGTTTCAGGCCGGCATTAAAGAAGATTCCTGGGAGCGCCCGAGCGGCGCCGCGACTGAACAGCCCGAGGCGGCAGCGCCGAGAACACGGAAGGCAACAAACCAGAGACAGAGAGCGAGCACCCAACCTGGCACAGCACTGTGAGTGATCCCTGGCACAGCTCTGTTCGGGGGCTGGATGCCCACGCGGCTCCCGCCTGCACCACCAGGCCACTCACTGACCCAGTGCTGCCTCCATTTTCCCAGGTGCGGGCAGCTCCGCCCTGCTCGGCCATCACTGAGCCCATTTGCTTGGCCTGGCGCGGGGCTTTCCGGACCCTGCGGGCCGGCCTCCTCTCCCACTCCCTCCGCGGTTCTCTGGCGGGGCTGGGGGTGTGGGGCGTCCGGACCAGTGTTGGGAGGGCTAGGAAGTACGGGCGGGCCGACTGTCACTCCACCACACCCTGGACTCCGGCCCCGGTAAACTTCCTGTTACTGGGAGGCAGATACCATCTCTGCGACCACCAGTTTGGAAAAAAGCCTAACGAATTTCTGGTTGGGAATAGTGTGGTAGGAGAGTTCCCAGGTCCGCTTGAACCTGCCGGAGAGCAGGCTGCAGGCGGGCACTAGACTCGGTTTATACCGGGGGGATACAAAGGTGAACAAGACCCAAGAAAGATCTACACAGTGCTACAAAGGCACCCAGAGAGACCGGTTGTCTGTGCCTAGCAGAAACCTGGTAGACTTCCTGGGCGAGGCGGTGCTGAGCAGGGTCTTGAAGGCCCAGCTGATAGACGAGGGGTGCAGGAGACACACCCCAGCCCAGCACAGTGTGCACAGAGCGGGGAGACGTGCGGCCAGGGAGGCGGAGACTCGACAGAAACCACACACCCGGTGGGGTCGCCACTGCACGATCTAACAGTCTGGGCCAGAGCACACGGAACGGGGAGAAGTCCTGTACAGAAAGTGAAAGCTCAACAGAGATCACACACCCTGTGGTACGTGATCCACCAGCCCAGCAGAGTCCAAGCTGACCAGAAAGGTGGATCCCCGGAGAAGCCCAAGACCCGAGGCAACCATACACACAAGACACTAGAGGCCAACTGAGCAGTCACGGCGGGAGCATACCAAATTGGCAACCGCAGCAACATCCTAGTTAGTCATTAGTCTCAAACCGGTGGACTGTGAAACCCCCTGCCACAATGAATAAACACCAAAAAAAAAGACACCAGAAATACAAAAAATCAAGAAAGTACACCACCAAAAGTTAATAAATCTCATACTCTAGATCCTATAGAACAAGAAGCCCTTGAAATAACTGACAAGGAATTTCGAGTGATAATTCTAAGGAAACTGAATGAGATACAAGAAAACTCAGCTAGACATCATGATGAAATGAGGAAAAGTATACAGGATCTGAAAGAGGAAATATACAAGGAAATCAATGTCCTGAAAAAAAATGTAGCAGAACTTGCTGAACTGAAGAAGTTATTCAGCGAAATAAAAAACACAACGGAGAGTTTAACCAGCAGGCTTGTCGAAGTTGAAGAGAGAACCTCTGAACTTGAAGATGGGCTGTTTGAAATAACACAAGCAGACAAAAAGAAAGAAAAAAGAATCAAGGACATGGAAGAAAATCTGAGAGAGATATCAGACAACCTCAAGCGCTCAAATATCCGAGTCATGGGTATTCCAGAAGGGGAGGAAAATGGAGATTCCATTGAAAACATATTCAACAAAATAGTGGCAGAAAACTTCCCAGGTATAGGAAAAATCACAGATCTTCAGATCCAGGAAGCTCAACGATCTCCAAACGTATTCAACCCAAAAAGGCCTTCTCCAAGACATGTCATAGTCAAATTGGCAAAACTCAGAGACAAAGAGAGAATCTTAAAAGCTGCAAGAGAGAAGCGTCAAATCACCTATAAGGGAGCCCCAATCAGGTTAACATCAGACTTTTCATCACAAACCCTAAAAGCTAGAAAGGAATGGGATGATATTTTCAAAAGACTAAAAGACAAAGATTGCCAGCCAAGAATACTCTACCCTGCAAGGCTATCCTTCCAAAATGAGGGGCAAATAGTATATTTCTCAGACAAACAAAAACTGCGGGAGTTCACCACCACACGACCACCCTTACAAGAAATTCTCAAGGGAGTACTGGGTTTGGTTCCTGAAAAAGAACTACCACTGCCATAAAAACCTAAGAAAAATCTAAACCCGCTAGTACAATAAAAATGGCATTCATGAAGAGAAAACAAGCTAACAAAAACACTATCTACAACCTAAGGAACCAACAAACAAAGAAACCAAACAGTAAATCAGAAAGCAAGGAACAAAAGACACCTAAGACAACCAAACAACCAATAAAATGCTAGGAATAAATCAACACCTTTCAATAACAACTCTTAATGTTAAAGGCTTAAATTCCCCAATTAAAAGACACAGACTGGCTGACTGGATCAAAAAGCAGGACCCAACTATATGCTGCCTTCAAGAGACGCACCTCACACATAAAGATTCACATAGACTAAGAGTGAAAGGATGGGAAAAGATTTACCATGCAAACAGAAAAGAAAAATGAGCTGGAGTAGCTATTCTTATATCTGACAAAATAGACTTTAAACTAAAAACCATAAAAAGAGACAATGAGGGACACTACTTAATGATAAAAGGACTGATCCATCAAGAAGACATAACAATCATAAATATGTACGCACCCAATGTTGGAGCAGCCAGATTTATAAAACAAACTCTATTAGACCTAAAGAAGGAAATAGACACTGATACCATAATAGCAGGGGACCTGAACACTCCACTGTCAATATTAGACAGATCATCTAGGCAAAGAATCAGTAGAGAAACACAAGATCTAAACAAGACTCTAGACCAATTGGAATTGGCAGATATCTACAGAACATTCCACCCAACAACCTCAGAATATTCATTCTTCTCATCAGCACATTGATCATTCTCCAGGATAGATCACATATTAGGTCACAAATCAAGTCTCAATAAATTCAAAAAAATTGGAATTATCCCATGTATCTTCTCAGACCACAATGGATTAAAACTAGAAATTAATAACAAACAAAACTCTGGAAACTATACAAACACATGGAAATTAAACAGCATTCTACTTAATGACATATGGGTCCAAGAAGAAATCAAGCAGGAAATCAAAAAGTTTATTGAAACTAATGAAAACAATGATACATCATACCAAAACCTGTGGGATACTGCAAAAGCAGTATTGAGGGGAAAATTTATTGCATTAAATGCTCACTTCAGAAGAATGGAAAGATGGCAAGTGAACAACCTAACACTTCACCTTAAAGAACTAGAAAAACAAGAACAATCCAATCCTAAAGTTAGCAGACGGAAAGAAATCATTAAGATCAGAGCAGAACTGAATGAAATTGAAAACCAAAAAACAATTCAAAAGATCAACGAATCAAAAAGTTGGTTTTTTGAAAAGATAAATAAAATTGACAAACCATTAGCATGGCTAACAAAAAAAAGAAGAGAGAAGACTCAAATAACAAAAATTAGAAATGAAAAAGGCAATATTACAACTGATTCATCTGAAATACAAGGAATCATTCGAGACTACTATAAACAACTATACGCCAACAAATTTGAAAATCTGGAGGAAATGGATAAATTTCTGGACACACACAAGCTCCCAAAACTGAACCGTGAAGACGTAGAAAATTTGAACAGACCAATAACAATAAAGGAGATTGAAGCTGTTATCAGAAGGCTCCCAACAAAGAAAAGCCCAGGACCAGATGGATTCACAGCAGAATTTTACCAAACATTCAAAGAGGAATTGACACCGATTCTTTACAAACTATTCCAAAAGATTGAAACGGACGCAAATCTCCCAAACTCATTCTATGAAGCAAACATCATCCTGATACCAAAACCAGGTAAAGATATAACCAAAAAAGAAAACTACAGGCCGATATCCTTGATGAATATAGATGCAAAAATCCTCACTAAAATACTAGCAAACAGAATACAGCAACACATACGAAAAATTATTCATCACGATCAAGTGGGATTCATCCCAGGGATGCAAGGTTGGTTCAACATACGCAAATCAATAAATGTGATACACCATATTAATAAACTCAAACACAAGGACCATATGATCATCTCTATAGATGCTGAAAAAGCATTTGATAAAGTTCAGCACTCATTCATGACAAAGACCCTCTATAAGTTAGGTATAGAGGGAAAGTATCTCAACATAATTAAAGCCATATATGCCAAACCCACTGCCAATATCATCCTGAATGTGGAAAAGCTGAAAGCTTTTCCTTTAAGAACAGGCACTAGACAAGGATGCCCACTCTCACCACTCCTATTCAACATAGTGTTGGAAGTACTAGCCAGAGCAATCAGAGAAGAGAAGGAAATAAAGGGCATCCAGATTGGAAAAGATGAAGTCAAACTGTCCCTGTTTGCAGATGACATGATCCTATATATCGAACAGCCTAAAACCTCTACAAAAAAACTCTTGGAATTGATAAATGATTTCAGCACAGTAGCAGGATACAAAATCAACACACAAAAATCAGTAGCATTTCTTTTCTCCAATAGTGAACATGCAGAACGAGAAATCAAGAAAGCCTGCCCATTTACAATAGCCACCAAAAAAATAAAATACTTAGGAATTGAGTTAACCAAGGAGGTGAAAAATCCCTATAATGAGAACTACAAACCACTGCTGAGAGAAATTAGAGAGGATACAAGAAGATGGAAAGATATTCCATGCTCTTGGATTGGAAGAATCAACATAGTGAAAATGTCCATACTACCCAAAGTGATATACAAATTCAATGCAATCCCCATCAAAATTCCAAAGACATTTTTCTCAGAAATGGAAAAATCTATTCAGACATTTATATGGAACAATAAAAGACCACGCATAGCCAAAGCAATGCTCAGCAAAAAAAATAAAGCTGGAGGCATAACACTACCTGACTTTAAGCTATACTACAAAGCTATAATAACCAAAACAGTATGGTACTGGCATAAAAACAGACACACTGACCAATGGAATAGAATAGAGAATCCAGAAATCAACCCACACACTTACTGCCATCTGATCTTTGACAAAGGCACCAAGCCTATTCACTGGGGAAGGGACTGCCTCTTCAGCAAGTGGTGCTGGGATAACTGGATATTGATATGCAGGAGAATGAAACTAGATCCATACCTCTCACCATATACTAAAATCAACTCAAAATGGATTAAGGATTTAAATATACACCCTGAGACAATAAAACTTCTTAAAGAAAACATAGGAGAAACACTTCAGGAAATAGGACTGGGCACAGACTTCATGAATACGACCCCAAAAGCACGGGCAACCAAAGGAAAAATAAACAAATGGGATTATATCAAACTAAAAAGCTTCTGCACAGCAAAAGAAACAATTAAAAGAGTTAAAAGACAACCAACAGAGTGGGAGAAAATATTTGCAAAATATACATCTGACAAAGGATTAATATCCAGAATATATAAGGAACTCAAACATCTTTACAAGAAGAAAACAAGCAACCCAATTAAAAAATGGGCAAAAGAGCTAAGTAGGCATTTCTCTAAGGAAGATATCCAAATGGCCAACAGACATATGAAAAAATGCTCAACATCACTCAGCATCCGGGAAATGCAAATCAAAACCACATTGAGATACCATCTAACCCCAGTTAGGATGGCTAAAATCCAAAAGACTATGAACGATAAATGCTGGCGAGGCTGCGGAGAAAAAGGAACTCTCATACATTGTTGGTGGGACTGCAAAATGGTGCAGCCTCTATGGAAAATGGTATGGAGGTTCCTTAAACAATTGCAAATAGATCTACCATACGACCCAGCCATCCCACTGTTGGGAATATACCCAGAGGAATGGAAATCATCAAGTCGAAGGTATACCTGTTCCCCAATGTTTATCGCAGCACTCTTTACAATAGCCAAGAGTTGGAACCAGCCCAAATGCCCATCATCGGATGAGTGGATACGGAAAATGTGGTACATCTACACAATGGAATACTACTCAGCTATAAAAACGAATGAAATACTGCCATTTGCAACAACATGGATGGACCTTGAGAGAATTATATTAAGTGAAACAAGTCAGGCACAGAAAGAGAAATACCACATGTTCTCACTTATTGGAGGGAGCTAAAAATTAATATATAAATTTACACACACACATACACACACACACACACACAAACCGGGGGGGGGGGGGGGGGAAGAAGATATAACAACCACAATTATTTGAAGTTGATACAACAAGCAAACAGAAAGGACATTGTTGGGGGGGAGGGGGGAGGGGGAGGGGGGAGGGAGAAGGGAGGGAGGTTTTGGTGATGGGGAGCAATAATCAGCTACAATGTATATCGACAAAATAAAATTAAAAAAATAAATAAATAAATAAATAAAAAGAAAAAAAGAAAATAGTGTAAAAAATAGCTTTTTTAAAAGTAGAATACAAAGATGAAATTTCAGTTTTAATAACAAATTACATTATTATAAGGGAAAATAAAATATTTATAATCCCCCCCCCCCCAAAAAAAAAAAACCCTGGACCCTGGTGTTATCAGCAACATGCTCTAACCCACTGAGCTAACTGGCCAGCCCCAGAAAAGTTTAAAATAGAATGGATAGAGGTGTTAGGGCTCTGTACACACCACCCCAAAATATGACTGGTAGGAGACCAGTCTATGCCACCAAAAAATACTTCTTTGGCAAATTCTGAGCTAGTTATTCTGAGAAACTGCAGACACAGGAGTAGCTATGAAAAGATGCCCTTTTATAAAAGAAATTTAAATCTATAAAGGAAATCTACATGAGTAAATGCCTCTGTATCAGTAATAGGAATGTTCCTTTTCCTGATACGGATACTTTCATTACCTGAGAGATATTTTATCTGCATAACAACACAACCTTTATTCACCATGCATTCCTTCCCCTCACCCTTCTATAATATCTGTCACCAAAACCCCCAAGAAGTCCCAAGTCCCTATTTCCTTTTGTAGCTGGGGATGCTGTCTGAGCTTCAATCATCTGACCCTTCTTCAAGCCTCATATTTTGTGCTCCCATGCATACATACAAAGTTATAATTGTTTTTCTCCTTTTAATCTGCCCTATGCTAATTTAATTATGTCAGTTTAATTTAGCCCAGCCAAAGAATCTAGAAGTGATGGATTTTGGATGTGACCACCGCCGTTGTGCACACAATAAGCACAAAATAGCCGCCAGCCTTGTCTTCCACTCCAGCACCAAGCCCTTCCCCCCTTCCCTTTACGAGAAGCCTCCTGACTTAAACAGAAACCCCTTTTGCTTCCACAAGGACTCCATTATCCACCCCGGATCGACATTAGCATAATGCCCCTCCTTGATTGTATCAGTCCATATAAGCTCTCCCACCCTGCATATCTAGTTCTGTCTTCCATTTTGAGGGCAGCCCCGGGCTGCACCCCACTTTGGGCACAGCCCAGCAGATTCTTTTCCTTTAATAAAACTTGAATGGTACCCGGCATCTCGGCTCATTTTCTTTCAAGAAGGTAGAGGAAGCCACTTTTCCCTCCCCCACATAGGAGTAACAGCATGCAAAAGAAGATATATGTTATAGAAATTCATGGACCTAAGGATTATACCATAAATATACCAAATGCCAGGCTTTAATCTGTAGGCAATGAGTGGGCATTAGAAGTTCTTGAGCAAGAGGATAAAGCAACACAACTGTGCTTTTGATGTAACAAAATCGTTCACTTGAGAGATACCTTAGAACAAAAAGGGAACAAATGTCAAACACCCAATAATCTACCAAAAGAAATCCAGATTGCAAAATTGTGTCTAAGAAATTCCTTGACCAAGGTAAAAGAAAAGTATAAGAAAATTACAATTCTCTCTCTTTAACATCCTCCCAAATCACAACTGAAACCTAAAATTCTTTCTCCTATTATTCCTCTTCCGCCATTCCATGCTCCTTGACTTCCCTCTGCCCAATCTCTCCCTTCCCCATAAGCTGTCCAGAAACCTCAAAAGCACAATACCTCTTAAAGTTAAACCTCCTTCAGAACAGAGAAAACTCCTTAACGTTAATTCTAAGATCTGGTCTCATTCTGAGCTGAAAGCCATAGCCACATACATTCTAAGGTCTATACATTGGGAGACATTTGCACAGAAATCTAGATGTTTTAGGAATTGATAATCCAGGGCTCCCTAATGTATACCAACTAGTTCATACATTAGAGAAAACCCAGATGCAAAAATATAAAATGGAAAAAGCACAGTGTGAAGAAACTAAAGGTGACTTAAGAGCCCATGACTGATCGCACAGGAAAACAGAAGGAGTTTGAAAAGGACTTTCAGAGGATGTCCACAAAGTCTCTCTTGTGAACACAGATTAGGCTGATTCAGTCCTGTGAGCAAAGAAAGGTGAAATCCACTCAGATATCAGGGACAGACTAACACCATCAGACAGTACTCAGAAGATTCTGAAACATGTGACCCCATTTTTTCTCGATTCTGTGAAAGTCTTTAAAGGCAGAAATAGGGTAAACTGCCTCACTGCCAGAACTTGAATACCTGTACATTTGGAAAGAGATTTAGAAAAAAAAGCAGAATAAGGCTCAGAAAGAAATGATGTCCTTCACATAAAACAACTAGATATCTTTACCCGAGTCAATTAAACACTAGAGGAGGGAGTCTTATTAATACACTTACAGATACTATAAACAGAAAGGACACTGGGAAAACAATTGTCCTGCCTCAGATAAGAAACAAAGCATAAAAAATAAAGCAAGTGATTAATGAAAGTGTCCTGAGGAGGAAGTCAAGCACCCAACTTCCATTAAACTCAAAGATACATATTTTTTACAAATTAAAAGACAAACTTGTAAAAGTTTTATTGATACAAGCACTACAATATCAACCCCACTACTGTTATGTTACATAAACTCACCCTTGGGGTCACCAAAACACGCAGCTGTGGATATCTCCAATAACTCTCAGACAGTCCCCAAATCCCAGCCCACAGCTGTACAAGAAACGTTTGACCAGCATACTTTCCTCCTCTGTGCTACTACAAATGTTACCTTAACAGGGAAAAATTTACTGTTCAAATGAAACTGCCAGATAAATACTCTCCTCATGGTTCATTCCTTCAAAACTCTGAAGACTCTCCTATTCATAATGAAGTTACAGCAAACTTGTATCCAAATCAAACCCAAATTGAAGATCTCAATGAGGTGCAAGTCTTCTTGTGGGCAAAAATTCCACTGATATTGGCAGAATTAGTGGGGCTGAAACTATTAAGGTTCAGAGTGACCAACCCAAATCTCTACCCAAACTTGCATAATATCCTCAAAAACCAGAAGCTAAAAAAGAACTAAAACCAATAGTTGAAAGCATATTAGAAAACTCCTTAAACCTCTACCAGTTTTTGTAACATTCCTATCCACCCAACCAAAAAACACAATGGGTAGGTACAGTCACTTGGGACCTCAGAGCTACAAAAAGAATAATCATTCCCCACTTTCCTGTAGTACCAAACCTAAATACTATTTTACCTTTGGTGCCTCCAGAGGCTACAACTTTTAGATCCATGTTCTGCTTTCTTTAGTGTTCTGTTAACTTAAAATAGTTGCTTGCTTTCTCCTAGAAAAAACTTATAATATATATAGGATGTTCCCAGGAGTTCCCTCCTGCTTTTCACAAGTCCCCAATCAAGACTTCAAAGACTTCAAATTTCCTTGTGATTCTACTTTAATATGTGGATAACTTTCTACTGTGCATTAAAGATAAGGCAGGCTCTAATACTGATTCCATCTGTACTTCCTGTTGTAAAATCCATTATCTAGGATGTGATTTATCCCAAGGAGGTAAATCCCTCACTCCTTACTACCAGCTCTAAAAATTCATGTTACATTTCCTGGATCATCAAGTCTTATTATTTTTTCCCCCATAATTTTCAATAATTTATGTTTTTCCTTTGTGTTCTACAATATTTTTCCACTTGAACTTCCAGGCCACTAATTTAGATTTCAACAGCAGCTATGCTTTCAGTTGTTTAGTAAGTTTTTCTGTTGGGAAATTCTGTTTTATAACTGCAATTGTATCTCCCAAAGTGATTTCATTACTAACTCCTTAAGATACTCCAATCCTGGGAGTTCTGTTACCTTCCCTGTTCTTCCAGAGTGTTGGCTGAGATTTTTGTTTCTCAACACCAGAAGTCAGCTCTGGTTGCTGGAGTACCCCAAGTGACAGCAGAACCACAAGAAGGTGCAACAATTCTCTACCCCTGTGATATAGCACATACTGTCCTCAGCTCTTCATTCTCTCCTCTAATAGAATTACACATCTAATGTCCTCTGTCATGTGAGTGCAGAGCCTCTCACTACGAACAGAATATTATTCCCCATCCCAGTGGTGTTAGGCTTGGCCATGTGACCTGCTCTGGCCAACAGAATGTGGTTAGAAGTAACAATGTGCTGTTTCTAAATCAACACTTTAAGAGACATAATATGCATGTTTCTGCTCATTCTATTGCACTTCTGCCACCTGACATGAAAACAACCTGCCCCTTTAAGAGACATAATATGCATGTTTCTGCTCATTCTGTTGCACTTCTGCCACCTGACATGAAAACAACCTGCCCCAAGTAGTCCTGGTCTCAAAATGAAAAAAACATGGAGTAGACGTGAACCCAGTCCCACAGTCTGAGCTGTCCCAGTTAATCCACAGATCCATGAATAAGAAAAATAAATGTTTATTTTAAAAGCCACTGTGATTTTGAGAATGACTGTTACATAGCATTCCGGCAGGAAAAGAAAATATCTGACCAATATGACAAATATAAACTTGTGGTAAAGCAGCAAGCAGGCTCCTAATACCTCAATGAAGGACTAGTACAAAGACTTCCCCTCTCTGAAATATCCTTGCACCATGGAAGTTCTGGTGAGGGATTCCACTCACCCTTTTTAGTTTATCCCTGGTCCACAGGAGACCTCAGAGACCAAGCAAATGTTGACTGACAGGGAATCATCAGATCTCTAGAGCCATTCCTCTTCCCAGGAGGATCTCCATTTCAACTGTTTCTCCACCAGTCCTTACAACAGAAAACCCTGCAAATTCTATGTCACTGCGGACAAGAGAACCCAAGGTCTCTCTTGCACATGGATTATCTAAAGTACCACCTCAGCAGTTACTGAGATCCAGAGAGGAAGATGGACTGGAATTGGGAGTAAAAAGGGCAGAGTGATTCATTCAGAAGGTCACCACCTTCCCAGAATTGGTCTTTTAAAAATACCTGTCAAATTAATATATTATACTATTTCAGAAGTCAAGGTGCTTCAAAAAGTTCATGGAAAAAGAAGATTAAAAGATAATACAAACCTTTCCATGAATTTCTTGAAGTACTCTCATATTTCTTCTTTAAATCAAAATGAGACAAGGGGAGGAAAAATTGAGCATGTACATAGAAAAAAAAGTAAAATTCCATCTTCCACTTACTTTATGGTGTAGGTACACAATGTTATTGGATCATAAAGAATTTTATGTCAAACCTACAAAGTCAGGTTTAAAACAGGTTTTAAACCTATTTTATATCACTTAAGATTGATTCTTGGTCTGAAAGCTCCACTGAGATTAAAAAGTCTGCAAGTTAACAAATATCAAATTGGTAATAGTCAAGTAACTCAAGTACATGTTTCTGGAGGTTCAACATTGTCCCAACTTACCATTTTCAAGAGGTGCATCCTCAGGCAGATCCACATCAAGCATAAGGTCATCATCCTCGAGGTCACATGATTCAAGATTATTCAGAATATCCTGTAAAGAAAAGCAGTAAAAAAGTCTACTATCTGGCTCAAATGATGCATATAACCATTAGTTTTGAAACTATCATACGATAACTGGGTTTACTCAATGTTTGCACTATAAGAATAAAACAGATTGTAAAAATTTTAAAAACAGATTCAACTAGTTTATTTAACTAAGCTATTTGTAACATCCTCTCCTAGTCTTCCTCTCTCCTAGTTTTTATTTTCATTTAAAGAGACTTAAACAGTGCTCACTAATGTGCCAGATATTTTTCTAAGTATTTTACAAATGTTACTTCATTCAATTAATCTTCAAACTAACCCTACGAGTTAGTGACTAATATGGTCTCTATATTACATATGATCAAACTAATGCAGAGGGAGCCTAATTACTTGGCCCAAACAGGATCCAAACATAGGAGGTCTAGCTCCTGAGTCCATGCTTCTAACAACTTCCCTGACAACATGAGTAATCAGAAATAGTGAAGAACTGTGCAAAATTTCTTCATATTTGGTGTGTTGCTTTATTATTTCTAGGAACTGAACCACTTGTGTAAAAATAATGAAATAATCCTCTAACAATGTGATTATTCTATTTCCTTACTTGTGCCAAACCCACCTCCCACTACCCTTAGCACCCCACTACCTCCTTGGCTTGACTCAATTATTCTTTTTCTATGGCAGAACTAGAATACTCAATCTGGTATAAACAGCCCCTGCTGGGTTCTATTAGCAACCTTACTAGCTATCATGTTTCTTTAGAAAAGGAGTATATACAAGTAAAAAGACCACAAGTCCACAAATTTTAAAATGACTAAGAGATTATGGCCATGAAAAACTCTTATAGAAGGGGAGTATCTACTTTATTATGGATATTATGAATAAAATTGGAACTGTTTCCTGTGTCAGGTATTCCATCCAAATATTTCCAATTTTGTGTTGTTAGGCTCTCTGGGGATTAAAAGTAATTGGAATAATTATTATTTTTTAAAAAAAAATCTCTGCCCTGATTTGATCATCACATATTGCACACAAGTATTGATGTTCAACACTGTACCCCACAGATATGTTTTAATACAAAAATTAATTAATTGTTAAAAATCTCTGGATAATTATTTAACCTTGGTACATGAAAGAGGTATTTCTTAGAATCTCTTTTCATCATGAAAATTTCTGCTATCCTTATTATATCCTAAAAATCAAGAAAAAATATGAACATGATAACAAAAGATGAATATAAAAAAAACTGGCAAAGAACATAGTAAGAATTTACATATATAAAATAAGTGGGCAATAAATACGATATAGGAAAGAATGCTAATACCAATGTTGATTAGTATCAATAAATGAGAAGAATCTGACACTCAATTATACTGCCGACAGGATTGGAGTCACACACTTTCTGGAGGCAAATTTGTTAAAATTTGCTAAAGCCTTTTTGAAAAAGGCAAATTTTTCAATCCTAATAATTATCCCTTAGAAATAATCAGACAAATGGACAAAATGTATGTGTAATTATGGTCATGTAGCACTGTTCAGAATGGCAAAAAGTAGACACATCCTAAATGCCTAACAATAGAAATATGATTAAACTCAAAGTATGGTACAATTGTACAACAGAATACTCTGTTGTTCTTTAAAAGATAAAAATATACTTATAGACATAAAACTGGGAGAAACAAAATAGAGTTATTTCCAATCACTTGCTCTTAAAAATAATGCTTCAGTAAATTCCTATAAATCCAAAGCAAAATGAAATAAATTGATCTAACTATGTATCAGGTTGATGGCATAACACCCATAGGGAGAAATTATTTCAAGTGGGCAGGAAAAAAAAAATCTTCAAACTGTTTTTGGTAATTATAATATGGGTGGTGGTACTGAAATTGCTATTCTGAAATGACTGTGTATATATAAGTCTAAATTAAATAAGTTATCATGTTGATGTTTGTTGAAAGTGGATTCTCACCTTAGGAAAAAAGGAGATAAAGATGTAAGAACAATGGAATTAAGTAAAAACTCTATGTACCTGAATTTGAATTGGAAGTATCAGTAAGAACACAAGATGTATTTCATCTTAAAGGAAAAATATACTGCTTCCACTGAAAAGGACTAGATGTTAACTGGGAAAAAAAAAGCAGGTCTCTAAAGCAGTATTACAGAATTATCCATTTTATGATAAAAACATCATATAATATGCATAGAAAAAAGTCGGGATGAAAACCTAACCACAGATTAACTCTATTTTAGAATTATGTTTTTTTCTTTCTTTTTTTGTTTAAAGTACCTGTGTTTTCTCATTTCCTGCAATAAGCATTCAGATATGTAATTTTACCAAAGAAAAAAAAATCCTACCATCTATAAAAATATTTGGCTGTTCATGTATATATGTCTGAGTATGTGTGAAACAAGATGGTATTGGGTGCCCCCGACCAGATCTGACAAATAGGGCCACAGCAAAAAATCAAAGACAATAAAACCTCATATTCTAAGTCCAGAGCAGGGCTTGATGAGAGGCACTGAATCAGCAAAAAGAACACTGTCACCATTGCCAGAAAGATGCCAAACTTCTGATAACTAAACTCTACATTTGTTTTATGTGGTTTTCTGTACCTTTTATAATGAAAGGTTTAAAAAAAAACAGCCTAGCCTTAAAGAATGTGAGATAATATGTGCTTACATTCTTTTATATTCCTTTTAATTTTTGTGTAATAAGGACATAGGGCTAATATAATAAGTAAAACTTCAGGTTGGGTAAAGTCTGTCTCCTGTGGCACAAACAGGGAGGGACAAATCATACAAACCCAGCCTGCATGTGGGAACCTTCAACCCGGCCCATCTCCTAACCACAATAAAAACCAGAGCCATTTGCCCCTCCCTTCATGCAAACCATTCTGGACCAGCTTGGCTGCTTCCCCTGCTCTTCCCATAAAGTTTCATTATGTGAATTAAAAATCATTTCAAACTCTCTTGGTACATGTGTGACACCATCGTTTTGACATCTGAACAATTTGAGGGGGGGGGGGTTGATCCTACCCCTCCATGTTGCAACCACAGACACACTCTCAATAACTCGACAAATAAATACCAGTGTGCTAAGCACTATCCCAGATAAACAAGACTGAAGAGTTTTAAGAAGTGACAAATTGAGATTTGCATTAAAGAAATATTATTCTGGCTGCAGTGTGGAGAATGGATTTAAACAGGGCCAGAGAAACCAGTTTTGTGGCTATTGCAAAATATACGTGATATACGATGGTTGTTATCAGTGTCAATGAGAATGAAGAATAAGCAGCTCTGAGACATACTGAGAAGTTAAAATCCATAGGATCAGAGTCAACTAAGAAGCAAGCAAGGAGCGATAGGTGGCTCCTTAGTTCCTGTCTTAAACAGTTGTATGATACCTATTAATTGAAATACAGTATAGAAAAGGAAGGCCAATTTCAATAAAGCTGGGAAAAATAAAATAAATGAAACAATGATGAGAGGGAAAAAGTGGGGGAAGACCAGATATGGTAGAAGATAACAGAGTTAATGTACAGTTTTGGAACCAAATATTTTTATATGTCTGCTGCAATATATGGGTCCAGAATTGAGCAAAGAGATGTGAAATATGGGAGTCACCACCAAACAGATGACAAGTGGAAGATCTTGAATAATGAGTTTGATAAGAGAGACAGTGCCAAGTGAGAAGACTGAATTCCAATAACTCCCTCAGACAATTTTTTCCCATTCATCTTTTAAGAAGGTCTCTTTCTCCAATATGAGATTTTGAGAAGAGTTACATCGGAGATGTTGTTAGGCCTTACAGTAAATGGAAAAATTAATCAATTGATTTTTCTTCACCAGTTTAGAAATCACCTGCACAGGGTAAGAGTTGCATTATCATAGGGACAGAGGAAGCCACATAGAGTGGAGATTGGTTACTGTGGGAAGGAGTTTCTGTTTCATGTTTGTTGTGGTAGTCTCTTTCTCTAACTGGCAGTCCTGTACCTGATGGGGGCCAACATCCACATGCACCTGTTTTAGTTAGACAATCTAATGCACTCATTAGCTAGGAGTATGACAATTAAAACCTCAATCTGTATACTCTCTGGCTAAGCCTCACTGGACTTAAAACTCAAAGAACGTATTAGCAGAACTAAGACATAAAACTTCCTTGGTCTCTGAGAAAGATCACTTTTCCATTTATATACTGTGAGATGGTGTGTTGGTGCTTCCTTCAAACAGTTCTCCTTCACTATAAATCCGAAAAAGCCTAAATGTTTTTGAGAAATGAATGACACCATCAATCCTTTAATTATTATACTGTAAAATTAATTTTTTGGTGTGCAGTTTGTGAATTTTACAGCACACATATTTATGTAAACACCAACAAAAATCAGAATGCGGAACAGTTTCTTCACCCCCAAAAAAATCCCTTACACTACCAAGATATGGTTATACCCTCCTCCCACCCATAACTTCTGTCAAACAGTGACCTGTTCTCCACCACTATAGTTTTACATTTCGAAAATGTCTTCAAAATGGAGTCATATATTATGCAACCATTTGAGAGTGACATCTTTCACTCAGCATAATGCCTTTAGGATTCACCTAAGTTGTTAGGTGTATCAACAATTGATTCCTTTGTACTGCTGAGTAGTATTCCAGTGCATGGATTTATCAGTTTGTGTATCCATTTACTCACTGAAGGATGTTTGACTTTTTCCAGTTTTTAGCTATTATAATGAACATTCATGTACAAGTTTTTGTGTAATTAGGTGCTTTCACTTCTGTAGGGTAAATACCCCCCAAGTGGGACTGCTGGATGATATAGTTAGTGTTAAGTTTCCTTCTGAAGAAACTGCTAAACCATTTCCCAGAGTTGCTGTAACATTTTTCTGATCAGCAATGAATGAGACTTCTAGTTGATTTATATCCTCACCAGCCCTTAGTGTTGTCAGTAATCTTTACTCTAGCTATTCTAATAGGTATAAGGTGTGCAGTGGTGATTCAGCATATTCTAATTTTGCTAATGATGCTGAACATATTTTCATGTACTTATCTGCCATCCTTCCAACTTTTTTGGTGAAGTTCTGTTCAAGACTCTTACACAATTTTTACTTGGTGACTATTAGTGATGACTTTCAAGAACTCTATAAATTCTGGACAAAAGTCTTTTAACAAATAATGTGATTCACAAATACATTATCCCAGTTTGTAGCTTGATTTTTAATTTTTTCTTAACAGTGTCTTTGGTAGAGCAAATTTTGATGAAATCATTTTCTTTCTGGATCATGCTTTTGGCATAATTTATTCACCTAATCCCCAGGTCACAAAGATTTTTTTTACATGTTTTCTTTTTAAAATTTTACATTTTACAGTAAGATCTAAGGTCCACTTTGGGGATAATCTTTGTGTAAGATGTGAAATTTTAGTCAAGGATCCTTTCTTTTTTAACATACGAATAATCAGTGTCCAACAGCACTTGTCAAAAGCTTTTACCACTGAATTGCTTTTGTGCCTGTGTCAAAGATCAATAGGTTGTCTTTGTATAGGTCCAGTTCTTTTCTGGAGTCTCTATCACATTCCATTGATTTACCTGATCATCCCTTTGCCTATAAGACATATCATGATTGCTTTACTATGGGGTAGTATAATTCCTACAATTTTGTTATGCTGTTTCAAATTTGTTTGTAAAATTTGTTGGCCCTTTTGACTGGTATTGCATTAAATGTATAAATAAATCACTTTGCAGTGATTTATACATTTAAATATTGAGTTTTCCAATCCATGAACAGCAACTGACTCTATTTATTTAGGTCTTCTAATTTTATTTAGATCTTCTTCAATTATAAGAAGATCTCTACAGTGTAGTAGAGTTTTCCTTTCCCCAAATTCTCATCAGCATTTGCTATTCTCAGTCTTTTTAATAACAGCCAGTCTAACTGGGGTGAGATGATATCTCAATGTGGTTTTGATTTCAATTTATCTGATGATTAGTGATGCTGAGAATTTTTCACGTGTCTATTGGCTATTTGTATGTCTTCCTTTAAAAAATGTCTATTCATCTCCTTTGCCCATTTTTTAATTGGATGATTGGGTTTTTTGCTGTGTAATTGCTTGGGTTCCTTATATATTATGGATATTAACCCTTGTCAGATGTATAGTTTACAAATATTTTCTCCCATAACATACATTGTCTTTCTGTTCTGTTGTTTCCTTTGCTGAACAGAGGGTTTTAGTTTGATATAATGCCATTTGTTTATTTTTTCTTTAAGTTGTTTGTGCTTTTAGAATCTTATTCATAAAGTCTTTGCCCAATACTACTGGCTAGAGTGTTTCCCTTAATGTTTTCCTTTAGCAATTTTATGGTTTCAGGTCTCATATTTAAGTCTGTAACCCATTTTGAGTTGATGTTGGTGTACAGTGGGCAGTATGGGTCCATTTCCATTCTTCTGCACATAGATATTTTCCCAGCACCATTTATTGAAGAGGCAGTCTTTTCCTCAATGTATGTTCTTGTTGCTTTTGTCAAAAACCAGCTGGCTGTAAGTATGTGGGTTGATTCCCAGGTTCTCTATTTTGTGTTTCATTGATCCGAGTGTCTATGTAAATGCCAGTACCATGCTGTTGTGGCTACAATAGCTCTGAAGTATAATTTGAAGTCAGGTAGTGTTATCCCTCCAGCTTTTTTTTCTTTTTGCTCAGGATTACGTTTGTTATTCAGGGACTTTTATTATTCCATATGAACTATTTCTGTGAAGAATGTCATGGAATTTTGATGGGGATTGCATTGAATCTGTAGTTCTCATTGTAGAGATCTTTCACCTCCTTGGTTAAATTTGTTCCTAGGTATTTTATTTTTTTAGCAACTGTTGTAAATAGGCTTGCTTTCTTTTTCTGCTAGTTCATTACTAGAGTATAAAACCACTACTGATTTTGGGGTGTTGATTTTGTATCCTGCAACATTACTGAAATCATTTATCAGCTCTAAGAGTTTTTTGATAAGAGTCTTTAGGTTCTTCTACATATAGGATCTGTGTCATCTGCAAACAGGGATACTTTGACTTCTTCCTTTCCAATCTAAATGCCCCTTATTTCTTTTCTTGCCTGCTTAGTCTGGCTAGTACTTCCAATACTACGTTAAAAATAAGTGGTGAGAGTGGGCATCTTTGTCTTACTCCTATTCTTATTATCCCATTCAGGATGATATTGGCAATTGGTTTGTCATAAAATTTGCTTTAGTGTGTTGAGATAATTTCCTTCTATACCTAATTTGGTGAGAGTCTTTATCATAAAGCGATGTTGAATTTTGTCAAATGCCTTTTCTGTGTCTACTGAGATAATCATGTTTTTTGTACTTGATTTTGTTGATAGGGTGTATCACATATATTGACGTGCATGTGTTGAATCAACCTTGCATCCCTGGGATGAATTCCTCTTGATCATGGTGTATAATTTTTTTGATACGCTACTGTATTCCGATTGCTGATATTTTATTGAGGATTTTTGCATCTATGTTCACCAAGAATACTGGCCTGTAATTTTCTTTTTTTATTGTATCTTTATCTGGTTTTGGTATCAGGGTGATGGTGGCCTCATAGAATGAGTGTGGGAGACTGGCTTCAGTTTCAATATTTTGGAAAAGACTGATGAGAAGTGGTATTAAATCTTCTTTAAAGGTTTAATAGAATTCAGCTGTAAACCAATCCAGTCCTGGGCTTTTCTTTGTTGGGAGACTGCTCATTACTGCTTCAATGTCATTGCTTGTAATTGGTCTGTTCAGGTTTTGTTTCTTCTTGGTTCAGTCTTGGTAGTTTGCATGTGTCCAGAAATTTTAACCATTTCCACCAGGTTTTCATATATGTTGGCATTCAGTTGTTTATAATAATATCTAATGATTCTTTGTATTTCTGTGGTATCAGTTGTAATGTCTCCTTTTTCGTTTCTGATTTTTGTTATTTGGGTCTTCTTTTTTTTTTTTTTTTTTTTTGTTAGCCTAGCTAACGGCCTATTTTATTTACCTTCTCAAAAAAACAACTTTTTCATTGATCTTTTGTGTCATTTTTAGGGTTTCTATTTCACTTAGTTCTCTTCTGATCTTAATTACTTCTTTTCATCTATTACTTTAACGATTAGATTGTTGTTTTTCTAATTCTTTGAGCAATAGCATTATGTCATTTATTTGGAGTCTTTCCATCCACGTTTTCATATAAGCTTTTATTGCAATAAACTTTGGTATGATGTATCTTTATTTTCCCGAGCTTCATCAATTTTTTTGATTTCCTGTTTGATTTCTTCTTGTACTCTTAGATCATTCAGGAGTGTGCTGTTTACTTTCCATATGCCTGTATAGATTCCAGAGTTTTGCTTGTTATTGATTTCCTGTTTTAATCCTCTGTGTCTGAAAAGATACTTGGAATGATTTCAATTTTTTAAAATTTTCTGAAACTTGATTAGTGACTTAACATGTGGTTTACCCTGGAGAACGTTCCATGTGCTGATGAGAAGAATGTACATTTTATAGTTGTTGGATATAAAATGTTCTATAGATGTCTGCCAGGTCCAATTGTTCTAAGGTGTAGTTTAAACCTGTGGGATTTTTTGTTGATTTGTTGTCTGGAAGATCTGTACAATGCTGAGAGGAGTGTTCATCCAGTGTTATCATATTACGCTCTATCTCTCTTTTTAGATCTAATAGTTTTTGTTTTACATATTGAAATGCTCGAGTGTTGGGAGTATACATATTTATGATTGTTATGTTATCTAACTGGATAGATCTCTTTATGATTATTTAATGGCCTTGTCTCTTTTTATGGTTTTTGGTTTAAAGTCTATTTTATCAAATATAAGAATAGCTATACCTCCTTGTTTTTGGTTTCTATCTGCATGGTATATTCTTTTCCATCCTTTCATTTTTAGTCTGTGTGTCTTTATAGGTGAGCTGGGTCTCTTGAAGACAGCATATAGTTGTTGGGTCTAGCTTTTTAATTCAATCAGTCAGTCTGTGTCTTTTGAATGTGGAGTTTAATCCATTTACATCTAGGGTAGTTACTGACGAGTATTGCTTTACTCCTGTCATTATATTGCTTTTTATTAAGATGTTTTAAATATCATTTGTTCCTTTCTTCCCCTTTTATTTTTCATCTTCAGTGTTAATTGGATTTTTGAGGTGACATGATTTAGTTTCTTTCTCTTTCTTGTTTGCATTTAGTTTTAAAGGCAGGTTTTTCTCTTGTGAATTCGTGATAGGGATTATCATTTTTCAGATTCTGGATGAAGGACTCCTTTGAGAATTTCTTGCAGGGTTTGGTCATGTGGTAGTGAACTCCCATAACTTTTGTTTGTCTGAGAAATACACTATTTCTCCCACATTTCTGAAGGATATCCTAGCTCAGTATAGAACTCTTGGCTGGCAATTATTTTTTTAGTATTTTGTGTATATCATCCCTTTTTCTCCTCACCTGAAGATTTCAGTTGAGGAGTCTGCTGTTAGTCTGATGGGGGCTCCATTACACTTGAGTTGATGCTTTTCTCTTGCTACTTTTAGAATTCTCTATCTTTGAGTTTTCCCAGTTTGACTATAATGTGTCTTGTAGAGGATCTATTTGAATTGAATCTGTTTGGGGATCTTTGGGCTTCCTGGATCTGAAGGTCTGCATCTCTCTCTATACCTGGAAAGTTTTCTGTTGTTATTTCCTTGAATAGGTTTTCCATGCCTTTTCCTTTCTTCTCCCTTTCTGGAATACCCATGATTCAGATGTTTGTGTGCTTCAGATTGTCTGCTATCTCTCTTAGATTTTCTTCATTTTTTAAAATTCTTTTTTCCTTTTGTTTTTTCCTGCCTGGGTTATTTCATAAAGACCATCTTCAAAGTCTGAAATTCTGCTGCTGCTCTAGCCTGATGCTCAAGCTTGGTGCTCTATTTTTATTTCAGTGAGTGAATCCTACAGTGCTAGGAGTTCTGCTACATTTCTTTTTAAGGTACTAATCCTTTTGTAAATGTCTTCCTTCATGTCCTGGATATTTTTTGTTTCATTGTGTTCTCTAATTGATTCTTCTTTTATCTCTTTGAGTTTTCTTAAGATCAGTGCTCAAAATTCCTTTTCAGACACTTCAAGGGTTTCTGCTATTGGGTCTGGTATTTGAGAATTACCACATTCTTTCAACGGTGTCATATCTTCTTATTTGTAGTTCTAGTATTTTTTCATTGATGTTTGGTCATCTGGTAGGGCACTTGTTTCTTCTATTACTCTGGAGCAGGCTATGAGTGTGAAGACTTCCTCCTCCATTTGTAGGCTCTGCTGGTGACTCTTCTTGTATCAGTGCAGTTGAGTATGCAGTGGGCTGCCTCAGCCCATATTCAGGTGGTGGGCAAGCCTCTCCAGGGTTCAGGCAGTGTGGGCCAGTGGTGGCAGTAGCATGCAGGTGAGACTGGTGCTAACCTGGGCTCCCACTCAGGCAGTGGGCAGGCCTCTCCAGGGCTCAGGCAGTGTGGGCCAGTGGTGGCAGCAACACACAGGCCAGACTGGCATTCAACTGTACTCCCACTTGGACAATAGGGTGACTCCTTAATAAATTTTGAGTTGATTTTTGTACATGACGAGAGATGGGTGACTAGTTTCACTCTTCAGTACGTGGACTTCCAATTTTTCCAGTGACATTTACTGAAGAGACTGTCCTTTGGTTGTAGATATATAGGTTTATTTCTGGGTTTTCTATTTGCTTCCATTGGCCTATGTGTCTGTTTTTAGGCCATACCATGCATACTGTAGCTTTGATTACTATAGCTTTGTAGTATATTTTGAGTCAGATAGTGTGATGTTTCCAGCTTTGTTGTTTTTTCACAAGATTTTGTTGGCTATTTGGAGTCTTTTGTGGTTCCATATAAATTGTAGCACTGTTTTTTCTATTTCTGTGAAGTATGTTATTGATATTTTGATAGGGATTGCATTAATTCTGTAGGTCGCTTTGAGTAGTATGGTCATTTTGACAATATTAATTCTTCCAGTCCCTGAACATGAGATGTCTTTTCATTTTTTGTGTGTCCTCTTTAACTTTTCATTAGTGTTTTGTAGTTTTCATTGCAGAGAGCTTTCACCATGATTAAATTTATTCCTAGGTATTTCAGTTTTTGTAGCTACTGTAAACGGGGTTACTTTCCTGATTTCTTTTTCAGCTAGTTCACTGTTCGTGTATAGAAACACTACTGGTTTCCATACGTGTATTATGTACCCTACAACTTTACTGAATTTATCAGTTCTAAGAGTCTTTTCATGGAGCCTTTAGGTTTTTCTATATATAACCTAAAGGGACGATTTCACTTGGTCTTTTCCAATTTGGATGACCTTTATTTCTTTCTCTTGCCTAACTGCTCTGGCTATAACTTCTAGTGCTATGCTGAATAAGAGTGGTGAAAGTAGGTATCCTTGTCTTGTACCTGTTCTTAGAGCAAAAGCTTTCAACTTTTCCCCATTCATTATGACATTAGCTGTGGATTTAACATATATGGCCTTTATTGTGTTGAGATTCTTTCCTTCTATAAATAATAACTAATCTGTTGAGAGTTTTTATTACAAAGGGATGTTGAATTTTATCAAATACTTTTTCTACATCTATTGAGATAATCATATGGCTTTTGTCCTTCATTTTGTTGATGTGATTTATCACATTTATTGATTTGCATGTGTTGGATCATCATTGCACCCTTGTGATAAATCCCACTTGATCATGCTGTATAACTTTTCTGTTCCATTGGACTTGGCTTGCTAATACTTTGTTGAGAATTTTTGCTTCTATGTTCATCAAGAATATTGGCCTGTAGTTTTCTTTTTGTTGTGTCATTGTCTTATTTTGGCATGAGGGTAATGCTGAACTCATAGAATAAGTCTGGACGAATTCCCTCTTCCTAGACCTTTTTGGAATAGTTTGAGAGGAATTGGTATTAATTCTTCTTTAAGAGTTTAGTAGAACTCAGCTGTGAAGCCATCCTCTCATGGTCTTTTCTTTGTTGGGAGACTGCTGACTAATGATTTAATCTCATTACTCATTATCGCTCTATTCAGGTTTTCTATTTCTTCTTGGTTCAGTCTTGGTAGGTTGTATGTATCCAGAAATTTATCCATTTCCTCTAGGTTTCCCGATTTGTAAGTTCATAATAGTCACTAATTGCCTTGAGTTGAATGTCCCCCCAAAGCTTAATCCCCACTGTAACTGCTGAAAGTGGGAAATCCTATTATGGTAATTGAAAGTTGGGGCCATGAAGAGATGATTAGATTGTAGGACCATGCAGTAGTGAATAGATTAATAATGGTGTTCAGGTGTGTGGTTCTGAGGGCTTTAAAAGGAACATGAGAGGTTAGGCTCTCTTTTCCCTGCATTTTCTATGATGTGAGACCCCTGAGTCACTGCTGCCACCACCAGGACCCTCAGCAGATGTGTTCCCTGGACTTTGGACTTTCCGGTCTCTGAAACTGTAAGTAATAAACTTGTTTTCTTACAAAGTACCCAGTTCCAGGTATTTTTTTATAAGCAACAGAAATGGACTAATACACTAATGACTCTTGGTATTGCTGTGGTTCCAGCTATAATATCTCCTTTCTCATTTCTGGTTTTATTTATTTGGGTCTCTTCTATTTTTTTCTTAGTTGGACTAACTAATGGTTTATCAATTTTGCTCATCTTTTCAAAACACAACTTTTCACTTTGTTGATCTCTTGTATCATTTTATCATTTATTCTTTTTCTTTCTTTCTTTCTTTCTTTTTTTCCCCTTTGGTCTCTTTTATGTAATTCTGCTCTGATCTTTAGTATTTCTTTCCATCTTGCTATTTTTTCCTATGGGGTCATTTTCTTTTTCTTTCTTTTTTTTTTTTGGAATTGTTATTTTAATGTAATTTATCACTATTAGATTTTAAGTTGTACCTTTTGTCCTTTTGTATTGTTTTTAGTCGTTAAGATTAAAATATGTATCCTTACATTTTTACTCTATTTTAGATTAGTACTTTACCACTTCTTGAGTACCAGAGGGCCACAGGCTGAATACACAGTTGTCTTGCCTTCTTCCTGACATCCAAACAACGATGAAATAAAGAAGTACAAAAAAGAATAAACCCATAATAGCAAATGAATGGAGAAATCAATAGTGAGCTACAGACTGAACCATTCTGAGGACACAGAGCAGACAGACAACATGAAAGAAGACTAAGAATGTTGGCTGTCACCCAGAATATGAGTAACAGAATACTGAGGTGAAAGCTAATCTTCCAGAGAACTCAAGTAAGCAGGACTGAAGTGAAAACTGATAAGAAGAAAACTAAAGACGGTCACACTGTGTCAGCTGGCCCTTATTTATCCCCTCACACACATCCTCAATTTCCAGATGACAGGTATGTTAGAATTTATCATTTGGCAAAAAACCAGGATGGTTTCTTCTAAAGAAATTTAACAAACTACTTAGGGAAAATTAGGGCTGCTAATGCAGGAGTCAGTACATAAGAGTAAAACCCAATTCATTCTATCACCTGTCAGTCTCCTCGCTCACCCTTTCCAAAAGCCAGATCTCTAAATGTACATCCTACAAAAAATCTTTAAAGTTAACATAAAGTTGCCTCCTGAACATTAAAGGAAACCCATACTAGAAATCCAGCCCAGACTTTTGTTCTTAAAAATGGGAAACCAAAAACAAACAAAATATTTTTGAAAAACAAAAAGTTAGCAGACATTTGTGGAATGCCAGCAGTATAAATCAGATGGACTAAGACAAACCAATGGATTGACCCCAGTGAAAGAGAAACCAGAGAACAGAAGAAAACTTTTTAATTCTAATAAATTCTTCAGAAGTCTGAGAAAAACACATAATTAAAACAAAATTTCAAAGAAAAAGAAAACTCAGTGAGGTCAACAAAAATGGGAAAGTAGGCAGCTCCAACGTACCACCCCGCCAAAAAAACACTGAAAAATCAAGTAAAATCTCCAAGAATCAGCTTTGTCAGAATTCTGAAAAACAAAAAGATTCACATCAACCAAGTGAATGTGGAATCAAAAATAATAATAATAATAATAATAATAATAATAATAATAATAATAATAATAATAATAATGATGATGATAGTAATAGTAATAAAAAGAGGCAACTTATTAACAGTAGGAAAGCTCTGAGGCATTTTTATTAGCCCTTCTGATAATCCCTTCCCCAGCTCTACTACAAACTTGAAGACAGAATGTTCCTAGGTCCTTGGTTCCAGAAGGCAGAGTAGAGATCTTATTCACAAAGAATTGTGTTTTTCTGCTCTAACCTGTATGGAGTTACCTGAATAACTGACCTAGTTCAGAATTCACTTGAACAGAAAAGCAGTGGGCAGTCTTCAAAAAAAAAGTAAGGCAAAGAAACTGTCCACAGCCATCTGGGGAAAGAGATTACAGTTGAGACACGCAAAAGAATGCCATACATAAGACTAAAAGAAAGGCTGAGGAGAGAGTTTCTTTGGGAAATTAGATAATTCAAAAGTGTCATGTACACTGGGGAACTTAGAAAGCCATATAAATGCCCAAGGCAGGATGTACTCTCAATAAAGACCTAAGAGGACCTAAAACTTTCAACTCTCGCTGATCTCTAAGCTCAGAGAAAGCAGCAAGTGAAGACTAAGGTAGAGTTGTAAATGGTCAGGCTAAGAATTGGAGAAGTGGTCTAGCACAGAGCCAATATAGAAAGACAAGAAGCATTTTTTTAGATTTTGTCTTTCAGGTTTTTTCCTTCTACTTTTTCTTTCTTTATTCGTTCTCTCCCTCAATCTTTCCTTCCTTTTTTCCTTCCTTCCCCCACCCTTCATTCATTCATTCATTCATTCATTCATTTATGGTTCCTGGCATTCACGGAAATCTCTGTACAAAACACTAAGTAACAACAAGCTAAAGTAACAGAGACATCATAAATCACACATGCCAAGGAGAGACTTTACCAAGTAATTTAGAAAACATACTAAAAAAAACAATAGTTACACAGCTTAGAGCAAGTAACAAAAATGAACACTAAGGAGGGTGAATAATATGATTTCCGGTTTTGACACATTATAATGTTCACTATGTCCAATATTCAACAAATAAGTGGCATGCAAAGAAACTATTCACAGAAATTAATAATAAATGAAACAATTGTCGAGGAAGCCCAGGCATTGGACTTAAGAGATAAACATTTTAAACTGGCTGTTCCAAATATGCTCAAAGAACTAAAGAAAACCATAAATAAGATGTCTCACCAACTACATAATATCAGTAAAGTGATAGGACTTATAAAAAGGAACCAAAAATAGAAATTCTGGAGGTAAAAAGTAGAATAACTTCAATAAAAAACTCACTAAAATTTCTGGATATATATACGAAAGAACTGAAAGCAGGATCCCAAAGAGATATTTGCACACTCATGTTCACTGCAGCATTATTCACAATAGTCAACAGGTGGAAGCAACCTAAATGTCTATCAGTGGATGAATGAATAAAAAAAAGCTGATGGAGTATGTCAGCTTTAAATACCGAACTACTGATAACATGCTACAATGTGGATGAACCTCAAAAACGTTACGGTAAGTGAAATAAGACAGACACAAAAGGTCACATATTATTTGACTCCATTTTTGATAAAATACCTAAAACAGGTAAGTCAATAGAGGCAGAGAGCAGACTGGTAGTTTCCAAAGGTTAGGAGGTGTGGGCAGGAATTGCAGTAGGGGGAGTATTTTGTAGTGAAGAAAATGTTTTGGAACTAGACAGAGGTTCCAAAATTGCACAATATTGGGTATGCACTAAATGCCACTAAATGTTCACTTTAAAATAATGAATTTTTATGTTATGTAAATTTCACCCAAATTAAAAGAGAATTCTAAAAATTAAAAATTGCTCAAACATCTTACAACATTACTCGAACACTTATCCTTTGTCCAACATCACAATTCTATGTACCTATTCCCAAAATACAGAAAGACAAGGATATTCTTTGAATTATTTATAATACCAAAGCATAATATATATGCTTAGAAGCTTAGAGGAGGCAAATACATACATATTTGCTTACCTTTAAAAATGAAGTAATAAATTTTAAAAATTTAAACAAAAAAATATATATATTCATATTTCTCCCCCTATTAAGCCTATAGACTAAGTCTTGTCTTATGCAGTATGACTACTATTTGAATGTTTGGGTTGTTTCCAATATTCCAATATTACAAATAATGCTTCAATGAATCCCTAAAAATCAAAAGTAAAATGATATACACCCATCCAACTGTGTATCAAGTTGAAAGTATAACCATTCAAAAAGAAATTATTTGAAGAAGGAAAAATGAAAAAAAAGTCCTGAAGCTGCTTTAAGTAATTATATTATTTGTAGTGTAGTAGTACTGTATTATTATTCTGAGACCCTTATAGGACAATAATCCCATCAATGCTTGCATTCCTAACAGAAGCTTCTATTAAGACTTCACTAACAGGTTTTGGTTTACAATACCAAGTAGGGGAAATATTCCCCCGTTAAACATAACATCCATTTCCATAAAACATTTGGGTAAAGGAAACCAACCACTTCACATAAAGCCTGTTTAAACATTCCAATTTTCACCCAAGCTTTCACCTTAATCCCATCAACCCACACATTTCTATATTTTCTCAGTCTAATTGACGCCCCAGTTAGGACATCACCAAAAGACATGGTACACCAAAGTACTTGGGGCTCCTATGTCAAGCAGACCCAGAAATGTCTCTTCTATATCCCATGACCATTTTACCCACTTTTGTACATAAGGCCTTAGATCCCTAGAGTGGGGGAGATAAGAGCCAAGGAAGTATGGCATTTCTGTCAATCTTCATTTTGATTAATCTACTGGATCACCAACCCAGGTGATTCCAGGTCAGGTTTCTCATTTTCACCTTTGCTTTTTAAATTTCTTCAAACTGAGATAAATAAAGTAGACTTGGTTAGTCCCTTTAAAATTGTGGGATCCAGCATGGGCTCCCACTGGTACACTCAACCTTCGACAGTACCCCATTAACTTTGTTTCAACCCCGTCAGTGTCTGCTATATTCATTCCATTTCTTAATAAACATTCAACTCCTGCTGGGATGAGTCCCTTTGGTCTTGTTAACATTGTTAAGACCAATAAGGAAAGCTAAGACAGCAAATCTGACAAGTTTTCTCAGATGCACATCTCTTGATGTTACAGCAGTATGGTTACATTGGGTACACATGCAAAATGGGCCCCGCTAATCACAGCATTTGCCATGACCTGGTTAAGGGGCATATTCAGTAGATGAATATCACAATCATCATAAACCCAATTCAGCATGACTTGTATACAAAGCATACAGCCACTTCATCTGGGACCTTCCACTTGGCATTTTCAGGAGAAAGACAGCCCCCTTCTCTGGGAAACAAACTTTATAGTACCTTTTATCCAATCCACCAGCTGCTTTATAACAGCTTTTATCCAGTCTACCCACTACTTTAGGAATAACCTGCTGTGTTCCTAAATCATTTGGGTCATATATCAACCCAAACATTCTCTTCTACTGTGCAGCATTCAAAACCAAAAATATTACTGCCTAAAAATTAGTCTCTCTCACAATCTATTTTAGTAAAGGTTCTTCAGGCCACTGATGATTCAAATCCACAAAATGAGACAACTCCTTTGCACTATACCCACTGCTTTCAGTAGTTTCATGGGTTTGCCCTCTCCCCAACTGGACTACCTTCCTGGTAACCAGAGGACATAACAGTATTATTAGTTGTGCTGGAATAATCTTTCCCATCGGGGTTGGCTTTGAGAATAGTGGCCCTAACTCAGATTGACTGAAACCTAAGATTGGCTGGGCATCAGAATCAGCCCCAGCACTCTCTTTAGTTTTAGCTATTACGAGTAACAGTAAATGAGGGATTAAATATTTAGTTTGTTTCTCATTATTCTGCATTTCCTAAACTATACAGTGAGCCTTCTCCTCCGGAGTTGGTCTACCACACTTTCTAAATTCCATACCATAACTTTTACCTTTAGTAATAACAGATCACAGTGTAGCTGCAACTTCAAGTGACTAGGAAGCCAGTTAAAAAGCAAAGGTTCCTCATCCCCTGCCATTTCATATTTTCTCTTCCTAAACAACATGTTTCAGTAATCAGGGTCAATCTAGCAAATCCCACTTTTTCTAACACCAACTACAATGACTTCTGACACAAACTATCAACATTTAGGCAAAATAAAACAGGCTAAGGGCACAGCCTTCCACACAAACAACCTTACTTCAAACAACAACTGCAGGCTCAGGGGCTCGGGCTCCTAGGTACTTCTGACCAACTGACAATAATTTCGGAGGTTCCCACCACTCCCTCAGGTTTGACAATTTGCTAGAACAACTCACAGAATTCAGGAAAACACTATATTTATGATTACAGTTTTAGTATAGCAAAAGGGATACAAATCATGACCAGCCAACAGAAGAGACACGTAGGGCCAGTCCTGGGATGGTCCTAAACGCAAAGCTCCCCAGTCATATCCCCATGGACTCAGGACATGTCACTTCCCTGGCACACTGATGTGTAACAATACACAGAGTACTGTTATCAGAGATGTTCACCAAGGATTCAGTGTCCAGAGTTTTTATTGAGATTTTATTATACAGGCATGGCTGATTGAGTTATTGTCCACATGACTGAATTCAAATCTCCAGCACCCTTACCTCCCCTCCACAGTTTTCAGACTAATACACATGACTCAAAGCCCCAACCCTCTAGTCACATGGTTGGTGCTGGTCTAACATAGTCCGCCCCCATCCTGATTCACCTAAATAGCACAAATTATCAGGGCCCACCATAAACAAAGACACTCCTATCACTTGGGAAATTCCAAAGATGTAGAGGCTCCCACACGGGAAATGGGGACAAAAGCCAACTGAATTCCTTATTATACAACAGAAGACTTACTATAAGACAAAACAAGGCAATAATCGAGACAGCAAGTTATTAACTTCTTTGACAGAAGGGACACATGGGTCAACAGAACAGAAGAGAGCACTCAAAAACAGACCCAAACAAACATGCTCAATGGATTTTGACAGAGGAGCACAGGCAATTCAATGCAGAAAGGATAGTCTTTTCAACAAATAGTGCTAAAACTCCTGAACAAAAATATACAAAAGAAATTAACCCAAACACAGGTATTACACAAAAATTAATTCGAAATGGGTTACAGACTAAAAAGCAATACTGTAAAATTTCTTTAAGTAAACACAGGAGAAAATCTACATGACTTTGGGTTTGGTGATGAGTTTTTAAATAAAATACCAATATAATCCATGAAAGACAAAATTATAATTTGAAATTGACTGAAACGTCTGCTCTTTTTATTTTAAGAGAATAAAAAGGCAAGGCAGAGACTATGCAAAAATATTTGCAAAACACATATCTATAAAGATTTGTATCTAAAATATACATAGAACTCTTAAAACTAAATAATGGGGATAAAAAAGAACCCAATTAAAAAATGGGCAAAAGATCTAAACAGACACTTCACCAAAGATAAACATATGACAAATAAGCATATGAACAGATGCTCAACACCATATGTCACTAGGGAGATACCACTAAACACCTACTAGAATATCTAAAATCCAAAACTGTGACAATACCAATTGCTGGTCATGATGGAGAGCAAGCGGAGCTCTCACTCACTGCTAGAGGAAATGCAAAATGGTAAAGCTGCTTTGCAAAATAGCTTGGCAGTTTCACAGTCTTACCATAAGATCAAGCAATTGCACTCCTTGGTATTTACCTGATTTGAAAACTTATGTCCACTGAAATACCTGCATGTGAATGTTTATGGCAGCTTTATTCATAATGGCCCCAAACTGGAAGCAACCAAGATATCTTTCAATAGATGAATTGATAAACAAACCGTAGTACATCCATACAATGTATTATTATTCAGCAATAAAAAGAAATGAGCTACCAAGCCACAAAAAGACATGGATGAACCTAAATGCAAGAAGGCTATCTGAAAAAGCCATATACTGAATAATTCATGATTCAATGATTATATGACATTCCTGATAAGACAAAACTATAGAGACAGAATACAGATCAATGTTTGCTAGGAGCTCACTGGGGGAAGGGATGAATGGACAAAGTATAGAGGATGGTTTAGGACAGTGAAACTATTCTTTATGACACTGTAATGGTGAACACAAGACATTAAATGCTGTCAAAATACACTGGACTTTACATCACAAAGAGTAAACCTTAATGCATGCAGATTTTTTTTTTAATTCAAGAGGTCAGGGTCCCTGGATGGAATGCAAAATGTGACAAAAGTCTAAATGTATTACAAATGTATGAAACAACCACACTAAAGGGACTGGAAAAAATAAGGTACTAACCTAAGTAACTCTGGAAATGAATGCTGTCTGTAAGACTAAAGGCAAAGGAATTCTACATAAGTACTGTACCCTAGTTGATAAAGTTGTTTCCCATGTTGGTATAAGTTAACAATTCTGAAATGACTATACATGTACACCAAATTGAACAATTAAGTAAATGGATTGTTGATGGTAAACAGAAGGTTTCTCACTGCTGAAAGGGAAGGTTACAGATAAGCAAGGGGAGGGGGCAAGAATGATGCACATAGTAATGGATTAGAGTTGTAGGCATCAGTATACAAATACATGTTTAGCTTAAAATACAGGTGGTTACAGACAGAAATATTTACACAAGTATGTGTATATGCTATACAGGTTAGTATACACACATACTAGTATACCTCTGTGCTCTTTCAGCTGAAAGTGCTGAGAAGCATACCTAGCATACAAATCTTGGTTTCTAAGTACTATTCTCCAAGAAAAGGAACTAAGAATCCTTAGAGAAATAGCTGATTCAGGGACTGAGATAGAAAATACACAAGATGAACCTGAAGCATCTTATAATTCCCCCCCAAAAAAAACCCAAAAAACAAAAAACAATCCTCAAAAACAAATTTAAAAAACACAATTGATGAGAATGTAGATTATAATCAAAAGTATAAAATAAATATCTATGAGTCTATACTGATATAAAGAAATGACTGAAAATATATAAAATAAACAAGGGAAAAGAGACATCCAGTCTTACCGTAGAAATCCAACTTATTCATGAATAGAATGAAATAACGAAGTTACTGTGGATAAACCCGACAAACACTATCTCAAGACAGGTGACCAGAGTTAATTAACATTAACAATGATAGTCTTACTGACAACAGGTATAACGTGATGAGATGAGAATAGGTATGATGTGCTGAGAATGGCACTTTACCTCTGTGGTCTTCCTCCCCAAAACACATTACCCCAGTATAACCATAAAAAAATACATCAGACAAATCCCAGTTTAGCAACATTCTATAAAATACCTGACCAGTATTCTTCAAAACTGCAACACCATCAAAACTAAGGAAAGTCTGAGACACTGACACAACCAAGAGGATCCTAAGAAGACATAACTACGAATTATAATATGGTTTCTCAGATGGAATCCTGGAACAGCAAAAAAAAAAGGAGGGGAAAACAGAGTATCTAAGTAATACTGACTTCACTTAATAAGGTATCAATATTGGTTCAGTAATGAGACAAATCTACCACACATGGTATGTGTATTAGTCCATTTTGTGTTGCTACAAAAGAATACCTGAGATTGGGTAATTTATAAAGAACAGATGTTTATTTGGCTCCCAATTCTGGGACAGCTGCATCTGGTGCGGGCCTCAGGCTGCTTCTATTCATGGCGGAAAGCTGAGGGCAGCCAGAGGGGACAAGCAGATCACATGGTGAGAGGGAGTGAGCGAGCGAGCGAGCGAGCAAGTGTGAGAGAAAGAGAGAGAGAGAGGGAGGGAGGGAGAGACAGAGAGAGGAGGTGCCAGGGTCTTTTAAAGAATCAACTCTCCAGGGAACTAACAGTGAGAACTCACTCATTCCCCCCACTCCCCCTAGGGACAGCAAACTGTGACGGTGGGGATCAGATTTCCACGAGTTCTGAGAGGACTATATGTCCAAACTCCATCAGTATGTAAGATGTTAATAATAGAGGAACCTGGGTGTGAGGTATCCAGGCACTCTCTATACTGTCCTTACAATATCTATAAATCTAAAACTGTTCTACAATAAAAGTTTACTTAGAAAAACAAAGAACACTTACTGAGTTCTTGCTGATATTAAGAAATTATTATGAATCTTTTAAAGGTACTATAATGGAACTGTAGTTATGACTTAGTAAGAGTCATTAGCTATTACTAAGACAGTAAAAATATCTAGCTATAAATTCATAACTACACATTTAAATATAAATATTTTACATTATATATAAGATTATGATATCTAAGACTTGCTCAAATTAACATTATATATAAGATTATGGTATCTAAGACTTGCTCCTCGGTTGTGAGAGCAGTGGATGAATAGGGATATAAATAAAAAAGACAGACCATGATTTGATCATTGTTGAAGGTAATTAGTACAGTGCACCCCCATGATTCTTCACTCTAGGTTTGAATATGTTTGAAATTTCCATAAAGAGTTAAGTACTTGCCTGATTTAAAAATTTAACAAGAAGAGTCATTAAATAAACCATAGGAAATCTCTCAAAAAAACAAAGGACAAAAAAAGGTAAAAGAACAAAATGTTTAAAAAAAAAAAAAAGGAAGGAAAAACAGCAGAGAAAAGAGGCTCGGCTCAACAGATTACTTAGTATTACATCAAATTTAATTTCCTGCTATTGATCATTGCACTACGATTATGTTACATGTTAACATTAGGAGACAGTAAGTGAAAAGTATACAGGAACTCTGTATTTCCTGAAATTTCTATGTAAGTCTAAAATTAGTTCAAAATAAAAAGCGAAAAAAAAAAATCAAGCTAAAGGGGATCTCAAAAATTAACAGGTATAATTTAGGAAATTAAAAATTTTCAAGCAAAGAGAATATATTTTCAAAACGAATGCCCCATTTCTTCCAGCACTAAAAATAAGAGACAGCACATCAATCCCAGAAGGAAGAAAAAAAAAATTAGAATTTCAGAGCAAAGAAAAGTCTCAAATCACTTAATGCAACTTCTCATGAGCGAAGAACACTATATAGGTTATGTTATAGGAGACCCTAATTAAACAGCAAGGGCTGAAATTTGGGTTTCCTGATGGTTGGTCTAATGTTCTCATGCTACTTTCTACCTCATCACATACCGGAAGACAGAAAGAGGTTCCACAGACCAATTTTCCATCTGTGCCTCCATGCAACCCATGCAACCCAACTTAAGCTACCAAGTTGGCACCTTCTTGAATACAAGGTGCCTGACTCCAAAAATCAGGAAAGAGATAAAAGATTAGGGGAGTACCACCTAAACACCACTAAAAATTGAAGAGCCTTAAGACAATACACTCTGGCTTTTGTTCTAATCACCACAGGACAATAAAAAAGAATAGCTTGGGTTGAAAAAAGTTTAATTACTTACTTAAGCTAGAACAGCAACTTCAACAACTCTTAAAATTCATCCCTTGGTGAAATATATTTATCTTCTCAGCTTCAGCGTCCTCATTAACGATGACAAATTTATAATATCTATCTGATCCAACTCACAGAATTCAGTATTTCCTCCATAAATACAATTAATGATGCATCTACTCTATGCCAGGTACTATGCTAGATAAAAAGGATACGGTGGTGAACAAATTACTCTCTTCTTTTTAACAAATTACTTTCAAGTTCAATACTGTAACTTTTTCTCTGAAACTCAGGCTTTGACCCAAAGGGAGTTTAAATATTCCAATAACTCCATTTTTATGAAAGAAAAAAAAATACTCAGAAAAAAATACTGCTCACAGTCTTACTCATAGATGGGAAGTGTGTATAAAGATTTGAAATACTGATATATTTAATACTATATCTATCTTACACAATTTTAAAATCTGATTTCTGAGTATCATTTGTCGTTTTAGTTTGAGATTCTAGATTTTCCTTTGTTTTCACTTTCTTATTTACCTAGCTTCATCTAGCAGTGCTGATGTCCCTCTCACACATTATGATTTTGTGATATCCCCATGCCACTACACATGCTGTTCCTTATGCCTAAAATGCTCGCCCTCTTTTTTTCCTCGGCCAATTGGTTAACGTTCTATTCATTCTTCAAAACTTAACTTAGATGTCACTTCCTTTTCAAAACCTTCTTAATACATAAACACACGGTTACATCTCCTTTCTGTGTTATTTCAAGACTGCATGCATAATAGCCATAGCATGATAGCACTCATAAATTCATACTAAGATCATCTGTTTATATCTATCATTCACACAAGACTTTGAACTCATTAAGGATAAAGACAACCTCATCCATCTTAGTGTCCTCAAAGCTTAACAGTATGCCTGGGACATAGCAGAAGCTCAGGAGATAATTATTAAACTTCATACTGTAATATACTTAATCTACAAGAAACAATATTTAATAAAGAACAAATTATTTTTAAAGGATCACAACTATACTTGGTAAATTTAAACTTTTTTCAAACATAAAAGTTATAGTTAACATGACAAAAAGAACCTATGCTGATAATTAAAAGTTCACTGAAAGATTCACTAGTCTGGCAAAAAAAAAAGTGTTGAAAAAAATTTAGTTTCTTCATCTCACTCTGTCCCCTTATCAGTAACAACTGAGTTGGAGTACTCCCATTCTACTCTTTCAAGTTCTGTGATTTTGTGTCAGAGCATAGCTGAAAGTATCAATATAAGTTTGAGAATTCCATTTACCTATTTTAGGACCGTCTCAACTTCCTGTAAGCTGTCCCTCCACTATCACATCTATGTTAGAATCACATTTTTAGTTACAACTTGCTATTATGACACGTGACACCTTAGAAACTTACTTTGTAAATAGATTATGTCATAATGTGTATGGAAAAAAATGGAACAGTATTAAACAGCACCTTTAGTTTTACTCAAAATTAAATGGCAATATTTATCACATGTCATCATGGCATCCATTTCAATAAGGGCTGGCCAGTTGGCTCAGCTGGTTACAACATGGTGCTGATAACATACCAAGGCCCAGGGTTCAATCCCTGTACCAGACAGCTGCCAAAAAAAAAAAAAAAAAAAAAAACCCGACAAATAAGTTCAATAAGTATTTATTGAGTCCTTATTTAGAGCCAGAAACCTAAAGGAACAACAACAGAGATCATAACATATCAATGATATTCAAGACATATAGTAGGAACCAGAGATTAAAAAGTAGATAAATCTGAATACGGTGAGAATGATCATGGAGAGAAGCCAGTCAAAGTTTAGATGTGACATTACAAAGAATGGGAAAACCGACAGAAAAGTAAAAAGTCAAACTGGGAACTTAAGATAATTTGGAAGAATGACTGAAAACACACACACTAGTTATAATTTCTAAAAGTGAGGAGGTGATGTTTTTCTCCCCTACAGTCAATCAATAATGGAATCTGGTCAACTGTACTGTCTAAAACCCATTTTCAAAACTACCCATACCTCTAGATCTCTACTTTGCCTCCACCTTAGCACAAGCCACTTACTATCTTTCACTTGAACAGTTCCTTCCAACATCCCATCTAGCTCCCCTCTAATTCAATCTTCATACAGAGAATTTTGGAAATGTAAACCGAATTATATCCCTTTCCAGTTTAAAATGCTCCAATAGCTCCCCTTCAGTTTTTAAGACAATGATCCAAATCCTTTGAGCTTCATAAAAGCTCTGTGCTGACAGCCTCCTCTCCTGCCACTCTGTCCTCTGTGTCAGTGCTCAGGCTATCCTGGTGAAGACACCACACAGTTCCTCAAACACACAACATTCTTCAAATTACATGTTTTTTAGCTTAGTTTATCCCTGGAATAACATAGCCTAAACATCATTTCCTGAAAAAGTCTTTCCTAATACCCACACTAGACCAGGTCTTTCAGTCATACACTTTCACACTTTGTAACTCTGCTCTGCAGCACTTTCCCCAGCCATCAATCGAAGACACTTAGCTAAAAAGAGTGAGCTAATAAGTATTTTAACTACATTTGCCCTTCCCATTAGAATACAAGCACCATTAGAATAGAATCTGTAGCTGCATCATCAGTGCCTTGCATGTAACAGATATTCAAAAATGTTCAATGGGTTGATGAATGACTTTCGCTGGGAGCCAGAAGAATGGTACTGGGAATGACTACAAGAAGAAAATCAAATGCCTAGAAAGTTACACAGACAAATTTGGTTGCAAAAGTTAATTTCTGAATCTTTAAAATTATCTGCAATATTCTAGGGGCTGGCCAATTAGCTCAGTTGGTGAGAGTACAGCCTTATAACACCAAGGTCATGGGTTCAGATCCTCGTACTGTCAAGCTGGAAAAAAAAAAAAAAAACCTTAAAATTATCTGTAATGTAATATTCTACTTTAGGGATAGGCAAACTTTTCCTTAAAGGTCAGATAGCAAATATTTTAGGTTTCACGGCAATGTAGTCTCTGTTGCAACTATTCAATCCTGGCACAATAGCATAAAAGCAGCCACAAACCACATGTAAATTAAAGGGCATGAGCTATTTTCCAATAAAACTTTATTTAGAAAAATAGGTGGGCAACCTGCAGGCAGTAGCTTGCTGACCCCTGTTAATATATCTCCAAGAAATGGGAGTTGGAAAGTAAACAAATTAAAAAAAAAAAAAAAAAAACCCATGGATCTCTACATTTTGAACTCTTAATGGTTTGACATATATTGCTAATGAGAAATACACATGGAACTTTCTTTTATTTATTTATTTATTGCTATTGAAACATGATTGATTTCAGCACTAAAGCCATCCTGTCCTGGGCTTTTCTTTGTTGGGAGACTGCTGAATACTGCTTCAATCTCATTGCTTGTTATTGGTCTGTTCAGGTTTTCTATGTCTTCTTGGTTTTAGTCTTAGAGGTTTTACATGTGTCCAGAAATTTGTCCATTTCCTCCAGGTTTTCAAATTTGTTGGCATACAGTTGTTTATAATAGTCTCTAATGAATCTTTGTATTTCTGTGGTATTGGTTGTAATTCTCCTTTCTTTTTTGTGATTTCTGTTATTTGGGTCTTTTCTCTCTTTTTAGTCAGCCTAGCTAATGGTTTGTCTATTTTCCTTAACTTCTCAAAAAAACCATCTTTTGGTTTTGCTGATGTTTTGTATCATTTTGGGGGTATTTCATTTAATTCTGCTCTGATCTTAATTATTTCTTTCCATCTACTAATTTGGGGATTATATTTTTCTTTTTTTTTCTAGATCCTTGAGGAATATCACTAGGTTGTTTATTAGAAATCTTTCTATTCTTTTGATAAGGATTTACTGTAATAAATTTCCCTCTTAGTACTGCTTTTGCAGTATCCAACAGGTTTTGGTATGGTGTGTCTTTATTTTCATCAGTTTCAGAAATTTTTTGATTTCCTGTTGAATTTCTTCTTGCACCCATAGGTTGTTCAGGAGCATGTTATTTTATTCCTATGTATTTGTATAGTTTCCAGAGTTTCACTTGTTATTGATTGCTAGTTTTAATCCACTGTGGTCTGAAAAGGTATTTGAAGTGATTTCAATATTTTAAAATTTCTTGAGACTCGATTTGTGACCTAACATGTGGTCTATCCTGGAGACTGTTCCATGTGCTGGTAAGTAGAATGTATATTCTGTACCTATTAGATGAAATGTTCTATGGATATCTGCCAGGTCCAATTGGTCTAAAGCTTAGTTGATCTCTGTGTATTTGTTGCTTGGATGATCCGTCCACTGGTGAGAGAGGGGTGGTCAAGTCCCCTACTGTTACCATCTTGGGGTCTATCTCTTTCTTTAGGTCTAATGGTGTTTGCTTTATATATCTGGGTGCTCTGGTTTTGGGTTCATATATATTTATGATTGTTATGCCTTCAGGCCAGATAGATCTCTTTCATTATATAGTGGCATTCTTTGTCTCTTTTTGTAGTTTTTGTTTTAAAGTCTATTTTTTCTGATATAAGAATAGCTACTCCTGCTCATTTTTTGTTTCCATTTGCATGGTATAGCTTTTTTCATCCCTTCACTATTAGTCTGTATGTCTACAGGTGATGTGAGTCACTTGAAGACAACATATAGTTGGGTCTAGCTTTTTAATCCAATCCATCAGTCTGTGTATTTTGAGGTGGAGTTTAATCCATTTACATTTAGGGTTGTTATAGAGAGATACTATCTTACCACTGGCATTTTATTGCTTTCAGTTTAGATGTTTTAAATATCTTTTGTCCATTTCTCCCCCTTTTATTATTCACCTGCACAGTTTGTTGGCTTTTTGAGGTGGTAAGATTTAGTTTTTCTTTCGCATTTGCATTTTTGTTTTATCAGGGGTTTTTGTTTTTTCTTGTGTATTTGTGGTACTGATCATTGGTTTTTGGATTCTAGATGCGGGACTCCCTTCAGAATTCTCAGGGCTGATCGTGTGGTGGTGATCTCCTACAGTTTTTGTTTGCCTGTGAAATACACCATTCCTCCCTCATTTTTGAAGGACAGCCTTGCTGGGTACAGTATTCTTGGCTGGCAGCTTTTTTCTTTCAGTGTTTTGAACATATCCCATTTTCTTCTGGCTTGTAGAGTCTCTGTTGAGAAGTCTGCTGTTAGTCTGATGTGGGCTCCCTTACAGGTGACTTGATGCTTTTTTCTTGCTGTTTTTAGGATTCTTTCTTTGTCTTTGAGCTTTGCCAGTGTAACTATAATATGTGTCAGAGAAGATCTTTTTGGATTGAATCTGTTTGGGGAACTTGAGCCTCCTGGATCTAAAAGTCTATGTCTCTCTCTTTACCTGGGAAATTTTCCCTTATTATTTTGTTGAATATGTTTTCAATGCCTTTTCCATTCTCCTCTCCTTCTGGAACACCCATGATTCAGATGTTTATGCACTTACGGTTGTCTGCTAGCTCTCTTCGATTTTCCTAATTTTTTAAAAATTATTTTTTTCCTTTTCTGTCCACCTGGGTTATTTTGAAAAGACTGTCTTTAAAATCAGAAATTCTTTCTTCTGCTTGCTCTAACCTACTACTTAAGCTGTCAGTTGTGTTTTTTATTTCACTGAATGAATCCTTCAGTTCCAGGAGTTCTGCTACATTCTTTTTTAAGGTATTAATTTCTTTGTAAATTTCCTCCTTCATGTCCTGGATATTTTTTCTCATTTCATTGTGTCATATGAGCCTTCTTATATCTTACTGAGTTTCTTTAAGATTATTGCTTGGAATTCTTTTTCAGTCATTTCAAGGGTTTCCTGCTCTGTGAGATCTGGTACTTAAGAGAGAATTATTGTATTCTTTTGGTGGTGTCATGTTTTGTTTTTTTTTCATATTCTAGTATCTCTATGTTGATATCTGGTCATCAGTTATAGAAGTTGCTCTTTCAATTACTCTGGAGTGGGCTTGAGGAAAAGAGACTTCTTCCTCTTTTGGGGGGGCTCTGCTGGTGACTCCTTGTGTCACAGCAGTCAAATGAGAAGGGGGCTGCCTGCAGAGCAGCCATGGCTACTCATGACGAGCCACCCTTGCTGTGGCAGCAGCTGTGGTGGTGGCTGTGACGGACCACCCATGAGTAAGTGGTGTTTTCAGTGTGCTCTTGCATTCTGTCAGGTGGGGTAAGACTGCACATGGCTCCTGCCTGGATTTCCAGGCATGCCCCTCAGAACCTTCTTTTAAATGTCAGAATTAAGTATGTCTCCTCTCTTAACTTGGATCATTAGTTTCTGCTGAGGTAGCAACTTTCTTTCTTCATATATATACTTCTCAGGAACTTGAGTAGCAGTGGCACACAGTAGGAATTAAAAAGGTATGATGAATGAATGAATGAACTAAAAAGAGGAAATAGAGAAGTCCCTCCATATATTTTGCCTTTTCCCCTTTCTTTCATTTTCAGAATCTACTATATTTTGGTGCAGAAATGAACAAGAGGAGAAGCAGATAATCTGAATGTTTTGATTTTCTAAAAAGATATTTTCCAATAAGAATGCAAATGAATCATTTTCCAAAAGGCAGATATTTGATAGCAAACAGAAAACAGAGAATAGCAGTGTAATTGGGAGCTAATTGTTCCAAGTTTTAATTTCTCTGTATCTCTAGAGTAACTGCGTGACTTTATCTTTCTAGGCCTCAGTATCTTTATCTACGAAACAAATGGATAAGACTAAATGATCTCTATGACCTAGATTCTATGGCATCTAATTTTTCTGCATGTAAAAGACACTATGGCTTTGCTAAATAGTAAATGGCCACGTGGATAGAAGGAGGGAGGGAAGTAGTACATAAACCCTATTGTGATAACTTATATATCTAAAATGAAAATTCAGAATAAAAGTATAAATTGAAAGTTACAGAGTGTATACAGGTACAACATCCAGCAAAACAAAAGCTGAGAGACATATAAAGTAACCCCACCATCCCTTTATTTTAAATCATAGTTCAGTCACACCTAGCATGCTAAGCAGTTATGACACTCACATCTAAACAGAAACATAATAGAAATGTAGGACAATTAAAGTAATCAAAGGAGTGAAAATAGTCCATAGGAATAAGACAAAAATTTAAAAGAAAAAAAAGGATGGTTTATCCCTCAGTTGGAATGACATCTAAATCTGTAATTATTTTAAGCCGCTATCTACGTAAGGCAAACAATAATATCAAACAGATTCATTTGTCATTTACATTATTAATAAATAATGAATATGCCACTATATTCTGTAATCTACAGAGCGATAATCTAATGTTATATTTAAGAGTACTGGACACTTTTCAAGTCAGAATCATAAATCATTTTTCCTAGAAAATTAAAAATATTACATAATTGCATGCATAATATCATGCATTTTAAAAAGGGAGGAAAAAATCTAAAATCTGACAAGAACAATGTTTTCATCATCCAATATTTTCATCATCCTATTAGCTCTTAACTGCCTTCCTTAGAAAGGAGTCATCTTTAAATCTCATGTTAATTTACAGAAAATACGAATGCACACACATGTATACACAGCTACAAGTTATTTCCAATTATTATAAGACATCAAAAATTAAGAGTAAAAATATTTTGTCAACTCCAAATAATAAAAGCTGTGATTAGCTATAGTACTAACACTCGTTAGCGAAGGTCACTTGAAGAATACCCATGCCACCAGTTTAGATGAACTTAAACTGAAAAATTAGTTTGGTTAAATTGTGCTTACAATTTACTATTTTATTTTTAAATCAGACTTAAAACTTAGAGCTCTATCTGCTGATTTCCAAGAATAATTATTTTAATTAATAATAGTATTGTTTAAAAAAAAAACTTTGAAAGTATGTATCCAACTGTGTTAAGCAGAAAAATGGACCCCTCAAAGATGTCCACGACTTAATACCTGGAACCTATGAATATGTGAGGTTACATGGCAGAGAGAAATTAAGGCTGCAATTTAAAGTACAGCTGCTAATGAGATGACCTTATACTAGAATATCTAGGGTGGGCCCAATGTCCCAAGGGTCCTTAAGTGGAAGGGGGATACAGAAAAAAGGTCACAGTGATCTGATGTGATTCAACCTGCCATTGCTGGCTTTGAAGATGGAAGGGGACCAGGAACCAAGGAATGGAGGCACCCTCTGTGAGCTGGAAAGGGCAAGAAAATGGATTCTCCCCTAGAGCATCCAAAACAAACGCAGCCTTGCCTACCTTGATTTTAGTTCAGTGAGACCTATTTTAAACTTCCATGCTCCAAAATGATAAAACAATAAATTTGTGTTGTTTTAAACTACTAAATTTGTGGTAATTTGTTACAGCAACGAGAGAAAACTGATACATGACAGATTTTTAAATGTGTTTTTCATTAAATATGACTCTGATTACAAAAACAGCAACAAAAAAAAATCTGGATGCCTACCATCCTTAATAAGATTCTTTTAGATTAAAGGACAATAAGTTATTTATCTCTACAAACTCACAATAAACACATATGTGCCCTATCTTTCCGAATAAACAATATTTTTCTCCTTTGAAACAATTTTGAAATAGATGCCTCTCGAATCTTTAGGACTGAGCTGATTCCAGGATTCTTAGAAATCTTTCCAGCACAAGATACTGTGCACTTTCCTGATTGATTATGATTAAATACTTTCACATAAACTGACCATTAAGATAATCTAATTTACATTCCTGCTGTGGATTAATTGAATTGTGTCCCCCAGGGTTCATGTATTGGAAGCTTAATTCTCACTATAACTGTTGAGGGTGGGAAATTCTATTATGGTTATTCAAAGGCGGGGCCTTGAAGAGGTGATTCGATTACAGGAACATGCCCGAGTCAATGGATTAAAAATGGTGGTCATTGGCTTAGTTTGGAGGGCTTTAAAAGGACAGTGAATGAGGAGGTTGGTCTCTGTTTCTTGCTGCTCTGCCATTTTCTGCAATGTGAGAACTCTACCTGGGTCACTGTCGCCACCACCTAGACCCTCAAAAGATATGTTCCCTGAACTTTATTGCTTCCCTCCGAAACTGTAAGCAATAAATTTCGCTTTCTTTATAAATCACTCAGTTCCATGTCTTTTGTTATAAGCAACAGAAATGGACTAACAGAATTCCCTAAAAATCAGAGAAGTTTATATCAAATTTTGAATAGTGTTTGAAAAAAATGGAGCCTTTGCTCTCTGAACACTTCTAGACCCAAGCTTCCATATTAATCACATACAATAATCCAGATCTTTTAAAACTTACTATACATAGAAGCATTTTTCATAATTTTATGTCATTCATTTTGATAACAAAAAAGACACGTGTAAAGATACTGGAATATTTATACTGACCTATAATATTAAGATTAAGATGTCCAAGAACATCTCCATAAGTCCCCCTTCAAATTTATATGTAACAAGGAGAGGAGTCAGAGACTGAGCAAGGCAAGGAAGGCATACACACATAGGGGCAGCTGAAATGGAGGGTTAGAACACAGTGTGGAAAAATATCTATGCACAAGTCAGTCTAGCCTATCAGGACTTGAGCACATTGGGGTAATGATGATGTCTAAGCTCAGGGGTGCAGAGGGAAGATCAGAGACAGGGGGTTAGCCCAGTAGGGGTATGAAAGTTTGAGCAGAATACATGTGGAGAATGGTCTAATGTGGGAAATCAGAGCTTAAATAGGATAGGGTGGTTATCCATGTATGAGGGTAGCCCACTGTAGGGGTTTCAGAGCCCAAATAGGGTGAGAAAGACATCAATATGGAAGAAGAGCTGGTGGCAAAGAAGGAAATTGGTTACAAAAAGGGAAGCTGACCAAATAAGTAAATTTTTTAAGGATAATGAAAGTCAAGTAACACCATCAGAGATGGGGGTTACAGACACTGAAAGAGAGAAGACTAGAATGAATCCTGCAGTGTTGGATTGGAATTGGAGGTATTAGCATAAATTCATGGTTTTCAATATATATAAATAATGTAAAAGTAAATATTGATATACACGTGTGCACATGTATATACATATATATATCCTCTAGATCTGTCCACTGAAGATGACTGGGAGCAGTAACTTTCCAATAGCAGTAAGTATACCTAGACGACAAAACTTGGCTTTGAAACAGCATTTCCCATTAAAAAGAACCAGGGCTCTTGGAGAAATGGCTGATTCCAGGCCTAGGGCAGAAAAAGTATAAAATGAGACCAAACATCTTGTATAAGAAAGCAAGACAGTGCTCAAAGACTGATTAGACACAGAAAAAAAGGACACAGAAACCATCTGGAAGGAGCACTCACTGGCCAGGAGACTGAAGAGACTAAAGTCTACGATAAACAAAACCAGTGTGTGTGACTCTAACTTCAATCTCCTTACTACAGAAGATATTACTAGTCAAATGGAGAAGCTTGAATGAGGTCTGAGGATTGGACAATAATAAGGTATCCATGTTAATTTCATGATTTTAAAGGTTACTCCATGGTTATACAGGAGACTGTTCTTGTTTCTAAGAAAAATATACTATAGTATCTGAGGCACTAGGTAAGGGAACTTACTCTCAATTGTCTCAAGGAAGAAAAATCATTTGTACTACATGCTGTCACTTTTTAATAAACACAACTACACTGACCTCTGCATCACTTTGTAGATATCATCAATATCTATACCCCACCCTTCTCACCATCATGAGTGTAAGTGAATGGGGAAAATAATACTCCACAGTGGCCTCAGTAGAAAAGGTCATAAGGAGGCTATTAATTCACAGTGAAGGAAAAGGCAAACATGAATGACATTGAACGTTCAGACATGAATATAGTATTATAAGACCATGAACCAAAATTTCAGATTTTATTCTAAACCAAAGCAATAGAATTTAAACATAAATAATTGACAACAAACCTAATACTGATGTAGGATTTATGGTAAAACCTGGGGCAAAGGGGCATAAACATCAGAAAAAGAGAATTTACAAAAGAAAATAAAATATTTTAAATATAATTCACATCACTAGCACTTTACTTTTCTAGGTTTCTAATTTCAGAAAATCAACAGTTCTACCCTACTGTAGGAAGAAAGATGAATAAAACACATACTGGTCCTTGCCTTAAAAAGTACTTCAGTATAGGTGTGGAGATCAATATAAAGCAGTATACCAAAAGGCAAAATAAAGGGCTAAAACTAGGAGGAAGCAGCTTCGTGGAGTGGGAGCGGAGCCGGGACTCGTTTGGGATAGATATTAGGACCAACCCCTTAGCTGAAGGAACCGGGAAACACAGGGAGGGAAAGGCCTCTTTGAGAGCTCCTGGCTTCTAGCTTCTTCTCCCATGCACTGGGTGACCTCAGGCTGGTCCCTTCCACCTAGTACGTTAAAGATGATCAGAGTTCACACTGGGGCACTTTGGCCTCTCTCTGTCTGGAATACCAAGTAACACATTTAGCCTTTTATGTACTCCAGCTAAAGTCTGGAGTTAATGTGGTCCGCTGGAATCCTCTGGAGGCTACAAGATTGTGGTGGGAGCCTCTGGCTTTGGTTCCTCTTTTCACACCTTATTTTAATACTCAGTCATAGTAAACCCATCTTTACAACTTTACAAATAAACACTTTACCAATTCATTGGCCCCTTGCAACAGTCCTGAAAGATAAGCATGACTTCTATTCTTTTCGACAACATTTATGACATTTATTGAACATCTGTTAAGAACCAGGAAGTGCTAGAAAGTGCAGATAAGTGCTAAGTTTTAAAGGTCTCTCATCTCACAGAGCCAACAGTCTAGCTGGGAAAACAGAACACTGATAGTTTGGTTATAGTCTGTTAAATAAAAACTGTAGAAAGCCACTGTGTGGACTATGTTTTTGCACTAGGCCCCAAAAGACCAGACTAAAAATCAAAATAGAGTCATTCCAGCTGAAGTTCCACATCACCAAACACAAACTAAGTTGTCTAGCCTTCCAAGAAATCAAGAGAAAGAAATAACAGCCAATTTCCCAAATAAGCCAGTTTAAATCTTTAATAGGCATGGTAATATTCCTTCTGCTTTAATTATTATACTAAAAGTATAGCCTAAGAAATAAAAACAAAGGGAAAAGAAAAAATAAAAAACTAAGAGGAAGCAAAATGGTTAGTAGGGGAAGGAGTGATTAATTCTAACTGAAAGGAACAATTCATTGATTACCTACACACACTGTCAGTATTAGCCAAAAAAAAAAAAAAAAAAAAAGAAGAAGAAGAAGAAAAGAGGTGGTCTTCACAATCTAGCAGGGAGAAAGTAGAAAACCAGGGTTCGATTTAAAAGTGCTATGCTATGGGGTCTCACACTAAACAGTTAACCCTAGCGGAAGGGGAGAGAAGAAAGTTCTGAGGACAGCTTTAGAGTACGAATTAACTTTTGATAGGCAGAGGAATCATGGGAGGAGGGCTTGCTAGGCTAAAGAACAGCACAGGCAAAGGCACAGTATGGGAGCATTTAGAGAAATATAGTCTCAAATGGTCTTTGCACAGGGATGTAGACAAGGTAGTAATGGTAGGACAAAGGGCTCCTGAACACAGATACAGATTTAAAGAAGCAGCAAGATGATCTCACCAGAGTTTAATAAAAACAGTATGACAGCAGTATGAAAGACCATTAAATGGGACGAAAAACTAGCTGAACGGAAACAAGTTGCCACCATCTCTGAGATATATATATGAATACACTTTAGAAAGATTAAAACATCTATGGTCTTTCCCTTAAAGTAAAATAACCCAGGCTAAGTTAAATAACAGTGAGATGACTAATATAAAATTTAAAAGTAGTTTTAAATGTCCTAGATTTCCTTCCTCTAGAACTCAAAATAAAACCAAATAAGGCAAATAACAAACCAGATTTGATATTTTTATATTCATCTTCTATATTTTTGGACTACAGAAATTCCAAAATTCAGTACAAATAATCTAGGGAACTTAATGACCACATGTTGGGAAAAATAGGAAAATGTCAGGGCCTCTCGGGTGTTCAGAGTCTTGCCGAGCATTTGCTATAAATGTCCTCGGGTGTTCCTTGTTACTGTTTAATGAAAAGTTGTGTATGGGCACCCAAGTGTCCAGGGTTGTGGACTTAAGTATAAAAGACTAACAGCTCTGATCCACAGTGCTTCTTAGAACTCTCAGAGAAGCCACTAGTACGGTTGCTCCTAGATCTGATTAAAACCCATTCATTTTTCTATACTCACAGCTCCCAGAACCTCTTTTTTTTTTCTATTACCTAGCTCACAGACCTGCGTGTGAAGGGTTTGTAACCCAATCTGGGCAACAGACCCAAGGGGTCTGTAAGCCCTAGCTTTACACCACATAAACTGCTGATAAAAATATTATGACAATCAGCACAAATTTAAGTCTCAATAAAATCTAGCTGCATCGATTACCAAGGTAATCCAGATCTAGCTAGCTATTCCTTTAGTAAACACAGATAAAGAAACATATGAGAAAATGTGTTAGCATCATTAAAAGAGAAAGCATAACTAGTTGCTGGTATGTCAAAAACCATTCAAGCAAGTATTTCGCTCTTCCTTTTAAAGTGAAAAGGATTCTCATTTAAATGATATGGAGTTAAACCTACCTACTGTGTGAAGACAAGGTAAGGTTGATAAAACACAGTAAAATAAAGCCAGGAACTTTCTGGGATCATTTGGCCAAACACTTCTTTAGGCTTCCTATAAAAATCAATCCAAAAATAAAAGCGCTCCAAATGATGATTTAAAATTATCACTTCCTGAATATTTTAGTGTTGGGAAATCAGTCATCATGACATTGTAGTTCATTCCTCTTTAATGAGAGTTCTCATGCTGGTCACAGCACTGTGGCAATGGAAGATTCTGATTATGACTCTCTGTGCTCACAAGAGAGAAAACATTTTTACCTAATATTGTACACATACAATTATAATAATGTTTGACAGAAAAACACGGCTGTATTTCATCTTCAAAAAAGTTAAATATTTATTGAGTTCAAAAATGCTGAGTTATCCTGCATAGTCATAAAGCTGAAAATCAAGAACACCAGACTGAGAGCACAGTAATTATTAAACTAGTTCCCAACATATCAGTTTCACCTATCAGTCCAACCAATTCACTCAACTCTTCTGGAATTCATCCTAATGTGAAACAGGCGGCAGTAACTGGTCCATAGCTACTTCAAAGGATTATCATAAAAATATAAAAGATGATGAAAAAAAGATACTATCATGCAGTGAATAAAAATAACTTCATATCAGTATCTGTGTTGGGGGTCCCCAAGCCCACTCCCAGGTTAGATGATTCACTAGGAGGACTCAAAGGATTCAGCATACAGTGATATTCACAGCTATGATTTATTCCAACAAAAGGATACAAAGCAAAATAAGCAAAAAAAAATGTTTTTAAGGAAAAAAATAAAGCACATGGGGCAAAGCTGAAGCAAACCCGGTATGAGCTTCTAAGAGTCCTCTCCCAGTAGAGTTGCAAGGGATGTGCTTAATTCCTCCAGCAATGAATTGTGACAACACATGCAAAGTGTCGTCTACCATAGGTATTCCTAAGAAACTCAATGCCCAAAGTTCTTAACGCGGACTGGTCATGTGGGTACCCTCTGCCTCGCACATACCAAAATTCCAAACTCCCAGAAGGTAAGCAGGTGTTCAGCATAAATCACATTTTTTGTACATTTTAGGCACAGTGAACCTACCACTATTATCATTTAGGGGAAATTTTTTATCACTGTGCGGAACTGTTTGCTGGCCAATGGCCAAACTTTCAAGCATGTAATCTAAGGAGAGAGAATCTTAAACCTGCTATGTTAACTCTTTTCTGCATAGTACCCCAAGTACATTGTGGGGTGGATATCAACGAAGGTAAATTATTGTGCGTCATATCAACTTCAGATGGACTTAAGTCTCAAATGTAAAATAATTAAACAATTAGAAGACAATAAAGTTATAATAAATATCTAACATTTGTTGAGCTATTAATATGTTTCTGGCATTAAGTACTTTATATGTATGACCTTATTTAACCTTATTCCTAGTAATCCCATGAGGTAGTCAGAGATGATACTCAAAATATCCAACCAGTATCACAAGGGAATCACAAGGCTGTTACACCATTCAGGTATGGACTTCCTAACATCAGCCTTGGAGACAGGTACTGTTACTATCTCCACTCTAAAAAAAAGGAACAAACATAGAGAATCGGACTACATGACAGAGATAGGATTTTAACTTAGCTTGTGCAAGAGCCTGACTCTTAATCATTACGCTATAATACTTCTTAATATAAAGGTTACTTCAAAAAGTCCATGAAAGATTCGTACTATATTTTAACTCTATTTTTCCACGAACTTTCTGAAGTACCCTCCTACAAAATACCTGTATGGTTCTAGGATAGGAAGGTATGTCTTACATGTGCATGTGCACACAAACACACACACACACACACACACACACACAGGCACACGCAGTAAAAATCATATTACTAAATTTAGTTATGTCAAAATTAAAAACTATGAGTGGTAAAAAACAAAGTTAAAACGAATGCCATGATCTGTGAGAATATTATTTGCAACACATTTAAAAGGAATTAAATTCTAATCACATAAGAAACTTTTCCACATTAATAAGAAAAAGGGCAAACAACTCAATACAAAAATCAGCAAACAAGTAATTCATATAAAAAGAAACAAAATAGTCAGTGAATACATGAAAAAAATGGCAAAATTAATAATAATGTAAATGCAAATTAAAAAGACGTACAATTTCACACTCACCAGACTGGCTAAAATTTTAAAGTCAGACACAGAAAATGGGAGGAAGAGGGCCGAGCTGTGGCGCACTAGGGAGAGTGCGGCGCTGGGAGCGCAGCAACGCTCCCGCCGCGGGTTCGGATCCTATATAGGAATGGCTGGTGCACTCACTGGCTAAGTGCCGGTCACGAAAAAAGCAAAAAAAAAAAAAAAAAAAGAAAGAAAGAAAAAGAAAATGAGAGGAAGAGGAGAAGCAACAAAAATTTTCATTCACTACCTAGAAGTATGAATTGGTAGAACCATTTTAGGGAGAAATTTGGCAGCATCTAGTAAAGTTAAAGACACAAATATCCTCCAACACAGTAATGCTATTGCTAGGTTTATATCCTAAAAAAACTCTAGCATACATTGTCACAGAGAATTGAATAAGAATGTTCACTGCTGTACTGTCTAGATATTATTACTACTACTACTATTAGTGAGGAATAACTCAATGCTGATTAGTAGGGAAACAGAGAAAAAATGGTATATTCAAATAATAGATCATATAGCAGTAAAAATGAATGAACTAGACCTATAGTATAAATACATACATATCACAAAAAGAAAATTGAGTTAAAAAAAAGTTCTCAAAAAAATATATAAACATATTAAAGGTTAGTAAAAAATAAAGATGCCTACACAACATGCCTTATCACTTTATTATTTAAAGTAAGGCACATTAAAAGAAACTCACATTTACTACTAGGGTGTTTACCATTTACTACATAATAAAGCCTTCTCTTTATAAGAATTTATTCATACACAGAGGGGAAAAGAGGCTGAAAATCATTTATCTAGTTTCCACGTCAAGAAGGAAAAGAAAAAACAAATTAAGGAAAGTAGAAGTCAGGAAATAAAGCAAACAAGCAAATAGAGAAAAATTTGTAAAGCCCAAATGCAGTTCTTTGAAATGGGGAAAAAGAGAGAAAATACAGATTACCAGTACGAAAAATGAAAAAGTGGACATCACTATATGACTGTAAAGACGTTAAAAAAAGATAAGATAATCCTGAACAACTTTCGCCAAAATGACAAATTTAGATGATATGGACATATTCTCAAAAACCAACACAAGAGGAAATGTACATACACATTTTAATAAGCCAATATCTATTTTAAAAATTTAATCTGTTATTAAAAACATTCCCACAAAGAAAACACGTACAGAAGGCTGACTTTCGGTGAATTATTTTGAACACTTAAAGAAGTAACACAGACTGTACACAAAATCTTTCTAAAGGTAGAAAAATGAGACTCAACTCATTATAAAGCCAGCATGACCTTAACAGCAAAACATAACAAGACCACCAAAAAAAGAGGAAAATTACAGAGCACAACAATCTTGCTCATTAACGTAAATAAAATACCAGCAAATCTAGTCTAATAATGTTTAAAAGGATAATACATCACAACCAAGTGAATATATTCCAGGAATGGAAAAGTAGAGTTTGATATTTGAAAATCAAGCAATACAATCTACCACTCTAACAGAAAAAAAAACAAAAAAAAACATTTAGTTATCTCAACAGATGTAGAGATAGCACTTGGTAAAACTTAATATTCACTCACAACAAAAATTCAGCAAACAAAATAAAAAGGAACTTCCACAACCTGATAAAACCTCCTCTCTACCCCACCCCCAAACTTTAATGATGAAACTATTAAAGGTTTCCCTCTGAAATTCTACCACCCCTTCAATTTAACATTATGTTGGTGGTCCTAACCAGTGCAGTGGGGGCAGGGTGGAAAGACAACTTTACAAATGGTATGATTATTACTGTATATAGAGAATCTAATAGCATCCACAGGCAAATTATTAGAACTAACAAGTGAATTTACCAATGTTATTTAAAAAAACAGTTCAAGAGACAAAAATCAAGTATATTGGTATGTACAACAAAAACTTAGAAAATAAAATTTTAAAAGTTGTTCTTATAGTAGCAAAATCAAACACCTCAAAATAAATCAAACACGTGTAATGTTTTAAAGAAAAGCACAAATCATTAGTAAGAAAAATTTCTAAAGACCCAGGTAAACGGAGGAATATACCATGTTCATGAATTGGAACACTATCCTAAATGTCAATTCTCCTTAAAACTGATCTATAAATTCAATGCAATCCCATACAAAATCCTTGCAGGTCCAAATCTTTTACAGAAATTGAAAACCTCATTCTAATATTTAAATGGGATAAAAAAGACTAAGAGCTTTGGAAATCCTGGAAAAGAACAAAGCTGGGAGACTTATACTAGCAGACATGAAAACTTTTTTTTCTTTTTTTGGCAGCTAGCCCATATGAGAATCCAAACCCTTGATCTTGGTGCTACAAGGCAGCACTCTAACCAGCTTAGCTAACCAGGAAACCCATAAAAACTTATTTTAATACTACAATAATTAAAACAGTGTAGCATTGATACAGGATAGGCAGACCAATGAACTAAAAGAAACTCAAGAAATATTTATGTATGCAGTCACTGAATTATGACAAAGATGACCCCACAGTAAAGTGGAGGAATGATGACTTTTTCCAAAAAAGAAAAAAACTAATCTCACAACATACACAAAAATAAATTCCAGATGGACTGTAGACCTAAATGTAAAAGGTTAAAAATAAACAGATAAATAAACAAAGCATTTAGAAGAAAATACTGAAACATATCTTCATGACTTTAGGGTAGACAAAGATTTCACAAACAGTTCACAAACAAGTGGTTACAAACGAAAAAATGGTAAATTAGACAATATTAAAATTGGTAGATAAATTGTATCATCAAAAGACTATTAAGAGATTTAAAAGGCAACCCACACAGTGAAGGATACACAGAATAATGTGAAAGAAATGGATAAATGTTCACAAAAAAAATAAATGTTCACAAAAAAATACAGCAAAATCTTCACAACATAATTCACAATAGCCAAAACTGGAAACAACCTAAATGACCACCAACAGCATTAAATAAGTTGTGGTATTTCACACAAATGAATATGATACAAGAAGAATGAACACACTGCAACTGACAAATACGTAATACTAATGAAAAGAAGCCAGACATAAAATAGTACACGTTTATGATGCCACTTATATAGAGTTCAAAAAGAGGTGAAAATGAAACCGGTTTGAACCAGTATGTACTGGTATGTTTGCTTATTCTAACCTACTTGAATGAGATATTTTACAGAGTGCATGCATCACTGCTTCCACGTCTGCCCCAGATGACCTTCCAATGACCTTTGTTCTGCTAACAAAACAACTACAAGTGGAACCATAAGAAAGGGACCAGGAAATGAGGACCACAATTAGAAGCAAACAGTACCATAAATGGTTGCAGGAGGGACCTAAAAGAAAGGGAGACCAGGATTTCCCCAAGCCTCACCAGTCAAACTCTGCCAACTTGATACTTATTCTTTTCCTTGCTCCCTAACCCCTAAAAAACATGCCCAGACCCTGGATGGGGGAGAGAGACATGAGCTTGCATCCTGTCTCCTCGCTGGTCCATCCTGCAAGAAAGCTTTCTAAATCTCACAAAAGCCATTGTCAGAATTTGGCTTTCTGTGCACATCAGGCCGCAAGCCCATTGCTTTGTAACAAAATGAATCTATAGTGATAAAAACCAATAGTAGTTGCACCTCTGCAGAGTGAGAGAAAGATGGAAGGGAACAGGAAGGTAACATTCTGGGGTGATGGAAATATACTATACCTTAATCTGGATGACCATCAAACAAGTATATACATTTCTCAAAATTCCCAGGGCTGTTTGCAGAAGACTTGTGTGTTTTTACCGTATGTAAATCATACCTCAAAAAAAATACTGGTAGGTAGCATTTAAACACATAAATGGGAAGGATTTTAGGCCAGTGTTATGCAAAGTAGTCAGTCGACAAACTATTTGTTGAGGTCCCTGACAATACAAGGAGCTTGCTCCGGACTGTAAATCAACACACTGCTTCCTTCAAAGAGAAAGCCTTGCTATGAAAACAATGTCAGCTGAACTAAACAGTGGGTTGAGCTAAGCTGTGTTAGTAGTGACAAAGGTGATGAACATTCTAGTGAAACCTCCTTATCTTAACCTGGACTGGAATAAGCATTGATGTAAAGATCAAAAAAAGTGAGAACATGCTAAAGTTCTTTTTGGGTTAGGTTTAAGATATTAATTTGAACTACTTCAGGAAAAGAAAGAAAAAGGAAAACCAAAAAAATAAAATAAAAATAACCAATTTTAACAAAAATAGTAAGATGGCTGAGAGGAGTCCAAGTACTGCATATCAATAAATGCAAACATAGATGGTCTAAACTCACTGGTTAAAAGAAACAAATAGAATTTTTTTTAAATAAACTATTTGCTATATATCAAAAACGCTGATTGTAAAAAGGAGGGAAAATAAATAAAACTGGTAAAGTATACAGGCAATAGGATACTAACAGAGTATACAAATGAAAAAAAGACGTCTTAAAACAAAAGGCATAATTAGGATAAAGAAGATCACTAAAATAATGACCAAAAATCCAACTCACCAAAAAAACAATTACAAACAAGTACACACCTAACATAGAAAGCTTAAAATATACAAGGCAAAAAAACTGACATAACTTCAGAGTAAAAATGATAAGTCCACAATCACAGTAGATCTCAACCACTCTTCAACTTTTACCCTCAATTCTCCATCCTTTTTCAGACTTTCTGTCTTCCCCTTATATCATATCAGATGACAAAGACATAGAGACACTATCTTGTTCCAAAGCACAGAATAAGCACTTTTGTTACTTTCCATCCCATTTACACAAGCCTACTGATCAAGAAGGAAACTCGTGGATCTTAAGGACTAATGGTCAATCCGGATGCATTCTGAACTCTTACCACTACTTTATCATCAGTTAGAGGAACAGTGAACTGAAGATAGTGAACCTCTGAAAAATGTCAGGTACTACGTGGCTTATTGCTGCCACCTTCTGGACACAATGTTCACTTGCACTTCAATCATACTGATTTTAAAAAGTCCCAGTAAGAAAGCACATAAGGTCCTAAACAGTAATCTTTCCTGAACCTCCTTTATCTAATGAGACGAAGATTCTCTAAATTAAATGTGTGTCCTCTCTATGTCTGTGCAACTTAACAAGCCTCTGGTAACAATGTTTATTTTTTCTAAGTCATGGGTTTACCTGAGTACAGAAAATCACATTGCCTGAAATCCACTTGGAACTTAATATATCCACAAAGACTACCAATTTTTCCATACAACCACTGGAAAATCGTATTTTATATACGAATAATTACAGTGAGTCACTTTAAATACATCAATTACACTTTACTCATATGGCATATTATCTACATTACTGGCAATGTTTCTTAACATATGCGTGTATAAATACATGCTAAATCTTCTAACACTCACCCATACCTGGTTCCCTAACCTTCCAGGCACATGGGAAAATTACACTTCCTGTCCCCTTAGCACTTACCTGGGACCGTCTGATTAGTTCTGGTCAACGGGTTGTCAGTGGAAGCGCCACGTGCCACTTGCAGGCCGAAGCAAGTATATGCACGTGTGAGACCCTCCGGCACTCTCTTCCTCTGCCACAGTGACAAGAAGGGGCCTCAAAAGATAGCCAAGCCCCATGATCAAAGCAACTTAGATCACTAAAGATGGCTGCCTTAGAGAGACTTTCTAAGAGTAAAAAATAAACTTTTATTGTGTCAAGCAATTGAAGTTGGCTCTTGAATGTTACCTCAGCACAGTCTATCCCAGGATTTCTCAAGAGTAGCACTACTGCCACCTTAGGCTAGATAATTCATTGTTGTAGGCACTGTCCTATGCATTGTAGCATACTAAGCAGCATCCCTGGCCTCTATCTACTAGATGCCAAATCACACTCTTCAATGTGACAAACAAAAATGTTTCCAGACATTGCCTTCCTCCTTCTCTTGGAGAACCACTGACCTAGCTAAGCCTGACCAATATAGAATATGTACATATGTTTCTATGTAATGTATGATGAATATATGTGTATGAGTATGTTTAAGTCAAATGTCACCTATTCTCCACGCTTTATTATATATTAAGGTCAGATATTCTACAGGCCCTTAACAGATGTGAACTCTCATTTCTCCAACTAGGAAAGTTAATTCATAAAGTTAAAAAATTTCAATCAATATCACACGTTTCTCTATAGTAAGGTAAACAAAATATTCCAAAAGGGTATATAAATCCATACATACTATGCTGTTCATTTCGGAGGACTCGTAGCTCCCAACCGGATGGACATTTCCAATGGGTTCCAAGCCCTCTTCATCCCACATGTATGTTCCATCAGAGCTGTCAGATGGAGAAAGTTCAAATGAAGAACCAGCTCTGTAATCTGTATCTGGTGAAATCAAGTTATTCCCAGAAGTATGTTTTGTACATTCACTCCTGTCTTGAAATGATTTAAAAAGAGAGAGAAAAATTATCAATTCACAAAAATATAATTATATTTCATATTCTAAAGATATAAGCTCTAATAATTTGATATATTATACCAAAAAGTTGGCCCAAAAAAGCATTCATAGCTGTAGCATTTTCTAAATCTTAAACAATAAAAAAAATCAGGAGGCAAAATCTTCAAAATAAGCTACTGAAATGTTTTCCAATATGCAAAAAGAAAATTCATTTAGCCATTTTTCACTTCTTCAACATTTCCAAAAATGTAAATAAAGACTCACATTCCTTTAATATTTCCCAACCACTATCCAGGAAACTCCTTTCCTCTGGGTACATTATTTAACCTCAGTTACCTCCTTATAAGAAAAAAAACCTTGTTCTAGCAGTCACTTTTAGAACACCTGCTGACAATCAAAGGTTTAGGTGCACCTCTAGGCATAACCTAGTCCGTTGATTAGACCATGTGCCTATACCCAGCCTCTTCAGTTTGTTCTTTCTTCAAGCTATATGGGCACAAAAATACATTTTCTCCAGCATTTAGTGCCAGGATAACCAACTATAAGAGAAAATGTTTAACATGCCATTCTCACTTCATTCACTTAAAATAATAATATATAAAGCTCCTCTGGAAGTATAACTATAAAGATTGCTGAATAAGAAAATTTTCCTAGGATATGAAATCCATTAGATTGGACATAAGCTATATTGTCTCATTTACTCTTCTCGTATGACTTTACTCTTAACAAATATCACTGATCTGCTGCTACACTAAGGGAAGTGACAGTTTGTTTAACAGTATGCCACTGGTGGGGAGAAGTGGGAAAATAAACCATTTAGACACACTGCACATACTAAGTAGAAACAGGCCTGTGTCTGACAGCCAAAGAAGAGCAAAGATTAAGAGTGTTTTTATTGCTATTGTTTTAGATAGGGTGAAAAACAGGATAGGGAACAAAAGCTAGGAAGATAAATGTTGCCCACTCCAACTGTATCTAGATCCATCTCTCTGTGAAACTGATAGTATCTTGGAATTTACCAGAAGATAATCCTAAATGTAAGTTCGGTTCTATTATCTAGGAGAAAGCAAATAAACTTAAGGATATTAATATTTACCAGAGACACTTATATCTATCCATTCATCAGTTTTACTGAAGGATTTTTCATTTTCCTTGGGGGCATCAAATACATCCTTTGGTGGTACATTTTCATGCTTTTCTTCTTTGAGAGAAATCTCCTCTGGAGTTATTCTCGTTCTGTTAGAGTCTTCTATATCTATAAAATCATCACTAAAGTCTTCACTTAAATCATTCTTATCAGAAGATGACAAAGAAGACAAGGAAATGTCATCTACATCATCACTCAGATATCTAATTTTAGCATCATGCTTCATGGTCTGGTCGTTTTCTGCTCTATAGCTTTCATTTTCAATTAGTTCTTGGTCCTTATTTGTAACTCTGTCTTTAGCCAAAACTGTAGCATCTTCCTCTATACATGTGTCAGCAGGTGAATTTTTATTACTATCAACTGTGATTGTCCCAGAAAATGGAGGTCGGCTAGATTTCAGCAAAGAGGAATGAACCATCCTATAACCCAAAGTGGAAGTTACACCTGGGCCATTTGGTAAAGCCAGCTTCTTTCCACCAGCAGCAAAAGGCCTATTAAATCCACACCCCAAATGTTCATTCCCATTGAGTACTTCTAACTGCTGAGAATTTCTTGTTAGCATACCTGACCGCAGAGGCACTCTAATGGGTAGCTGTTGGTTCTGATAAGGCTTTGTAAGATCTACAGCTCTGTTGAAGGAATGTGATCTGGTTATAGATGAAGGTGGAAGGAATGAATTCTGAATGGAATGTGAAAAACTTTGTGACCTTACCATTTTTTCACAAGTAATAGATTTAATATTGTCTGGGGATTGTGCCAAGCTTTCTCCAGAACTGCTTCTGGTGGCACAGGAGTTTGCTCTAGGCCTTTGTATGCTACCAACAGATCGATTTCCATAAAATCCATTCAACTGCGATTTTGGAGCACTGACTGAAGAATATGAAGTCCTTCCTAATAATGTGCCTTTAGTGAATTTACCAAAATTAGATGGTCCAGAAAAAGACTTTTGGTTTAACTCCTCTGTAGATGACACAAACATAGTGGATGGCTTTGCTAACTTTGATGTGAATACAGAAACACTTTTCAAACCTCCTTTTATCCCATTTTTATCAAACATTACTTGAGTAGAAGCATGTTTTCCAGGATCAATTAATTTATCGTGTGAATTTTGAGTACTGTTAGGCTCTTCAGCATTTTGTGCGATAAATTGGTATTTATTTACTTTTCTCCAATTCAATGAATGGGATGATGGACAATCAGAGCCATTATTTTTTTTTACGTAACTTTTAAAGTTACTACTCTTGGAAGTTCCTAATAGATTAACAGGAGTCCCATTTGGCATCGGCTGCAGTGTACTTCGCACAGATTTTGTTCCATATTTTGGCAACTTGGAGCCCAAAAATGTCTTGATTTGTGTTTTTTCTTCCATGAGCTATAAGGTGCATTTGTTCTTAAAATCTGACAGAGTCTGAGGAGAAAAAAAAAGGTAGATTAAACATTCTTAAACAAGGATAATTACATAGATTATTACATAATATGAATGCAGAAAAGCCCAAAAGCAACTCATAATTCTCATAAAACTCTTAACAAATATTAAATTATTAAATGTACTAATTAAATTAATAACTTTATGCTGAAAGAAAATAAAGAATATTTTTATAAACTTGGGCTACAGATAACGACAACAAAATCCAGAAATAATAAAATTACACTACCGAATTTGTGTATAGAAAAATAATACTTCTACAATACATCTTCCAATTTCCAATCCAAATAATTTTTTTCACTTTGGGTAATATTCTTTCCTTTAAAAATAAGAACATGTGATTTGTTTTTTTAAAAATACACATGATCTTACAAAAACTGGAACACATTTTTAAAACCTTAATTACTAAAGTCATGGGAAGAATGTAAGTAAAGAATAAAATAGTACCAAAAAAAAAATACTCTTCTGGATTAAGGGTTGAGCTATTACAGTTGTCATTTTAAGTAACTATCCCAAAAGAATTTCCATATAGTAATATAAACAGACACTACTGTTAGTATCAGAGTGAGAACTACAAGTCTTAATAAAGTTGCTTCATCTATTAATCTCAATCCCTCAAATTTATTTTAAAAATAATACAACACTACAAATACAAGAAGGATCAATGCATACACAAGAGCACAACACTAGTAACAACCAGTGTCCTCTTTTTGAGTAACTGTTTAATAAATTATGACATGTCATGTGATAAGATTATAAAGATAAAATGGAAATATTAAAATGCTTGTCCTCGGCCAGCTGCCAAAAAAATAAAATTTTTTTAAATAAAATAAAAAAATAAAAATGTCCTAACATTAACAAATATAATATGGTCACTATATTATCACTGTAATTATATAAAAAGTCTGTAAAAATACAAACAAGGACAAAATGCAAATAAAAGAAAAATATATGTCCTAGAGTCTGATTTCTTATTTATGTATCTTATGACATTGTCTTTAATTTGTTAATATTTTTTAATTAAAAAAAAAAAAACTGATTCCAAGTCAACCATGGCCTAAGTATTAGTTTGTAGAGAACATAAGTGATATTATGTCAAAAGTAAATATTTAGAAAATCATGCAGACAAAGATGCTGGGGTGAAACAGAAACAGTTTGAACTAAGAACACATAAATTTTATTTTATTTTATTTTATTTTGTGACCAGCCGCACGGAGCGCACCGGCCATCCCTATGTAGGATCCGAACCCGCGGCGGGAGTGCTGCAGCGCTCCCAGCACCGCACTCTCCCGAGTGCGCCACGGGGTCGGCCCAGAACATATAAATTTTAAAACTAGTAAACAGAAAAAGATTCCATACAGTACGGTACGGCTCCTAGCCTGATTACACTGCCAGGAAGCAGTAATGAGAAAAATAGGTGAGCTAAGAAAACTTTAAAAAACTTGAAAATTTTAATAAACATCCTCTGATTTGGAAAGAAAGATCCAATTAGAAAAGACCAGAATATACATCTTGAGCACAGAAACTTCGAAACCTTGGCAGAGGCAAGAGGAGTCACCAAAATCTGCCCACTTCCAAGGCACTATGCTGAGCTGCAGGAAGGGTCTGAAGCCCACAGAAATGTACTACACCTTCAGGAGAATGTAGTGAGGCTAATGCAAAACATTTAACACAACCTAAAGAGAAAAAAGCCTGGGATCCCAGAAAAGCTCTCCCACCAATACCACCTCATACCCTTCAACTACAGAAAAGAAGACAGAGAAAAACATACACTTCTCAAAATGGGTACTGAGGGAGTGCTGTCAAAGGAAGAGACAGCTAAGATGGGAAAGGCTTTAGGGGGAATTACCAGCATTATATCAGGACAAAAGCAAAGCCTTAACCTAGTTATCCAAATTAAGCCTGAGCAAGATAAAAAGAAATGGACTTGTAACTGTATAAACAAGGAGGTGGAAAGAAGGGAAGACAATGAATATATAGCACACAAAACAAAGGAAGAATCCAGTCTGAAAGAAAACATAAAACAAGGAAAATAAGGAAATCCCTTCTTTTGTAACATTCTTTGTAACAGAGAACAACCTAATAAGGAATATATATCTAATAAAACAAAAGCTCAAAGATGAAAAGACAGAATAGTTAAATTGAAAAGAAGGTTACAAGAGCTAAGGAAACCAATTAAGAACACATAATTTGAAAAAAAAGAAAGAAAAAGAACCAAAGACTGAAAATCAAACTACTGGCATGGAAAAAAAATCTTTAAATAATCAGAGTATTGAGAAAAAAAGACAACAATATCAAAGCAATTAGATAGAAAACGAAGGACAAAGATTGAACAGAAAGATAATTAGTATCCCTGAAGTAGAATAACTAAACAAATGGAAGAGAAAAGCAGGGGGACATAATCGAAAATATCCCTAAAATAAAGAAGAAAAAAATCCATAGAAGGGAAGGAAAATATACCAAATCACAGATCTAAATACGCATCCTGGTTAAGTTAATGAAATACCAAGGATAAAGAAATAATTCTCCAGTAACACAAGCAGGGAAAAAAAAAATCACCTTGTAAAAGAAAATATTAAGACTTGCAATAAACAAAAGAAATTACCAGATATCTTTCCAAAGAAATGCTAGAGCTTCTGACAAGAAATTAACCCTACAGAAATTGTCACTGGGCTATTTCATAACACTGTAAAAACAAACGTTAACACGTAGAAAACTAATGTAATACAAATCTTGTCTACAGACATGCAAATAAATTCTGTCCAGCCGAGGTTCAACTGACTTCCCTCCACCACTCAGGAAGAAGCCAGCTTTTCATTTCTTTGAAAATTCTCTTTGATATTCCTGATCTATCAATGTCTCTGTTCTTACCATTTTCCTTTGAACCAGCTGTAACATCTGACTCCAGCCTTAATACTGAGATAATAAAACCTTTCACATGTTTTCATTTTATATCTAAATGAGAATCATGATTTTATCTTCTTCTAAAATTTATCCTTTAATAGTTTTGTCAGTCCTACAAAGATACCCAGTGGATTCACCTGACAAACTAGGGAATTACTTTGTCAAAGCTGTATAAACTCATGGGCAGCTTTAGCTCTGATATGTCTTGTCTTCCAGGACTGAATCAAGACTATTAACAGAACTTTGCTCTTTTTATTTTAATTTTCTTCTTTACCAACTTTGCGTTTTGTTTTTGTTTTTAGTTTATTTATGATCAATAAGTTATTCCCTAGTAGTGATAATAATGATTAGGAACTGGATTTTTTGGACTGCCATTTAGAGATCTCTGTGAGCAAATTAGTAGTTTATACAAATCTATTCTCTGTTGGGTGAAAGAAAAAGGAGTATTATCTCTTTTGTCTATCTATTTTGAGCTCAAATCAATTCGGAATTTCATGCCCACCAGGAAAGAGAATAGCTCTTTGATATTTGGAAAGGTGAGGTTTTGTGTTTCCTCTTTATCCGTGGCTAAAATTGCAGAATTGGAAGCTATAAAGTTCTCTCAGTGTCTACAGGACTATGTGTCTATAATTCAGAAAGGTCTTCACCTCTAGTTGTGAGTACATAATGCATTCTATCCCAGAGGGAATTAATAAATTGGATTGTAAAGTCTCTTAAAGTATCTCCATTCTGATTAGCTTACAGAAATAAACACATATAAATTGAATATTACCAAAATTCTCAGAAAAAAGGAAACTGATCTTCTAATACTTGAAATGTGGTATACTTTTAAAAATTATTCTTATAGAAACTAACTCAGAAAAGTAAGAATCAAGTTCACATAATTAAGATAAATGTCTGACAAACAAACCTAGTTCAACAATTTTGGTTTCATAAAAACAGCTCTGTCCTCTCATTTTTTATCAGTGTTAAGTATAATAAAAGCAAATATTTTTAATCAGAGTAACATTTTCCTGAAACTTATAACAGACTTACTGATCAAATAAGTGAACTTTACTCATACACAATGTTTAAGATTATGAAAATGTAAATTTGTGTTTAAATTGAGCGATTATTTTCACAAACTTCTTATTTTAACAGTAATTATGTTTTATAGTATGTCAGCTTGAAGATAATTTCCAAGATCTTTAAGGTAACTTAAAGCCTTGCACTAATATTAAATTGAATTAACTTATGGATAATCATTGGCTAGCTAGATCATTCTAAGACAGAATACTAAAACACTGATAACTAAGCATTATTTTAAGTTTACATACTTTTGCTTCTTGTTATTGTATGCTTCAGAAAGACTACATCTTTGGGACATGTAAATGAACATGTTCATTTTTTCCACTTAAAGAAATTGTATAATAAATCTCATTTTTACAAAAATAACACTAGAGAAAGAGACATCACAAAGAAGTTTGTGTGCACATACGTTTAAACAAACAAATAGTTAATAGTGGTGACCATTAAGGAAGTGAGGATTAGGGGAAGACAAGACTTCTTTTTGTCTTTAAATTATTATTGTTTGAATATTTTAAATACACCCATACTTTTGCAATTTAAAAAGTTTTAACTAGAAAACTGCATTTAAAAAATAACCATTTATTCAGCACTAAAATAAAACTCTTAACATTCCAGTCTAACAAAAAATTATTTAAAATTAAGTTTAACATCATATAAAATATACTTAAAAGATATAAAAATAGCTGTCTAAAGAACAAAAAGGACTTTTTATTTCAAGTTATTACTTCTTCAAAAATTACCATTTCAACTTCTCCAGACCACAATCTCAATTTAATATGTATTATTTATTAATCTTACCTTTAAATTTTATTCTAAATTCATCATTTTCATTCCACATTCTAGTTCATATGCTGCTCATCTATCTCTTCCTGTGCTACTACCAAGGCTTCTTACATTAACTAAATTCCAATCTCAATTCTATTCAAACCATCAAGTTATCCTCTTAGAGCACAAATCTGATCACCGTCATTCTACTGATGAAAAACCATGTGTGGACCTAGGAACAACAAAATAAAACCCCAAATTCATTGCACAGGGAGCAAGATTCCGAAACCTCTATTTGGTTTCACCCTGTCTTTACCATACATTCAAGCCAATGTGTATTATTTCCCATTCCCCAAAATCCATCCTGTACTTTCTATACTCACTAAAGTTGCAAAGATCCCCTTGAAGGACCTACCCTCAAAGTCCAAAATCACTACTATATCCACAAACCTTTCCAGTTAAAATTAATCTTACATCCTTCTGTATTCCCTTCACACCAATAATACACTTGAGCATGTCTTCTAATTGTGTGCATGTCTATTTTGACCCATAAGAAAGTAGACCTGTTGAGAGCATAAACTGAGTCCTACATACTTTGAGACCTGCTATAGGCCCACAAATTTAATAGATCCTCAACTTTTAAGTAAACTTATAATCTGTTAATGCAAACTAACTTAATAAATAGTAAATCAAGACTGAAAAAAACTTGGTTTTGTGGATCTATGACTGAGAGTAGTAACTACCTTGAGCAAGGTGTTTAAAGGGATTCTGAAGTCAGATCCAGACTCCCCGATAGTGTCATGATCAAGCAGCAATGTCTGCCATGAGTAGAAAAAGAGATAGTACCAATAACCATGCCAGATAACTTCATTCCTCTTTTTTTATAATGGTCTTTATCACAAAACACACTCCCAAACCCACAAACTCTTTCAGGATAACCATAAGAAAACTGGTAATGATATTACATACAATGGTCATTTTGCAAATCACTAAATAACACATATTAAAGATTCTATCCTCTGGTGACTCAGTCTGTGAGTCAGGAAGGCTTTTAACATTTCCCTGTCTGTTGCAAGTAGACTGAGGAGAGAACATTCTATTCTTTCATTTCTCTATGCCTCTACTTTCCAGCTCTGCAGGATTCGTAGGACCTGAATAAGTGGTGTGGAGTAGGTGAAGGAAAAAAGAGAAAGGCGGACCACAAATGTCTAGTGCAAGTGTGGACAACAACCACATGAATCTTGCTTTACTTATATATTTTTTATTTAATCTTTTACATAATGATTTATCTTTAATCAAAACATTTCTTATTTCATTTCTACTAAAAGGGAAAAGTCAAAATGTTCCAAAGCACTCATGCTCTGACAAAAACATCTATTCATGCATCAATAGTTCACCCCAAAGTCTGTGGCTTGTGGCCAGGAAACTATACAATAGCAGCAGCATACTTGGCTTTAAAGCGTCAGGCTTTTAGTCTGAACTATAATTCTTAACCTTCTTAACTTATATGTAAACTTACATTCTAAATTTTTATCTAATCTTACTTATACTTATGTTTAGCAATTTATTAATGTTTATGTTTATATCAACTATGCTAATTCTTAACCAACTAAAACCATATTACTTATATCATGATTCTATATAATAAAATATAACAATAAATCTCTATTACTGTTAAATGATTCTAAATTATAAACTAACCTAAAACAAACCTGTTAATATCAAAACTTGTTTATATTATACTATTTTACTTATTTATCTCTATAACAAAACGTTTCATATCTCTGCCAACTGACTCCAGGATGATCCTTCTCAGGCACTGTGTCATTCCAATCCTGGAATGATATATTCTTGGTGAGTCAAATGAAGCAGTGGGAGTGGAGAAGGAACAAAGAAATCTGTTACTGGTTGAGATCAATTAGTTGTAAACACCACTGCATTCGGACCCACCCTCTCCCCAAGGGACATGGATAGAATTTTTAACACAATAACTTCATTCCACATGTACAAGAGCATGATCACAGCTATAATGGATCAATGCACACATCACTAATGGGAAAGATCAACAACAAAATTAAATTAAGCCAAACCATACCAGGAACATGCATCGAAAACACCTTTAGTACTGACAATGCCTTTTAAATAAACCAATTAATTTTGATGTATTATTAACATGTTCTTTGAGAAACTCCAGGGCCCTCGGAATTTCCCAAAGCCAAACCAAGCCAAAAGGTGAGGCCTTCTAATTCTGGGAAGCCTTGTCAAGTAACCAAAGGTGAACACACAGGAAATTCCATGGAGCCGTGCCACACACATGGGATCCCCCTGCAGCCTAGCTGAACAAGGGGTGTTGCTCCTCAGGCTCCCATGCCATTCCTTATAGCAGAATGGCTCTCGACACTTTCCTATCTAAAATGAGAGTAATACATGCTATCTCCCAAGAGCACCTTAAAGTATTTATAACTGAGAGGCACTAAATGAGCCCAAAAGACAGACACACTGTTAATAAAAAATGTTTAGGTTTCTACCATTTGGGGGTTAAAAAAAAAAAAAAAAGAATAATGCTAAAACCTGAACAGACTATTTCCTATCAAGAATACTTACCGATTTCTAAATGTACAAATATTTGCAACACAAATGATAGTAATCATCTTGAACTATGGTCTTAAGTCTAAATGAATCTGATGGCTCAACTGTAAAGTTTCTCTATCTGCTTAACTATGAATATTGTCATTCATTTGTTGATGAGCTACCTTCTGCCTTTAAATGTTCATGAAACTTTCTCCTACATTTGTTTATAACTTTGAAATGAAATAAAACAAACATTGTGGGTCTGCCTCTTTTTGGTAGCCATGCTATCTGTCACGCACATTACCTGATATACAACCTGTTAAGTGTATTTAAAAAATGTAATCATTAACAACTGAAAAAGTGCTTGCTGGCTACATCATCTAATAATCTTCTCTGAGACACTTTAATACTGTCTGTGAGCTTTATTTAAACGTTGAACTAAGAATACCTGGTATAGGGCGTGGAAATGTCTGAGATTTTGAGTTAATTTTTATAAGAATACTTTTTAAAAGCATAGCACATTTACAATATTGGTATTTCACATTTGAAATAATTTTCAAAACTATTTATAAATTCCTTTCTTATAAACTAGTAAATCATAATTTCCTGCTTTTAAAAGGATTCCACCACTTGATGAGAAGGGAAAAAAAGGAACAAGTTCCTACCAATTGCTTATAATCTTCATAATATTATGAAGTGGTAGATTTCATCCCATCCCTAAATAGCTAAACCAAGACTCAGAAAGGCTGAAATACTTTCTGCCAAAAAGGATTCTGGTTCAAGTCTACCTGATTTCAGGGTCAATGCAGAATGCCTTCATAACATAGGAATGTAATATTCTGAGAGGCTTACTGACAGCTAGGGACAAGAGCAAACGAAGGGACTGAATAGCTAATGTTAGATGAGAAACATAAAGACTGCAAAAAACCTAGGGATTAATTAAAGGGGAAGTTCTGCAGAGGAACAGTAAAAAGCTGCCACTTTTTCAAACTTCTTTCATATCCATTACCTTATCATCTGAGAAACTACCCACTCACTTTCTTTTTTTGGTTTTTCAAATAGGTTTTTAGAAAGTATGAATTGCCTGCATTTTAGGGATTTAAATAGGCATAAATTCACTTCAGAGTCCAAGAACAACTAACTGAACAACAATGCTGATGACTACATAGAGATAAGCAGTCGCATCTAAAACTTGTTTTCACATCCAGATGACTACATCATAATTTAAAATGACTTGTTGTTTGTTTACCTTGTGTTACTCAACTACTTCCCCCATATCCCCTTTTTTCCTGTTTTTCCTGTCATCTGTGGCATAAGCTGATTCAAAGTCTCGATTATAGTAATTAAATGAGCAAAAATGACACCTTTGACCAAAGTACAGTTTAAAACAGTGCAACTCATTACAGATTCTTCAATGTTTTAAAAACTGCACACCAAGCTCAACACAAAGTCCCATTATTGTATCAATTTGACTTTTTTGTCCTCCAGCTACAACTCTCAGTTGGGGTTCAAAGTAACTTGTGAAAGTTAGGCTCAGAAGGAATTTGTGGTTTAGGAACAATAAATAACGTTATTAAAAGCAGATTCAAAGTGTATTACTTCTTGAAATTTTAATTTAAAAGACAGGGAGAACACTAGCAGATAAAGAGGAACCAGAACTCCTCTGCCAAAACTATAAAAAACAAACTCTTCCCTCCAAATTTTATCATTTAGTTCAAGAGCACACACAAATTCAAATAACTATGGAGCATGCAAATGTCATCAACATTCTAGGAAAAAATAATAGATGCTAAACTGCTTGAATAATAGCCAAGCCTAACACCTGAGAAGTTATGACGCCTTTTAAAATAATATACAGGCATAAAATTTAGCACAGACATTTTACAAACACTGAGTGTTTGTCAAATCACAACATGAAACTTTAACATTTTGGTCTTTATAAGGCCTGCTTCAGCAAAGTTCCCTAAATTAAATTAAACGGGCAATAAAGACAGGGCCATAGGAAGTCAAGTGTCGAAGAGAAGAGTAATATGAGTAACATTAACATACGTGGATGATTACTAAGCAGTAAATCCACTAATGGCACATACTGGGTTTGATTCATCAGTATATGTTACCCAACACAAACCTTGCTCAGTATATGACAAACAATAAATGCCTAAACATGAAACATTTGTAAAGACGGGAAGGTGTCTGTGCAAATCAAGGAGGGTGACCACCGCACGCTGCTGGAAGGCAGTGGCCTGCAGTCCATCATTAGTGTCGTGCCCAGCTCCCTCACCCAGCCGCACGTCAGCGTGCACAAGGGCTAAGCCCGCCTGCCTGGTCTCCTGAGTTCATTCCAGCACCACCCCACACCACACCGGCTGCTCCCTGGGGCTGGAGGGTCCTGCTGCAGGGACCCCCCGCACCCGTACCACCTCCTCCCCCGGATCCCATGGGCGCCTGGGGTCAGTAGAGCCGCTGACTCGGAGACCCCCTGGTCTGTGAAGGGCCAGCAAGGCCAGCGGGAGCTGGGCTGAGCCTTCTTTACCTGTGTGGTTCACCGCATTGGTTGGTTGGTTATTCCTGCTTTTGAATTCTCATATTTGTTGCATCCCTGGAAAGACCCCCCGGCCCATCCACTCTGTGAAGACGGCTGAAGCCACTCTGGAGCAGACTTCTCGGGCTGCGCCGCCAGGGCCTGGGCATGCCGGGGCGGTTCTGGGTTCACTGTACAGGTGGCTGCCCAGGCCTGCTGGCCCCAGCCCCTTCTTGGCTGGGCCCGGCTCCTGCCCACTGCTCCCAAGGGCGCGGGAAGAGCCAGTTCCCAGGGATCCAGGATCCCAGAGCAGGCACCAGAACGTACAGCCTCAGGCCTTGGTGACCCGGCTGCACCCATGATACGGGGCCTGCAGGGCACTGCCCAGCCCTCCGACTCTGCAGACTCCACCTGGCACAGACTGACTGTTCATTTTTCAAGAAGCAATTTAAATTGCAGCTCGGATTTTGAAACTTACTGTAACTGTCAGGGGCCATGTCCGGATCCTGTTTCATTTTTTAGACCAACTTGGTAAAAATACCGCTCTTGAAGGCCTCCACAATTAAACTGCACCTGAACTCTGAAAAACAAACAAACCTGTCTAACACCTTAGTAAATGTATTTCTAGCAAGTTCATAGGTGATACTGATGCTGCTGATGTGGAATTCACTGTTGAGAACCCCTGCTACAGGATTAACTCTGCAAGAGAGGGTTGACTGAAAAGGGGCTGACTGAGGAGTTGGCAGCTTAATCTGGATGTTGTAAAATTCACTGAAAGACATCATTTAAGATTTATGCACTCTGTAGTATGTAAGTTATATGTCAATTTTTTTTAAAGTTTCTCTAAAAATTTTTTTTAATTCCTCACAGTAACCGCTTCTAATACTATCAATAGCAAAAATGAGCCTCATTGTTGAGACAACTTTTTCTACAAACTGATAAAAGAATTTAAGCATCTGTCCTGCCTTTCCTGTTTTCAAGGTAATCAAATAATTGATGGTGCAAATTTTTCTTTATAGAAGAATTGAAACTAATAAATGCAGATAAAGTGATGGAATCCCAAAATATGAAAATCCAAAATATTCCATGAAATATCAAAACCTCCCTCAAAAAAGGAAGTGTGACAGATAAAACAAAATTGATAACTGTTAAAAGCTGAGTGATACACAAGGGTTAATCACACTATTTTTTCTACTCATAATGTTTGAAAGAGTCCTTGTATAATTTTCATCTAAAAAAGTAAAACCCAAATAAGGATGCTTTCATCAGAGGAGGCAATATGTAATAAACTACAGCATATTACACATTAATCCTTCTTCTCTTAGCATTCACTTTCATTCTCCTATCTGCCCCAAACCCTTCTCCCCCGAGTATCTGCATACTTCTCCCATTCAGAGAACTCCCCATGCTTAGTCTCTACACTTAACTCCTCCCACAGAGGACAAAGTCCTCTTGAATTAGTAGTACATAAAACGAGCCTTGTACCCCGACCAAAGCTGATCAGCAGCATTAAAATCACCTCTCAACTTGTTAGAAACACATTTACTAAGGCCTTAGACATAATGATTAAGAAACTCTGGGAGTGGAGCCTAGTGATCTTTTTTTAACAAAGTCCTCCAGGTGATTCTGATACACACAAACATTGTGGAACCACTGCTCTAGTCTAACCTGTATTACCATAATTAGTTTAACCAGTTATTGACTTTCCCCTCACATGAATGGATCAACTGAACAATTTTCACGTTCCATTCTGTATCCCCTAGATACAATGAGCCCCTTCACAGTTGTAGGTGCCCTAGGAGCAGATAAATCAGGTTCCCTCCCAATTCCACAATTGTATAAAAATATTATTAGTACAGCAATGCCTGAATTAACTAATCCTCCAGACATAAAGTGCTTTAAAGAAAAAAAGTCTATGTGGTAAGAGTTAGATGTTTCCATAGCTCTTAGATGTTTGAATCAGTAACAGTGGGAGATTACAGGAGTCCTTTCAAGGAACAAACTTCACAAAGCATACCAGGGTCCCAGGACCACATGAGACAGCAAATGCCCAGGGTTCACAGGTCCCACATACCGAAGCTCCTCTACTCACTTTCAACTCATAAGGTTTTATACACGTGAACAAAGCAACCAACCAAAATAAAAGTTTCTCAGCAATGTCTGCCCCCCAAAAAAATGTTAGCAATTGTTTACCAAAAAAACTTACGAACAGCCTTTCAGAACTTAAACTGCCTATATATATATGAATTTCTGGACCTGAAAAGAGTGGAGATGGGGGTGGCAATCACATCACATGCATATTTTAATTTAGACAAAGTACAATTACTTCAGAGCTGCAGAAGAATTAATGGTGTAGGTGATTCCACCCATCATTCCACTCAGTAAGAATACACTACAAAGTGAGCATATAAGGGAAGACATGAATCTTTTACCCTCAGTAAGTCTCAGTTTGTACATGCCCATCACGGCATAAGCATGCTACCAAGAGTGAGAGATACTACTATCTGGAGATGGGTACTTTTTACATAGGAGAACTACTTGGACTGGTGCTCAACCAAAGCAGCAAGATGACCAGGCTAAACTTAGGTTTTAATCTGATTTTTCAAGGGCAATTTTGACTATACAAGGTTTTAAACCTCCATTCTAACTTTAGTACCTACCCTTACAAAGATGTCCTATTTTGTAGTTATACATGTCTTCCGAATCTCTGGAGACAGGGGAAACAAAGTGTTGGGAAAATAGAATAATTTAATCAGGACTCCTCTCCTTAGGGACGGTTGGGGGTGGTGCGGCGCATTCTTTGTAAACGAGTTGTGTGTGGGTGGAGTTAGTGCGCACACATGCAAGGTGTGGGGAAAACAGAATAATTTAGTCAGGCTCCCTTGGCTCAGGTCTGGCTGGGGGGTCAAGCAGCACACTGCTTGTAAACAAGTTGTGTGGGTGGAGTCAGTGTGCATGTGCACTCATGTATCTTTCTAGTTAACTGCAATTGTGTGTTCTGCAGTTTTGTGAAGCAGGCTGGTGGCAGAGAGCCCACATCTAACAATAGAGCATGTTTACTCTGCTGGCAGCTGCTCAGTTTGTCTTTGGACTTTGCCGGTAGCAGTCAAGTTTTTGAGTTTCTCTGTGGACTGCTTAGCTCATAGTGTTGTGTGTGCTGAATAAAGACTATTCCTTCTTCAATCAAGGCTCCAGGGACTGTTTTGTCTGGTGACCCAGCTCATAGACCTGCGTGTGAAGGGTTTGTGAACAGGCTCAAGGGGTCTGTGAGCACCAGAGTCCCTAGCTCTAGCTCTACATGACGAGCTATGACCTGGCTGGCATTGACTGCCTCGGGCAGCCGCCACACACAGGCACACTCTCCGACCTATGGCTTCCAAGGACCTATTTGCCAGTTACCTAGCTCATATACCTGCATATGAGGGGTCTGGTGACCCAGCCTGGCATGTGAGGGGTCTGGGGACCCAGCCTGGCATATGAAGAGTTTGTGACCCAGTCTGTGAACAGGCTTGAGGGGTCTGTGAGCTCCAGACCCAGCCCTAGCTCGACAATTGGCCCAGCTGGCAGGATTACGGGCAGGTAAACGAGCATGACACAGAGGTAAGCCACTCAAGAGGCAAGTGTGTTCTCTATGAAATCTACAGGGCTAAACTTCACCTAATGGGAAAGAAAAGAAAACTTGGGCAGAAATTAGAAGAAAAGAACCCATACTAATGATATAGGAGGTGCTCAGTTTCCCTGCCTTCAGGTTGCAGGACATGCCTCTCTGGGTTTCCAGCCACTCCCTGAGTTCTCAGGCCCCCTCCTCTGGGCTCTCTCCTGGAAGAAAGCTACTGTTGCCAGTTAGACTTATTAGCACCAACACAGGGAAAATGAGACCACAAAGGACTGGTTTATACAAATCCAGTTGCTGGGCATGCTCAGTAGAAAGCACAGACTATTCTTGAATAGGCCTGGTGCATGTGATAGGGTATGACCAATGAACATACTCCAGGAAGAGACCGACTGAGCACGTGGAAGACTAAATGTTACATAACTGGGAGCCACCGCCTTAACTGAATATTCATTAGCTAGAGAAACTAAAAAATCCAAATCCCAACAGAAGGTTGAGGTTGTTGCTCACTTTCCTGGAGGGAACCCAACCTTTACTGGATGAGGTGTATGTGCTTTACTTTGTATCAGACTTACTTTCAGCAAGCAGCTACTCACTCTCTTGAGCCAGACTGTACCTTGTACTGAGCTTTAAGTATGTTTTTTCTTACTTTTGGGTTACACTTGATGTCTGTACTGAACTTACTTTTGTAAGTAAAACTTGGTGTGGGCCCTGCTCAGTCTCTGGAGCTATGCCGAACCCTGTGAAACCTGTATTTCTTATCTGTTACATTAAACTTGTTCTCACTTTCTACTGTGACTCTGCCCTTGAATTCTTTCTTGTGGCAGAATCAAGAACCTGGTAAGAGCACTGGGTGGGTTGAGGCCAACTATTGGACCCCCTGGACAAAATTACTAAAATCATGTATTAAACCACATTATTTTCCAACAGACTTATTGTTATATGTTTTCCCTAACACCATTATAATGTTACCCATAACACCATTTATTTGTTTACTAAATATTTACTGAGCACACATTATCTGCCAGCCACTGTACAAAGTACTGGGGAAATGATTGTGACTAAAACAGACATAAACTTTGCATTCATAGAGCTAATGGTCCAGCAAAGATCAGACATTAAAACACACATAAAAACATAATTAATGTTATAAAAAGGAGATATGAGGACATACTGTGCGACCAGTGGGGCCCATGGAATTTTCAAGGTATCTGTGGACAGTGTAACTAGTCATTGGCCCAGGATTATTCCACTAGCTACAGTCATGTGTCACTTAAAAACAGGGATACATTATGAGAAATGTGTCATTAGGCAATTTTGTCATTGTGAAAACACAGAGTGTACTTACACAAACCTAGACGGTTTAGCCTACTACACACCTCCAACTCAATTATAATCTTATGAGAACAATGTCGTACCCACCATCCTTCACTGACCTAAAGGATGTTATGCACACATGACTGTACTTATAAAGGATTCTGTCTGATTTGTTGAGGCATTCTGGAACTCATAGCTCCCACAACAGACCATGGTCTCACCAACATGTGTTTACACAAATAGTCTCTTGTGCCTGAAATGCACAAGCCCTCACCCTTCATAGCATCAAGCCACCTTTGCAACGGACAAGTCCACCACCAAGGTTAGGTAGTGGGCTCATGTTTCATGTCAACAAACCAAGAAATGCTCCTCAGACTACTACAGGTTTATGTTCCTTCCACTGGAGATCCAGTTCTTTCATCCATCTTTTTCCTAACTCAGACCCTACAACATAGCCTGGCATATAATTGGTGTTTTATAAATGTAGGTTGAAGGCAAGGATGAACAGTATATCCCTTAAAAGTGTCTTGCTGACAATTTTATTAGTTTTTATCTCAAATCCACAATATCAACATGTATATACATATTTATATATACATATATACTATACATAAAGCATAACACACAATTGGCAGTATATTTCAGTTAATACATATCTGAGGTCCTACAGAACTGGTTTATAAGTTCTTACTCATAAGCTCCTGTTTACCTAAGTAAAACAGGTACCAATTCATGATATTGATTTTTTTCCCACTGCTCCACAAACCACACTGGGTTACTAACTGTAATGCAGAAACCAATCTCTTCCTTGATGGCTTCCTTCTTGCTTAATAATTTATTCTAATTTGGAATCTCAATTTCTACCCCATTCATGGCACCTTATTCTTTACTTTTTTTTTCAAGAAGAAACTTAAAACTTCTGGCATAAACCATTTTTTAAAAAATACTAAAAACATCAACAAAAATGAAGCATGACACAGTCTTAGACTCAGTATAACTGTGCTCTTTAAATGCTGACTCCTTGCATGATTTAATTACAAAGTGTTTTAGATAATTATTCACACAACTTTTAATAGCAACTAGAACACCCATACTTTAACATTTTGAAAAGTAAAAATCTTCTGCCCACTTTCACTACTCTTACTCAACACAGTACTGGAAGTCCTAGCCAGAGCAATTAGGGAAGAGAAATAAATAAAGGGTATCCAAATTGGAAAGTAGAAAGTCAAATCGTCCCTATTTGCAAATGACATGATCTTATATATAGAAAAACCTAAAGACTCCACCAAAAACCTCTTAGAACTACTAAACAAATTTAGTAAAGCTGCAGGACACAAAATCAGCATACAAAAACCAGTAGCATTTCTATACACCAACAATAAACTAGCTGAAAAAGAAATCAAGAAAATAATCCCATTACATTAGCTACAAAAAAATAAAAAAGAAGGTATAACTGGGAAAGACAACAAGGATTATAGCAAAATGGTACAAGTACAAAAGACATTAGTGATATTAAATCTTAAAAATTTTGTCACAATAATTGACACAAAATGAGAGCACAATAATTAGTGAATATTGTGTTCACCATTTGGATGAATAACTGATTGATTAGATGCAGGAAATGAGCAGAAAAGGCTTCAGGATTTCAGGCTTGTCCGATGGATGGAGAGTGGTGCTTTTCACTGAGAATAAACATTATGCCTGGGGAAAGAGATCATGACCTTATTAGCATATCAACCTGACTCTGAAGTGCCTACAAGTGCAGGTGGGAGTGTTCACCAGTCATGTAAAGGAGTCTGAAAAGCAAAAGCAAGGTCTGAAAGGAAGATGATGATTTGCGAACTGTTAGTACAGGGAAGATGGTCAAATGTTCCACCAAAAACAGAGGTCACCTGGAGAAGATGTAGGAGAGAAAGGCTAACGACACTGTCCTGGGATCACCAACACTTAAGGAATAGACAGGGGGAAAGAAAACCAAAAGAGAAGGATGAGAATGTATAATCCAGGAGGAAAAAGAGAACCAAAAGAGGAGTTTGGAAGAGAATTCAAAAGTAATAAGCAGTAGTGTCAAATTCTACAAATAAGCAAAGTCAAAAACTGAAAAGAATGACTGGACTTGGTAGTCAGCAATTTTGGTCACCTTTGCCAAAGCAGTTTCAGGAAATAAGATGAGACACAGAAACTTGACTGCAGCAGATTCAAAAATGGAAAGAAAAAAGGCAATAACTTGAGGGAATATACAGGCAATTGATTTTTTTTTGGCGGGGGGCGGGGAGCAGTCTTTCCTGCAGGAAAAGAATGCAAAGAGAAGGTTAAAAAATTTTTAAATAGTGGGAACAATATTTAGAACAAGACCCCACTGGATGTAATGTCAAGGCGGGTCTCCAGTCCCATTATGAAACCTAAAATGCCAAACAGTAAAACAAGGCAGAGGTTCTGAGTTATAGCTAGCTGAGTCTAGAAGAAGGTAGCAGCTTGATGACATACTGCTGAGGGTTCTGGTCCCAGGAACACCAAACAATGTGCCTATAGCAGCCATACTAATTGCGGACCTCACTCACCCACCTAAGTCAGAATTGGCTGAACCTGCAGGGTGTGGGAGTTGTGTCTGAAGCTGAATGAGGCCGGAGGAGGTAAGAACTAGGTCTTACTAAATGTTAGGAGTAAACTCAACTAGCAAGAGCATGGAAAATTTAAGCACTACAAATAATTTCAAAAATATAAGTATAATAAAAATGTCTATAATATATACACAGTAGCTTAATTAAAAGATTAATTTTTCAAATTCTAAGCATCTAGCACAGAGCCCAGCACACGATATTAGTGAATACAAATCATGTTCTGGGGCTGGATCAGGCCCATATCCCAAGAGACGGGAACACCTGTGGAAGGTAGGCTCTTCACTGTCTCCATGACCTAAGCACTCTCCTTCCTATGCAACCAAAAGGGGAGACAAGCCTAATTGTGCCTGCTGAAGACAAAAAGAGGGCTCTTAATGATAATAACTAATTTCTATCAAGTATAGTTGTATGTGGCACTGTGCTAAACAATTTATAAGAATTATCAGATCTTAACCTCATAACAACTATGAGATAGGTATATAGTCACCCCTCAGTATCTGTGGGGGATTGGTTTCAGGAACAATCCTCCATGGATACCAAAATCCAAGGATGCTCAAGTCCCATATATAAAAAGGCATAGTATTTGCATATAACCTATGCACATCTTCCCATGTATTTTAAATCATCTCTAGATTACTTATAATACCTAATAAATATAAATGCTATGTAAATAGTTGTTATACTGTATTGTTTGTTAATTTGTATTTTTTTATCATATTGTTATATTTTATTTATTTATTTTTATGAATATTTTCAGATCCACAGTTGATGGAATCCACAGATGCAGAACTGGCAGATACAGAGGGCTGATGGTATTTATTTCCATTTCATAGGTGAAGAAACAGAGGTTTAGAGAGGTTAAATAACTTATCCAAATCCAACTTCATACAGAGAGTAAGGAACCAGAACCACTGAACTTAAGTCAGTGGCATTCAATATGGTGGAAGGTGGTAGTTGTAGCAGCAGCAGCAGTAGTAACAGCAGCAGCAGAAACAGCTAACACTTTTATAGCTCTTACCATGTGTTAGCCAATGTTCTAAGGATTTCAAATAAACGGGTACTTCCAAAAGTTTGTGGAAAATTAGAACTAAAAGATAATATGGGGCTGGCCAGTTACCTCAGTTGGTTAGAACATGGTGCTGACAACACCAAAGTCCAGGATTTGATCCCTGTACCGGCCAGCCACCCAAAAAAAAAAAAAAAAATTATACGAATCTTTTCATTAACTTTTTGAAGACCCTTCATACATTAACTCATTTAATCCTCACAGTACTTTATCAAGTAAATATAATCTTTACTTTACAAATTAAGAAACTAAACACAAAGAAGTTAAGTAATCTGCACAGGATCCCACAACTATTAAGTGGTAGGGTTAGGATTCAAATTTAACCATTACCCTACATGGCCTCCCTCCAATTCATTTTCTTAAGCTAACACTCAAAATACTTATGTTTTTCAAACTGCAGCTCGTGACATCAATTTATTGGTTAATGACAAGCAGGTTTTGTCTGTAAATGAAAATCATAAAATAGAACTGACTACCCCATTCTTTTCCCAGTACATTCACTAGTTCTGGACAAGATGGCTGAGATACTGGAGATAGCAAACAGCAGGACAAGCACAAGCAATGGTTGTGTTTAGTTTTGTAAGAAATAGGGAAAGGAACAATCAAATTTAACAATGCAAAATATTCAAGAACTTCTTCATGAAAAACAAATCAGAAAACCTGATTCTTCTTCTGTAAGTGTAAAAGTTGTACAGAACAGAGAAGAGAAAACATTTTAGCCCCGTGGCTCACTGGGGAGAGTATGGCGCTGGTAGCGCCGAGGCCGCGGGTTCGGATCCTATATAGGGGTGGCTGGTGCGGTGCGCTCACTGGTTGAGTGTAGTGCAGACCACACCAAGCCGAGGGTTGCGATCCCCTCACTGGTCAAAAAAAAAAAAAAAAGAATTATTTGAAGCAATTTTAAAGTTAGTGTCAGAGGAAAAATCCAAAGAATAAACAATTTTCTGAAGAAATTAACACTTCAGTGGAGGTTTTAGAAGAATATGTGGAAGGGGGTGGGGAGGGTAAAAGGGAAAGAGCCCTAAAGAAAATGCTCAATTTAACTTTAATAAGCCAAAAAAAAAAAAAAATTTAATCACAAAACACAAACATGCAAAAATAGAGGGGAAGAAAAAGGCATTACCAGAGCCTCCTGAAGAAATGAAAATAAACAATATACAAATTGCAGCTTTTTCAAGACTATCACAGTAAAAAAAAAATCATTTTTAGGGCTGGCCAGTTAGCTCAGTTGGTTAGCACATAGCCTTGCAACACAAAGATCAAGGATGCAGATCCCTGTAATGGCCAGGTGCAAAAAAAAAAAAACCACATTTTTAAACAATGAATTATAACACGGACAGAAACTGTACCTTAAAATAACTCTCTCATTCAAACATAGCTAAAACCAAAAAAATGGAACACAGAAAAGCAAATCAGACAAGTACCATAAACAAACAAAAAAAAGAGTTAAAAGTCCCTTGTACATTAAGACTAAGAAAATACTTCTCACCACCTCAAGAAATCAGAGATGGCTAAAGATTCAATCGAGGAAAATGGAAGGTAATGTTCTAAATAGGAAGATGACATAAGAGTACTAGAAGTACAACTGGGTGGTCCAGGGAGAAGTTTTGAAAAGCAAGTTGAGGAAGAAATCTAAAGTAAAAGGAGAGATACTGAACTGAAAGCCAGTCAGCTTGACCATTAAAAGAAAGTTAAGGAAAAAATACAAATTGTATAAATAAGCCAGTCAATGAAAGATTGAACTGTAAAATGGTGAGCAGTATTATACAGACTCAGTCTCCTCCGTCTCCTCATGTAAAGTAAGTGTGTAGTAATGGTCATACTTACACCAAATAAATAAGACAGGTTGTAGTCAGTGGACCTTAGAGTAAGAAACTTGCCTGCAATGTTTTTTAAACCTTAAACAGTACTGTTATGGTCTGAATGTTTCTGTCCCCTGCAAAATTCCTATGTTGAAACCTAATTCCCAATGCCATAGTATCAAAAGGTGGGAATTTTAGGAGGTGATTAGGTAATGAGGGCAGAGCCCTCTTGAATGGGATTACTGCCTTATAAAAGAGGCCCAAGAGAGCTTATTTTTCCCTTCCACCACGTGAAGACACAGCTAGAAGACACGATCCATGAGGATGACAGACCTAGTCAGACACTAATTCACCAGTGCCTTGACCTTAAACTTCCCAGCCTTCAGAAAAGTGAGCAATAAACTTCTGCTGTTTATAAATTACCCAATCTAAAGTATTTTGTTATAGCAGCCCTAACAGACTAGGACAAGTACTGTAAAATGTATTTATATAAACATATTTTCCTTAATAAGTGTCCCATACAAGGAAAACCAAAATGAAACCTAAAATGCTTACAGCTTCATTTTGTAACATTCAGTTGTTTTCTTAAAATTTATTTTGCATATCCTAAAGCAGTCTTTGCCCACTTGATAATGGATAAGTTTCCTTGCTACAGTAAGAATAGAACAGAATAAAAAATACTAGAAGGCATCATACACAGGAAAGGTAAGTGTTTCATGACAGTTTCAGTTATATGTCTGGATACTTGTGTACACCACGTAAAATGTATTTCTAATGAGGGTAATAGTCAAAAAAAGCTTTAGGAACACAACACTATACTATGAAATATGGGAGTGTTTCCTACAGAGAGTGACCAAAGAGTCCCAGAGGTTTCAGGTTAGGAAGTAGCACTAGAAACTGTGGAATATACTACAAAGCATATGTACTTCACAGGGCCTGGTTTTCCAAAGCCTTGCAGTTTCAAATATTGACCTTGCGGAGGACTTGAAATTTTCCCCAGGCTATTGAGTCTCTGTTGCAAGATAAGAATTGTGGCACAGCAAGGTTGCTGGCTCAAAGACAGATTAGTTACTGATTGATATCTAAGTTGCTAAGATCAAACTTTTGTTGATAGCTTTACTGGAATGTCATATGGCTTGTTTCGCTGAAAGTTACCAGCCTATATTGTTAAACTATAACCCCACCTATATCTCTTCCTGTAAATTCCTGATCTGGAAAATAAATGCAGGAAGAGAACCCCAATTCAAGGTTAATTCCCTGAGGAAGGGATGCCTCTTGCTGGAGAGTCCCAGGGAAGTTAACCACTTTGGGGCTTCTCACTGCTCAGAAGAGATGGGCTTTGAGTAATCCTTTGCACCTCCGTTACCCAGGGGAAGTGGGGTGACAAATCCGTGGGGGGCGAAGCAACACAAAGCAACAAGAAACAGTACTTCATAAAGTAGCAGAGGAAGCTTTGACAGCTATGGCAGGTAGGACTTTGCCAAAATGAACCCAAAACAGCCCAAGCCAGCTCTCTGTTCCTCTACTGCATAGACACCACTCTCCACAGTCATTTAGTTAATTTATTGGCAGCAAAATAGAAGTAGTTGACAATCTAGTGATAAAGACTAATAGGTTTTACAAAAAGGTTTTTTTGATATGTAGCTCTTTTTTAAGTCTTCCTGAGCATTAAAAGATTAAAAATACATATAAAAAAAATTTTTATGTAAGTGTCTAAGAAATATTTTCTGCATATGTACTTCTCAAAATGTAAAACACTATCAAAAAACTTTTACACACACAGAATGTTCCACACTGGCTCCCACTCAGGACAGCTCCCCTCATTCTTCCCCCACCCCCAGCACTTCTCCAATAACCAGCTAACCTGAGGAAACACTGCCACCTGATGGCCAGTGCCTTGTTCACATACCTCCTTTCCCTCACCTGATCTTCAAGATTTAGCCTCTTTAGCCTCAAAAGGATTATATGCACAAATCACCACTTTGCCTGTTTTCACTCTCATGAATAATCCCATCCATAAAATCTCTTATTCCAGCACTATCCATAGAACACTGTCTGATAATGGAAATGTTCTATATCTGACCTGTCCCATACATACCTTGTCAACACAGTAGCCACTAGCCACATGTAGCTATCACTTGGTCGATAAGGCCACAAAACAGGCAATCTTAAACTACATGAAAAGAAATACAATCTAAATCAGAAGAGTTAATGCAAACTATTGAAATCTCACTTAATTTTAGTTGCAATGACATTAACAGTTCTGAGCATCATATTTTTTCCTTTCTTCTTTTTAAACTAACTATAAAATACTCTTTATTTGAAATCTTCCTATAATTCCACCATCCTAACACAACTGTTCTCATTAGTTCATGTAACCTTCTAAATTTCATTTCCACACAGTCAACTAGACACAATTTAATGTTCTACTTTTTAAATATCATTATTTTATAAATATTTCCCATATTTAATGGCTACATTATATTACATTGAGTTAATATGCTATAAATTAACCATGGATTACTGGACCAAAGACTATAAACATCTCTATCCTTCAATATACTACTTTTAGAGTTATCCTGACAAAATGGACATACTGTATATACAGAGGGAATAAGGGTGAAGAATCACATTACACCATGAAAAGCTGAAGCATTTACAAATGTTTTAGCCTAGCAAAACCAAGAGATACATGACAGTTGCTGTCAAATAGTTTGAGGTGTGGCATGTAGGGTCAAAACAGTTTAGGGGTGACAGAGGAGCAGAACTAGGGTCAATGGATGGACATAACAGAAGGGCAATTTTCAATCCAAAATAAGGAAAACCATTCAAACTATCAAAATTATTCAACAAGGTAAACTACATAAAACAATAAATAGGCTGTCCATTTCTGAAAGCATTCAAAAGTAAGGTAGATGATCACTTGCGAGATATGAGCAGACTCTTAACACTAGGTGAGAGGTAGAACTAGATAACCTCTCAGGTTTCCTCTCACTCATGTATTCAAATATTTATTAATCACCTGCTACAATCCTAGCAATGTGCTGGGTATACAAAAGTGGACGAAACAGACATAGCTCCTATGCTTTTGTACTTACAGCCTAGTGTAGGAGACAGAGGAAAAAACAAACTAACAAATAATTACATACTATAAGTGCTATGAAGGAAAACAATGAAATGCTATAGGAGAAATAACAGACTGGATATCAAGGAAGGCTTCTCAAAGGGAGAATATTTAAGTTGTGAGCCAAAGGAAAAGGAGCTAAGCTATCCAGAGAGTGCTCTGGAGCAATGAAAAGCCGCTGAATGTTTAAGCAGGAGAGTGACATGATCTGATTTACATTCCTAAAAGATCTGACTTATGAGGAGAGTGAATTGAAAGGAAGAAATGTGGAAGCAGGGAAATCAGGCAGAAAACTATGTAGGAGTCCAGATGAAAAATGATGATGGCCTAGCAGATTGACGTAGATGGATAGGATAAAAAGAAACAGACGGGTTTCAATTTGCGTGGGGGAAGTAAAAGCTACAGGACTTGGTAAGGGGTTAAAGACAAGGGGTGGGGAAAGAGAGAAATCAAGAATGACTCTCAGGTTTCTGTCTTTAACAATTAGACGGTGCTGTCATTTTCTGAGACGGGAAAGACTGGGGGAGGGATATATGTGAAGCAAAAGGAGAATCCAAAGTCTCTATGGTTTTCTTTAGACCCTTAATAAAAAATTTCTACCAAAAGTCACTCACAATTCATTCTTTGCTCTTTAAAAAGCAGTCTGTGGAGGGGGGAATGCTATAAAGAAGACTGGGTCAATCAAAAAAAAAAATTAGAATATAAATGGTAGATTAAATTATTGGATCAATGTTAAATTTAGTGAGGTCTACACAACTGTACAATAAAAAAAAAAATCCCTATTCTTAGAAAATACATGTTGAAGTATTTAGTGGGGAAAGGGCCACATACGTATATATGCAAGAGAGCAAATAATAAGCAAATGTCATAAAATATTAACAGTAGGTGAATCTGGATAAAGAGTATTCTCAGATACTATTTGTACTATTCTTGGTCTTGCAACATTTCTGACTATGAAATTACCAAATAATTTTTTTTTTTAAAGACAATCGATCCCAGACTTCTCTTATTCATGCTAAAAAAATTCCAATTCCTTTCAACTGATCTCATATATCTCTTCCCCAGAGTAGTGTCCCCAACAGAGGGAGAAAAGAAGCATACAAAAGGTACTCTATAAGGAGATGACATGATAAGGGGTGAGAACTATAAGAGGTTTCTTACAATTTGCAATCTCCCATGAAGCAGAATGTCTGTAACTACTCTGCTTTTTGGAATATATCATGTCCTATGTCTTGACCTACATCAGACTGCTAGATGACAGCTTCCTTCCAGTTTTGTATTTTCTCTTCTCGTGTAACATACAGCAATAAATCTCAGTAAAGAATCAGCACATTCATGTGAAATCTGCCTGGATGTTCTACCAACATGCTCCCATGGCATAGCTGGATATCCCTGGGATAGCAATCATCACACTATTTTATTTTTTTAAATTTTACCTTCCCATGTTCTACTTTATCCACTAGACTGGAAGCTCGTTGAGGACAAGAGCACAAAATGTTTAGGTTTTTTAAAAAATTCCTAAAGACTCTTGTAATACTGGAAAAGGCATTTAATAAAAACTGTTGAATGAAGAAATAAAGGTTACTGAAAAACCTATTATGAATGAAGCTCTACTAAAAGCTACTTTTTAAAAAAGGTCTTGGACAGAGCAGTATATAAAAAGAGTCTTACTCTAATTCAATAGCGAAGGAGACGTATCATCTAGCGGGTGCTTTTAAACAACCAAAAATGCCGACAACCTTATGAACAATCCCAAAATCTTGTTTGCTTCAATAACACAATTATAATTTTATAAAATATGATTAATAAATGGGGAAACATCTTAGGCTGAGGCCTGAGTCTCAAACACATCTTAAAACCACACCTTAAACCACACCAAAGTACATTATATTCTACCCATACTAGCAAATGGTCAATTCAATGCAAGCAACACTTCAATGGCAAAAAAAACACACATCATATTCTAGACAGAACTTTGTTCTTTATTAAGAAAGAATCTTTAAGTAAAAATATGTAAGAAAGGGAAGAACTTCAACTTAGGAAAAAAATTAAAAATTAATCATCCTACTGTGAAAGGCAGTTTTTCAAATGCTACAATTGAACTTGCCAAAGAGAACAGCATTCATTAAGAATGTATATGAAGTACTTCAAAAACAAAACTTTAAGTTAGAAATGCATCTTCACCCAAAATGATTACATAGTAACACTTCAAAATGTCCCACAAATGTCAAAATACCAAATGCTTTTAAGGGATACTTCCAGGACTTGCCGGTTTGCTCAAATGGGAGAGCATGCTGCTACTGGTTAGCTCAAACGGGAGGGCATGCTGCTACAAACATGAAGGTCATAGGTTCACTTCCCCTTACTGGCCAGAAGCCAAAAATAAATAAATAAATAAATAAATAAAATTTAATATTGTCTAATATAAAATTAACAAAATTTAGGTGAGTCCCTACTTAGTACAGCCTGATCCTCTTTTAGCACTCAGAAAGAGGAGAACCCAGAGATTCAAATCCAAATGTAGTGCAACACTGTCAGTTTCTGTTGTCCTTCCAACCCCTCAGGAACTAGCTCCTGCTATTTCATACACCTGGTACTGCTGAAGTCTACAGTGATTCATGCTATCCCTGTCCTGCACTCAAAGAGAGCTTCCTGACACTTGGAATTTCTGTGTGCTATCAAATGTTACTGCTCTGGACTCATCTCCTTGAGTTGCCCAAATGCTCCAGCCCCACCTGAGGAACAGCAGGCAGCCCAGTTCAGCCACAGATCCTTGGCAATGGTGAGCTTGGGCCTCTAACCATCTTCTTAAGCCCTCTCCTATTAAGACTAGGAGAACACAATGTTTCTTACTCAGCTGGGTACTCTGTCCATACCCTTGCTGTCAATTTTCCTAGTTCCCTTTAGATCTTCCAACTCATGGAACACAATGTACATGACAATTTGCAATAATTCTCAAGCCTGTCATGTCCTCTCCAATACTGCCTCATTTCTTAATCTAGAATCTTATCATCTCTAGCCAATATTCTAGCACAAGCCTCCTTAATTCCCTGCTTTCAGTTTCTTCCCCTTCAATACATTCTATATACAGAATTAATATTTAAAATTGTAACTGTGGTCATGTAATTTTTCCACTCAAAATCCTCCAGCTCTGAAGAACAAATGCCTTAAAACAGTACTAACAGCAGCTGATATTCATTGAGCACGTGTGTGCCAGGTACCTATACTACATCATTTAAATCTCATAACAATCCTACAAAGTAGATATTTTTATTATACTCATTTTGCAGACTTAAGTAAATTGAAACTCGGAGAAATCACATAATCTGTCCACAGACGTACAGCTAGTAAATGAGTTCAGCTAAGATTCCAAAAGCCTTAAAATCTGGCTTTGGTATTCCTTTGCAGCTGCTCCCTCCCACCACCACCCAACGAACCTTGTCTCCCAACCACATTAAACCACTAAGGATCTGTGACCAGAGTATGCTCTTTGAGGACTCCTTACCGAAGCACAATACTCCCTTGCATCAAAATGCCACACACTCACTTTGGTCCACTTTGGGAATTCTCTCTGAAACCTTTTCTTTCTTTCCCACCTCCCCCAGAGGGAAGCCCCTACACAGAATAACGTAAACCAAAATGGATACACATATCCCATTCTCAACTTCAAAATGCTAGAATACAGGGTGCCCAAATAGATTTTCCAAGGTAATATTCAGGTGAGAATCTAGTGCCAACTTGATAAACCCCTAAATTCACCAGAAAGTGAAAAAGATCAACAATACAGCAACAGCAAAAGCTAATAAAAATACCCTTAACACTTCTGCAAAATATTCACATAATATAATTATGAAATCTGTGCTAAATCACTCAGAACATAAGGGACTCAAGTTTTAAAATACATTCTCTGCAAATTTAGACTCTTTTTTTATGCCACAAATAAGACAAATCCTGTCTAAGATCCACTGTTATCAAACCAAGAAAAACTCAAAAAATTAAAGAACACTTCTGTGATTCTACCCCGGTTCAGAAAATAATTTTTCAATACTAAATAGCTTGTGCTTGTGAAACATCAGATGATGGAGAGGTACAGTGATTGTGTTACTTCATCTCAAGTATCTGCATATTATGCCAGTAACTTCCAGGAACATGCAACAATGATATCAAGAGTCTCTCCTGGGCAGTAACTGACAGTTAAACAGCATCTCTTCAAAGTACTACTCAAATATATTAGTTTACAATTCCCAACACCAAAGCTCGCATTGGTGTCTATTCAGTCTCAAGATCTTCCTGTAGTTAATTGCACTTTAATTGACATTTGGATGCTAAATACCAAGTGTTATTTGCAAACTTTTAATCTCTTTTCTAGCTCATTAAGAAAATGTCCTGTAAGGTCATTTCTGGCACTTATCTCAGCCAGACTCCTGTTTCCGTACATCTTTTCTTGGTTTTTCCCTGTAAGCCTAACAAATCATCTTCTTAATCCTTTAATTTCCTGTAAAAAGCAGAATTTATTTTATAACAATGTCATCTAATAGAGATATTTAGGAAATAGACCTTTAATGGATACAAGAGAATTAGTCCATGATTCAAGCACTATTCTAGGGTGGCCAACCCAAAACCATTTTGCCTTCCCACTATCTATAACCAACATGCATTTCCTGAATACATGTTATATAGAATACCCAGAAGTAGGCATAAGATTTACTCTAATGGGGCTTTCTACAGTGCTTTACTCAGGATATTAGACCCAAAGAAAACAGTAACGGGAATGGAAGAGAACAGATCAGTGAGCAAGAGTTGACACCTAATTGAAAATGAGAGATAAGACAACAGAGGTCAGGATGAGTCCCAGGTTTATAATTTTGGCAAGTGAGTGACTGGACAGCATCATTAACCAAGATAGGAAAATGAGGTGAATACACAAATAAGAGACAGTAAAGACCGCTGAGAAAGAGCAGGTATGAAACAGGACAGAGTGATGTCTTGGAAGGCAAAGGAGAGGGTGTCAAGAACGTGGACACGATTGTCAAGAACATGGACACGATTGTCAAAAAGGTTCACAGTGGATTTAGCAATTAGAATCTATGTCAAAGGACAGACACAATATCAGTAACTGAGAAAGCAAGAGTTCCTCTGTTGTTGGGTAGGGGAATAACTCAATCAAGGCAAAAAAGGAAGGTGTAAAGTATGCTTGGAACAAAATGTAGAAGAATTTTTGCTGAATGGAAGGTTCGTGCAGCAAGGACAAAAAAGGGAAATCTGAATCAAAGGCTTTGAATTCCAGATTTGATTTTATTTTTGGATTTTATTCTGTGAACATAAGGAGAAATGACATATAGCTTTTTTTTTCCTTTTTAAGACAACTGCTCTGATGAGAAGGTGCATGATAACTGGAATGACGAGAATTAAGGCACGATGAGCTATTAAGAGGTGTTAAAATTATCTGAACATAGTAATAAGGGCTGAATGAAGGTGGCCATAGACAAAGTAAAAATTAAGGGATATATGAAAGAGGCATTCTCTACTCCTGGGTGCCTGTGATATTGTAATACAATAAGAAATATATATTTGATTTCTGCCCTGGTTCCTGGTTCACAGCTCCTAAAACCCTTATAATCTCCAGAATGATAACAGTGTCTTTTGTATGCTAATGAGATGACTGGTAGCTGGGGGCCCATAGATAACTTCAGGATGGGAGCTGGTCACCAGAAAGACCAAGGCATGATTACAGTGGTGGGACTTTCAGCCCATGGACCAATCACCAATGGCCAATGATGTAATCAATCATGCTTACCTACTGAAGGCTCCATAAAAGACCAAAATAACAGGGCTCACAAAGCTTCCAGATTGCTGAACATGTGGAGGTGCCTGGAGGGTGGTGTGCCCAGGGAGGGCATGGAAACTCCACACCACTTCCCACATGCTTTGCCCTATGCATTTTTTCCATCTGGCTGTTCATCGATATCCTTGGTAATAACCTTTATAATAAGTGGGTAAATGTAAATAAAGTGTTTCCCTGAGTTCTGTGAACAGCTCTAGCAAATTAATCAAACCCGAGAAGTGGGGTGATGAGAACCCAGATTTATAGCTGGCCAGTAATAAGCACAGGTCATAAGCTGAAGCTTGCAATTGGCATCTGAAGTCAGGGCAGTCTTGTGGGACTACCCTTCATCCTGAAATCTAACGCTATCACCAAGTACACAGTGTCAGAACTGAGATAAATTGTAGGATATACAGTTGGTGTCTGCCAGAGAATGTGGTATCGGAATTGCTTGGTGTGTGGGAAAACAACCCCCACACATCTGGTGTCAGAAGTGCTGTGCTGAGTGGTGTGTGAGGGTAGTAAAAACACTTCGGTTTTTTCCTATCTTCTAATAGTGCCCTAGATATCCCACTATTATTATATTACGATACTCATCATGTTGTACCAGAATCATTTGTGGACTGGGACCTTCTCTTACTCAGCCTCTCATTACTACTAGCACTAACAAGCCAGGAACACAGGAAGTGGCCAAAAAATGTTTGTTAAATTATAACAGAACTCAGCAACTGACTAGAAGTAGAAGTGAGACTTAAATATACTGCAGAGAAACCTAAGTAACATAAAATGGTGATAGAGAAAACACTACTGGAGATGTTACGATGAGGATCAAGTTTAGGGAATGAGTTTTAAGACATGCTGAGTTTTAGGGTGGAGAATGACTAAAGACAATAACCAAACAGAAATGTCAAAGAGAAAAAAAATGAAACTAGAAAGGGAAAAAATTCAGACAAAAATACAGATTTGGAATACATAAAAAAATCATCAATAAATCTCATGTGCTAACAAGAAAAAAATGTTTGATAAAACATTAAACCCAAAGACACTTTGGGCTTTGACCCTGTCTTTAGAATACTATTTGAATTGCCCATCTGCATATTCTATACAAATTAAATAATGAAAATGCCCAACAAAACTGGGCCAATGTTGAATAATTATTTGCTTTACTCAACCTTTCACTCAACAAAAATTTATTGAGTGTCTATAAGTTGGGCACAAGGTGGACCAGTCATGAAAGCAAACAGAGTAAAAAACAGAAAATACTACAATAAAATAATGACAAAATTCTACAGGAACACAAATAACAGAGAATATAATAAGAAATGGGAGTAAGAGCCATAACGAAAATATTCCTAGCAGCTTTCCTGAATGAGGAGATATCTATATTGGGCTCTTAAAAAGATAAAGTGATTTAATGAGATATCTAAGAAGATGAATGGTATTCTAGAAAAAAAGGAGTAGTGTGTGTAAAAACATAAAGATGTCAGAAAGTTTCTCATCTTCATGGAACCATGACTAAAGATGAGGGCTGAGGCAGCTCATGGAGGACTCTGATAAGGAATTTGACCTTCATCCTGTAGTCCTGTGGTAAGAAATATCAGATGTGCATTAGAATCCTCTTGAAAGCACTACAAATCCCCAAAAGCATGTGTGGGCAGGAAGTGGATAAGAGGCAATAAAAAAAGGAGCAAACCAACTTCTGTAGACAACAGGGAGCCACAGAAGACTTTTCAACAATAAGGGACCTGATCAGATCTGTGTTTCAGAAATCCAAGTCAGGAGCATGGATTAGTGACTAAGAAAAGAAAATCTGGAGAAAGACCAATGAAGATGATTAAGAAGCAACTGCAATTATGTTCCAGCACTAAATACTGACTACTACTTACTCAAACATAAACGAACCACAGAACGAAGCACATAAAGTGTGTAACCGTAATACGTGCTTTCCATAGTCTCTGAACTCATCTCAGATATCAACTCAATAATCATTAGCAATTACAGTAAAAGTGTGGTCAAGTACATTAGAGAAAAAGAAAAGGTGGTGAAAAGAATAGCCATCCCCCGAAAAGTAGTTCATTTACACTTCAGTTAAATTTTAATTTTTACAATTTTTTTTGTTTTTAAAAAACTACTTCATAGTAAAATTACCATATCAGATTATCAAATCAAAATTTAGAATATACTATAAGCCAAAGACTGTGCAGAACTGCTGAGAATGATCAATAGGGAAAAGTTACCAGAGAAAAGTTAGCAAATAAGGCCATTTAACTCATTTCCTTTTAATTCATAAAAAAATTTTGATATCCACATATAAAAACTACAATTTTGAACGGATGAAAATTCACCCATCCTCTATTAGAAAGTAATGAGCAAATTAGAAGGGGGATTGTTCTTCAGCATCTCTTCCCACTAGGCACAGTCTTCACTTGAAAGAAAGAGGGAAATACGTAAGGATATATATATGATTATGATGGACCTTGGGAACACAAATTAGGATAAAATTAATTTCATTTATGTTTCAAAGAAATGGCTCCTGCAATTTTCTCTCTCTATTGAACCATTCCATTATTTATATGTACTTTGTATACATATGAACACAGTATAGTAGAGAAACACCCATCTTTCGAAAAAGAAAAACTCCGACTCATCCCCTCCAGCTTCACTTTATAGCAAACTCCTCAAAAGATCTCTAACCCTGCTGTCTTCAATTCCTTTCCTCCAATTCTCTCTCTCTCTCTTTTTTTTACCCTAGCTCTGCCACCCCCAATTGTCTCTTAAACTCACTCCAAGTTTTCACCTCCAGTGCTACACCAGAAACAACTTGTTACAGTCACGAATGATTTTCATATTGCTAAACCCAAGAGTCACCCTCTCAGTACTCTAGCATCTGGCACAGTTGATCACTCCTTCCCTCCTTCTTAAATATTATATTTGGCTTCACAGATACCACTCACTCTTACTTCTCCTCCTCCTTCATGGAGTGTATCTTCTCAGTCTCTTTCGCTAATTTCTCTCTCCTTGCAAACATTACAGGATCCCAAGTCTAAGTCTTCGGACTTCTCCAGCCACCCTCACTCCCTAAATTATCTTAATCAGTTTTCATGGCATTAAACACTATCACTCTGCCAATAACTGGAAATTTATAGACCTATCCCATGAACCGGAGACTCACGTGTACCCAGCTGTCTACACAGTATCTCCATGTGGGTTGCTAACTTAATATGTCCAAAATTGAACTTATTATTTCCCCCTAAATAATGCTTCTTCTGCATCTCAGACTATCTCAGTAAATGTCAACTCCAGTCTTCCAGTTGTTCCAGCCAAAACCCACAGCCCACATTCAATCCATCATCAAATTAATGGCTCTACCTTCAAAAAGTATACAGTATGTAAGCATTTATCACAGTCCTTGACTAAAATCACCATCATCTCCCACCCCAGATTACTGCTGCAGCCTGCTCAATGATTTCATTTTGTCCCACCCCCAACATTCTCTACACAGCAGCTGAAAGGTCCATTTAAAACAAATCAAAACTCTACAGTGGCTTTCCACCTTCACAGTAAAAACCAAAGCCCCATTGGCCTACAAGGCAATATATGATCTGATGTCCCCCACAACCTAACCCACCTCTCTGGCCTCATCTTCTACCAATCATTCCCTTCAATGCCTCCACTGACTTAACTTGCCACTCCTGTAACAGACCAAGCATGCTTCAGTCACAGGCTCTTTGCACTCCTGTCAAATCCTCATCAGATGCTCTCTCTCCTAATACCTGCACAGATCACACTCTCACTCAGATACTAGTTATCATCATGGCCTTCCCTAAACAACTTACATAAAATAGCAGCACCCCCCTCACACACTCTTTCCACCTTATTCTGCTTTAGTTTTCTCCATAGCACTATAATAGTCAATATATTACATATATATCTATTTATTTTCTGTATCTTGTCATTAAAATATAAGCTTTACAAAGGAAGAAAATATATTTTGTTCACTCAACTATTCCTAGCAGGTGCTCAAAGGGTATTTCTTGAATTGATAAACGCATGAATGAGAAAAATCCAGACTCAGGGTCAGGTCTCAAAGCCAAAGCTGAGAGAATTTACGGTACAGAAATTCTCAAGTTCTAGAAAAACACTGACTGCAAAAATGGCCAAGTCTACAACTCTAGCTGGTGCCAATAATAAATAAGGGTTCACAAGTCCATACTATTCCTAAAATGAGGAACATATACTTGAAAAAAAAAAATTAATAAAAGTAAGAGAAAGAAGATAACCAAAAGAAAAAAAAAAAAAAAGATGGCCATCCCTGCCTCCCCACCTCCTGAAAAATACTTTCTGGATGCTTCCTGGAAATAGGCCTACCAACTCTGACCAAAATATCATCAGGCCCATTATACACACTTAAGTAGCTGTTATGAATATTTCCTGCTTTTCTAAGCTATGGTCTTCACAGAAAATTGTAACTTACAACCCTAACACTGGCTGCCAAGATATAATGGTCAGAGAAAGCTCTCAAATTTCCCCAAAGTACTCGGGCTGCAACCAAATACCATTAATATGATGACAACAATAATTCAAAGTACCTTCTGGTGTCTGCCTCGATTCATTGTCCCTAGTGGTGTATTCACTGGGGGTTCAGTCATCAAAGACTTTGATATGTTGGCATTGGTGGAGGGTGGGGAGGTGGCAGGCAATTCAAAGAAATAGGACTGGGAATTATTTTTGCATGTTAAAGACAGGTGGAATGCCAAGGGACGGCCAAGGGACAGAAAGCACCTGCTAAGATGTGAAGTGTCACCTGGGCTTTTCAAAACCAGACACCAAAACAGAGATCATAGAAGGACCAAAACCCTGAGATACCCAGCATTCCTAAGCTAAAGAGTCATGTCTTACATCTCCCATTCCCACACAGACAACTGAAGATATGGGCAGGAGGCCATGTCAAACTGAACAGCTGGAGCAGAGATGAGGGGGGAGAGGAGAGGAGGGTGGAGTAATTACTCATGCGTTTTCTCTTTCTCCTTCCCATTACATTTACAGAACTGGGCAGATTAAAACTGGAAAGAAGGTGGCAGAAAGTGGAGGTGAGGATGACCTAAAGAAAATGTTGGCAGAAAAATATCAAGAACAAATTCCTTTTCTAAGTGACTCTTTGAAAAACAGACATATGAAGTTAGGAACTGACAAAATTTAAAACAAGCCCTCACGCTTTATAAAACTATAGAACTGTACAAACAGAACAGAGATTCTTAATTATTTGGAATGATCTGTGGCATTTTTAAGACCAACAATCCTCAAAAATGATCCAACCACATTCATACTAAGCTACTGATCAACATGGAAGAGTAAACAGGAGAAAAACTTCAACTCTTAAGAATCCTCTGGCTTCCCAATGGTTCTGAACCTCAATATAACAAACCAGAAGTCTTTAGAGGCAGAGAAGTACCTCTGGAACATTCAAGAACAATTACCTCAGCAGAGAAAAACTAAAAACTCTGAATTCAGAAATTACACCTAACATATTCTGATTGGTCAATACACTTAAAAAGAAAGGAATGTTTTGATTGGTTGATCTCAACCAATCAGAACATCCTTTCTGAGTCACTCTCCAGCACCAGCACCTATAGCAAGCAGAATTTAGAAGACAACAGAGGCAGGAAGCTACAGGATACTCTGAGAAAGACATGGGACAAAAAAAGAAATAGGTAACAAAGGAAAGACATCTTGGCTCTATATAACCACTGGACATCAGGCATATCATATTAGAACATACCAACCAGAACTGTTTGTAGCCTGAGGTGGCATTCTATACACTTACTCCTATGCTAATACTTCCCTCCCCCATCCTCACAGACAGCTGTCACATTCTAGAGCTACTTACTCCTCTTCCACCCACTCTTTAAATTTAGTGATTTGGTGTTTGCCATCCCACTTCAGTCTCTTGCCCTCTTCCCGTACTGTCTCAAACTGTATTTGCTCATGCCTTTGACTCAGTCCCTGTCCTTGACAAGCACACAATCCAGTGTGGGAGATAGATGCGTCACTAGATTAGGTACAATACATCACAGTCAATGCTATGAAAGAAATATATCGAACTTCTGTAAGCACATACTCATCTGTCATTACCCCATTCAGTGCCTTACCAAATCAACACTCCACCTTCCCACTCTCTTATAAATCAGTTACTAAGTCCTGTATGAATATCCCCTGATCTCCACTTCCACCTCACAGTTCAGGCTTCTTTTCTCAGAATGACCTATTTCAACCACTTCCTATCAGAAACAGAATTTGATACATTTCCACATTGTCACATCAGCCATCTCCCTAAAACAGATAAAACACCATATCATCTCTTTGCTTTGAAACATCTAATATCTTTCCAGGGTCTAAGAGATAAATTCCAAGTCCTTAGCAAAGCAAATAATATAACATAATACTTCTGAAATAGCGCCTTTTAAAAGCAGACTGAGTTCCAATTTCAATGTCTGCTACCTATGTTACCTTTGGCAGGTCACTTTATATCTCTAAGTTTTTTCATCTGCAAAATGGGTACTAAAAGAACCTTCTAAAGTTGCTATGAGTATTTTTTTTTTTTGGCAGCTGGCCAGTACAGGGTTTTAGGATGTAAGAAACTCCATGCCAAGTACCAGCACAGAACCCAGCACTCACTCAGTGTTAACGATTATCCTGAGCTATATCATCTATCTAGTATGCCTCCTTCTCAAAAGAGAGCAGATAACCAAGGTTTTGCTTTCATATATTTTAGAATGACTAACAATAAGAGTTAAATCAGAAACAACTTTCTTGATAATCCTGAACTAACAAAAACATCAATTAACCTTATGAAAATTTATGAAAATTTTAGTTTGTGTAAAATTGACCATAATCTATTAAAAAACAAGTACTCTATTATTTAAAAAAAAAAAAAAAACTAGGTTTTTTTGTTTTTGTTTTCCTATTCAAGTCCAAGAAGAAAAAAGATGGAAATTGATTTATAAGAATGTGGTTTTCTATAACATAAAATTCGCTAACAGATCTGCAACATAAACAGCGCCATCTTAGACAAGCCCAAATACAAACTGGCACCGTCCACCTCCTCTCCTCCCCCATTCTCTCTTACAAGAAGCCTCATGGGGGCCGCCGCGGGTTCGGATCCTGTATAGGAATGGCCGGTGCACTCACTGGCTGAGTGCCGGTCACGAAAAAGACAAAAAAAAAAAAAAAAAAAAAAAAAAGAAGCCTCATGGTTTTGGAGAAAATGAAACTTTTGGCATTTCCACATGCGCAGAACTCTCCATTCCCATGACCTAACTCAATCCCCACCCGAGAATTATATCACCCAGCTCTTAGCGCCAACATACCAATATAAGCTCCCACTGCCCTAGGATAGCTGCTGTCCCCTATTTTCAGTGCAGCCCCGGGCTGTCCTCCATTTTGAATACAGCCCGGCAGATTTCTTTCTTTAATAAAGCTTGAGCAGTACCCAGCATCTCAGCTCACTTTCTTTCATTACGGTGCCAAAACCCAGGAAGGGTTTTGGCCAACACTGTGGAAATCCCCTCTCTCCTGGGGTGATTGGTCCTTGGCCACCCTTCCCGGACCTGCCAAAACCAAATGCCTCTGGGACTCTCTACTTTTGCTGTTTCAGACCAACACATCTAACACCAGACTCAATTCAGGGTGAGTCAGTGGGTCAGTCCTATCTCATCTCGGGTTCCCTGACTTGCTCTCGCTCTCATTCTTGAAGCCCAGATGCCTGGAAGAGGGAACTCTTCTCATGCCCCCCAGCTATTAGAGGATGCTCCTCTAGCTAGTCGGTGGCTTTTCTCCCAAAAAGAAGGTGGACAGCACAGAGGATGCTCTTTGTTGGCATGCTGCTTCTACCAGGACTGACTGCCCTTTCTCACCCTCTAAATGAGATCCCCACAATCCAAACCTCCATGCTCTACACCTCTGAGCCATCTCCTGGCCAATTTCTTGGCCTCCAGGGAGACATTAAAACTCAAATGCCTCATTACAATGGATCCCAGTGGCCACAAGATGGCACTCAATTTAGACACTCACCGAAAAGGCAAAAGCTGTAAAGGTTCCTTGTTCAGGCTGTTTCCTATCTCTGAATGCATTCTTCTCTCTGTCAAAACTGTCCTATGTCTCAAATTCTCCTAGCTCATGCTCAACCTCCCTTTCCAGATTCGAATCAATCTTCTGCTCCATCAGCCCTCCACATTTCCCTCTCTTCCCCACACCTGGCCTCCAGACTCTCGTCCTCAACTCAACTCCTCCCCTTCTCCCCCTTCATCAGGTAACAACCCTGCCTCAGCTCCGGCTTTTTATAACCCTTCCATGAAGTGGCCAGGATGGAAGGAATTGTCTGAGTCAATGTACAGGGAGCAGGTCTGGATGGTGGCTCAGGTACACGTTCAAAATAATAGATGGCCTGTGGTAGCCGCTGCTGTTCCTTGCATGGACCCAAATTGGAACTACCAGGCTGTGTACGGAGATTGGGATCTCCACGATAGCATGATCACACACTTGATTTACAGCCTCCAAAAGGCTACTCACAAGTCAGTCAATTATGACAAGCTTAGAGAAATTACACAGAGATCCACTGAAAATCCCAGCAAGTTCCTAACCTGCCTCTCTGAGGCTTTACGTAAATACACACATATAGACCCAAACTCCCCTGCAGACAGGGCCCACTTACACTCTCATTTGATTACCCAATCAGCCCCTGATATTCAAAAAAACTATTAAAGATATCAGGCCAAATACCAGCTCCTGTCTAATGCCATCCATGGCTCACATACTCCAAAGCTGGCTGCCTCCAGGGGCAAGCCACCCGAGAACTGCTTCAAATGCAGTCAACCAGGCCACTCAGCACAGGCCTGTTGTAACCCATCCTCACTACAAATGGCCAGGTCACTGGGGGATGGACTGTGTCACTTGCCAGAGAGGAAGTAGCCCAGTTCCCCAACCTACAGCCTTTGGCTTCATGGCCATCCCTACCGAAGCTTCTAGGCTTTGCCCAGGAGGACTGATGATGCCAGGGCCCTGAGGCTCCTATGGAGATCACCACACATGAGCCCACGGTAACTCACCTCGTAGCAGGTCAGCCAATCTCTTTTGTCATCGATACAGGGGCCATTTACTCTACCGTTCCTGAATATGTAGGACCAACAACTCCATCCTCTATCACAATAGTAGGGGTCACGGGACCAGAATATCACCCATGGATCACTCAATCCCTTTCCTGCACCCTACATCACACCCAATTCACACATAGATTTTTTAATAATGCCTCAATGCCCAGCCCCCTTACTGGGATGGGACATTCTTTTCAAATTCAAAGCTACTCTTATCCTAAACACTTTAACTCCAGCTACAATACTCCTGTTACAGGATGCCCCAGACCTGGTCCCTGAGGCTTCCACCTTCCCCTCCCCCTCCCACTCGGACAAGGTTAATCCCTAGTATGGGATGCTTCTTCTCCCTCCATTGCTATGCACCATTCCACTACCCTTGTTAAATTGTGGAACTCCTCCTTGTTCCCTGATGTCCCACAGTACCCCATCACTAACACCTAATAGGCTTAAAACCTGTCATGCACAAACTCCTTTCTTCTCATCTCTCACAGCTTACCCACTCACTTTTCAATACACCCAACCTTCCAGTTATAAAGCCGAATGGCTCATACCACTTAGTACAGAACTAATCCTGACAAGCGTCATTCATACCATTTAGTACAGGACTAACCCTGACACGCACCGTTCCCAACAAATTACTTGGACAGTACTACCTCAGGGGTTTCGGGATAGCCCTCACTTTCTGGCCAGGCCTTACTCAAGACTTATCTGAACTACTCCCCCCAACCTCTAACACTTTAATACAATATGTGGATGACCTCCTCCTTTGTAGCCCCTACTATGAGGATTCACAGGCCCACACTGTTGCTCTTCTTAATTTCCTGGCCTCCAAGGGATATCGAGTGTCCCTCAGCAAGGCCCAAATTTCTTCTCCTTCAGTTCAACAGTCTAATTTCTGAACTCCCTACTCCTACCACAAAGAATGATATCCTTTCTTTCTTGGGGCTTGCAAGCTATCTTCACCTATGGATTCCTAACTTTGGCGTGCTAGCAGAACCACTTTATGAGGCAGCCAAAGGGGATCCTGCCATTCCCTTAGATCCCACAAAGCTCATTCATTCTCCCTTCCAGCAATTAAAAGCTGCTCTCCTCGCAGCCCCAGCTCACACTCTCCCAAACCTATCTCATCCTTTTATCCCATACGTCACTGAAACCCAAGGAATGGCGGTTAGTGTTTTGGGACAAAAGGCAGGAGATATTTTCTCCCCAGTTGCATATCTCTCTAAACAACTAGACAACACAGCTTAAGAATGGGCCCCTGATTATGGGCCTTGGCGGCAGCCGCCCTTTTAACACAAGAAAGCTCTAAACTAACTTTTAGACCTTCTCAGCTGTAAGGCCAAGTCAATCCTCTCCCTTTCCCGCCTACAACTTATTCACCCTACTTTCATTGAGAATTCCTGGTTTTCCTTCAAAGCTTGCCCTTCCCTAAAATCCAGCCACTCTCATCCCAACCCTTAGAACACAATTGCATGGAGGCTTAGACCTCTTTCTCAATACCTTTCCACACATCTCCCCACCTCCCATTACACAGTTCATAGATGGGAGCGCCACCTCCATGCCCGCCTCCTGGGCAGGTTATGCCATAGTAAATCTAACACAAGCTATTGAGGCTGCACAACTCCCAAAGGAGATTGGGGTTATACACTGCAGAGGACACCAAACCTCCAACAACCCCATAGCCCAGGGAAACAAACTGCGTGGATCTTACCATAAAACAGGCTGCTCAATCACCAGGCCCCCACTCTTCCTCTCCTGCTCAGGTCCTTCTCATGGCCCCCATGCTCTCACCCCAATACACACCCCAAGAAATACAACACTTCCAATGGTTGGGGGCACAGAGAAAGGACAACTGGTATACTCTCTCAGTTGCTATGTCCTCCCTACTACACAAGCTGAGCAAATCCTTTTAGATTTCCATAATTCAGTTCATATAGGCTATGAACTCCTACTACACCTTCTTCAGCCCTTATATTACTCTCCCCACAAAAGGACAAGCTGTCCTCTAACCTTAGTAGATACCTTTTCAGGTTGGTTTGAGGCTTTTCCCTGCACTTCAGAGGATGTTCTCACCTCAGAAGTCATCCCTCGTTTTGGCCTACCCATCAAGTCACTCGCTCGCCTATGGGCTGGCCCCTGAAAGCACACAGGCCTCAGCCCTCTCGAACTTATGTACAGTAGGACCTTCACTCTCACACCTCTCCCTTCCAGCTCATCACCTTTAGACCAGTATCTCCTTACTCTTTCGCTCAATAGGAATCTTCTTCAGGAATAGGCTATCTGTTACTTTATCCTTTCCCCACTACCTCCTCAGACTTTAAACTGAGCCCAGGACAGCAAGTGTATATTAAAACCCAAAGCCCAAAGCCTCTCTTGCCATGTTGGGAAGGGCCTTATACAGTACTTCTGACCACCCCCACAGCAGTAAAAGTACTAGGAAAGGCCCCTTGGTATCACTTATCCTTGGTAGAACTAGGACCTGAGACTTTACCCAAAAATCTGCTAACACCAAGCCAGAGGGGTCCCTCTCCTCAACCCCCAACCCGACATCTCCTCACGCTTCATCCATTTTAGGACCCACAAAACTAAATATCTCCAGGACCTCCATTCTTTCCCTAATCCCAGAAGAAGGATGATCTTTCCCCTGGCGATTATCCTCTCACTCTTGCAGGCCCGCTCCACGTCCTTTGCACAAGAGCTACTATTATACTATCTCTTCTAGTACTTGTTACAGGATTGGCAGCAGCTGCCCCAAAAAGATTGTAACATTATAGGAAGATTTCTCCTGGCCTCCTTTACCTCCTATCAGTAGGATGCTTCTTAGCAATTTCATTATGGCAACATACCCTTTTAATTCTTTTGGCTCCCTAACCCTTAGCATCCTTCCCATGTTTTTCCTCCTATCTCAATGCTCCCCCTTACCTGGAACATGGAGGTTCCAGGTCCGCAGGGACGATGCAGCCCTCAGCGAATCAGACTGGTCCCCAAGGGACTCATCTGTCTCCCACTTCGCAAGAAACTTTTTGTGGCCACCCCCACCCTGTCGATGAAGCCCACAATGTTTCCACAAATGTCTCTTTCACTTTCCTCTAATCTCACCTCAGCGGGGACTGTCAGCATTGTGTGGGGCCTGCCCACACCCTCCCTTACTAACAACAAACGCTACCACTCACTTACCCACTCCTCATCCATGTTGTAAAACCAAATACATTTCCTTTGTAAAACTATGTTATCCTGTTGCTTGCCCCCCAACGCGATTTCTTGCATATTCTTTTGGTTCATCCCTGACAACACCCACCAGACAGATGGAGGGGTGGAGATTGGACTGAGACTAACTTCTGCCTCTCTCTCTCAGGAAGTACCCCCCACTCCCATAGGGCACTAATTTGTACCTTTTAATTGTGGCAGGGATCCTTCCTGCAATTGGAACTGGCATAGCGTGCCCTACTACTGCCTCTCAATTCTATCAAAAAACTCTCAGAAGAACTAAGTATAGATAGCATCTCCTCCCTTCAGTGACAGGTCACCTCACTCGTGACACTCACTTTACAGAACCGTTGGGCCCTTTATTTTACTTCCTTACAACCAAGAAGGAAAGCACCTGCCTCTTCTTGGGGAGGAATGCTGTTATTACATAAATGAGTCCGGGGTGATCCAAAACAACTTAAACCATTTCACTGAATCCTTGGATACCCTGGCTATGCCCCTACTAGGACCCCTAACTGTGCCTCATCCTACTTTTAGTCCCTGTCTTTTCTGATGTTTCTCTAATTTCTTGCAGGAACGTATACAGGCTTTCACCAACCAAAATATCGCCGAATTGTTCCTGCGAGGAGGATATCAGCCCCTCAGAATCAGCAACCCTTCCCCAGAGGAATACAGCCTCCCCACACGAAACCAATACCCCGCCACCTTATTGTTTTGTCCGCCAACATAAATCTTTTATTTTTTCCATATCTTCGCCCATCTCCAGAAGAAAGTAGCTTCAGAGGAATGAGATCTCCACCCTTTTTCTCTTTTTCCTATACTTAAAAGGCAGGAATAATAGATCTGCAACATAACCAGCGCCATCTTAGACAAGCCCAAGTACAAAATGGCGCCATCCACCTCCTCCCCTCCCCTCCCCCATTCTCTTACAAAAAGCCTCATGGTTTCGAAGAAAATGAAACTTTTGGCATTTCCGCATGCACAGAACTCTCCATTCCCATGACCTAACTCAATCCCCACCCCAGAATTACATCACCCAGCTCTTAGCGCCAACATATCAATATAAGCTTCCACCACCCTAGGTTAGCTGCTGTCCCCCATTTTCAGGGCAGCCCCAGGCTGTCCTCCATTTTGGGTACAGCCCAGCAGATTTCTCTCTTTAATAAAGCTTGAACAGTACCCAGCATCTTGGCTCACTTTCTTTCATCCACATAAATGAAATTCAATTTCAGTTGCATATGCAATTTGCTAAAGATATACACATTTAACAAAATGAACTCTAGAAGCTTAAGAAAATAGAAGTATACATCAGACAGTGTAGTGACATTTATCCTCAGACCTCACAATCAAAAAATAAAATCACAAAATTTTTTTAAGTCAGTGACTTTAATAATTTGTAAAACTACACTGCCTACAACAATAAAAATAACAAAAATTAAGCAGATCGGAAATATTTTTCAAAAGAAGATTCCAGCAAATTTACAGAGGAAGAATGAATAATTCATACAATGAAGGAAATAAAACTATAAAATACTTCATTTGCTTTTCTGTCATGGATTGTGATGATAGCAAGTAACCTTATCTTCATTACCAAAACACAACCTTCTAAAAACGAAAGCCTGTGAAAGTAGGATAGAACTGGACAATCGAACTCTGCTGGAGGCAGTGTAAATCAATACCTTTCAGAAGTAATTCTAGTAATATTTTTCAAAATTGACAAAACCTTCATACACTCTGACCTTGTAATCTCCTTACTGAGCCTTTAGCCTAAAGGAAAGAAGCAAAATGATGAACAGCTGTATACTAACTGCATTACCTGCCAAATGATAAGCAACCTAAATGACCAATTATTAACAAGTAACTCAACTCACTGTATAATAATCTAAAGGTATAAAAACTATCACAAAAAGAAAACACATTAAATATGAAAGCAAATATTAAACACTATCTTTATGTTTTGTTTATAGTATAAAATCATGTAGATATGATGACAAAAATAAGAAGAAAAATTTTAAGTTTGTTTTGACTTTCTTATTTCTATGACCATTAAGTTGTTTGCAAAATGAAAAGCCTGTTGAAATTGATCAGGTCTACCACACTAGTACACAATTCAAAAGTGACTTTTCAGCAGCATCTACAATCATCAATTTTTTTTTCCCAAACGCCACCACATAGTGTAAATGGCTCTTCTTATACGAACAAGCCATACATGTACTATTAGCCATGCTATTAGCCAGCTGTAACCTTATTAAAAATCTCATTTTACCATGAAAATGTAACTGTATGCGGGATCACCATATGGTGATCAGAAGCCACGTGTTATGGGGCATCTATAAAGAAGGCTCCAAGCACTCAAGTTAAAACTGTCTGGCCAAGTGAAATGGTGAAGGTTAGGTTTCTCCTATATCCCCAAATGAATTATCATCTTTCTCAGCCACTCAATGGCTCTAAGTTGCTAGGAGTGGCAGCTAAGGATTTAATGGGAAAGAAGGTGCGAGCAGATTTGCTCTCCCTCTGAAAAATTGGTAACTTCATCTTCCCCCAAAGCACCATGCAATAGTAAAAAATACACAAGCATGCAGTTAGGAGCTGTGAGATATAGGTGACCCGAAGTCATCTCAAAACATGTTACTTGCCTTTTGAGGTTTTAGTTGTTCAGAGGGAAAAATTTTTAAATTGAACTAAATATTGTTAATTGTTTCAAGATAAATATTCTATTAATTTAATAGACCCCTTTTCCAATACATACCCAAGTGTCTCACAAACCCCCAGATTGTAAAACAGTTAAGATTTAGAATTAGGAGAATGGGGGCTACACAGATATGGTCAGAAGACCTGGATTGTAATCCCAGCTCTGTCTGTTTCTACCTGAGTGACCTTGAACAAAGTACTGCACTCAAAATAAAGTCCTAGGACCAATGAGACAGCATTCCTTCCTTACTGGTCATGCCCTTTTTATTCCTTCGTCACAAAATAGACTGGTTTCCTGTTACAATGGGTTTCATTCCTAACCAGCAACATTTTTTACCTCACTCTTGAATATTTAAAAGTACCTTGTATATTCATCTTTTATAAGTTTTCCGATATTGAAAGAGGCAGTCTAACATACTTTGCTTCTCTTAAAGCTACTTTCAAGACTGGGACCACTCCCCAAAAATGCATTTAGTAAATAGTTTTTGAGCACCTGTGCCACACAACAGTATGTGCTAGAGTTGCAAAGGTCCCTTACCTAAAGAAGCCCAAAATCCTGGTGGAGATACATACATAAACAATAGTTAATTGATAAATTAACTATCAATTAAATATGCTAACTGCAGAATGTATGGTCAGTGGAGACAAGAAGGATAAGACGTCTGGACAAGTCTCAAAGGTGATATTTTAGAAAGGTCTTGAAGGGCAAGTAGTCTGCTGCGCAGAGAATTCTCAACAGAGGAACAGTGTAAAACCACAAAGGAAGATGTCATCTTCAGAGAACTACTAGGAGTCTTGTGTGGTGAAGACAGGCATAATGGTAGAAGACGAAACTAGAATGTAGACAAGTACCAGAAACTGTGAAAGACTGAATTTTATCAATATAGTCCACGGAGAGTCGTTGAAGGACTTCTGAACATGGAATCAAAGTCCCTTTTTCCACTTCAGAGTCAGAAGAGTTGAGTCAAGACAACAAACAAAATATGCAAGTCTGGATGTGAAAAGGTAGAATAAAAAAATGTATTAATGGAGAGTTCCTGCTCTCAGGATGGCTTCTGGCACTTTCTTTCTATGGCCTATTAATACAACACTGAAGTAAGACAGTATGAATTATGGCAAAAAGGGTTCAAGAAAGTGCGTGTTTTTAAACTAAAGATTATTTGAAGTCAATGTTTCTGAGAACACTAAAGAAAACAACCAAATAAGAGAATAGTAAAGAGCGTTAATAAATTAAGAAAGGAAAACAGTATCGTTAGAAGACTGACTTCAGGCAAAACATTCAGGAATGTTTACATCCTTATCGTATACTGACTACGGATCAATAAAATGTTTTGTACATATTTTATGCAGGGCAGTATTTTAAAGTCCTCTTGGCTAAAGAAGAGTTGCCATCACTAAAGTCTCTTTAAAGGAGTCTGAAAGATGACGCTTAAAGATGGCCAAATTATCAGGTTCCATTAATATTTTAATGCTCAGAAAGAAAAAAAAACAAAAAGGTGAAAAAGTGTTTCAAATCGCTGTTCTCTCACTATCCTCGCACCTACGGGAATGAAGCACTGGCATTCCAGTCTGGGACCACGAAGGGTCTGTGCATCTGGACTTTCCACACTGCCAAGGCCTAGTCTAGGAACAGCAAGCCCACCTGGCTGGGTAGCCTACAAAGATGAATTTGCAGTTATCGAAATTCAAACTGCGGCTCAGCCCCCAACGACCACCTCAAAGGAGTCATTCCTCCTTTCACTGTCAAGAAAGTAGGTGTATTAAAAATATATAAATGCATGAAAACAGAAGATGCCTAAAGAGGAGAGAAAAGGAAAAGCACCTGAACCTACGATAACGGTGTGATGCACCAAAGTTTTCTCTCAGGATGTGTTTTAGGGCGTGTCTTTGTTTTGGCCCACTAATCAAAAAGAAAAAAAAAAATCCCACTCAATCGGGGCACCCCGGTACTTTCCCCTATCAACCCTCATAAGCATCCCGGCTCAGAAATCACTCGGTATCTCGCCTCGCCCAGATTTCTCCTCAGAAAAAGGCGGTAGCCCCCAACGGCCCGAGGCCCCGGCGCGCTGTCACAGCCCGTGGGGCGGGGGGACGTCCGGCCTCCCGCTCCACGCTCGCCCCGCCTCGGAGTCTCGCGGGGTGCTAGACCGGGAAGCCCGGGAGGGCGGAAGGCGCCACCGCCGCATCCCGGGCGCCCGGGCCTCCGCCTCGCCAGGACCGCGCCCCCACTCCAGGGCTTCCTCGGACACCAGACCGGACCCCGGACCCCGCTCTGGCCCTGACCCGGGCTCTCACCGTGCAAAGGACGCGCTGCCTTCTCGGCCGCAGTCCGGCTGGGGGTCGCCCAGTGACCTGCAGGCCCGAGGACGAGAGGTGAGGCGAGGAACCGCTCGTCACATGCCCGCCAGCCTCAGCGCCTGACCCGCAGCAGCCAGCATCGCGTCGGAGGCCTGAGGGAGCGTCGGACTCCAGAGCCGCCGCGCCCCCTCCCTCGCCGGCGCCCTCCTGGACTCCGCCCTCCAGGGCCCGTGCACCGCGCGCGCGCAGCCCCGCCCCCGGGAAGCCCCGTGCGCAGGCGCAAGCCTCACGCGGGCAGGCCCCGCCTTTGCGCCCGCCCCCGCTGCCTGACTCCGACCTCAGCCCACCTGTGGCCCCGCCTCCTCCCTCTCGCCAGCCTCCCTAGGCTCCGCCCCCGCTTCGGGACCCGCCTTCCTCCACTGACCTTGCTTTCTTCTACCCTGACTCAGGCTTTTGCTCAGCCCAACCACTGATGCAAGTCCTGCGGCTGTCCTCGCCTCTCCAGCCTGCTAGGCTAAAATTTGCTGCTTGACCGAGGTCAAATCTGTCAACTCTTCCTCTATACGCCGAAAAGCTAGGAGTGGTCTGAGCAGTGAGACTGAGTCTCCCCCAACATTTTGTGTTTGCAAGTTCATGCCTGTTCCCTGCCCTCCAGTGCTCTGGGGTGTGCCGAAACCACATACCCGCCTACCACGTCAAAACACTGGACTTTGCTGAGGCTGAGGGGAAGGGGCACCCTGAGTGCTGACATTCAGGGCCACTCCATGGCGCCATCAATCTGGATTCCTTTGGCCAGGAACTAGGTCCTCCTTCCCTTTGGGGCTTCTGTCACCCACAGGCCATCTTCCTGCCTTCCTCAATGGCCTGACTTTCCCTTGAGAGTCCTCACCTTGGAAGCCTTCCTGGTCTGGCCAGTTGTTAAAGCAATGGAGTTGCCCGTACCTGACTATAGATCAGCTTCTCTCGTAAGTCACCGCTGCAATAAATAATGTTTAAGACCTTCTTGAAAAGTATCCACTTTGTCCATGTCTCCAGATCAGTGAAATTCAAAGAGGAAAGGGAGGAGAGGAATGCCTGATTTGTAAAACCACATTTTATTTATAATATACTTTTATATTTAAATTTTTTATTTTTATTTTAGATTTATATAAACTCTTAAAAGTAAAGATCAGATTTCTTGATTAAAAAGTGAGATTATGCATGTTTAAAATGTTGAGAAACACTAGGCCTCAACTCTCTCCAAGTTTTTGGATGAAGTGAGATCATTAGAAAAGCAAACACCGGACAGAACTCTTGAACACACCCCTTAAGAGCATCACTCAAAATATGCGGTTACTAAAACGGGCTTTGGGGTTTATGCCATCAGCTAAGTTGAGAGATGGTACAAGAAATGGCTCCCCACAGCTTGTCCTTGGGAGTTGAGGAAGATGCTACATTCTCAAAGTCTCCATATGAGGACCTGGGAAAGAAATTTCTCTCAGTTCCTCAAACCAGGAAAAGCTGTGCTTCTCTAAACTACTAGGATTCCCCAAATACTTGACATGATCATGTGTTCTCTTTTCTTTGGCAGTTGTGAACTACAGTACTAAGTTACCATTCCCTTCCTCCTTTGCAAAGGTAGGAGCATTACTGGGTGCTTGCACATAGGATATTTTCCAGCTTCACCTAATTTTCCCCATTCCTATTTTGTCTTTGTCCCAATTTCCTCATTTCTTTGTTTGTCATCATGTCACATTGATTCTATTTCTATTAGCCACTTGTTTCAAAATGTACCCACAGGATTTTAATTTATGGAGATGACTGTGATTACACAGAGAGATCAATGTGTTGAAAGATTTTTATTACATTTCCTGAGAGCTGGAGCATACCACACCATGCAAGACCACATGGAGAAACACCAGGTTTGATCAGGAGGCAGAAGCAGTAGCAGGGGGAAAGTCCAGACTGGAATTTTTACTGGAATTTCTGTGGGAAAGGCAAGATAGGGCAGGGGAAACAGCTTGGGATTGGCTATTTTGAATAATGTTAGCAGGCTCTAGGTTGTAGGGGTGGTCTCAGGTTGTCTGGTACCTGTCCCTGGGTGATTTAGAGCAGGGGAAATATAGGCTTGGGATTTGTCGGAGGGTTTGTAATATGATTTTCACATGTAATATGATTTTCACATGAAAGCTGGGTTAGGGTGGACGTGTAAACAACTTTAGCCATTAGTTTGGCCTTGTGATCAGTGGATGCCAAGCAGACAAATGCAGAATCTTAGAAAATACAATTAGAATACCACTTCAAATTATATAAAGAAAAAATTCTAATTTTAAATATATATAGAATGTATATCCCTAGAAGTCTGTCCCCTGAGTGTCTGAAGATTGCTTATGGATGAGGTTAAGGATGAGAGGGCAGACCAAGCTGAGCCGTGGTTCACAAATTTTAGCATGTCTCAGAATCTCCAGGAGGGCTTGGTACCACACAGAATGCTTGGCTCCGCCCCCAGAGTTTCTGATTCGGTAGGCCTGGGGTGGGGCCCAGGAATTTGCATTTCTTACAAGTTCCCAGGGATAACAGTGCTTTAGGGACCACACTTCACGAACCCTGAACTAAAATGCCTCTTCAACAATTATCCAAACTAGGTAGGAAGGACCCTCTAGAGATGACCATCTTCCAGGAAGTCTTGAAGGACTGATGAGAGACAATGGTCTAAGTGTCACATGCTGTTATGTGGGCAAATATCACAACTGTGACAATCTTCAACACAATCTAGGCATGGGTGACAACAGCTGAGAAAGCCAGGGCACGACCCAGCCCATGAGCTGCAGGAGCAGGATGGAAGATGAAGAGTCAGAGGCAAACAGTATAAAATGATACGGTGGAAATGTACATGGTTTGACCACCCTTCCTTGTTTTTATTTTTTGGATGAGCCTGAGAGTGTCAGAGAGAGCACAGGAACAGGGAGTTGGAAGAGCTCACAGGGTTGCAGCCTGGAACTCACTTGTTACAAAACAAACAGTATGATAGCCCAGAATATTTGTGTGGGGATGGGGAGGGGTTGAGGGGGAGATAGAAAAGAGTTTGATTTACAGACATCTGTATGAATTTGTCTGAGGTTGAGTCTAGAGAAGAGTCAATAAGCATACTTATACATTTTTACTATGAATTTTTATGTTAGATTTAAAAAGGTATTTAAATGTTATAGACTGAAAGTTTGTGTCCTCCCACAATTCATATATTGAAATCCTAACCTCCAAGGTGATGGTATTTGGAGGTAAGGCCTCTGGGAAGTCATTGAGATTAGATGAGGTCATGAGGGCAGGGCCCTCATAATGGGATTAGTGTCCTTATAAAAAGAAGAGGAGACATGGGATCTCTCTCCCTCTGCTCAGCACCAGGTGAGGATCCAGTAAGAAGACAATCATGTGCAAACCAGGAAGCGGGGCCTCACCAAACACTGGATCTGCCAGCACCTTGATCTTGAACTTCTCAGCCTCTAGAAATGTAAGAAATAAATTTGTGTTGTTTAAGCCACCCAGGCTATGGCAATTTGTTATTTATATCAGCCCAAACTGACTAAGAAACTACTGCATAAGCACAAAAAAGAAAAGTAGGAAAAGACTTTTCCCACAATTCTAATATACCCACATACTTAGTACAATCACAATAACACTCTAGTGTATTTTCTTACTTTTATAGACATCCTTGATATGTTTTATTTGTTTTGAGTTAATGTTCCTGGATCCCTTTTTTCTTTTTTCTTAAACAATATACATTTATTATTTTATAATTCTGATGGTCAGAAATCCAAAATGATTTTAGCCTCACTGGGCTATTTCCTTCTGGAGGTCCTAGAGCAGAATCTGTTTCCTTGCCTTTTCCAGCTTCTTGAGGCCACCCACACTCCTTGGCTTGTGGCCCCTTCCTCCCTCTTCAAAGTCAGCAACAGTAGTTTGAATCCTTCTCACATTTCATCACTCTGACCTCCTGTTGTGTCTCAGTCTTCCACTTTAAAGAATCATTGGGTCCAACTGGATGATTCAGAATAATATCCCTTTTTAAAGGTCAGCTGATTAGCAGCCTTAATTTCATCTACAACCTAAATTCTCCCTTGCTAAGACCCTCTTGACATGAGACAGAGACCTTCTTTAAGGGAAGTTTTACGGTTCCATGACAAATAACACAATGAAGCAGTTGGTCAGAGCCCCAGTAGAAGGTGGTTCTGAAGACCATCAAAAATAAAACAGGAATATGATGAAATTTTCTTCCTCCTGCCACAAGTATGTATTTACTGAGCACCTATGTCCCAGGCACTATTCTATATACATGGAATTAAATCATGAACAAGGACAAGAGTCAGTGGGATTGATTTCCTGGAAGAAATCACCAGGTCTCCCCAGACAGCAGTGTAATGGGAACTCTTGGCTCCCATGGTCACAGAAGGGCTTCTTTGTTGGTCCGAATCTCTCTACCTTTAAATGCCTTATGTCTTCTGGCACCTAGAATCTGGCAACAAGAAGCATCATCTCCCAGTTAGTTAACAGAAATGAAATCACAGCTAGATAGGATAAATAAGTTCTAGTGGTCAACAGTAATTCTAGGCATGAATAATTAATAATTTATTGTGTGTTCTCAATTGGCTAGAAGAGATGCTTGTATCACAAAGAAATGATATATTTTTGTAATGATGAATACGCTGATTCCCCTGATTTGTTCACCACACATTGTATAAAGGTATTGAAATAAAACTCCTTACCCCATAAATATGTACAATCAACATGTCAATTAAAAATAGATGATAAATGGATAGATAGATAAAAAGAAGCATCTCCCACAGTAGATGACAGAGTATCCAAGCCCTGGCCTACTGGTTGAAGATGGAGAAGCCTGCTTGTCAGCCAAGGAACAGAATAGGATGAATTCCTTCCTTTCATCCTCTAAGATGCATGGCCCAGGCCCAGGAAGGTGAGGGCTACCACAGCAGGCATAACTCCTATACGTGGACATTCTTTCCCTTCTCTCTTGTGCAGAGTTTGCAGAATGACAGCAGCAGATCAAGTTCAGCCAACAGGTACATTTTGTTTAGCACACACCATGATTAAAAAAACAACCAAACATTGAATTAGTTACCAACATTTAAAAATTGATGCATTTCACATAAAGCCCATATTTCCAGTTCTCTTCAATTTGCCAGAGCCACAGCAGGCCCTTTTGTCTTACACTGATTCCGTGCTTTCATTCGCCTGCCTGGTTCCTGTAAGCACTGCAGTTTGCAACCCTGCCGTGGAGGCTCAAGAGAGACTGTGGTTTCTCAATGACTAAGTTGTCCACTTCAAGCAGAGTTCACATTGGTTCTATGTTTTTCTTTCTTGCGAAACTAGACTAAGCCAATGTGACTGTGAACCTGAAATGCACCAGGTTTTTTTCCAATTTTTTTATTGTGGTAAAATACATGCAATGTAAAATTTACTGTCTTGACCATTTTTAATTGTATAGTTCAGTGGTATTCAGTACACTTACATTGCTGCACAACCATCCCAACCATCCATCTCCAGAACACTTCATCTTTCAGTAAAACTGAAATTCTGTACCCGTTAAGCAATAACTCTCCATTTTCCCCTCTCCTCAGCCCCTGGCAACCTGCTTTCTGTCCCTGTGAATTTGACTACTCTAGGTACCTCATACAAGTGGACTCATACAGTATTTTGTGACTGGCTTATTTCACCCAGCATAAGGTCCTCAAGGTTCATCCCTGTTGCAGCATATGTTGGGATTCTTTTCTTTTACGGCTGAGTAATATTCCATTAGATGTATAGATTATATTTTGTTTATCCATTCACCTGTTGATGAACACCTGGGCTGCTTCCACCTTCTGTTTATTGTAAATAACGCTGCTATGAACACGGGTGTGCAAATATCTCTTCAAGATCCTGCTTTCAATTCTTTTGAGTATATACCTAAAAGTGGAATTGCTGAATCATACGGCAATGGTATTTTTAATTTTTTTAGGAAATATACCATTTTCTACAGCAGCTTAGATTTTGTGCTAAGTGCTGTCACATATATTAAACTGCCTAATCTTGCAGAAGGTGACATAGGAGGGCCCCCAAAAGCTAAGAAATATTTTTTTCTTATGAGAATTAAAATAATTAAATATTACATAAAAATAGAAGTATCTGAAGTTAATCATTAATGCTAATATGTGGGCTAACAATAGACCCATAATAAATTTAATTATTAAAAAATTCTGTGTATGACTAACTTTATAGTTATACATTTGATAATCTTAATGAAAGAAATATTTTCCCCCCAAATTATTGTTTCCTCTAAAGTGGAAGAGATCTGGAATATAAAAAGAAACCCTAAAAGAAATCAATAAAATTATCCAAATAGTTGCTACAATAAAATATACTTAGTCTTGAATATTTTAAAATAAGTTATATTATGTTTTCAAGGAAAAACTAATTACCACAAGAAAATTGTGAATCTGAAAATGTATGAATCTGAAAAATAACTTACATTAAGAATATTTTAAAAACTCACTCAAATAGATAATAAAAAGACAAACATCCCAAATTTTGAACTGGGCAACAGTCTTGAATAGACACTTCACAAAAGAAGATACATGAATGAGCACATGAAAAGTTGCTTAACATTGTTAGTCACTAGGGAGATACAAATTAAAATCCAATGAGACTTCATACTTACTATAATGGCTAAGAATTTTAAAAGATTGACAGCACCAAACGTTTGAAAGAATGCGGAACAACAGGAACTCTCATATACTGCTGGTCAGAATTTAAAATGGTAAAACTATTTGGAAGCTCACTCTGGCAGTTTCTTGAAAAGTTAAACATCCCCCTGCCCTATGATCCAACAACTCTACTTTTTTTTTTTTTATTTACTAAAGAGAAATGAAAACATACGCTCACAAAATGAACTAAACGAGAATGTTCATGAAGGCCAAAACGGTAAACAATCACATATCCATAAACAGGTAAGTGGATAAATACATTGTGGTATATTCATACAAGAGCATACTAGATCAGCATTGACAAGGAATGAATTACTGATACATGCAAAAGAAGCAGACGGAAGAGTACATACTGTATGATTTTATTTATATGAAATCCTTGAACAGAAACAGTTAACCTATGATGATAGAAATCAGAACAGGAGCTGCTTTGAGGGTAGATGAGGGGGATGTTAAAGGGAAGTGGTACGAGAAAACTTTGCAGGGTTCTGAAAATGCTCTATATTCTGATTGGTATGGTGGTTTCATTGTTGTATAAATTTGTCAAAATTCATTGAACTGCACAAATAAAAGCTGTGTATTTTTATATGATAATTATACCTCAACTAAAAAGAGAATTTTAAAAAGTCATTTCCTTACTGTTCTGAGTCATGCTGCCTTGTCATGTATTACCTTTCTGAATGCATTTCAGTCTATTTCTGGATTTTTAATTCTGTTCCACTGAATTTTCTATGCGCTACCGAGCCATTACCAAAATGTTTTAAATATAGAAACTGAATAATACATTCTAATATCTGGTAAGGCTAGCCCCCAGCACCCAACCCCCACTTTTTTTTCCCAGTTTTCTGGCTACCTTTGCTTCTATGTTCTTCCAGATAATTTTAGAATCAACTTATCTAGTTCCAGGAAAAAAATAAGATGGTATTTTTATTGGAATTGCTTTGAATTTATAAATTAGTTATATAATTTTTCATATTAATTCTCATCTCTCTGAGGATGAATCTGTCTATCCAGCTGTAGGGCTAGGGCTGGGTCTGGAGCTCACAGACCCCTCAAGTCCGTTGTCCAGACTGGGTCACAAATCTTTCACATGCAGGTCTATGAGCTAGGTAACTGGAAAAAAAGGTCCTTGGAGCCTTGGTTAAAGAAAGAGTAGTCTTTATTTCTGCACCCACAAGTCTACCACCTAGGCAGTCCAAAGAAAAACTCAAAACTCAACTGCTACCGGCAAAGTCCAAAGAAAAACTGAGCAGCTGCCTGCAAAGTAAACATACTCTATTTTTAGACATGAGCTCTCTGCTGACCAGTAGTTCAAGGCTGCTGCTCCACACAACTGAAGAACACACCAGAATAGCAACAAAACTAAAAAGATACACTGGCACACATGCACACTAACTCCACCCACCCACACGCAATTTCTTTACAAAGAATGTACTGCACCACACCCTGAACCACACCCAACTGGACCTGCGGTCAGGGGACCTGATTAAACTACTCTATTTTCCCAACACCAGCGACTTAGTATGTCTTTGTTTTTTCTGATTCACTTTTGATTTCAGAATTATTTTATAGTTTTCATCTTTTGAACATTACCTGTTATTTTTATGTCCTGGTATTTGTGTGCTGCTGTAACAAATGGAGCCTTTTCCATTATGTCTCCTATTTGTTTCTGGTTTATACGTATCAATGTCTTTGGTTTTTATATGTTAATTTGATTTTGTAAACGTGGTGCTTTACTAAATTACCCTGTTTGTATGAGCTTTCCCATGAATTCTTCAAGGTTTTCCAGATATATAATCATGTCCTTTGTAAATAGCATTGGCTAATGCCTTCAACTTCACGTTACACAGTAGAGAACATAGTGAAATCTTCGTTTTGTTCATTACTTTAGCAGAAAAGCTAGTAAGATGTGGACTTTGGGCTATGGTATATATATATTTTTGTCATATTAAGAACATATCTATCAATAACTAGTTTACTGAGTGTTTTGCCTTAAAAAACAAATGGATATCAAATTTTGTCAGATGCCTTTTCTATATCTATGGAGATAATTATATATTAATGGATTTCCTGATAATGAACAATTTTGGATTCTTATAATAAACCCCACTTGATCATGATGTATCTTTTAAATTTGTTTTTAGGTTCTATTTTAAGTTATTTTGTATTGAAATTCTTAAGTGAGAATGGTCTGTGGTTTGCTTTTATTGAAAGAAGAATCTTTGAAATTTATTCCAAATAAATTTGAAATTTATTGAAAGAAAAGCTATGCAGTCTTTGTCAGGTTGGGGCATAAATATTACAGATACTTCCTGAAATGAAATGATCTGAACTAGTTTAAGTAAAAATGGAATGAGCTGATATTTAAAGATCATGTATGATTTTTTGTGTGTGTGATACCATTTCATTTAGTGTTTCTTTGTTTTTGTGGAAGAACTATTTAGTCTTTTTATTTCTTCTACAGTAATTAGTTTGTTCAGACTCTCTGCCTCTATGGAGTCAATTTTAGTAAGTCGCTTTTGCCTAAAAATCCTTATTTCTTCTAAATTTTTACATTTATTTGCATAGATTGGTATAAAGTACTTTCATCTTACATTTTTTCTCTGTTTTTATGCTGTCATTTCTATTTTTGTGTATTTGTGCTTTCTCTCTTTTTGAAGCTAATTTAAGAAATTAGCACTAGCTGGTGTATTTTGTTGTGTTTTTCAAATATCCAGCTTCTGGATTTATTATTTCTACCCTTTTCTGTTTTCCAAATCATTATAATTTTATCTGTATTAATTCCTTTCTTCTTCTTTCCTTTGGTTTACTTATGCTGTTTTTATTTGGGATGTTAAATTAATTTATATTTATGTTTTCATTTTTATTGTACCAGGTATTTAAAGCTATAAATTTTCCTGTGATAACTGCTTTAGCAGTACCACCGATTATATGCTTTATTTTCATTACTATTTTCCAGAAATCCTGTAATTTTATTTTTTATTTTCCCTTCAACTCAAAGAGTTGTTTAATAAAGTGTTTGAAATTACCAGGACTAAGGCATTTTTAGATTTTTTTTTTAAAGTCTTTATTTTCTAGTTTCATTGCATTATGATCATGTTATTTTTATGTTTTATTCTTTGGTATTTCTTGAGATTTTCTTGGTGGCCTAATATTTTATCAATTTTCACAAATGGTCCATATTCCCTGGAAAAGAAGGTAAATTCGCTTTCATATAGGTACATAATTGAATATCATTTTATAAAATCTATTAGTTTTCCCTCCTCACTTAACAACAAATGGGAAACCAAAGTTGTAAGACACTAGAGGACAAACCTGTAACATGGAAGATAGAGACCCAAACAAGTAGACCTTAAAGGAGCCAGAAACTCTGCAGAAAGTAGAAAACTATCCCCCCTTACTCTTCACTTCCCCAAAGTGATAAATAATATTTTCAGAGAAATAGGAAAGAATATTGCAACCATGAAACAAGAACAGATGCAGTTAAAAAAAAAAAGTGTTCTGAAAACATGAAAGAGCCCCTTGGAAATGAAAAAGATACGGCAGCGATAAAAACTCAGTAGAAGGGACAGAAAGTAAAGTTGAGGACATCTGCAAATTGGAGCAAACACAAAGAAAAATTGAGAGAATAGGAGGGGGATAAAAAGGATTTAATTAGATTTCTCAAAAGCTTGCCTAATTCCTGGGTTACTAAGAGGGAGCCCCTCACTGGCAGACAAGCTGCTGGGAGAACACACAGTGGGGCAAGGGTTAACAGCTCTTCCACGAGGCTGGGCAGGCAGGGGACATGCCCACTGCTGCAGTGTCCTCCCCACGGCTCAGCTGCCTCCTGGTGCAGGACAACTCCTCTCTGGTCTTCTATCCCTCCTGGACACTCCACCAGAACCCCTTACATTCCTTTCCCCTGCTCAGCCCTATTCCAGGCCACACACCACACAGATGGAACCACTAAAAATGGGCCAGGCTCCAGGCACTGGACCTAGAGACCATCATGCTGTCCCCTACCCCCAGACATTTCTTAGAGTGCCAGCTCCAAATGTCTACTACTGTCCTTAAAAACACTCATTTTGCTTCTTTTCTCTCATAATTTGGTTTTGAAGTCCTTTCAGGTAAAGCTTCTCAAAAAAGGGCTCTAATAGCTGGCAAAGCAAAAGTGTCTCCTCTCTGAGTTAAGGAGGGCCCGCCAACACGTGGAACACAATGGTCAATCTCTGCTTCCAGTAGGGGAGAGAGGAAACGCCTTCATTCTTTCTGGATGAGTCACTCTTCTTGAGGATGGACAGAAAGCTACTGCTAAAGCAGCAAAGACACCAATGCATGTTTAGTTTTTATGCCCTAGAATAAAAACATAGAATTCCACGTGGCTCCTAAAACAAATGCAGTATATACATGTGCACTGACATGAAAAGCTAGCAGGAAATATCTTTAAGAGAAAAACCAAGTTTCCCTGTTCTGGGATCCCTCAGCATGGCTCTGGAGCCTGACCTCCTGACTCTGAATCCTGTATCTGCCACTTGCCACTTACACTTTGTGAGGCTTTGGGCAAGTGACTTTATTTCTCTCTCCCCCAGTTTTCATATCTGTAAATGGGAATCAAATGAGCTTGTTATGAGAATTAAATGAGTCAAATATATGTAAGCCCTTAGAACAATGCCAGACACATAGGAAGTGCTAAATAACTAGATATTATTTCAACATGCTCCCATTTATGTAAAAAATGTAAGATATAGTGGGGTTGTAAATTCATTCACACCGCTATTCAAATATGTAGATGTATTGGTTTGCTGGGGCTGCCATAACAAAGCACACAGACTAGATGGTGTAAATAACAGAAACATAATCTCATGGTTCTGGGGACTGAAAGTCTGGGATCAAGATGCTGGCAAGGTTGGTTTCATGCTGGGGCCTCTTTCCTCAGTGTATGGTTGGCCGTCTTCAACCTATGGCGTCACATGGTCTTTTCTCTGTCCTGTCTTCATCCTAATCTCCTCTTACAGAAACACCAGTTGTGTTGGGTTAGGGCCCACATTAATGACCTCATTTGAACTTTCTTATCTCTTTAAAGAGGCTTTCTCCAAATTCTGCCACATTCTGAGGCACTAGGGGTAAGGACTTCAACGTGAATTTTAGGGAGACACAATTCAGCCTGTAATGTCAGAGAAATGTAAATCCCCTTATTTGACTATAATTAATCTGGATTTTTCCCCTGAGTCTCTGCTTGCTGATTTTGGGGAAAAAAATTACTAAAATATCAATCTATTTAAAACTTGGATTATAGGTGGTCTTTTAAACAATGCCTTTTAAGAAGTCTTTTATCATTTTTGGATTAAAAAAACCATGTCTCCACGGCTGCCTCCATTTTCTGCTTCTCTCTCTAAGCCAACATCTGAGTATATGAGGCTACTTCATGGAAAAATAGAATTAAAAGATAATTCAAATCTTTCCACAAACTTTTTGAAGACCCCATGTATGGGAGAAGGACAGGAGGGAAGAGTTGGGTCCTCGAAGTGTGATGTCTCCTGACTCTTCTGGTCGTTGGAGCAATGTCCTTTGTCTACCCTTCCAGGCAGAAGACTCCATCAAGGTAGTCAGGGGAGATAGAGTTCTCTTGGCTTCTTCAGGACTAAGTATCTTCTTCTTCTTCTTAAGAATATTCTGCTAGATGGCTCGGCCTCATCTCAGCTCTTGTACACACAGTAGGCCCCTCTGAAGTCTCTCTGCCATCCTACCCACTCCTGTCATCCCCATCCTGGGCAATTGGCTCAACAATGGGCCAGCTGGGAAAGGGATAGTGGATAATCCCAAGGCTGGGGGACTGAGGACACTGCAGAGAGGACTAGCATTAGCAGAGGGCATAGCAAATCTGAGTTACGTGAGCGGACATCTATCTCAGTCTGAAATGGTGGGCGGGGCTCAGAAGCAGCTTCTCCAAGCAGCGCGGGCACTCCAGATCAGCTGGCAGCAGCTGAGCACTTCCAGTCTTGCTTAGATCTGGGTGGAGGGCAGCGGGCCAAGCACCAGCAACCCAGAGAGGCTTCTCTCAAAAACTATGAAAATTGCCCCTGACCTTTACACTGGGTAAGCACGTCCACGTACCACCAAGCCAGTGGTGGTGCCAGTGAGGGACCCACCCACATAGTGACCCTGGGCCATCTTTCTCACTTCTTCCCAACAGGTTCCTCTGCCAATTTTGCTTCCAATTTTCCTGGTACTTGATACCAGTTGTGGAGAAGATCTGTATCCCAGGCCACTGGCCAGGAGCCAGTTTTCCAACAGAGATCAGAAGAGATTTTGTGCTTCTCCATAAGGCTCCTGTGGAGAGAGGCAAGAAGTCTGTTCCTGACACTGTGGGTCAAGCAGGTGTTGGGCTGAGGTTCTCTGAGCATGTAGGTGCCCAGGGTGTCTTCTGGGTAACCTGGGCATATTGGAATTCAACCTCCCAGAAGAACAATTCCAAACTCCTCTATTCTGCTCCATATGCATGCTCCATATCCCCCTCTCCTGCTCACACACCCACTAAGGCTGAGCTTTCAAGCTGAAGGATTTACTATAGGTTGGAAAGGCAGGCAGTAAGAATGGTTAACACCTTTTAAATCAACATCTATAAATTAATCATTGCCATTGCTGGCAGCAGGGATTTAAACAATAAACATTAAAATCGATTTCCTTGTATAATTATTATGTGCCAATTAAAAATAAAACAAAACCTAAAAAATAAAATGTATTCCTTGAGAATTCTGAATAGGTGGTAGTTTGTTACTTAGGATAAGGTAGGTTATAAAAAAAAAAAAAAAAGAAAAGAAAAAGAAAACTTCAACGAGACCGAGGCTGCAACTAGATCAGAATTTATTTCTCCCTCATGGAAAAGTCAGGATGCATGTGGTTCAAGGCTGGTATGGGGGCTTGATTACATCAATTTATCTTGAAGTTTCTCTACCTTCCCTAGAGTGTGGCTCTTGACAAAGATTCTTTCCTTGGCCCAATTCTACTCAAGCTCCCTTGAATTCTTTTTCGACTAGGTCTGACTTTTAGACTTTTGTGTTCATCTCTGCATCGTCCAATTTTAGCAAGAATTCTGTTAAACTGGTTTGGTTAGAATCCCCCTTTTTCCATATCTGATCACACCTTGATCCATAATCAGTTTTGTTAGTCTGCACCATCCCCCAGTTGATGTCTGCTCACCTTGTCCTGTCTTCAGCAAGAATCCTGTTAGGTTGACTTAGCCGGAATCCTTTCTTACGCTTGATGTCTCCTCTTGGTAATTGTCCATCTACTGCCCCACACGCTGCTCTTTAGCTGTAAATCCCCAATTGTCCTTGTTGTACTCCCTACACATATTGTGATGGCCCTGAATCGAGCCTGTTTTACTTTCTTTAATAAATGTCATTGAACAATTTTTCTTTCATCTTTGAGGTCTAAGTCAGTGTCTGTGTTCTAGGCAGCAGGATGGAGAAAGGAAGAAAAGGCAAAAAGCATGCTCTAGCAGTCTGTTAAGGATAGTTCCTGAAAGTGGCTTCAGGACACTTCCTCTTATGTTTCTCCACCAAACTTTAGTCAGGGCCACACCTCATTGTTGGAAGGCTGGCAAATGTGTTCTCTCTTCTCTGTAGCCCTGTGCCCAGATACAAAGTCCACCACTACTGAAGAAAGGGAGATATATATTAGGGGACAGTTTGAGCCATAGAGTCTTCCGTGCAATGTCTGATTCCCTTTCCTTTCTACTCCCTCCTTTGCCTTATACTGAGCTCCAGGGCACATATGTCAGGGGAGCTAGGAGGCTTTGCTTGACACACTGCATCTGAGGAAATCTCTGGGGAAAAGAACAGGAACTGAAGGCAAGCAGGAAAATTGAGCCAAGTTTCCTATCCTTCCCCTCAAGTCACTCTCCAATGGAAGTATTATACAACGAGCAGCCAACAGGCAGGTTTTAGAGTATGTAAGAGGGAAGATTGGTGAAGAAAAAACATAAGCAGGACTGAAAGCAGGAACCATGTCATTCCGGTGTCTAGAACATGACCTGTAATGTAAGTAAGCATTCAAAATATATTTGTTGAATGGGGTTGGGGGTGGAGGGTGGAGATGGAAGGTAACTTTTTAGGAAGTGATAATGTAATAACCTGTTAAGAGGTCCCATGCTTAGGGCTTGTACACATGTTCAAGGAATAAGGAAATTGAGACCTCATGCAACCCTGGGCCCTGAGAAGTATGCTGACTGTTCCCCCTGCAAAGTGACCCCTTGTTTAACTTAAATGAGAAACACGCACATAAAGCAGGAAGGACTGCTAATTCAATACTGCTGAGCCTTGCCCTCCCAGTATAAATGGCATTTGTCTGATACGGCTGGAAAGGTTTTGTGAATCTAGGCTGCTTGCCAAGCGTCAGCATGTCATTGTTAAAGGTCCACAGACTCCCTTCCAGAAAGAGCCATTTCTCTTTTCAGCTCAGCTGTTCTGTGGGATAAATAAAAGTTCTGTGGCTAGAACTGCTTCATTCTTCTCTGCCACTGGCAGGAAAGGCAGGGAGAGCTGCAGGGATAGTGTAAGTCCCTGAGGGTGGGGTAGACGGCAGGGGCTACCTCTTCTTACTGGAAGCTGCAGAACAGAGAACAGAGGGCAGGTCTTGGCGGTGGGGAGAGGGGGACGGATAGGAATCCCAGACTGGCTCAAGACATTTTTTCAAGAGCCAAAGAAATCTAACGCCATTAACAAGAATGAGCAGCTCTGTGTATGCTGAGATGGAGCTCTCACTCAGTTATGGTGTCAAAGGGGAAAGCCAGGTACGGAGCATTAAATATGGTATGCTACAAAGGTACTTCAAAAAGTTCATGGAAAAATAGAAGTGAAAGATAATACTAATCTTTCCATTAACTTTCTGAAGCACGCTTGTACAATTTGTATAGTGCAAAAGAAATACGTGTATGTACATAAGTATTTGTAAATTCAAAGGTCATCTCTGGGAAGACACTCAAACTGGTAATAGTGGTTGCTTTTGCAGAGGGGGATTCCATTCTATGAGAAATGGACTGGAAGGAGACTTAATTTCTTCTGTATACCTATCCTTGTGTAGCTTTTCAATGCTGTATCATTTGCATAAAATATCTTTTCAAAATAAGAAATCAATAAAAATTTGAAAATAATAATAATAAAACACAACCAAAAAGGAAAGCACTACAGCCGGTGATTGAAGGAAGCAGGCTTGAGGGAAGAAATGGCAAACAGGACAGAAAGCTGAGGGCATGAGATGCAGAGAAGCCAGGAGCCAGGACCACAGTGTGATGTGGCCAAGCCAGGAGAGCAGGTGGCTGAGTGAGCATCAGAAACAGGGAGCAGTTCTTGGGGACTGGGCGTTCATGGGATAGAGAGGTGGGAGCAAACTTGAGTGTAATTCATCCCATAGTAAAACCCCAACATAACTCACTCAGAAGGGTTCAAAAAATTTAGTCTCATAAAATGTGTGGGGTCATGTTATTGGGAGGTTAATGAGATGAAAGATGCGGGACAAGTCTTTATAGCTGGGAGTTTCCCAAATGCATCCAGGTCCTGGCTGCATTGGGCACTACCTGTGACAAGGAATGTCTCCTTGATCAAAGAGGTCTCTTCTTCTGGGCCCTCTTCTCAACTAGGTCCTGACCTTGGGCTCTATCCTTGGACAGCTTAGCCCAGTTTTAGCAAGAGTCCTGCTGAGTCAATTTAGTAAGAATGCTCCACCCTTGGTATTTGATCACTCTCAATATCTGATCAAATTTCTCATCCCCCCCATCCTTGATATCTTATCATGCCGGCTCATATTCAGCAAGCGAGAATCCTGTTGAACCGAAAACAAAAGATAAAAAGCGGTGAGGATGTGGAGAAAAGGGAACACTTATGTTCTGTTGGTAGAAATGTAAATTGGTACAGCTATTATGGAAAATAGTATGGAGGTTCCTCAAAAAAATTAAAATTAGAACTAACATATGATCTTGCAATCGCTCTTCTGGGTATTTATCCAAAGGAATTGAAATCAGAATCTCAAAGAGATACCTGCACTACCATGTTCCAATAAACATGTCTGTAGACTGATTAATAGACAAAGAAAATGTGATATATATGCACAATGGAATATTATTCACCGCTAAAAAAGAGAAATTTTGCTATTTGAGACAACATGAATGGACCTGAAGGACATTATGATAAGTGAAATAAGCCACACACAGAAAGACAAATACTATACGGTCTCACTTACATGTGAAATCTAAAATAGTCAAACTCACAAAAGCAGAAAGAGGAATAGTGATTGCCAGGGGCTGGGGGGAGGGGAAGTGGAGAGGTGACAGTCACAGGGCACAAAGTTCCAGTTATGTGAGATAAATAAATAAGTTCTGGAGATGTACTATATAGCGCAGTGCCTATAGCTGTCAATACTCATATGGGAATATGTAGTTAACATTTTCTGAGAGTGTGGCTGTCACATTAAATTCCTACCACACACACACACACACACACACACACACACACATATAATAAAAGGGAGCAGGAGAAAACTTTGGGAGGTGATAGGTATGTTACATACTTATATATGAGTGTGAAATTTATTTTTAAAGTTCAAAATGATGAAAACAAATGAAATGTTCCATTCAAGATGTTAGGGAAAAAAAAAAATCTAAAACTGAAGAACGTAATTTTAGGACACCAGAGTATGCCACCCCAGAATAGGACTGTAGGAGACAAAATACGCCTCCCCAAGTATGCCTTATTGGCATAAGGACTATTTTGAGCTGATTATTTTGAGAAACTGCAGCTACAGGAGAAGCTATGAAACACAGTATAAGTTACCCTTTTGTAAGGAAAATTTACCTTTAAGAAAATGTTCATTTGTAAAAGTGTTTCTCTTTGTACCAGGAAGAGAACATGGTTCTAAATCACAAGAGAGTCTTATCCATGGAGAAGACCCCAACTTAAACTCGCATGACCACACTTTTCCTGTCCCTGTAGCTTGCCTCCCTCACACCCTTTTTCCTTTGTTGCAGCTAAAGATGGTTATTTAAACCCAAGTCCTAGTCACCTCTTTGGGTTACTTATCCTTGAGTTTCTCCTATGGATAAATGAGGTATATATATATGTTAAGAAATTCATTTGTAAATCTGTCTTTTGTTACATGACCCCAGAGAAAACCTAAAAGGATAGAAGAGAAAGATTTTTTTTCTCTCCCCTGCATAATTAAGGTAACAAAATTATTGAGTCTGAAAATAGGAAAAGAGTAACATTGATAAATAAAACCAAATAAAGAAGCATAAACTAATAGACCAATGTCTGGTAAACGTAATGAAGAAGAATTACTAAATGTATCAGGGACAATATTTTGAAAACACGAAACTATGTATTTTTAATACATAATAATTTCTAAGTTTTGTTCCCCAGAAGCCTCTCTGCCACTATGGGCCCAGGGAAGGTGGCCAAACATCCACCCACAAAGGAGGCATTGACAATGGAGAAGTGACTTCCAGACAGGAGGGGAAATAAAAGAAAGACTTTCTGGTTTGGGGAGCACAAGGGAGGAGAGAAAAGAGATACGTAGGAGGTCAGATGCCGGGTGTCCTTGTGTTGACCCCTCTCTATGTTTGAGTTTTAATGTTAAAATGGGGGAAGATAATTATCCCTTCAGAGCAGAAGCCTACAATAAAAGGGGCTTGTGTTCCTCTTCCCCTCAGGGGCTTTGGAAAGACTCCTTTTACAAGAGCCTCTACATCACCCTGGGGGAGAGGAGGCAGCATGGGATGTCCTCAGAGGGAGCCCTACAGGAAGCACTTCCCCTTCCCCCAACTCCAGTTTCTCTTGTGGAATGCAAGGAATCTAGAAGATCTCCTAAGCTCCCAGTAATGTATAGGGTCGGCAGCTCAGCTGAGAGCCAGTGAGCCGGCCATCGTACCAGCTTGGTGAGAGCAGAGAGACTCCAAAGCAGAGGCTATGCTGGAGATGTCAACTAGGGTCCTCAAAGTGTAGCCTTTGGACCTCCTTCTGCTGGGAGCTTGTTAGGAGTGCAAACTCCCAGCCCCACCCCAGACCTACTAGTCAGAATCTGTGCGTGTGGTGCCCAGGAATCTATTTTGTGAAGCTCTCCGGGTGATTCATATGCAGCTGAAATCTGAAAAGCACTGGTGTAGACATACTGGCCACGAGACTGATGGAGAAAGAGTGGGCATGGAGAGGCTCTCATGAGACCTCAGGTGCCTGCTCCATCCATGGCTGGATGTGGCAGGGCACACAGCTAGAGGCCTGCCAGACCTGTGCTCCTATGCCCCCTGCACACACTGTGCTCCCCTTTACCCCAAAAACCAATTTCAGAAGCAGGATACTGAATATTGACGGAGTATTTATCTCCAACAGACGTAAGCTAGAAGAGTTAGCTAAACTTTTAAATGGCAGATCTAAGTTATTCTCATTACCATGAGGTAGAGATTCTCTTGTGTGATTATTACAGAGAAATTTAAAAGCCGCACTCTTTCATACTTGAATAGACTGTAAGAACTTTTTATCACACCAAACAGAAAACTTGCAAAAATGAAATGCTGCTTGTAATTGACAAATGGTGATTGTAATTGACAATTATAATACAAACATGAAAAGGAATACTAGGAAGCCACTAAAAATTATTGTAGATTTTTTTTGTGACTTGTTCTTAACTGGTAAAAAGAAAATTATAAAACAGTATCACAAAATTCACTTTTTTAAAACAAAACTCACTTTTGTAAAGAGTATGTGTGTGTATAGTGTACATATATATAGTGTTATTTGTGCGTGTATATGTGTGTGTACATATGTGTGCATGTACATGTATGTATGTGTCCTCGCACACATACGCGCGCGCGCACACACACACACACACACACACGGATAAAAGATTTAAAACATAAACACCAAATATGTTGTGGTTATCTTTGGGGGGAGGAGTTGCAAATAGCTTTTGTTTTCTTTTCTTGTACATATGCATTCTCTTTTTTTCTTTAATGAATATGAATTATTTTTGTAATCAAGTTTCACAAAAAAAACATACAAAAATGTTTATTAAAGTGAACTTTAGGAAAAAGAAACTCTATTATATTTAAAATGAGAATGACTAAATGAAAAAAAAATAGCGGATAGCCAGAATGTATTGAGTGCTTACCAAACGGCGGGTCCTGTTTTAAGCACTTCACGTGTATTCATTTATTTAAATTGCACAATTGCCCTATGAAGTAGGTACTCTTATGACCTCATTTTACAGAGGTAGAAACTGAAGCTGTGTGTCCCAAGGCCACACAGAAGTGAAGTGGCAGGGCCAGCCTTCTAACCTAGAAGAGGGATTGATACACCTGTGCTCTTAACCAGCACAGTGTTGTGTTTTTAGATTTGCTGTTAAAATGGTATAAGAACAAAACCAGATATCATGTAGATCAAATTCCCAAAAGATATATGTTGCATAAAAAACGCCCATAAGATAAAAAAAAAAAAGTGAAAAGCCATATTTTCATACAAGGCTGTGTAGAACATGTGTCTACCTTGCCTTTCCCAATCAGGGCCAGCTTCCTCTCACTGATGAGGGCAGAAAGAAGGTTCTGACCTATGTCTTAGGAGGGGTCTCTCAGGGAGTCCTCAGCATCAGAAGCTCTTCTCTGGACATGACCTGCTGGACAGCTGGTCACTGCTGGGTCACCTGGGCCCTGGCTACTGCTCGTCCTCCAAGGCAGCATAGGGATGGTGGGATTAGTGTAGCAGGACCCTCTCCTCCAACCCCTCTGTAATCCTCACGACCCCCTCTCCCTTCAGTAGCTGTACAGGAAAGCACATGTCCATTTTACAAATGGTTGGGGCAGTTTTTCCTCATAGATTAAAACATTTTTTAGTAGGAGGTATACACAAACACGGCTAAGAGTGCTAAGAGTGTTGGAATGAGCAGGACTGAAGCCCTGTTGGGACCTAATACCATATAGGCTGTAGGCAAATTTTAAAAGGACACAGTTTTTTTCTTGCCATGAATTTCTCCATTCCTTCTTTCCCCTCTTTTTCCATGATATTTTGAACCTTGGTTATGGAGCAAGACGACATTATTTACATGAATGTAAAGTTGTTTGCCAGCCAGCCTGAAGCTGCAGACTTGCCAGGAGGCACATACTCTCCAGACCTTGAGATAACAGCGAAGATGAGAACAGAAACCAGATGGAGTCTTGGCAAGACCTTGCACCTGGCTCCTTGCAGGGAGCCCCCACAGCTCGCATCTTCCTCCCTCCTGCTTTTCATTTCACACGTTCCCTTCCCTCAACTCTCCCTTTAAAAACTCCTCAGTAAATCCGAGTCTTTGAGATGGCTTTAGCCTGGCCATTCCCCTTCAGGTTTCCCAGACAGATGGATTAGCCTAGCATCTCTCCTCAGGTCAGTGGTACTCCTGAATAAAAGCTAGCTGAGGGGACATCCCAAATCCTAACCTGGCTCTCAGACTCCTGCTCATACCTGCCTCCCTGTGGCGATGTCTCTTTCTTTAAACCTCCACGCACCTTTTGGGCAACACAGCCCCCACGTGAGCAATGGGATCTCAAGCCCCACATCCATCCCTTTCTATGGCTGCAGTACCTTTACTTAAGTCTGAGTCTTTCATCCTTAGCAGAACCTGGGCTTCATCAGAATGATGGGGAAACCTCCCAGTGATGACAAGTCCCCTGTGCATCCTGGGCTAGGAGGGGCTTTGGCACTTGGACGGCAGAGGCCCAGGTAACAATTGGGGCAGCTTTGTTTGGCAGCACCCACACCAGTGTGAGCCTCCTTAAATTAATCACCTGTTAAATCAAGCATCAACACACTCATCTCCCGAGGAAAAACACTAATACTAATTACCAGGGATGGTGCCCAAACCCACAATGGATAGGGAGCTCTTTCCTTAACAGACTTATAATTAGTGGTGCACCTCCCTTGTTCCTGGGAGTCAGTACGCGGCATTGTTATGCTGTGTCATGTGTGCTTTATTTCCTTCCTCTCCTTGGGGCTGGCCTGAGAAATAAAGGAGCCACATTATGCTTCAGACAAGGCTCCCTTGGTTACGCTGAGGGGGGCTGTGAAATGACCCTTCTAAAAAGGCCTTCATTTCATTCTCAGCCAACAGCTTTTTCCCCTAAAGTCCTTCTGAAGAAAAGGGAGATAATGGCCAATTCATCCCATTACAAGGGTGAGAGGTATGTCCCCAATTCTATATATATATTGGGGAAAAAAGAGGCTGAAAGGAAATATACCAATGCGTTAGCAGTTGCTATCTCTGGATATAGATGTAGAAGTGATGATTTCTCTTTTTATACTTTTCTGCATTTTCTTGTTTTGTTTTGAAACTATATTTACCATGAGATGCTACTTAACAAATGATTAAAAATATTTAAATATATATGCACATATAACATAGCAAGGGTAAGGGAACCCATCTTGAGTTTGAACTAGGCTTCTCTGGACACATCTGACCACTGCCATGGTGGGCGCAAGGGTGTCCTTGCAAGGATGGTCACTCCAAGATGGCAGAGATTGTGTTGTCACAGCTGTATCTCCAGCACCCATGGCAGTGCCTGGTGCATCACAGACACTTAAAATATGTTTTTAAAATAGACTAGTGAATGCATGAGAGGGAAGGAATTCCTGCAGGTTGAGGAACTTTGTCATTAGGGAGGAGGCCAGACCTGGCGCCTCTCAGCTTTGTCTCAGCCCAGCCCTTAATGTCTGAGTCCTGGGAGAACAGCATGTTGTAAGTAAAAACGGAAAGAGCCGTTTTTCTAACAACAATCTTGCTTTAGAACTGCACTAAGAAAATGCATTGCAGAAGGCAGGGAAAGTATATTCACTCCCCTGCTTCTTTGTAGCTCACACACTATGCTTGGCACAAGGGACCTCCATGTGAAACAGGCAAAGTCCATCCCGGTGGTGCTGAGGTGCTGCTGGAGCAGCAGCAGCAGTAGCAGCAGTTTGAGCTTGGTTCATAGTGTGCTGGGGTCAGTTTAGTTATTACACAGCTTACTGTTATTAAAATTCATCAGAGCGAAGATGCTCTCTTAAAATTTCCTATTTGGAAGGAAGGTGGTAACAGTTTCTATCTGTGTTTTTTCCCCACCTTGTCAAGTCTAAAGCTCATTCTTAAGAGTCAGGAGACAGAAGCAAAATGGAAAGTGGGATTTTTCACTCCAGTCATCCCTGAGTATTAGGTCTGTGGCCTAGTCCTTCCTTGTTCTTACCTCCAAATTGACACTGCAATGCCTATATTGGTGTGCTTAGCATTCTTCCAAGCCAAAGCTTCTCTGGGACTGTGATCAGGTGACTATTTTTTCCTCCTTTATGAAATGCCCCAAATCACCATAGCTCAGCAGTCAGAAACTGAGGGAGGCAGATGTTCCCAGTCCAATGGGTCTTTGGATATAAGTTGTTCCCTTGAGGCACAGGAGCAAATATTTTCTACCTCATTATTACCTCTAGGTTATAAAGAGAGTTGATGTAAAGGGGAGGTCCATTGATCATCTTCTCTCAAAGCGGGATCAGGTGGGAAGGCCTGGTGAAAGTGGACTGAACATGCCTAGATGGGCTTCCTCACACTCTCCGTAGACCCTGTGATAGTTAATTTTGTGTGTAATCTCGGCTAGGCTATGGTGGCCAGTTGTTTAGTCAAACACCAATCTAGACGTTGTTGTAAAGGTATTTCATAAACGTGATTGACATTTGCAATTGGTGGACTTTAAGTAAAGCAGTTCACCCTTTATGATGTGGGTGGACCTCATCCAATCAGTTGAAAGCCTTAAGAGCAAAATCTGAGTTTTCCAGAAGAGAAGGCACTCTGCCTCAAATTGCAACATAGAAATCCAGTCTGGGTCTCCAGCCTGCTGGCTCGGGAGATTGGACTTAAGACCGCAGCTTCAACTCTTGCTTGAATTTCCACCTGACTGGCCTGTGCTGTCGATTTCAGACTTGCTAGCTTCCCCAATTGCATGAGTCAGTTCCTTAAAATAAATTTCAGTCTCTTTCTCTCTTTTTCTCTCTTTATTCTATTGGTTCTGTTTCTCTGGAGAACTCTGACTGATACTGACAAAGACTCTCTCCTTGACCAAACTTGAGTCAGACTCCTCTAAGCCCTCTTCTCAACTAGGCCTCATCCTTGGCCAGCCAAGCCCAGTTTCATCAAAGAATCCTGCTGAGCCAGTTTAATGAGAATCCCTCCTACCCTTAATATTTAATGAAGTTCCTCTCCACCTCCTTCCCAACCTAACCAAATTCCTTTAAGTAATTTTTTGTCCTCTCCCTTCCCTGCCCACTGGTTATAAATCCCCATTTGTTCTTGTTTGTACTTGGAGTTGAGTTCAGTCTCTCTCCCTGTCTTAGTCTGTTCAGGCTGCTATAACAAAATGCCATCAACTAGGTGACAGAAATTTACTTCTTCCAGTTCTGGAGGCTGGGAAATCTAAGATCAGGATGTCACCAGATTCAGCGTCTGGTGAGGACCAATTCTCTGGTTCATGGATGGTGCCTTCTCACTGTGTTCTCACATGGTTGGAGAGGAAGAGGGGTCTCTCTTGGACCTCTTTTGTGAGGGCGCTAATCCCATTCTTGAGGGCCTCATGACCTAATTACCTCCCAAGAGCCCCACCTCCTAATACCATTACCTTGGGGGTTAGGATTCAATATATGAATTTTGGGGGGACACAAACATTGAGCTCACAATAGTCTTAAATAAAATCTGTCTTGCCATTTTTAACAAGCATCTTGTGAATAATTTCTTTTTAACAACCCAGATCCTAAATCTAAAGCCAGTAACTATAAGTATTTCATAATATTCCAGGGTCAAAATTAATTTCTCATGTGGCTGATGTTTCTTGTAGTCCTACAGCCATCAGAAATACTGAAATCAAGAACAGCATATGAGCTTGCCTGGGGCACAGCACGCAGGCGGAAGAGAGACCCTGCATTTTACTGTGTTCCAGTTGGGGCTGTGGGACAGAGTAGAAGGTGGCAGCTCTAATAGCAAAGTTCTGAATCCTTTTGGCCTGAGTGGGAAAACCAGAGAGCTGGCAGCAGTCTGTTATGAGGTCAGGCCCAGACTCTGAAGAGCAGGATGGTTTTATTACAATGAGCTTCTTTTGTGTATAGGATGTCCTTAGCAAGTTTATCTTCAAGATCCACAGGGACCTTAACAATTTAAAGTTGTGGGGTAGATTGGGAGGCCATATCAGGTCATCACAGGATTAGAGCACCTCTCTAAGAAGCAGCTGGTAATTCACAGGGGTGTGACAAGTGCTCATCTGGGTGAGGGAGTCACAATGAAAACTGGCACATAAACAGATTGTGCTGTCATTCTCCTGATGGCATGCTCACAAGGGACTGAACTCAGCTGTCATCTTAGAACATGGGAGCGGCTTCCCCCCAACACCTGGGTAAGAGGCTACAAGATGGGGATCTAGCCCCAGACAAGGGTCTGGCAGAGGAAACTAGTCAGAAAACAGGTCAGATGCTCAGGGACAACAGGGAAGAGAAGAGGAGGCCTAGGACTTGGTGGGCACCCAAAAAGAGGCTTGACTGGGGCACTGCTGGTGGTTTGAGGTCATGATGTCCTCCTGTCCTGGTTAGGCATGGTTCAGGACATGGGTGGGGCTGCTTTTTCTTCTGTCCAAGACTTCAAAAAGGAGGGCCTAAGGCAATGAGGCTGAGTCAATCCTGTCTTTCCAGCTCCCCTTCAGGGAATATGGAGATATATGAATGAGTGTCTCCCTTTTATTGTTGGAAATCTGCACCTTTTCTTCAGTGGCCTGCATCACTGCACAATCATGACAATGATAATACTAAAATCAGATGAAGTTTATTGAATTCTCTCCTTAGGCTAAGCAACATGACATACATAATTGCATACAATCAACCCTATTTATCCCCATTTTAAAGATGGTACAACTGAGGCTTATAGAGTTAAGTAAATGCCCCAAATTACACACCTAATAAAAACTTAATGTAAATGCAGACAATATGAATTGACACTGAACCACTATGCTATTATCCTACCATAAAAGTTTATTCCAAAGTATGTTGTTGCCAACCTGACCATCTCAGGATGGCCTCAAGTTGGGCTTCCGGTCTCAGTGTGGGAGGAAAAATCTCTTTACTGGGGACCTAACCATACACCAGGGAATCTCTAGGTTGCTGTCAAGCTTTGGTGTTTTTTGACTTAAGTCGCTGCCCCAGAGCATTGCCAACCTAGGTCTTCATCTTCTGGTTCAGTCTTACTTTCACTGAGCAGGAATGTAGCTGTTTGCACTCTTTTTCCAGCACCAAGAAGAGCTCCCTTGAAGGCCTGTGAAGGAAGTATGGAGGCATCAGTATGTCTTGAATTCAAGAAGAGTGCCTATAATAATAAATTATCAACAACTTTTATTACCTACTCCAAAATGTCTTTAGTTCTTAGATAGGTTGAGAATATGCAGTGTTGCTAGCTTTTTGGAAATAGCACCCAAAGTACAAGAGGCTGGGGCTTTGGACATAGAGATATGCATTAAATTCTTTCACCACTGCTGGTTGACTGGTGGACCTTCAGAGTTGTTTAAATTCTGTATGCTTCAGGTTCTTCATCAGTAGGGAAAACGTTGCACAGGGTTGTGGGGATCAAATGAAATAATGTTTATGAAGCAACTATCTCAGTGATGGACATAGAGTATAAGTTCTACCAATGCCCATTCTTTTCTTCCTTTTTATTAAAAGGAATAAATACAACTGACATCATGGTAGAAGACCTTGGCTGATCTGGGTTTCATTTTATTTTGTTCTAAAAGATTTCTTGTTCCTAGGGGTCCACAGCTCTGCTATGCAGTGTCCCCTATGGTCCTTGGGAGAGAGCTGAATCTTCATGCTGATAGTGGGCAGAAGTTCGACCCCCTTTAAAGGGAGCAATAGGATCGTTCAGCACTGAGGACAGGGAAAGCACCTGCTGCCTGGGTTCCCTTTTTCCAGTCCTGGGCACTTCTGGCCATGGTGCTGAAGGACATTTCCAGATTCCCTGACTACTCTGCCTTCTTTCCATTTCTTGGGTCACAAGGTGGCTCACAGGTCTTGTGGGCAGCCTGGGCCTGGCCGCTCGTCATTTCCCACAGTTGAGCTCCACGGCTCTTCACGGGAGTCATTTTCCCAACTCAGGAAGATTCTGAATCAAGCTGGAAATTAGGAGACAACCTAGTTACAGCAATTTCTGATTCAGTATTTACCCAAATGGTCAGCTTCCTGCTCAGGAATATAACAACAACAATGCTGATAGCTAGCATTCATTAAGCTTCTACTCCTTAACCTTTATTATTAAATTAAGTAAGGACATCTAATAAGCTTGGACCCTTCCCTGGATCTGTTGCTTTTGTTACTGTTATTTGTACGTAAACTTCTCAAAACTCCAATGAAGAAATATTGCCATCCTCATTTTACAGATGAAGAATCTGGCACTCATCATCAATAGGTGGTGAGTACCTACTGAGGCCACTCAGCCAGAAAACAGCAGAGGCAGAATTAGACCTTCAGACATTTGGTCCTAAAGCTGTTGTCAAAACATTATGTTACCTCTTAAGATGCCCCGGCCCCATGGGCAGAGGTCAGGGTCAATACTTGACTTCATCCATTTCTTCTGAGCTCAATTCAGTGGTGCATGGGAGCTGGCTCACATGAGTCTTCATGAGCTAATTCTGCATATCTCTTCCCCACCATGTTCAGTAACACCACATTGCTGGCATGAGATTAACCAGGGTGGGAATATTTACACCACAGAGCTAGGTAAATACTGCAAACTGCAGCTTATTAAATTTTTAGCTATGCATCACTGGGCCAGTCTGTTAGAATAAGTCATGGACAATGCAAGGGCTATCATTTATCTCTGTGGTCTTCAGTCTGTGGTTTTCTGACTACAGGTATATTGTGAAAGAGAAATGAGAATTATATTGTGAAAGAGAAATGAGAATTAACATGATTGGTATATTACTTATCTATTGCTGTCTAACAAATTACCCTGAAATTTAGTGTCTTAACAATAAATATGTATTGTCTCTCATAATTTCTTTGGGCCAGGAATTTGGGAAGACTTAGCTGGGTGATTCTGGATTGGTGTTTCTTGTGAAATTGCAGGCAAGATGCCAGCGGGACCTCCAGTCATCTGAACAAAGTTGTCTCACTCACATGATCAGCAAATCCATGCTGGCTGTTGTCAGGGGGCCTCAGGTCCTGGTCATGAGTACTCTACCACAGGGCTGCTTTCACAGAGAAAACCCAGAGTGTTTTCATGATGTGGCAGTGGGCTTCCTCCAGAGTGAGTAATCCAAGAGGGCAAGGTAAAAGCTGCAATGTCTTTTATGACCTAGGTGCAAAAGTCAAATTCTGCCATTTCCACAGTATCCTCTTGGTCACACATCGGCCCTATTCAATGCAGGAGAAGACTGCACGAGGGCATGAATACCAGAGGGGAGAATCATTGGCGGGATTTTGGGGGCTGGCTACCACAATCGTATAGAGAAATTGTGATTCATTCATCCTTCAGGACTCATGGCAAATCATTCTCTCCTAAATCCCATGGCTGCCTGCCTGATATCTGTAGCAAATAGTTTTTTTCTAAGCAATAAAGAAGGAGGATGGCTGTTGGATAGGCAAACAAACGATAGTGTCTGTCACAACATTATACACTCCCCAGACAAGAAACTCTTCTTGTGCGCACCATACAATTGGCCTCTACGTGCTTTCTCCCAGCTTATTAACCAGAACAGCTCACTTTTGTGTCTTTCACTCTTGGTTTGCACAAGCCAACTGTGTGTCTCTCTCATTGAATAGACAACCTTTTCATAGGGTGGAACCAAGAACTGATCTCTGAGCCGTGAGTAAGGGGGAAAACGAGGGTAACGTGGAAAACAGAATTAGTTTCTTTGGTTCTGAGGAGGCCAGGGTAGATCACACATCTGTCCCATTTGGCCTGCTCACAGGTGCATAATTCTGAAGGTGCCGCTTACTGGGTTAACGTCCACATTGAAGGAGAATGTTGTGTGTCTGCTCCCAAGGCAGGTGTCTTTGGGAGTATATGGAATATTTCAGAGCAGTGTACAATGAAGGAAAGAGAAGTAAAAGCAACTTTTGTAACTAAGTATTTATGATTGTCCACATGTGATATCTTCATAATATATATGGGACAAGTGAGTTCCAACGAAGGATTGAACAATATTGTCGCCTTGACATCACAGACTGTGCTTTTCACTCAAAACTTTAATATAAAGAGCTCAAAACAATAAATGCTTAAAGCAGGCACCACTAACACCCCTCCTTATTTCCTCCAAGCCCCAAATTGAAGGCTTAAGTCCATGAGTTCTCAAATATAAAACGTGTTTCCCTCTAGAGACAGCTGGGTCTAGAACAGAATGCTTTGCATGTGGCTTTCCTTGTTGATTAGATAAGTTGTCCCATCCACCTGTAAGGTGTGCTCTGTGTAGAAAATCAGATGAAGCAGAAGGCACATAGACTCAGCTGAGCCATTTGTGACAGGACCACTAAACAGGTGGATTAAAGACCCGCTTAGACAGTGGTGTTTGGATTTCAGCTAGGCACACGACAAATGCCTTCTGATTACCATGAAGATGGAAGGGAGGAATGGCACTGGATGGCAGTGTTGTAGAGAGGGTCATAATTCGTTGTTTTGAAAGGGTCCCAAATGACAATGTCTATCCACCTCAAGTGAGGTTCCCTTTCTTCCTCCTAGAAACTGTTAAATGTGTTCTTGTCAAAATTCATATCTGTAACAATCAGGGTTCACTTAGAGAAGCAGACCACTAGGATATTGTACATAGTCATAATTTATTACAAGGATTTGACTTTACGTAGACTGGTAAGGTATTTAACCCCCTTGGAAGCTGGTTAAATAGTCTCTATAGGGCTGTCATCTTCATATCTGATGCTGAAGCTCAAAATCCTCAGGGCAGGCTGGGAAAGGAAAGGAAGAGAAGGGAAGTGAAGGGAAAAAGAGGAAGGAGAGGGAAGGGAGAGAAGGGAAGAAAGAGGAAGGGAAGATGGATATAAAGTGGGAGAGAACAAGGGCAAGCTGGCACCCACGAGCCAGAACTGGAACGTGCACAGGACTGAAGCCGATGTTAGTGCAGCACCACCTCCGACTTTGAATATATGGGGGTCCTGTAGGAAAAGCTGGTGCCCTTATTCATGGAGCTAAACACACACCTGGCCCATGAGTAGGAGAAGCTGAAGGATTCAGGGGAGGATGGAGTAGCTTCAGGCCTTTCTGGTGTCTCATGCTAACGAGGTGACCCAGCAGATAAGCAACAAGGTGCACGAGCTGCCTGGTGCCCCTGCACAGACCTTCCAAGTGTCAGAAAAATATAGCTCCTGCTTCACTTCTGCCCTCCAAAGACCTTGCAAATTGTCTCTTGTGGCCAAGCCTAATGGGAAGCAAACAGGAAAGGGATTCTGAGAAACATTTTTCTGCCGTGCCAACTTGCCACATTTGTTTAGGAAAGCTGCCATACCATTTCAGACTGCAGCTTTAGGTTCCTGGAGCATAACCCTGCTCTTCATCCCATAAATCTGATAATTTCAGCATCCAATATCTGGGACTATCATTGCTTTGACCTCCTTATTACTGATGAACTTTTTGTCCACTCCACTGCATCTATGATTCTCACAATCATCTTTGACCTTGTCATCCTTCCAAACGGGTCCATCTTTGTAGTCTAATTAAAATGTCCTTCTCTCTGACTGCTTGCTTCTCTGCATCCAGCTGGCATTCCTGCACACCCGCTATGCTCCTTGACCTCACTAGGCTTTCTAATCTGTTTGTTTTCACTCAAAGCATCACCCTCTTTCTCTTCATTGTCTTCCTTATGCAGATTAGATTCTCTGGACCATCACTTTAATGGCCCTAAATCTCCTTATCTTTCTATCTTTCTTCTCATGGTCATCAACAAAATCCCAGCTCTAAATAAACCCAAACAGCTTCCCTCTCAGGGCTTTACCTGAGAGCCAAGAACCACTAGCAGAAATTAAACAATGGGACTGTAATAATCACTGACCTCAAGAGGGTCTTCACTACTGCCCCAAACTCCTCCTCCGAGGTTCTCCAGTATATAGATGTATAAATCTATTTTATCAATTTATATAGGTGGAATTATAGATTCACATGCAGTTGAAAGAAGTAGTACAGAGATCTGTTGTACACTTTGCTCAGTTTCTTCCATTGGTAGTACATTGCAGGATTATAGCATAATGTCACAGCAAACATAATGACATTGATATAATTTACTGATCTTATTCAGATTTCCATTTTACTTGTCCTCCTTTGAGTGTGAGTGTTAAGTACACACACCTTTCAACCAACCCCATACCCAACTTCAGAAAATTCCTGATCTGTCTTCCATTTCTAAAATTTTGTCATTTCAAAAATGTTACATGGGTGGAATCATTTGGTATGTAACCATTTGTAACTGTTTTTTTCACTTAGCATAATTCTCTGGAGATTCATCCAGGTTTTGCATGTATCAGTAGTTCATTCTTTTTGATTACTGAAAAGGGTTTCGTGTATGTATATACCACAGTTAGTTTAACCATTTATCCATTGAAGGATAGCTGTGTTGATTCCAGTGTGAGGCTATTATAAGAAAGCTGTTATCAACGTTTGTGTATAGATTTTTGTGTGAACAGATGTCTTCGTTTCTCTGAGATAATTGCCCAGGAGTGCACTTGCTGGGTGACATGGTAGTTGCATGTTCAGTTTTTAAAAAAAATTACCAAGCTGTCTCCCAGAGTGGCTGTACCATTTTACATTCCCACCAGCAATGTATGAGTGGTAAAGTTTCTTTGCATCCTCACCAGCATTTGGTGTTGTCTCTATTTTTAATTCAGTCATTTTGATAGCTGTGTGGGACTATTTCATTGTGGTTTTAATTTGCATTTTCTTAATTGGCTAATGAGGTTGAACATCTTTTTATGTGCTTATTTGCTGTCTGTGTATACTCTGCTGTGAAATTTGTCCTCATATATTTGCCCATTTTCTAGTTTTTTTGTTTTTTTGTTTTTTTACTGTTGAGTTTTGAGTTTCCTTATATATTCTAGATACAAGCTCTTTGTCAGATATGTAGTTTATAAATATCTTCTCACATTCTGGAGTTTGTCTCTTCATCCTCTTAACAAGGTTTTTTGCAGAATAAAAGTTTCTAATTTGATGAGGCCCAATTTTTCAGATTTTCCTTTTGTAAATCTTCATTTTGGTATCAAGTCTAAGAACACTTTAACTGTCCTATATCCCATAGATTTTTCTCCTTTGTTTTTTTCTAAAACTTTCATAGTTTTACATTTTATGTTTATATCTATGATCAAATTTGAGTTAATTTTTATATAAGATGTGATATTTAGGTCAAGGCTTATTTTTATTTATTTGGTTATTTTTGCCTATGGACGTCCAGTTGCATCACTAGTTTAAAAGGTCACCCTTCCTCCATCGATTTGCTTTGTGAACCTTTGTCAAAAATTAGTTGGGGGCCGAGCCCGTGGCGCACTCGGGAGAGTGCAGCGCTGGGAGCGTGTCGACGCTCCCGCTGCGGGTTCGGATCCTATATAGGACTGGCCGGTGCACTCACTGGCTGAGTGCCGGTCACGAAAAAGACAAAAAAAAAAAAAAAAAAAAAAATCAGTTGGTAGCTCAGTTGGTTCGAGTGCAGCCTTATAACACCAAGGTTATGGATTTGGATTCCCATACCAGCCAGCTGCCAAAAAAAAAAAAAAAAAAAAAAAAAAATCAGCTGGGTATTTTGATGTGGGTTTATTTCTGGATTCTCTTGTCTGTTCCACTGCTCTATATGACTCTCATCCTGCAATATTACACAGTCTTGATCACTGCAGCTCTATAAGTCTTGAAATTGGGTAGAGAGATGACTCCTACTTTACTTTTTGTCTTCAAAAATCTTAAGATACTGTCACTCCTTTGCCTTTCTATGTAAATTTCAAACTTATCTATACCTACAAAAAATTGCTAGGATTTTAATAGTAATTGCTTTACATCTGTATGTCAATTTGGAGGGAGTCGACGTCTTTATTTTGTTGAGTCTTCCAATTCATGAACACAACATGTCTCTCTGTTTATTTAGATCTTTCATTTCTTTCCTCTTTGCATAGTTTTCAGCATACTAATTCTGTATATATATACTTTTTAGATTTGCACCTAGGTATTTCATTATCTTTGAGCAATTATAAAATGGCACTGTATTTTAAACTTCAGTTTCCACACGCTAGTTGCTAGTATATAGAAATATAATTGCTTTTTGTATGTTTATCTTCTACCCTGCATGCTGAACTCACTTATTAGTTCTAGGAGTTTATTTGTAGATTCCTTGGGATTTTCTGTGGAAACAATCATATCATGTGCAAATAGAGGCAGTTTATTTCTTCCTTTTCAATCAGAATACCTTTTATCTCCTTTTCTTGATTTAATTGCACTGGCTAGAACTTCTAGCACCATGATGAATAAGATTGATGAGAGTAGAATTTTACCTTGCTCGTGATCTTAGGAGGAAAGAATTCAGTTTTTCATCATGAAATATGTTATCTGTAAGCTTTTGTAGATGCTCTTTATCATGTTAAAGAAGTTCTCTTACATTGCTATATTTCTGAGAACTTTTTATTATGAATGGGCATTAAATTTTACCAAATGCTTTCTCTACATCTATTGATATAATCATGTGATTTTTATTCTTTAGTATATTAGTATGGTGGACTACATTGGCTGATTTTCCCATTTTGAATCAGCCTTAAATCCCTGGGAATAAACCCTGCTTGATCATGGTATGTAATTCTTTTTACATATTGTTGATTTCTGTCTGCTAATATTTTCTTAAGGGTTTTTTCATCTATATTCATGAGAGATATTGATTTTTAGTCTTATTTTCTTGTCCTGTCTGGTTTTGGTATCAGGGTAATGCTAACTTAATAAAATGGACTGAGAAATGTTTTCCCCTCTTCCATTTTCTGGAAGAGATTGCATAGAACTGGTGTTATTTCTTCTTTAAACATTTAATAGAATTCTTCAGTTAAACCACCTGAATCTGGAGATTTCTTTTTTAGGAACTTAGTTTAGTTATAAATTCAATGTCCTTAATAGTTGTAGGACTATTCAAATAATCTATTTCATATTGGGTGAGTTGGGGTAGCTCACACTTTTTGAGGAATTGATTCATTTTATCTAAGCTGTGAAATTTATGTCTGTAGAGTTGATTGTAATATTTTCATGCTATTCTCTTGCTGTCTGCAGGGTCTGTAGTGACCTGATATAAATAATTTGTGTCTTCTCTTTTTTATTCTTTGTCATTCCTACAAGAGTATTGCCAATTTTATTTAACTTTTCAAAAGAAAAAAGCTCTTTATATTATTGGGTTTTTGTATTTTTTTGTTTCCGATTTTATTGATTTCTGCTCTTATCCTTATTATTTCTTTTCTTCTGCTTGCTTTGAGTTTATTTTGCTCTTCTTTTTGTAGATTCTTGAAGAGAGAGCTTAGATAGTTGAGTTGAGATCTTCCTCTTTTCTTTTTCTTTAATTTTCTTCTTCTTCTTCTTCTTCCCCCCCCCCCTTTGGCTGTCTGTTACAGAGATCCAAAACTTTGACCTTGGTGTTATCAGCACTGTGCTCTAACCAAGGGAGCTAACCAGCCAGCCCTCTTCCTCTTTTCTAATAAATTCATTTAATGCTATTAATTTTCCTCTTAGCACTGCTTTAGCTGTGTCTCACAAATTTTCATATGTTGTATTTTAATTTTCGTTCAGTTAAACACATTTTGAAAATTTTTCTTGAGACTTCTCCATTGACTCATGGATCATTTAGAAATATCTTGTTTAGTTTCCAAGTTGTTTGGAGGTTTTCCTGTCATCTTTCTATTATTGATTTCTAGTTTGATTTTGTTGTAATTAAATAACATACTCTATATTTTTTTCTATTATTTTAAATTTGTTAAGTCTTGTTTTATAGCCTAAGATATGATCTATCTTGGAATATACCCTTGGACACTTGCAAAGAATGTGTATTTTGTTGTTGGTGGGTGAGATATTCTATTACTGTCGATTAGATACTGGTGGTTGACGGTGTTGAGCTCTACATCATGGCTGATTTTTCGTCTAGTTGTTCTCCAATTATTGAGAAGGAAATGTTGAAGTTTCTAGCTATAGTTGTGTATTTGTCTAGTTCTCCTTTCAGTTTTATCAGTTTTGCTTCACATATTTTACAGCTCTGTTATTTGGTACGTACACATTTAGGATTACTATGTCTTCTTAGAGCTTCTCTGTCTCTGGAAATTATCTTTGCTCTGAAGTCTATTTTATCTGATATTAATGTAGCCATCTTTGCTTCCCTTCATTTTTCTGTCCCCTCCATTCTGTTGTTGAACCCACCCATGAACTTTTTACTTTGGTTATTATATTTTCAGTTCTAAAATTTACATTTTTTCTTAACTTTCCACCCTCCTCTCCTTCTACATGGGATCCTATCTCTTTCTTCTTCTCAGTACGCTACACCAATAATTATTGCTTATTTTTCCCATATACTCAACTGCTCCTTCTCAATCAATCATTCCCATTAACATTTATACTTGCTCAATTTTCACCTTGTTAAACGAAAGCACACAGAACTTTTCCTCTCCTTCACATTACCTTATTTCTCTGTTCCATCTCACAGTTAAAATTCCTAAAATAATCACCTTATTTTTAATGTGGCTTCCATTCTCTTCCCTTTATTGAAACAGCTCTTGCTCAGGTCTACAATGGCCACCAAGTCACCAAATCCAGTGGACATTTTTCCATCTTTCCCTTATTTGACTATTCTTTCTTCTTGAAATACCCTCTTCCCACTACTCCCGAACACCCCCACTCCAGGTCTTTTGCCTGTGATTCTAGATACTCATTCTCTGCCTCCTTTGCAGATTCTTCCTCCCCACCAGGTCATTAAGCACATTGGAGAGCCTCTAAGCTCAGTTCAGCCTTTTTCTCTTCTCCATCTAAAATCTCTCCCTGGCAAATCTCGTCTAGCACCAAAGCTTCAATTATCAACTCAATAGCAAAGACTTGCTTATCTATATCCCTATCCAGACTTATCCGGACTCTAAACTCTTATATTCAATTTCCTTCTCTACATTTCCACTTGGCCATCACAAAGGCATATCAATCACAGCGATCCCACGCTGAACTCATTATCTTCCCCCATAAACCCAGTCACCTTCCAGGGTTATTTTCTCCATTTCACAGTCCAAATTACTACCATCTTTCACTTGGTTGTTCATAAACTTTGACTGGTCTCCCTGCATCAGCTTTACCTGCCAAACACTGTTCTTTGCATCAGAATTCCAAAACATAAATTGGATTACATCATCCTCTGCTAAAATCCCTTTAATACCTTCCAATTGCACTTAGCACAAAGCTCAAAATCCTTAACCTGGCCTATCAGGGATTATGTGGTCTGGCTCTGCCTCCTGTCCAGCCTCAGCTCATACCACTCCCTTCTTTTCACTTATTTCTTAAGCTCCAGTGGCCTTCAATCAGTTCTTTCACTCTCATATCAAAAACATTCCAACTGAAAGGGTGTGACTTTCTCAAGCTTCAGCAATATTAAAGGCCAGAGAGTCAGGGGGTAGGTAGGCTGTTCTAAAGATGAGTACTCCTGGATCCAGGATCTAGAGTTAGGATTCTGCTTCTCCCGGTATTGCCTGCTTCCAAATCTGTCCTTCATCCATAGTGCCCCTCGGCTGCTTCCATTATTGCTTGTCTATTGTTTCTGTCCTCTGTCTCCTATTCAGATCAATACACAGCCTAATGGATCCTGGCATTGCTTCTATGGTGCAATCATGCTGCAAGCACAGTGCTTAGTAGAACCGTGCTGCAAGTCACAGGATAATGCTCCTTACACCCTGACGTTCAGCTCTTAGCACTACCCCCCCCCCTTTTCTTACATCCCCATGGCCAGACTTTCTCCCACCCAGCTCCAGCCTCAAACATAGGGAATATGTGGGAATTTTCATGCAAGATGTCTATTAGATATTGATTTATAATTACTGTGAAAAAATGTATTCAGTGTAGAAGAATCTTTTACTGAAGAGTGGGTGAACAGATGGGGTGTGGGGGATTTTGTGAATATAACATAAAGCCTGTATAGAGGACAGGAAGGCACTAGCAAGGAGTATCAGAGTGTGAGGTTGGACCTTACTGCTCTGCTGACGCATTACTTTGGAAAATGATTGACAGCAGACTATGTTTCAGAGCTTTGAGAGCTAGGAAGAGAAGAACTTGTGTCATCTCCTCAGAGAAGCCTGGATCCCCTCTTGTACTTTTAACTTTCACCTCATTTGAGCTCCCATGTGCTTTCAAGTAATTAGTTAATTTTATTAAGGTGTAATTCATACACCGTAAAATTCACCCCTTTAAAATGGTTTATAGTATATTCAGTGGTTTTTAGTATATTCACAAAGTCATTAACACTATCTAGGTCCAGAAAATTTTCAATATCTTAAGAAGAAGTCTAGAACCCAGTAGTAGTCACTTCCTTTTCCTCTCTTTCCTTAGCCTCTGGCTACCACTAATTTACTTTCTGTCTCTATGATTTTGCCTATTCTGGACATTCCATATAAATGAAGTTATAATATGTGATCTTTTGTGTCTGGCTTCTTTCACTTAGCATAATATTTTCAAGATGTATTCATATTGGGGCATGTATCAACACTTCACTCCTTTTTATGGCTGAATAATATTTCATTGTATGGATAAACTACATTTTGTGTATCCATTCATCAATTGATTGACATTTGGACTGTGCACATTTTGTCTATTATGAATAATGTTGCTATGAACATACGTGTGCAAAATTTTGTGTAGGAATGTTTTCAATTCTCTTGGGTTTATACCTAGGAGTGGAATTGCTGGGCATATGATACCTGTATCTTTAACTTTTTGAGGACCTTTCAAACTACTTTCCAAAGTGCTGCATCATTTAACATTCTCACCAGCAATGTATGAGGGTTTTGGTATCTCCACATCCTTGACAACAATGGCTCTTGTTGATCTTTTTGATTTCAGCTATCCTAGTGAGTGTGAAATGATTTGCATTTCTCTAATAACTAAGGATGTGGAGCATTTATCGTGGGCTTACTGGCAACTTGTGTACCTTCTTTGGAAAAATGTCTGTACAAATGCTTTACCATTTAAAAAAAATTGGGTATTTGTCCTTTTACTGTGGAGTAGTAGGAGTTTTTAAGTATATTCTGGATACTAGTCACTTATAATATATATGACTTGCAAATCTTTTTTCCCATCTGTGGCTATCTTTTCACTTTCTTCAATGTCCTTTGAAGCACCAATGTTCTTAATTTTGAAGAAGTTCAATTTAACCATTTTTGTCATTGTGTTGTTCAAAGAAACCACTGCCTAATCCAAGGTCATGAGGATTTATGCCTATGTTTTTTTCTAGAGTTTTGTAGATTTAGCTCTTTCATTTAGATCTATGGTCCATTTCAAGTTAATTTTTGTATATGGAGTTAAGTAGAGGTCCAATGTCATCCTTTTGCCTGTGGATATCCAGTAGTTCCAGCACCATTTGATGAAGAGACTATTATTTCCCTGTTGAGTTTTCTAGGCATCTTTGTTGAAAATTAGTTGATCATAAATGTAGGGGCTTATTTCTGTACTCTCAATTCTATTTGTAGATTTATATGTATATATTTATGCTAGTAGCACACTGTTTTAATTACTGTAGCTTTGCAGTAAGTTTTGATTTTGGAAATTGTGAGTCATTAAACTTTGTTCTTATTCAAGGTCATTTTGGTTGTTCTGCGTGATTTGAATTTCCATATTAATATTAGAATCACATTGTCAATTTATGCAAAATATCCAGATGAGATTTTAATAGAGATTGCATTGAATCTGTAGATCAATTGGGGGATGGTAGCCAGTTTAATGTTAAGTTTGCCAGCACATGATCATGAGGGTCTTCTTTAATTTCTTTCAACAATGTTTGCTTTTCAATGCACAAATGTTGCACTTCTTTTGATAAATTTATTCCTAGTTAAATTTTTTTTTTCTAAAAGATGACCAGTAAGGGGATCTTAATCCTTAACTTGGTGTTGTCAGCACCACACTCTCCCAAGTGAGCTAACCGGCCATCCCTATATAGGGATCCGAACCCTTGGCCTTGGTATTATCAGCACTACACTCTTCCAAGTGAACCACAGGCCAGCCCCCCTAGTTAAAATTTTTGACACTATTATAGACAGAATTGTCTTTCTTAATTTCATTTTTATAGTATAAAATGAAATTATTTCATTTCTAGTGTATAAAAATATGGTTGTTATTCATATATTGATCTTGTATCCTGCACACTTTCTGTGTTTGTTTTTGTAGATTCTTTAGGATTGTTTAGATGCAAGATTATATCATCTGCAAATAGAGATAGTTTAAATTTTCCATTCTAATTTGGATGCATTTTATTTTTTTTCCCTGCCTAATTTCCTTCCTGTACAATGTTTAAGAGAAGTGGCAAGAGTGGACATCCTTGTCTTGTTCCAATGACGTTAGCTGTGGGTTTTTTGTAGATACCTTTTATCAGTTTCAGGAAGTTCCATTATATACATAGTGCATTGAGTATTTTCATCATGAGAATGTTGGCTTTTGTTAAATGCCTTTTCTGTGTCCATTAAGGTGATAATGTGGGTTTTGTCCTATACTCTATAAATATGATATATTATGTTGATTTTCATATGTTGAACTAACCTCGCATTCCTGGGATAAATTCTATTTAGTCATGGTGTATAATTCATTATACATGTGGGTGAATTCAGTTTGCTAGTATTTTGTTAAGAATCCTTGTATCTATATTATAAGGAATTTTGGTCTGTAGTTTTCTTTTCTTGTGATGTCTTTATCTGGTTTTAGTTTGAGGGTAATTCTGGCCTTACAGAATAAATTGAAAGTGCTCTCCACTCTTTTATTTTTTGGAAGAGTTTGTGAAGGAGTGGTGTTAATTCTTTAAATATTTGAAGAATTACTCAGTGAAGCTATCTGAGCCAGCCTATTCTTTGTGGGTTTCAATTACTATTTCAATTTTTTTACTTGCTACAGTTATATTCAGATTTTTCATTTCTTATCAAGTCAGTTTCAGTAGCTTGTGTCTTTATAGGAATTTGTTTAGTTCATCTAAATTGTCTAATTTTTTGGCATGCAATTATTTGTAATATTCTATTATCATCCTTTTATTTCTGGAAGTTCAATGATAATGTTTCTCCCTTTCATTTCTGTCTTGAAAGATTTGAATTTTCTCTCTTTTTTTCTTGGCCAATCAAGGATAAGTTTTGTCAATTTTGTTGATATTTTCAAGGATCTAAGCCCTGATTTCATCAATTTTCTCTGTTGATTTTTATCTCAATTTCACTTATTTTTTCTGTAACTTTAATTATTTCCTTCTTTCTTCTTGCTCTGGGTTTATTTTGCTTTTATTTTCTTAGTTTCTTAAGTTAGAAGGTCAGTTATTGGTTTGCAGTCTTGTTTTTAATATAGGTGTTTGTAGATATAAATTACCTCTGAGCACTTCTTTCACTATCTTCCATCAGTTTTGCATTTTTGTTTTCATTTTCATTCATTTCAAAGTATTTGCTGATTTATCCTTGTAATTTCTTTTCTGACCTATTGCTATGCTGTTTATTTTTCTCCTATTTGTGATACCAATTTTATTTCATGCCATCAATTTCTAATTTAAATTCATTGTGATCTGAGAACATACTTTGTATAATTTAAATCCTTTTAAATGTATTGAGACTTGTTTTATGGCCTAACATAATGTCTATCCTAGAGAGTGGTCCATATGCACTAGAGAAAAATGTGTATTTTACAGTTCTTAGACAGAGTATTCTATAGATGTCTATTAGTTTTAGTTGGCTTATGGTGACATTGAAATCATGTGGTGATGTTACAATCATTGATTTTCCTGTTGATTTTTTCTCCAGCTATTTTGTTCATTATCAAAAGTCGGGTATTGGGCCAGCCCTGTGGCTCACTCAGGAGAGTGTGGTGCTGGTAACGCCGAGGCCACGGTTTGAGATCCTATATAGGGATGGTCGGTGCACTCACTGGCTGAGCATGGTGCAGAACACACTGTACTGAGGGTTGCAATTCCCTTACCGGTCAAAAAAAAAAAAAAAAGTGGGGTATTGAAGTCTCAAACTGTTATTGTTGAATTGGTTATTTCTTTCTTCAATACTGTCAGTTTTTGCTTCATCAATTTTGGAGCTTTGTTGTTAGGTGTATATATATTAATAATTGTTATATGTTTTTGATATACTGACCCTTTTATTTTTATAAAGGTTTATTTTTGTGTCTAGTAAAGATTTTTGCCATATGGTCTATTTTTTTCTGATATTAATATGGCCATTTCAGCTCTTTTTTGGTTACTGTTTGCATGGTATATCTTTTTCCATCATTTTACTTTCAACTCTTGATCTAAAGTGTGTCTCTTTTAGACATCGCTAGTTGTATCATGTTGTTTAATCCACTCTGTTAATCTCTACCTTTTGAATGGAGTACTTAATTCATTTACATTTAATGTAATTACTAATAATGTAAGATTTACATCCTGCTATGTGTTTTCTATGCATACGATGTCTTTTTTGTTGCTTTATTCCACCATTATTTCCTTTTTTAAGCTAAGTATATGTTTTCTAGTGTACCATTTTAATTCCCTTGTCATTTCTTTTACTCTAAATTTTAAGTTATTTTTAGTGGTTTCCCTAAAGATTATAATTAATCTATTTTGTACAACAAATACTTCAGATTAATACCAACTTAATTTTAATAGTTTACCACAATTTGCCTCTATGTAGCTCCATTCTCTTTCCCCTCTTTTGTGTTATTTTGTTGTACAAACTGCATACCTTGGATACCCATCAACACAGATTTATTATTACTGTCTTATGTAGTTTCCTCTTAAATCCAATTAATCAGAAAGCTACAGACATAAAGTACATTTACACTATCTTTTATATTTATCTATGTAGTTACTTTTACTGGTTGAATGAGTTGAATTTTGTTCCCAGCCACCCACCCACCCGTCCAAATTTATATGTTGAAGTTCTCCTGGCAGTAAATTTTCTGTTTTTTCTTTTTTCTTTCTAATTTTGGAATATCTTAATTTCTCTATTTTTGAAGGATTTTGCTGGAAATAGATATCTTAATTGGCAGTCTTTTTTCTTTCATCACTTTGAGTATGTCATTTAACTGTTTTCTGATGTCTCTGGTTTTTGTTGAGAAATCATCTGTTAATCTAATTGAGGAACACTTTTATGTGATATGTTGCTTATCTTTTGCTTCTTTCAAGATTCTTTTTTCTTAGCTTTTGACAGTTTCATTATGATTTGTCTATGTGTAGACCTCTTTTTTTAAAAAAAAACTTGGAGTTTATTGAGCCTTTTGGATGTGCAGATTAATGTTTTTAATCAAAGTTGTGAAATTTTTGGCCATTATCTCTTCAACTATTCTTTTTGATTTCTTTATCTCTCTTTTCTCTTTCTGAGACTCTCTCATTATGTGTATGTTAGCATGCTTGATGGCATCCCATAGGTCTCTGAGGCTCTGTTAATTTTTATTCATTCCTTTTTTTTCCTGTTGTTCACACTGGAAAGTCTCTAGTGACCTATCTTCAAGTCGACTCATTCCTTTTTCCTCCTGCTCAAATTCACTATTGGACCCCTTCAGTAAATTTTGTATTTCTGTTACTCTACTTTACTCCAGAATTTCTATTCTGGTTCTTTTTATAATTTTCTTTATTGATATTCTAAACTTGATGAGACCTTAGTCTTATAGTTTTCTTTAATTATTTAGATTTCTTTTTTTGTTGTTGTTCTTTGACTATGATTAAATATCTGGTTTCAAGTCTTTATCTAGTAAGTCCAATGATCGGGCCTTCCTCAAGCACAGTTTTTATGGTCTACTTTTTTCCTATGTATGGGATATATTTTTTTTGTTTTTTGTTTTTTACATATCTCAAAATTTTTTGTTTAAAATGAGATTCAGCAATTTTCTTGAATAAACACTTCTTAGATTGTTGCAAGTTTTTGATTAATTTCCATGGTTATAAGAACACAGATTTTCTAAACTTTTGCCAATATTCTCATTGATTTTATGGAACAGAAGATTTTCAGAAGTTCTTGCTTTGTCATTCCTGTTGACTATCCATGGTAGTTTGAATTAACCTCTTATTATAGGACTTTTAGCAAATGGGAAAGTATGACCTACCTTATTCCTGTGCTAGGCTGCGAACTCCTATAGGGAAGAGACCGTGTCTTATCCACCTTGTTATCCTACCCTTCTAGAACAAAGCCTTGTGCTTGGTAAATAGCAGGCTGTTGTTGAAGGAATGAGGGACTGAACCTCAAAGAAGGTAACCATTGAGAAAAAGTTTGCGTATTATCTTGAGATACTTTGACTTCTTCCTCTTAATCCTAGAGAATCCTGGAAAAACTATTCTTGAATTTCTACCTAGATGGTTTTGGAAGGTCCCATACCAACAGTATCTCTTATTAATAGTATGTCTTAAGACAGTTTTCATAATCATTGAGAGCCTCAGTTTTCTCATACCTGCAATGCAGATAATAAAACTTATTAATCCTTATTCAGAGGATTAGATATGTTGACACATGCAAAGCTCATAACAAGGTGTCAGATGCTGCTGCTTTATAATTTTGAGTGCTTATTCTTTTTGCCTTTCCTAACTTCAGGGAATCCTTTAATCACTTCCTGTTTAACTTGAGCAAGGATCCCTGCCAACAGCAACTGATGTATAATGGTTTTTGTCGCTTTCTAATACTTGAGCTTCCACAAAGGCCTTCTTTGAAACCCAGGGAGGCTGAACAACCAGGCTGCTCCATCCACTGGACTCATGCACTAACAGAGCCATGAACAGAGAATGCCTGCCTTGTGGCTCTAGCCAGGTGTGCAGAGAGGGTCTGTGAGGCAGCCTTCTTGGAGCAGTTGGGGCATTAGAGCTGGGCATTGTCCTGGTAGGCAATGCCAGGACTTATCTAGAAAGGGAAGCAATCCCTAGATTCCTAAAAAGCAAAGCAAAGGGATCCTTACACCTTCCAGGATGGTGGTCCTGGAGTAGGACGCTTATTCCCTTTCCCACCTTAAACGTTTGATAGGAGAAGTTATGCTGGGACCTCACTTTTTTATTTATACTTCCTGGTGTGTGTGTGTGTGTGTGTGTGTGTGTGTGTGTGTGTGTTTCTCCCTCCCCCCAAAAGCTTCAATTCTTTCTTTTTAAAGTCTGAAAACAACTGGTCTAATCTAACCCACTTCCAGATAAATGAAAGTGCAGCCCAGAAAAATTGAATGACTCACCCAAGGTCCCATAGGAAAGGAGCAGCAAAGCTGGGACTCCAAGGTAGACGTCTGTTCTGACTGGGAGTCCAGGGTTATTTTCACCTCTCCTGCTGCCTCCCTATTAGGTCGCCTCCCACAGTATCTGGAAAAACATCTTGGCACATGCTGACTTGAGTCATGCAGTATCTTTGTTTGTAGGTAAGTTGTCTCTAAGAGTAGATTTATACGACTGTAGATGTGTGGATCTGTGGAGCTTGAGGACTAGACTGAGGGTTAAGAGGACGGGTTTCAAACTCAGGCTCTGGTGTGATGTGGGATGCCACTCAACCTGTGTGCATCTCAGTTTATTCATCCAGAAAATGGGCCTCCAAATCCCCGTCCTGCTTCCCTCCTTTGGTAGTTCTGAGGACGCGAAAAATGTTTTTAACTTTAATTTTCTTTAATTCACGTGTTCATTAAGATCCTCATCTATTCCCTTAGTAGCAGAATACTGATGCTTATGGCATAATTTGGTTTAGAGAATCACTAGCTCTAACCCGCTTATCAGAGGGTGGCTCACATTCTGATTCCTGGGCTGTCAAAGAGAGACTGTGCCAGTGGCTGGAGGTTCGTCACCCTGTCCCACACCTAGAAGGTGCCATGTGATGTGGGTTACTCCACCCAGGTCAACTCCCTTCAGCTCCTGCTCATATTTCCAAATGCTCACTGGACTCAAGTGCCTAAACATCTAAGAAGCATCTACATTTACTCCTTTTCAAGTCTGATTTGTCTTCCTCATCTTAGCATGTAGCACCTCCAAAAACCTAGGAGTCAGCCTTGCTTTCATTCCTCATATAGTTTACATAAGGAAATTGTAATTTTCTCCTTAACATCTGTGCTGTCCTTCCCCGTTACTTAGCACTTATGTCATTTGGGTAGGACTGACCACACCTCTACCTTCATTGGTCCACGCAAAGTAAGATAATTTCATCCCCTTAGCCATGGTGATTGTTTCCAGGAACTCCCATCTAAGTTAATCAGTCCAGTGGCAATTGGGGATTAGTGGAGGTATTAAGCCGACTATCAGATCCATTTTCCCAGCAACAGGGATTTGTTCAGAGACAGTTCAATCAAGCCTAAACTCAAGACATTTGCTTTATGGTTGTTAGTCATGATGCTTGCTTTTCCTCCATGTGAATGGAGTCAGCTCATAACCATGGATATATATTGGTCTTGAAGTCATTAATAAAGTCATGGATAAATAGATAAATAGAGGGTGGGAGAAAGAAGGGGCAGGACTGAGAATCTCTCTCTCTCTCTCTCTCTCTCACACACACACAAAAGGCTAGAGCCCTGATCAAATCTTGCTTGAAGCTTACCCTCTGCCTCCATTTTCATTTGAGTGAATTTGTAAGTTGCCCGCATTTTTTAAAAATACAGATAATTTGGGTTTTCTGTTACTTGAAATAATAAGCACCCAAACTGTAATGTTATTCAAACCATTAGCAAGTCATGTAATATCTATTTCCAAAAACATATACAAATATGTTCACATCTCACCATTACTACCACCACCACTTAGTTCGAGGTAACAGCATCTCTGGCCCAGACTGTTGTAACTCCTTCTATCTCACCTTCCCTACCTCCATCCTCGGCCCCTCCAATGCAGCCTCCATGCAGCAGACAGAGTAATCAGTTAAAAATGGAAACCAATAACCAGTAACTGATCTGGTTACCGTCCTGCTGAAAACCTTCCAAAGGCTTTCATCTGCTCTTAAAATTGAAACCCTTCCCCGTTGCACTGCCCCTCCCTGCCAGTCCTGCTGGATTGTCATGGCCCCTGTATCTCCTGTTGCTTCTCTTTGACTCTCACGCCTCACGCCTCTTTTCGTTGAACAGCCAAGTCCTTGCCCATTTGCTGTTCCCTCTGCCGGGAATGCTTTTCCTCTTGATCTTCATTCTTATCCCTTAAGTCACAGCTCAAATATCACCTCCTCAGGAGGCTTTTTGTGACCACCTCTCCCAATTACTTCCTATCTTGCCCTTTATTTGTGGCCTCCAGTGTGTGCATCATAATTTACAATAATTTTTAAAGTACATTTTCTTAACTATGGTCACCGGAATGTAAGCCCTTCATGAGGACTTGTCTGTCTTGATTAAACTATGCCCCTGACACATATTTGTGCTCAAATATTTGCTGAGTTGTTGTTGAATGTGGTTGAACACCCAAGCAAGCTGCTCTGCAATAGAGTCCCATAGCGAGGTGTTCCTAGAGCACCACCCAGTGGCAGGCTGAGGCCTGGCCTGGAGGTCTTCGGATTTCCTGAGTGCAATGACACAGCTTCAAACATTGGTCTGAATAATGGGGCGGGTGAGAGAGACTGGCTGAACACCCCAGTCAGCTGCTGGGAAGTGAAGGACTGGCAGCTAGGATCCTAGTCTGCTGCTTTAGCCAGGCACACTACAACTTCAGCATCAGCTTTACTTGGGAGCTTGTTAGACTCTCAGCCTGCACCCCAGACCTATTGAATCAGAATTTGCATTTAACAAGATCTCAGGTGATTCACGTGCACCATGTGGTTTGAGAAGCACTGCTTTCTACCACCCTAGACATGCACTGCCTGAGCTGATTATAAAGCCTGGCTTTATAATCTTGTGAATTAAATATGGTAATAAAACAAAACGCCTTGGGCTGAGGCTCTCCTGTTGGCCTATGATCTTTGGAATCTTGGAAATCATTAAGGGAAAGATGAGAGCAAACCATAGGACGAGATGGGAAGAAGAGATGGACTTCTAGAGAGACAGCAAAGAATGGCCTCAGAGATAGCTCAGAGTAAGTCTCAGCTAAATCACTCTTCGTGAAATGGAAGTGTTCATTTTATCCCCCAGAGCAGTGGTTCTCAATCTTGGCTGCATATTAGAGTCACGTGGAAGCTTTGGAAAGTCCCAAGCACAGCCAGCCCTTCAAACCCATTCTGTGAGAATCTCTGAGGGAGCTACCCAGGTTCCATGAGAATCTCTGAGGGGGGGACAGAGAATTTCTGTGAAACTCTGAGGTGCTTCTCAAGTTTAAGGTGCACACAAACCACCTAGGGATTTGTAAAAATGCAGATTCAGATTCAGCAGGTCCAAGACAGGGCCTAAGAGTCTCCATTTCTAGTAAGCTCCCAGGTGAGGTTGATGCTTCGGGTCCTTTGAGTCATCAGACCCCAGGTGATTCAAATGTGCAGACCAGGTTGAGAACTCTGCTTTTGAGGCTGTTGTGGGGATTAAAAGAGACAGTAGATGGGGTGCATGATGCATGAATTGTCACTCAATCATCATAATTCTCCTACACATCTTTTTCCTGAGTGACTATTAACAAAAATCAAAGGACAGCAAGAAGTAGGGCCGGCCCCGTGGCTCACTCGGGAGAGTGCGGCGCTGGGAGCGCAGTGGCGCTCCTGCCGCGGGTTCGGATCCTATATAGGGATGGCCGGTGTGGGCGACACCACGCCAAGGGTTGCCATCCCCTTACCGGTCACGAAAAAGGACAAAAAAAAAAAAAAAAAAAAGGACAGCAAGAAGTAGAAAATAAGGTCCCCAGTGGAGAGAATCTAAGATTTATTAGGCACCTATCACATTCCATGTGCTTTAATATACACCACTCGATGGGTCCATTTTTGTGGGAGTGGAACAAACTCAGAGAAAAGAAATTTGCTCAAACTTGTTCAGATATTTGTAAGGAAAAAAAATAATTCAATGGCACTAGGGAAAGCATGGAAAGGAAGACTTGTTCAGAACCATCACTATAAGGATAGAAATCACTGCAGCGGGGTCTTGCAATGGGGGAGGGAGACTGGGCTCAACTCTGAATACAGCATGGGCAAGTGGGAATTTATAGCCAAGGAGCAGGGTGGGGGTCAGTGGCCGAAAAATTACCAAGAGGAAACATTAGGGGTCAGGGGATACTGGCTAAACCAACCTAATAGGATTCTTGCATTAAACAGGTCAGGGTGATCAGACATCACTTGGGAGATGGTGGGGGATGAGGAACCTGCTCAGATATCAAGGGTGAGGGGTTTTTGCTAAACTGACTAGCAGGGTTCTTTGCTAAAACTAGATTTTATAAGGAAGTGCCTATATGGGCCTAGGAGAAATTCCAAGAGCCTGACTAATGTTTGGTCAAGCAGAGAATCTTTGTTACATTGAGGAAGTGACAAATCCTGGATTCACGCCCAGGTCTTTCCGACACCCAAACCTAAGTGCTTTCCAAGCTGCCAGGCTGCCTCTCACCCAGTGGAGTGGAGGAGGTGCACGTGGTAGACAGCTGTAGTGGGGTGGGCAGCTGGGCAGGGAGACAATGGGGCCACTGTAGGAGCAGCTGGCTGGATAGAAGAAGAGCAGGTGAGTGGTGCTTGGACCAGGGAAGGGCTTAAGAGGGGAGCAGCAAGTTACCTCAACCAAGAGGAGAGGGAAGATTCAGGGATTATGTCTCTGGCCTTCACGCAGGGCTTTCCAGCACTTGTTGCCTTAGAAATACTGCCTACCGTCACCAAATGCCATTTATTGTGCATCTGCCTGGGACACAGGCTGCTACTCCAGGAGCTGTACTTGGAATGCCCTTCTGTCCCACAGCCCATAGTTTACAGCATGCTCCCACATGTACTCTCAGCATAAGGGGTTATCATCTCCACTTTTTAGATGAACAATCCAAGGTCAGGGACCAGGGACTGCCTCAACTTCTCATGGTCAGACAAAGGCAAAGCCCAGATCCAGACCTCTTAACCAAGTTCTGTGGTGCACAGGAAACTTTGGAGGTATATACATCTGGCTAGACTCTCCATGACTATTTTCTAGGTAGAGGAAGAGGGACTCTGGCCAATGGGTATGCAACTCTGTTTCTTTCAAGAAGGAGAGATGTGGAACCACAGGATCATTTGAGGCAGAAACAGCTAGGCATCTGGTTTCTGTATTAAGAGCAGGCAAAAGAAAGCTTGTCAGAGATCCTGCAGGATCACCAGCTGCCTTGCCAGGAGACTCCCAGGCTCTGCAGAAAGGCACTTCCAGGGCTGGTGGCCCAGGCTGAATTTATCATTGAGTGGGCACTGCCACCTTGCAGTATCAGCTGAGTGCTGTGCCACCTTAACCTTCTGCCAGGTGAGTGTTTATGCATACTTTGCTTTTCTTCCCCTTTTTCTTCATTTAACATATATGACAAACCAGATAGTAATGCTATTTACTTCGATAGGGAAGGTAAGAAGGGAAGCAGTTGAGGTGAGCATGTACTTGAGCAAAGAATAAACCAGAAGTGTCTCTGACAGGGAACAGCAGAGATCCTATCAGTTTTGTGGGAAGGAGAGAAATATAAATAAATTAGGCCAGCTTCCTTGCAGCTGAATTTTTTTACTTGTGTAGACAATTTTCAGAATCCTCTTTACCTTTAAGAGGGAAGCACAGATATAGTTTAGGTGATATCTAGTTAATATTTACTTTTTTGCTAGTAATCCATCAGGCATACAGCTCCTTCCCTCCCCAGGAAAATTGTTCCAGTGGAAGTCTCAGGGAGGAGCCAGTCCTTTACCTTGGAGACAACTTCCTGCTTTGTGGCTTTAATTCAAGTCTACTCAGCAACAGGCAGAGTGATCCTTCCCAGCAAGAAGATGAGATGGAGTGGGAACACTATTCTGCTGTACATACATTGCTAAAGATCATAAATAAATTCTAGAACCAATGAATATGAGAATAGGAGGAAATTTTAGAAGCTAAATTTCATGCCTTTTCAATTTTGTTTCATACAGCCCTGGAGTTCTGCAGAAGTGATACTGGGTATTCCAGGGGGTGGGATGGCACCAGCCGGGCTCTTGGTCCCTTCCACTGTCTCCTGTTTTAAACAACGAGCTTTGTTATAGCCTTGTGTTAGTTTGCTAGAGCTGTCATAACAAAATACCGTAGTCTAGTTAGCTTAAACAATAGAAATTTATTGTCTCATAGAGGCAAATTTATTGTCCTGGAGACTGGAAGTTGGAGATCAAGGTGCTGGCAGGATTGGTGTCTGGTGAGGACTGGCCCCTCAGGCTGCAGACAGCTGCAGTTGCACTGTGCACTCTCATGGTCTATCCTTGATTTCTTGGGTGGGGGGCTGGAGGGAGAGAAAGCATGAGCTCTCTGGTGTCCCTTCTTATAAGGACACTGTATCCTGTGGGATCAGGGTCCCACCCTTATGACCTCATTTAACTTTATTCCCTTAGAGATGTGATCTCTAAATACAGCCCCACTGGGGGTTAGAGCTTCAACATAAGAAGTTTTGGGAGCAGATACAGACATTCAGCTTATAACAAACATCTTGTTTGAACAAGAGAATTTTGATAGAGTTTGAAAACTCTTGTCAGAGCCCAATGAGGCTGAGAAGACAGAGAGGATGGGACAGAGAGAGCTCTCGACTCCCAAGGCCACTGCGCATGAGGGGATGCCAGGGCTGGAGCTGTATTTAGACTGTGAGAGTACACGAAGGGGCCTTCCTACTCTGTGGGTTACATTTTAGGGAAAACTTCTTAGAAATAATGGTGGCATTTAGGTTCCCACGTCAAACCACAGCAATTAAAAAAAATCCAGAATGCAGTTGAAATGGGCTATGCATTGAAAGTCAGTGGGAGACAATTCTGTTGAAACACAGGATTAAAGTAAGTACATACGAAGCCCAGAGTGCATGTTTCATTTATGGACAATGAGGGAAAAGTGTTTAGCTTTGAGGGAAGAATTTGCAGAGATTCTAAAGGAAACTTCTGGACAATCCTGATGACCCTTATTGTTGTGCCGGATCCCACTGGCTTAGATGCAGTCGTGACGTCACTTCTACTTGTGATTTCCTAGCCACTGTTAGCTCCTGTATTTGACTCACAAGTGCCGCAAAGAAGTAAGCAGGCGACAGCCATTTTCCAGGGCTAACGGGGAAGGGTCTTGGCTCTGTGACATCACGTCGAGCCCCGCATCTGTCGCAGGGCAGCTGTTCATCACACAGGCACCGGATGAGGAGAAGAGCAGGAGCTCCGTGACAGAGATGGGGATTAAGGCTGCCAAACGAGGACCTGATCACTTTAGGTGGCATTTCTGGCACCTGGTGCTTGCCGGGTTCCAGTTGTCCAGCTCCCCAGGTGGCTCTTCCCGGTCCATCCTGGAGGTCTGATATCAGCCTGTCCCTCTGGTGGGCCCGTGTGGGTTGAGGCCAGTGGGCCTGGAGCATGGTGAGGCCCAAAGTGGAAGGTCGGGCTGGTTCCCCAGGCCTCTGATGAAGGTGCCCTGAGCCCCTGTGTTCTGTGGGTGAGGTTCTGGCACATTCTCTGTTGCTTTCACCTTTCCTGACTTCTTGGGCTCAGACCTCTCACCTTGCTCTTGCTTCCTCTCCACGATGTGGCCTCAGTTCTCCAGGGCTGTGGGAAACTTGGAAAGGGCACTGTGGAGTCAGTGATGGAGAGTGTGGGGAGGGGGTCCGTGCTGGTGTGTCTCCCCCAATCCATGTGCCTGCGTGTATGTTGGGGGAGCAGGACACTATGTCTACTAGGTGGCATTAAGGGGGACACAGGAGTGATTGGAGGAAAGAGACCTAAGGGTGCTTAAGAAAGGGTGAGAAGTTGCTCTACAGGAGCCTGAGGGGAGGCAGGAGAGTGAGGGACTGTCACCAAAACGGATGAACGGTGGCCGCCAGGAAACAAACACTCCAAGAATGTGGAAGTAACTTCCTTCCTTACATGTGTTTTTCTGACTGCAAAAGTGATCATGGTCATTGCAGAAAATTAGCAGAGAGTTTGAGAGCTGTCCATCCATGCCGGAGGTCGGGCAGAGCAAAGCAAGCCTGAGGAGGTTCTAGTCTTTGGGGGCTGTGGTCTAACGAGTGCCAGGGCTGTGCGGGCTTCGATTTCCATCCAAGCTCAGTGGCTATGCCCAGGGCCCGCAGGCAGGTGGACCTCGCACAGGACTCAGACAACTCCTCATCCCTCTTGGCCCCAGAGGCAGATGAGTTGTTGCACAGAAGGGTAGCGTGGGAGGGCTGACACTATCACACGGCGTCTGTCCGCAGGGGACTCAAGATCCTGAAAGTGCTTCGGAACATGGGCAGAAAAGCCCGAAGGAAATGAGTCTCCCTAAGCCCATTCTGGTAGTGAGATTCGGGGGTGTGGGTAGACTTGGGGCTCCCGAAGTGAGTAGCTTCAGGAGGGGCTTTGGTCATTCCCCACCGGGTGCTGCTTCAGGCCTTCCCACCTCCTACCAGCCCAGGGCAGGGTGCAGATCCTGAGCCCACCTTCCCTCCTCCAGGAAACCGGGGGGAGGCCCAGCTTGAGCTTTGGGTGTCCCTGACCACAGCCTGGCCCGCCTGCCCTTCTCCTCACCTCGCCTCAGAGCACAGGTGAGGAGGCTGATCTGTCTGGATTTTTCTCCTTCGCCTGGCGACCCAGAATCCCCAGCTATTGGAAAAAGCTCACCTTGGTCACTTTTGCTGTGTGTCTTCGGCCTCCTCTTGTCTTCTACCGTTTTTACCACTGAGCTTGGAGGTCATCTTCCTCCTCTTCTCACCATTCCCTCATCCCTCTTTAGGGGGTTAGTGTCTCTAATGGTGGAGTGAAGAGCTGGTCCTTAGTAAAAGACGCTGGAAGGACTGATGGTCTGTTGGGGCAGGGACAGCCTCTCTGGGCTCTGGACCCACCACTTTCCAGGTAACACACCAGCCTGTGTGTGAGCCCAGCTCTGGCTCAGGCTCTGGGACTTCCCCACCTGACCCAGACTCCAGAGCCTAAGGTGAGGGTCTTGAGTGGAGTAAAGGCTAAGTGGCATCTTGTCTCCATAGCACCTGGCACAGGGCACGGTCTAGGAAACAGTGCTGTGGAAAGGTTGCTTTCCCTCTCTACCCCACCCGGTTTTGCAAAATGACAGAACTGGCCTCTGCTTTGTGCAAGCTTCTTGTGAGTCATGTTTCTGTGGCCTGACTTTTTGCATCTGCAAAACTGAGTGGCAGGTCTTGGTTTATAGGGACCCCGTATGTTGTTGGCACAACTCCTCTCCACCCCCGTCCCTGGGGATTTGTCTGTTCCTCTCCTCAGCTCCATGGGATGAAGCTTTTATCCCTCCTACCTCCACGGTGCCTGGGCCCACTGCTCCTCTGTCATCAGACCTCCCGTATGGCCCTGGGTCACCCTGCCAACCATCTTCATTCCCATCCAGAACTGTGCACCTGCCACACCTGTCCCTGATTGCTGAGTCTGTGTGAGGTGCAGATGTGTATCCAGGGGTGGGGACCCTTGTATTAGTGTCACAATCCCAGAGGCCCTGGGCTCTGCAGGGAACACAGAGCTGCAGCTGACAGGACAGCATGTATCCTGACACTGTAGAGGAAGGCAGGCTGGAGGGAGGTGCCTCATCTTCTGACATCAGGAGTTTTAAATAAATTGTCCTGATTTTTAAATCTGGAAACTAATCCCAAAACATTTTAAAGCAACATTCAGGCCAAGCCCCACATAACCAGGGGCTGGCTTTAATTGGCAGGTATTGGTGGCTAATGCTCAGTGAGTACTTAACCTGCCAGGGAACATTCCAGTCCTTTCTTTGATCAGGTTACCATTACTATCATCTCATCTCACAAGGTGGGAAACAGATACACAGGCAGAGTAATTCACTGGTGTCAGATCATGATTTAATAAATGGTGTTTGAGCATTGAGAGCCTGGGTTGGGCTCCCATAGGCAAACCCCAGGGCTTTGACTCCTTCCTATGTAGGACTGAGTCCCTGGAGGGCATGGCCAAGGTTTATACTAGCAGCTCTGTTTAATGAGCATTTTCTATGTGGTTGGTGAGTACATGTTATTTTGTTCAAGCCTCACAACAACCCAGAGAAGTTCATACGATCATCTTTACATTAGGGGTCAGGAAGCTCAGTTTGGAAAGAGAGACTTTTCCAAGGTCTCTCTGCCTCCAGGTGGAGGGCTATGACAGACACTCAGGTCCATCTCGCTCTAGAGTCCCAGGTCCTTCCATGCAGCCTGGTGTCTCTCTGAGTCCCTGTGGTCAGCCAGGCTCAACAGGGCCATTGGGGATGGTGGTTGAGTGTCTGGGGTTTGGCTTTTGAGGCTGCTGGGCAGGATTTCTGGGGCGGCCTCCTGGCATGGGGCTCTGTCCAGGGCGACAGGCTACTGGGTTCGGTCCCGCTCGCTCCTCTGTGGTGAGAGGCACTGCCAGATTCCCCTGCGGACCGTCTCACTGCCCAGGGCATAGTTGATGGCGTTGATCGTGGGCACCATTTTGGCAACAAGGGCGGGCACCTGTTGTGGCAGAAAAGTCCACAAAAGAAGCTTCAAAGCCTCTGCTCCTCTCTCTGGTCCCACCTGGTGACCCCAATCCCCCTCCCCTACAGCTGCCAATCAAATATGCTTGGCTTGATTCTGCAGCCTCTGAGCCTTCCCAGACAAGTTGGCAGATGATGCATGGCTCATGGGTCCCCAGGGAAAACACATGCTCCCGACCTGGGCACCAGCCTCAGCCCCTGGTCAGAGTGTGCATGCTCACCATCTGGCTCTCTGTCTCCGTCATCTCACCAGAAGCTTATGCAACATTAAGCATCAGCCTGGAGTAGCCCAGGGAGTGAGGTGGGGGACAAACACGTTCTCTGTACATTACGAGTGTTCAAAGGAGAAGACAAAGAGACACACTGACACGGAGGCCATAAAGCCAGAAAGAGAAGTGAGGAGAGACAGAGACACAGCCAGAGAGGGTTCTAGATCTGAGTACTGGAAGTGTCTTGTACCATCTGCAGTTTGGGGGAGATGGAAGTCACATCAGCGATGGCCGCATATAGATACAGGAGGGCATAGGGACCCCAGCCGAGCAGCAGCGTCCTGACTGGCAGAGTGGTGTTCACCTGGAATAAAGCATCACAGGAGGCATCAGCTTGCTCCAAGTGGCTGGCAACCCTGTGCAGCTGGGGAGACCAGGTTAGCGCTGAGCAGTGCTGGGCAGCAGGGACCAGGCTTCAGGGAGGGACTGAGCCCCCAGAGGAACTTGGACCCAGACAGGCCTCTCTGCTGTCTAAGTCTGTGTAACCCTAACCCTGTTATTTATGCTTACTTGACCTCAGTTGCCTTGTCTGTAAAACGGCCTGATAAACCCTGACTTGCCTGGGTAATGAGCGTCCTTCTGGGTCTGTGCTGTTTAAGGGGAATCCTGGATTTCGTGGCCGTGTCGATGAGGATCCCAAGGCTGAGGTGCCCTCAGACCTCGGTCCCAGAACCAGCAGGCAGCTGGTTCCCTAGGAGCAGCGGCAGCAACCTAGGAGATCAACCTGTCCTGGGCTCACAGTGTCAAATACTACGAGGGAGCAGGGCAGGGCGGGTCTCAGGAGTGGGTGATGCTGTGGTACCACCTGAGGCCCCAAGGGGGCGCACAATTTGAGATCAGGATGGAGTTGCCAGGTCCCTGCTCCCCACATGCGTGCAGGTAATAAAATGCTGACGCTAAAAGGGCCTTTTTTTCTCATTGGCAAGTCTCTCTTTAACAAAGAAGTCGATTTAAGTTTGAAGACCAATCCTTTTCTTCAATTTTGGATCTTTAAAAAATGTTGATGGGGAGACATGTTTTCTCTTGAGTTGTCCCTCATTCCGAAAAAGGTGCTTAGCTCTCCCGGAGGGCTTCCTGGGTTGAAGCTGAGGCCGGAGGAGAAACTGACCCCCCAGCCGCTGGCCGTGCCATCTCTGAAACCACTCAGCTCGCCGCTGAGGGCCCAGGGCCTGTGCATGGCGACCTCTGCGGATGCTCCGGAGCTGATGGTTTAAAGTAAACCGGGAAAAATGAGAAAATCATGCTGGCAGCTTTGTCTCCTGGCTAACTGAACCTCCTGTAAATGTGGCGACTTTGAGCATCAAGACAGGGCTTAAGGCGGGCAGCACAGAGGACAGCCCGGAGGTGCCTGAGGCAGCGGGCTGGGAACCACGACAGGATTCTGTCCCAGCGCAGCCCTTGCCCTTCTGTGATCTTAGGGAAAAGTGGGTCTCCAGCTAAAATCGACTTGTACAGTCCTTTGTCAATTCACACACACACACACACACACACACACACACACACACACACACACACACACAAAGCTAAAATCGACTTGTACAGTCCTTTGTCAATTCACACACACACACACACACACACACACACACACACACACACACACACACACACACACACACACACACAGTAGTGTTTCTTTTGTGTACTGTGATTGAGCACGTGGGTCGTGCAGTCCCAGACCTGTTGTTAACTAGGTGTGTGCCTTTTGGCAGGTTGCTTTGCCCATGCCTCTCAGCCTTGATTTTCCAGTCTGTGACACAGGAATAACAAAATCTTCCTTCCTCAGAGAGTGGTAGCAAAGATAAAATGACAATGCACATAAAGTGGCATTAATATCTATTTTTTACAAAATCTCGGTTGCTTGTTATGACTTATTTGCTAGAAATTGTCCAGGTGACTAAGTTAAAAGAAAATTTTGGTAAGAGGATATTAATGCAGAAATTCAGAAATGGCCAGGAGGGCTTATTTCGAGGTATTGTTTTCCTTGGGCAAATGTTGCTTGCAGGTGTGATTTTATGTTTCGAGTGACAGCCTGTGATTGTGATTAAATTAAACATCTCAAAGGAATTTAAAAGTAGCATTTAAAAGGCCTGTAATTTTGTGCCACACCTCAAATCCTTGGAAGGAATTAAGCGTGAGAGCATGGATGATATCCGGCAGGGAGCCCTGGCTCTTGGCTTTACAGCATCTGGGTAAGTAAGAATGGCCCCACGTCTTGCTTCCCAGGCCTTGGGGATCTGGGCAAGGTGCGGGGTGGTTTCCAGCCCTAATGTCCTAGGTTGTATGCAGGCTGGATTTTCTCCTGATCATTGAAAACACAGAATACACCTGGCTGCTGGCTGCCACGTGTTCATGTTCCCTGATGTCCCTGAAAAGGACAGAGATTTCTGCTACTCGAGGAGTTGAGTCCTTACCTGGAGATGGCCACTCTTCTTGAGTTTCTGCTCCATGAGCCGGTAGGATGTGAGCGTGATGAAGAAGGGCATGAAGAAGTTGAAAAAAGCCAGGGCGAAGAGGAAGCTGATGAAGTTCCTGCAGCCAGAGGGGTGGGGTGGGGTCAGCTCTCCGGCTGCTCAGCTGCTCTCACAGCCCCACCGGCCTCTGCTCTAGACAGTCCCGTGTGGGGAACCACGCTATGAAACAAGCGCTCAGAGTGGTGGCTCCTGGGTGAACTCCCTTCGGGAGCCAGGGAGCCACGAGGTCCTCCTAGAACTTGCTTTTAGGAGCCAGGGAGCTGAGATGGGGATGAGACCTTGTTCAAGTCCAAGTGCTCAGCCCTGCTCTGCTGTTTGTTCCCCAAGCATGAAGAATGCAACACGTTAGTCTGGGAAATGGAGAAGACCAAGAGGAAGGAACGTTCAAAGAGTGTTCTAGGCACAGGGATTTGAAAGGGGCCTGCAGATGAGAAAGAGACTGGATAATGTGTCACTGAGGACATTGTTGAAAGGAGCACAGAAGAGCCTGGGGTCCCTGGTAGTGAGCACGGGGAGACGGAAGGGCTGGCCAGGGACAGGTGGGAGTCACAGGGAGGCAGATGCCCTTTTTGTGGAGGGAAGACTATGTCACCTGAGAGCTGTTCACTAAGGAGGGGTGGGGGAAGGGTTGCCAGAAGGCCTGGACTGGCTGAAGAGTGCCCTGCAGGGACTCTCGGACTAGACTCAGGGTTCTAAAGTGGTGTCACTGGAAAAATCTGTCATCAGAGACAGATGCTTCATGACTAAATATCACATATAAAGCAGGTGAATGCTACTACATGGCTCTGGTGGAAGCAAGAACAGGCCCATGTAACGGCTCCTTTAGAGCCACTGAAGGATCTCCCTAAACCCTGGTCTTCCCAGAGCCACGAGGATGGGGCGGTACTAGAAGACGGGCTTCATGACAGTGGGACCGTCATGCATTCGGTCCTGTCTCTCCAGGGTGTGGCTCATAGCAGATGCTCAGGGAATTTCCAGGACAGATTTGCATGCCAAAGAGGTCCCTCCCAATGCAAAGACCTTAATGTTCTCTGAATCTGTTGACCCAAGGGCATGGCTTCTTCTAGAAATCAGGGCAGTCAGAGTCAGAACAGCCGACTGTGCTGAAGATGGCAAAGGGGCTGTGGGCTCCCTGACTGTTGTGAGCGACACAAGCCAACGGCTCACTGCGTGATGTCTCTTCCTGGACTCAACTCTGGGCCCCCGTTTACATAGCATTCCCATCACTTGGCCAGTCTTCAGAATGGACTTCCCCCAGCCCTTCTGTCAACCTCAAGTGGGTATCATGACTAAGGAGGTGAGACTGTCTGGCAAATGCTGACACTTCCCCATTTGGATTTTCAGCAGAGGCCCTCTTGACATATGGGCTCAAAGCCAAGATTACCATGGAGGAGCCTCAAAGCTGCTCCTCCTACCTCACCTGTCCCCCTTGGAGTAGTCCAGGGTGCAGCAGGTCCCCAGCGGCTCATAGTCATAGTGGCCCCAACCCAGGAGGGGCAGGGCTGACCAGAAGGTAGAAGACAGCCACACGAAGAGCACCAGGGAGATGGCCGTGCTCCATGACAGCTGGCTGCCTGCAAGGACAGAGGAGGAAGAGGCGGCTGTGAGGAGGGGATAGCCTGGCAGAGTGAAGAAAGATGAACTCACGGTCACTTAGAGTGTCCCGAAATCCCAGCTCTGATGCTTAACATCTCGATGCCTCAGGCAAGTTAAGGGATTCTCTGAGCCTCGGTTTTCTCCCCCATAATGGGGATTATAATCCCTGCCTCCGAGGATTGTTATAAAGAATAAAAGAGACAATGGATGGTGAGGGTCTCCTAGTAGATACTCTATATCTTCTCCTTCATGCATGGAGAAGCGGGGAGTGGCAGAGAGACAGATGTGTTTCCTGAAGGCAAGGGTAGGGGGAGGCCTGGCAGGGGCTCAGGTGAGGGTCACGGCGGGGAGGAGGATGTCTGGACTTACACTGTCCTCAGCTCTTGCTCGGAAATGGGGTGCGGTCTCTCTTCCAGGATATGCTCTGAGGACACGACTCGAGGGGCTGGGGCCCCATCACAGTGCCGACGTCAGGGGTCGGATCCCAACAGCATCCCCGCTGACCTGACCTCCTCCTGTCCCCTCCTCCCATGGCCCTTCTCTGCTGCAGCCTTGTTCAGCCCCTGCCAGCCAGTGGTTCTTCCTGGGCCTGGCTTCAGGATCCTTTTCCCAGGTGCCCTTCTCTGTCATGCTCCTTTGTAGATGAGACCCCAGGGCTGAGGGCAGGACTCCAGGTGGGGTTTGGTCAGCAGGGAAGAGCAGGTCTACAGCCTCCCTCATCTGACACTTTGCTGCTACTGATACAGCCCCAGATGGAGTTTGCTTAGATGTGCCCCCCTGTATGGACTGAATGTTTGTCTTCCCCAGAATTCATATGTGGAAGCCCTAATCCCCAATGTGATGGCACTCAGAGGTGGAGCCCTTGGGAGGTAATTAGTTCATGGGGGTGGAGCCCCCGTGATGAGATTAGTGCCCTTAAAAGTAGAGACGTGAGAGAGACGATCTCTCTTCCATGTGAAGACAAAGCAAAAAGTCGGCCACCTGCAAACCCAGAAGAGGGCCGTGAGCCTCACCAGATCCCGGCCGTGCTGGCACCCTGACCTCAGACTTGCAGCCTCCAGAACTGTGAGAATGGAATTTCTGTTGTTTAAGCCATCTGGTCTGTGGTGTTTTGTTAGAGCAGCCCGAGCTGACTAAGATACTCCTCACCCCGACTGTGGACACAGTAATTAATAGGCACTTTGGCCCATGTGCTGCATCACATCAGTTTTTTCGGCTTTAGAAACAGATGACCGAAGTGACACGTGTAAGGTCACTGTAGGAGTGCAGGAGGTGAGCCTGCACCTCTTGCTTCCCCCTCCCTGTCTCCGCACTGCTCTGCCTTGCCCTCCTGTATAGGCCCCGGGGACAGGGGTTAACTGCTCTACATTGAGGCCCCTGAGAAGACTGCTGCTGTTTCAGGAGGTGTGGGGTGTGCGTGCGTGTGTGTGTGATGGTCCCAGGGAGATTTGGGGGCAGCACCGGGATGGGAGTGGTGGACAAGGTGCCCTGAGCCAGGTGGGCAGGAAGGGATAACCAATCGTTCCTAAAAATGGTCAAAGGCCATTTTTTGGCCTGGAGAAAAGCATGTGATAAGAGAGACCCACAAGTGTCAATGATTTTGCTGAGAGCAGGGGCTATGTGTGTGACCGTGGCAAGGGCAGATTTGCTGGTTCCAAAAGGGCCATGCCCAGGGCTTGAGGCTGTGCTAGCCATAGACCCCATAGCAGCCTCTGTGCTGGGCAAATTCACAGGTCACAACTTGGAGGTATCTAGGCTATGCCCAATCCCAACTCTGCTCCTACTACCTGTGTGGACCTGGGCAAGCTACTTAACTTCTTTGTGCCTCTGCATCTGAGGCTGCCAGCTGGGGGGTTGCTGTGAGGGTCAGCTTAGCCACAGCTCCCCAAAGAACATTTACATTGCCCTGGTGGTGGACAGGATTCTAGATGGTCTGTGGGTAAACATGTTTTTATTTTAATGTGTGTTAAAATGATAAGAACATTAAACCTGCGATCTCACAGATATCGTCTAGAATGAGGCTAAAGCAGATGTTTAAATTTTTAAAAGTGAGTCACTTTCCAGAAAAGAAAATCAAGTGAAAATAGTAGGTGTACACTGATATGGCCAATTATGGTAATGATATTTGATAATGCAGCTTGAGACATCTAGAACTGGACTAGTCCTTACGAAGGCCTGGCAGAGGCCCCTGGAAGTGTGAGGTGCCAGGGCACATGCCCAGCTACACCCACAAACACATGGTCTCTCTGCTTCCAGTAGTGCCCATCTGCAAGGGCATTTTCTGCATCCATGATCTCATTTGATTTTCAAAACAAAGCTGAGGCTGGTTATTAAAATCATCTTATAGAGGAGGAGACTAAAGTTCAGAGAGGATCCCTGACTTGCCCAAGGCTGCAGCGATGGCAATAGACAGCCTTTCTAATATGCACTTCAACAGGTCTCTGGCAAGCTCTCCCACTCTCCCTCCTTTCCTGCAGTGGGTGTCTGCACACTACACACATGCACACTACACACGTGCACACTACATGCATGCACACTACACGCATGCACACTCACACCCCGCCATGTTCCCTGTACTGGGAAACACTGAGCAGACCTTAGTTCCAACAACCCCTCCCACCTGTCCTTAGCCTCCGCATTCTGCAGGGGTGTCCCTCCCACTCTGGGTCCCAGAGACATACGAGTGCAGTAGTGGTGATAGCGCCCCCAGGCGATGGCTGCGCTGCCGCAGATGCTGGCCAATGAGGTCACAAAGCCCTGAAAGCCATGAGCCTGGCAGCCGTCTGATCCGTAGGGCCAGCGCCTGTGGGAGACACTGGGCACCAGTGACCCCTCCCTTCCCGCTTCCCACACCTGCCCAATTTGGAGGGCGTGTTCCTGAGTGTTGGCTCTGCTCCTCCAGGAGGGCCTTATCTGTCTTTTTCCTGTGAGGAAACTGGGATCTCAGAGCTTGTCACTGGGCTCAAGTGCCAACTCTCCAGGCTTGGCAACTTTTCCTACACCGTGGTTGGATCAGATGCCTCCATCACAGGAGAGCTCATTCTTCTATTCTACAGCTGGGGAAACTGAGGCACAGAGGAACAAGTACTGAGCTGAGGTCTCGCGGCAGATGAAGGCAAAGTCAGAGGTAGACCCTAGGCCTTCCAATTCTCACATGTGGACCAGAGGTAGAAATTTCAGTTTGTGGTCAGAGGAGGAGTCTTAACTGATTCCAACCACACTGACTGGTCAGCCCTGGGCATTCATACCCAGGTGGGCTCCAGCCTCTGTCTGTAATGCCCCAAACTAGTCTGCTTAAGAAAATAATCTTATGAACCCTTTTGAAGCCTGTTGTAAGACCCTGGTTTGCCCATAAGGAGGTATTAGACAATAGTCAAAATCCTGTTTGCTTTTACAAATGCTTATTTAGGACTTTCTGGGTGCTGAGCATTGTTTTAAGCTATTTACAAATAATAAAAGTCAATACTTCCAACCACCCATATGAATTAGGTAATAACATCCAATTTACAGAAGGAGCCCAGAACTAGAAAGCCAGGATTCAGACCAGGGCTGCCTGGTTACAGAGCCCATGCTAGTAATCCCTACAGTCTGCCATCAATTTGGTCAGGTTTGAGCAACCTCTGCATCCCAGATATCAGCTGCGGTTCTTCAGGGATAATCTGGAACTCAGATTTAGCCTAGTTCAGCCTGCTCACCCTCTGCCCTGGCTCAGTTTTCTATAGGTAGGAAGAATGCCTCTGACCTGGCCGCCCAATGCCCAGAGGTCACGCCTCAGGCAGGACCCCAGAGCCCATGGACTGGGGAGGGGGCCTGTACCGGAGGAGGCTGGATGTGGCTGCAACGAGGGCATTCAGGCTGATCCCACTGTCCGCAAGAGACACGCTCAGCACCAGCAGGTGGCAGGGAGTCCGCAGCTCTGGGGTCTTGCAGAAAGAGAAGATGGTCAGGCTATTGAGGCTGAGACCGGAGAGAGCTGAAAGGAAGGGCGGGGGCTGGCATTGGGGCTCATGGGCTGGATGGAGCTTCAGCAACCTCCCCACTTCATGCTCAGCAGCCCTCCCAGTACAGTTCATCAAACACTACCGAGGTGGGCAGGTCCTCAGATATGAAAGCTCCAAGATGCACACCCTGCCCTCTACCAGCTCACAGCCTGGTGGGGACACAGACAAGGAAGGCAGCCGATGTAGTGCAGCATGGTTCATGCTACAAGCGTTCACAATCACGGACACCCACAGAGCACTTACCACGTGCCAGGCCCCGAGATAAGCACTTACACGGATCATCTCATGCAGTCTTCACTTGGATACTCTCCTTCCATTTAGAGTTGGGAAACTGAGACTCAGAAATGCTAGCTAACTTGCCCTAAGTATACAGCTAGTATAAGTATACAGCTAGTATAAGTATACAGCTAGTATAAGTTTACAGCTAGTATAAGTATACAGCTAGTATAAGTATACAGCTAGTATAAGTATACAGCTAGTAAATGGTGAGCTGGAACTCAAACTCAGGTCTTTCAGATTCCAAAATGCCTTCTCCAAGGGCTGTGGAGCAATGTCCGGGAGAGCCCTAGACGAGGAACTGATGTTAGAGGTGGGAGCTGCCCAGGACCCCAGGTAGTGAGGAAAATTGGAAGGGGGCATTCTCTGGAGGCAGAAAGACCTGATCTTGAATTTCAGCTTATTCACTCACTTGCTGCCCCTTAGGCTCTTTGAACCTTGGCCCCCACATCTAAAGCGAAGAACAGGAAATGATCCTGCCTTCAAAACTGTGAGCATTTACCTGGAGGACAGTGCATGGAAGAGCATTCCAGAAAGAGGAAACAGCATGGACAAAGACATAAAGTGGTAAAATTTCATGGCATATTTGAGGAACTGGAGGGATGTTAGATTGTAGAGTTCCCATAAAGGGGTGAAGCAGGCTAAGGCCACCAGATAATGATGTCCAGGGCCTCTGGGACTACTCTAGTGGCCATTACTCCCTCTCCACTGTCAGCTCTCATTGAGTGAGAAAATATGCTGATTATTTTCCTGGATCTGCTTTGAACAGGGTGGCATTCCCTATCAAGCTAGCTTGGGCCGGTCTAGCTCCAGGGTCGACACTGTCTCTAGTTCCGGCCTCAGGAAGTATCTTAGGGATTCTGGATTGAGGCAGTCACCTCATAGACCCAGGGTGCCCCTAGAGGTAAAACGCTTAGGGTTGTGGGAGTGGACCTGGTGGAAGTAATGGGGGTGGGGGGCAGGAGAGGGTGGGAGTGAATGAACATAAATTCCCCAGGTGCCTATCTAGGCTAGCACTTTATACCCATGATCCCATTTGACCTTCACAGCTGCCCATTTAGAATGTTAGGGCACTGACGGTCAGAGCTGAAGTGACTTGGTAACAGTCACACAGAGAGCAGGTGGCAGAGCCGTCTGTCTCCAGAGCCTTTCGAGGGCCTGATCTTATACAAGATTCTTAGCAGGATTTCCAAGGAGTGGATTAAATTTTCTCTTGGAGGGAGGGACACGAAAAGTCCTGAAGCCTGGTTCTTGGTCATCTCTGGGCAGATGTCTCCCTCTCTCTGCCTCCCTGACCCTTGCCTGGCATCTCTCTCCTGGCTCCCAGCCAGCATGCTGCATCCCACAGGTGCAGCCATCAGAAGCCACCATGGGTCCAGGCACACAGGAGCAGGCAGCCAAGAGGACATGATACCCCAGCCAGGTTTGGGGACCTCCCCCTGCCAGCTCCACGGCTGTGGCCTGGGTTCTCAGAACCCACTGGGCCCCCTCTCTAGCCCAGGTCTTGCCTGGCTCACCTTCCACCAGCAGCACCACTCCTACAGCCAGCACCTCGAGCTCGCTGAAGCCTGTGGGCAGGGCCCCGGCCTCTGCCATCCTCAGCCTCTCTGCCTGCCAGCCGCCCAGCTCTTCTATGGCTCCCCAAAGCCAGGCCCATCCTTTTAAAGGGCCATGTCACATGTTGGCACATGCATGTTCTTATGCTAGACCTTGGGCTCCTTCTTGCTGCTTCCCCCCTCTAAATCTTCCTCTTGGCCCAAGCAGAAGGCTCGCATTCATCAGCTGGACAGTGCAGCCTTTGTGAAGCCAGAGTGAAGCCCTGTCTCATTCATTTCAGCCTCACTGGGCAGGATTAAGGTCAGGGAATACAAATGGTGTGTAGCTGAGAGCCAAATTGGAAATGGTTGCATAACCAGGGGAGGGGGGTGGGGTGGGGGTTACAGCAAAAGGAGGGGTTTGAGCTGCAGCTGTTCCTGAGAACTGGATAGGAGCCAGGGCCTTCCATGTTTGCAGGTGCTGACAAGCTTTATGTGTGTGTGTGTCCACAGGCTTACATGCATGTGCTTGCAAGTAGTTGGGAAAAGATGAGGTTTGGGAAGTCACCTGCTGTCATAGAAAGAACGCTGACTGGGTCTAGAGATTGGGGTTCTGATTCTGAATCTGCCATTAACTAGCTACAAGCCCTGAAGTGGGACCTCTGGGTCTTCTTGGTTTTCTCCTTTGCAACATAAGCATCTTTTGTCAATGGCCTGTATAAGTCCTGGGTAGAAGAATATGTCTCAGATATAGACTTCAGGGCTGCACTTCCTGTCTCCAATAGAACATATGAATTACACAAGCATAATAAATTTCCCAGGACACTGGCTTGGACACAGGGGTGGCTGTCTTCTTATAAGTGGCCTCATGACCCACTAAAAGCTTTGGCTTCTGCAAATGAGGTCTTGGTACAAGTTATGCACTGGCTTGTGGTGAAATTTGCATCAGGGAACACCAACCTAATGCAACTTAACCCATTTTAAGATAAAGGAACCAAGACCCAGAGTGCTATTAGCAATACAGCTAATGTTTATGGAGGCCAGGCACTGTGCTAAAAGATCTTCTGATGATTCCTACAAACAACTCCATGAATTAGATATGATTATCCTTTCCATTTCGGATGAGGAAACTGAGACCCAGAGCAGTTAAAAATTAGCCTGAGATCATGCAGTGACGCACGGATGGAACCAGAACAAAAGCCCAATCTCCTATTCCCCAGGCTCAGGAGCTTTTCACTGGTGTCTCGTCTCTCTCTGGTCAAGCAACTTATTCTATACTGTGAATGTCCATTTCTCAGGCCTTTCCTCTTGTTGGTTCCCGCTTACATCCAAGCCTAACCACCCCTTGGGGCCTCGCTTATGGTCATGCCCTCTGGAGCCTTCTCTGCTCTTTTCTTATTTCTATCTTGTGTTGCTGCCCAGTACATATGTTTGTCTTTTTTCCGTGCCTCCAAGATGGCAAAGGACTTCATGAGAGAAGAGAAGGCAAGACAATGCGGGGGATGAATGCGGGAGTTTAGACAGACAAAAGACAGAAAGGAAAGTACCCCAGGAACAAGGAGGAAGAGGCAGAGATGTGGGAATGGGAAGGCTGGTCTTTTGGTTCAGGAAGGAAGAGGTACAAGTGGGAAGCACTGAGAGATCCCATTGGCTGAATTGAAAGAGACCAGCATCTTCTGGAGACCAACATCTTCTGGAAGCCAATCTTTGCCAAACAAGATTGGCACAGAGCTAGGCATTTTATGTATGCACTGAGGCCCCAGGTCATACTGCATTGGCCTAGGCCTGCCTAGGCTCATGGGCACAAGGGGAACCTTCTGGCAAATCTGAAGGACACAGGTAGGGTGTGCTGGACCAGAGAGCAAAGCCTAGGAGTTGAATGTGATAGCAAGGAGATAAGTCAGTTGAGTGTCTCCTGCTTGGGATAACCTGTGTGATTCAGTCTTCACAGGTGTCTTGAGCAGGTGTGCTGGGATGAGGTGGCGGAGGAGGGGAGGACAGGTAAAAACTGAAAGTGCCCTCTCTACAAACTCTGAGAGAGACTGCTCTGGGACCCTCCTTGGGGTATGATATTGTAAAGAGAGGGTGACCTGTGCCCTCACTGGGAGACACCTCTTGTCTTTGGTGGTAAAGCCCGGAAGGGCTCGGCTGAAACAGCAGTGCTCTGAAACTGGGTGTCCCTGAGTCATTCGGAGCAGGCAGCTGTTTTCCCGGCAGACTTGGATAGTTCATGAGCCCGTGGGAGACACCTCTGGGATCTCCCTGGAATATCTGATTCTTTCCACCTCCTCTGTGAACAGGTACTTGTAAGCACCAGTGAAACTGTGTACTTACTACTCGTGAGAGAGTGTCTGTTCTCATTGGCTGTCAAGGCCTGGGAAACGAGATATTTAATTTTCATGAACACTCTGGGTGGAGTAACTTTACTTCCCTTTGTCAGGTGAGAATATAGAGGCCAAGAGAGATGACGTGACTCTCCCAGAATCACAGCCTGTCAATGGAAGAGCTGGGATTTGAACCCAGGTAGCCTGGCCCCAGAGCTTTGGGTCCTTCTAATGCCTTCACCACCTTCAGAAGACTTGCTTCATCTCGTTGCTTTTTCACTACAAGAGAGCATTCGAGGAGAGAATTTCCAAATGCCCTTATTAGAGGCCAGAGTCTGTCTCCATCTTCCCTGAGCCCAGGCACCCCAGTGGGGTCTGTGCTGTGGGCAGCCCAGCTGGCTGATCCAGTAGCCGCTTGCCTCTGGGCAGCTGTGCACCTGCCTAGCTTTGCTGGGCCCTGGCCTCTCTGGGCCTCGGGCTGTTGCTATGAAAGGGGGTCCCCCACCCCCACACTCAGGACTGGGTGATTCAGAAAGCAATAAGCCGCTGAGTGCTGTGGCTGGGACTCCCGTCCCTAATCCCCGGCCTGTCCGTGTTTATCCGATGGCCTCAGGCGGGGGTGTGGGGGCCGGTAAGCAAGTGGGCAGCTGCTGGGCTTGCTGGGCTGGCAGGACGGAGCAGTCCAGGGACAGGGCCCTGCCCAGGCCAGAGAGGAGACAGGAGTCATGAGGGTGGCCGTGGGCATGCTCTGGTTCCTGGCCCTTGGGGGCCCCCCCCAGGCCCAGGGCTCCTGTCCCTCTCAGTGCAGCTGCAGCTTCCATATCCTGGGTGATGGCAGCAAGGCCAGGTACGGCACAGGGTGTGTGGGGTGGGCAGCCCAGTCCCCAGTGCTCTGCAGCCAGGCTGGGTTGGGAGGGGTTGGATGCAGGGTCCTCAGACCCTGGCAAGGTGAGACCTCCATCTCCCTGGCCCTCGAGGCCTGGAGGTCCTTGGAGGGTGGTGTGCTCTGCATTATCTTCCAGCAAGCAGGGGGTGGCTCTGTGTGGGAGGCACCAGGTACCTTTACACTGGGGGGCGGGGATGGGGTACAGGTGAGTCAGTTCAGGGAAGTCTTTCCCGAGTCCTCCTGCAGGCTCCTGGTGGAGAGGAGCCCTTCTCGAAGGTCCAGGAAGTCTCCTCCCTTGCTTCTTTCTTTTCCTCTTCTTGCTTCCTTCCATTCTGTCTTCCTTTCTGTATCTCCCCAGCTCCTTCATTCCCAGGCCTCTTCCATTCTCTCACCTGACCTTCCTGGGACGCCCAGAGTCATCCCAGGTGTATCGTACCACCCTAGCCTTCATGGGACATCTGCCTCCTCACGATCACCCCTCTTTGGGTCTCCCCTGGCCAGCCCCCAGGAGCCTCAGCCTCGACCCCCTTCTGAGCGCTCTGAAAGGCCAGGAATGTCAGTCCTCCTGCAGCACACTCCCTCCACCCCCAGCCTCCTCCTTGACTTCCCCCAGCCTCCATCCGATCCCTTAGAAGACCTCCATCATTTCCTCCCCACTTCCACGGCACGGTCCTGAGGCCACTGCGGTCTGTGGACCCCTCCTCTTCACTACCACTCATTTTCCTCTTGTCTTCAGCAGTCCTTAGACCATCTCTTCTCCAGCTTCTCCAGCTTATCCGTGGATGACCTCTGCACATCCTGACTTGATCGAGGATTTCAGCCCCTGGCTTAGGGCCTTTTCCATCGTCCTTCTGACCTTCTGGAATTCCATTCTTCCTTCCTTCCTTGTCTTAGATGGGTACTGGGGAGCCACTGATGGTTTCTGATCAGGGAAACAATGTTACCAGAGCTACCCTTTCAATGATCCCAGTAATGGCTGTCAGGTTGATTGGGCGTGAGGGGAGGCAGAGAAGGGAGAGGAGCCCCCGAGAAAAGACACTTTGTATGGCCTGAGGAACAGGAAGAGCTCCATTTTTGGCCAAATCTCTGATGCTTCAACTTATATGGACAATAAGGATCTTCTCTCCAAGGGAAGCCAGGCTGAGCCCCCTAAGCAGGTTGGAAAATAGCCTGTGGGCAAAGACAGTGTGATCAGGGTGACAAAGAGCTTCCCCCTCCCACCCACCCACCCAGCCACAGACAGCACAGGGCTCAAAGTCACGCAGCATCAGTGACGGCCCTGGAACCCAGGCACTTTGACTCCATTTCCAGAACTCTTTCCATCTGGTGATCTGCCATGGGCAGGGACCAGGGGAAAACTCCAGGCAGCAGAGTTAGTCTTAGGATGAGAAATGAAATCCCAAGGGCAGTTTCTAGGGTCCCTAATGTCAGCCAGTGCCATTCCCTCCCCTGAAGCCAGAGCTTTTACAGTCAATGCTACCTGCCTGACAGTCCCACCGCTGTTGTGCAGCAGCCCATCTGCATGGGGGGCCCTGTGAGGGGAGTGAGGCCGGGAGTTAAGCTGCGAGTTAAGCTGACGGATGCTGGTGGTGTGTGTGTTACCCAGGAAGGGCTGTGATAAGCAATTTGCTGTGACGTTACAAGAGAACACCCTCCCTCAGCAAAGTAAAGCATGATCACCTCACCCCCTCCAGTGTGATCAGGGGCTGTTGAGGTCCCAGTGGCCAAGACCACAGGTTGTGCAGTTAGACCAAGGCTCCTTCTGCATCTCAGATGCCTTTCTTGGACCTATCGCTAACCAAGGCTTCTCTGAGAATCCAGCTTTTAGGTGGGAGCAGCTTGGTCAACCTGCCCACACCCCACACTCCTGTACAGTGAGCAGAGTGCATGTACTGTGCATATGAAATTGCCTGCAAGGGCCCAGTCTGGGTGTCGGGACAGATGTGTCCCCATGCTCTTTGTGCCCAGACTGCCCCACCAGGACCTGTGCTGTTGGCCTGCATTGGGCTGTCACTGGTTTCCTTTAATTCCTCCCTTGCTTGTTTTCTCTCCAATCCAGAATATGTTTTCCTATGAACTCTCACCTATATCCAGACCTTCCTCCTTGTAACACCCAAACTGTACTATCATCCGAAAATCCTATTGCCTTAATGTGCTTTCTTCAACACCTTGTGCATCTCATGGCCCCTCGGAATCAGGAGGGATTTGAGGCACTTCCATCTTGATGCCCTTTGGTATATTAAAAAAAAAAAAAAAAAAATGAGGAAAAGCCAAAACGGTGACAAAACTCGAGGTATAATTTCACAAATGAGCCCTGTGATCACGTGTGTGCCATGCTACAACATGGGACGACCACAGGACGTGATACTTCTCCTTAGTGGCTGCTGGTGTCGCCGGTGGGAATGGGACATAACAGTTTCATGTCAGCTCTTTCAGGCCAGTGAAAACCCAATGACCCTCCTGGGACCCTGGGGTTGGTGTCCGGGTGTTGACAGGCGGTCCTGGAAGCCTCGTGAAAGAGGGTGGGGGGACGAGGCGGATCCCTGACCCAGCAGGCCCCTTGCTCTAACCCCCCCATGTGTGTGACCAGGACGGTGGTGTGCAACGACCCCGACATGACCCTGCCCCCAGCGTCTATCCCCCTGGACACCACCAGACTGTGCCTGGAGCGGACGGCCATCCGCAGGGTGCCGGCCGAGGCCTTCCGGCCGCTGGGCCGCCTGGAGCAGCTGTGGCTGCCGTACAACGCCCTGGGCGAGCTCGGCGGCCTCCTGCTGCGGGGCCTGCGGCGCCTGCGCGAGCTGCGGCTGCCCGGGAACCGCCTGGCCGCCTTCCCCTGGGCGGCGCTCAGGGACGCCCCCCAGCTGCGGCTCCTGGACCTGCAGGCCAACCGCCTGTCGGCCGTGCCGCCCGAGGCCGCGCGCTTCCTGGGCAACCTCACGTTCCTCGACCTCTCCAGCAACCAGCTGCTGAGGCTCCCGCAGGAGCTGCTGGGCACCTGGACTCACCTGAAGACCGGGCTCTTCCTCCCCGGCCACCACGCCAGGCTGGTCCTAGGTAAGACGCGACATCCTTCACCGGGAGCCTCCCTGGTGAGCCTTGGTGTCTTGAGCATTACCGGGCCTCTTGGAGTCTGGAAAGTAGAAATCATACCCGCCTGTCGGGTTTGAGTGGAAACTGAGTCAGCTCCACAAGAATGGCAGGTGCAGGAGTTCAAGCCCCAAGCCAGGTCAAATGCCAGTGTTACAAATGAGGAAACTGAGATACCAGAGGGCTTCCAAGCCACACCACCAAAAGTCGGTCGCCTGAGACTCAGTTTCCCAACTCAGAGTGTTAGCATAATACACCAGCTGGACTCTCTGTTACTTCTATCTCTTCCTGTTCCTAACAAACCAATGGCTTACAGAATGAACCAGATCTCCTTTTCTGCCCAAGGCACCTGCCTGGCCCTGAGGATGACAGGTGAGGTGTAACTCATTCTGGAAAACTGATTTGAATTATTCACCTCATACATGATTATATGCAAACACTTCAAACATTACAAAAAAGATTGTGCAGTTTATGCAAGTATGAAAACAACACATCACACCCCACATATATGTACAAGTAAATGTTAAAATAAAAAAATACTATCAATAATAAAATAAAATATTACAGAAAAGGCTAAAGACCTTCTTGTTCCCTATTTCTGTTCTAATCACTTCCCAAAAGGTTGCTACTGTTACCATGTTTATATGCAAGCTCCCCATCTTTTAAGATACATTTACATATGTGTACATATATACATACATATACATACATACATGCACACAGAAGAGTTATGTGTGTATTTTACATAAAATTTTATCATATCATCCATATTATTCAACACTAACTTTTCCACCCAGCAATATATCTTAGAGATCTTTCTAAATTACTACAAATGGATCAACTTCATTTTTTAAAACTACTGCACAATATCCCATACATAGTATAGTTATGCCACAGTTTACTTGGCCATTTTCCCTTTAATGGACTCTTAGATTGTTTCCATTACATTGTTAACACCTGTGATGTCACAGAGAGCTTCTCAGCAGTGCATCCTTACAGATGTTCCTCTAGGATAGGAAATGAGAAGTGGAATTGCTAGGCCATGTTGTGTGCATATTAGATATTTTCAAATCAATCTGATAGTTTCTAAAGTGGCTGGGCCAGTCCTCACTCTGCACTGGTAGCGTATGAGACTACCCGTGAGTGTGTCCGCTCAGCAGGTAGCTCTGAGTGCCTTCCTACTCTACGTGCTGTGGGGACATAGCAGTGAACAAAATAGACAAAAATCTGTTCACTCACAAAAATGACCAAAATGTTTAACTTTCGCCAATCTGGCAGGTGAAAGTTTCACTGTTGTTTAACTTCACCTTTGCATTAGTTATTTCGGGCCCTGTTATGATTAAATGAAAGCCAGATAGCTCACCGCCAGAGCCAGGCAATGATGAATTTTGGCTTGCGGACGTATCATTAAGTGCATTTAACTGGTGACACAAGGCAGCAGCCACTAGTGGGGTGGGGTGAGGGGGGTGGGAGGAGGAACTGGCACCCTCCCACTTGGTACTCAAAAGGATGTGAGAGACATGGCTATACAGTCAGATCTGAACGAGCCATCCCCAACCCTGTGACATTCCCCTCTTCAAATACGTCAAATACAGGTTGGCCTCTGTATCTGTGGGTTCCACATCATGGATTCAACCAACTGTGGATGGAAAATATTTGAAAAACAAATTGTGTCTCTACTGAACATGCACAGACTTTCTTTTCTTGCCATTATTTCCTAAACAATATAATGTAACAACTATCTACAGAGCATTTACACTGTGTTAGGTATTAAAAGTAACCTAGAGTTGATTTGAAGCATATGAGAGGATATGCACAGGTTATATGCAAATACTATGCCATTTTATATCAGGGACTTGAGCATCCAGGGAGTTTGGTATCCATAGGAGTCCTGGAACTAACCCCCCACAGATACTGGGGGATGACTGTATATGCAAGTAAATGTGTAGGATGTCATTGATTATTAGACACACTATCAAATTTAATAACAAGTCTTTGGGGGATAAAAAGGACATCATTATTAAATGTATTCATTTTGCATTTCAGAAATGCAAACTTATAAAAAAGAATTGTTCCTTAGAATTGAGGACACATGGTGCCCTTCTGTAAGTGTCTTTGATGGGGAGAGCAGTGGCCTGCTTTCAGCTCTATAAAGATGTTCACTTTTAGAGAAGAGAGGACTCGGGGTGTATCATAGGATTTGATTTTCTGGCTTCCTCACCCTCCTCCTTACACACATTATGCCAAAGGGACGATGGCTCAGAGCAGCCACCCTCCTTGCTGGGATGATGCTGAAAATGTCACTTATATTGGGAGGATGGGGGTCAAGGGTCATGGGTCAGTGAAACATTTCCAGAAATTGGTTTTGCATATTGTAGTTATTACTAAATACTGCCTGGCTAGTGGCGTAGAACGCTAGGTCCAAGAACGGCAGCAGTAATTGCCAATTTTGAGGGTATGCTGTATGGTCTACCCAGTGCTTAATATGATTTATCTTTCTTTATACTTGTAGCAACCGTGAGAGGAAAGTAATGCTATCATTCACGATGAAGAACCAGGTTTAAGGTTATACAGCTAGCAAGGCAAGGAGCTGGGGCTGGAAGCCAGTTCTGCTGACTCTGAGTTGGGGACCTACGTCACCTTCCCTGAGGGGAAGGGGGCCAGACCTGGGTGCGTGACTGCGGACTCACTACATCTGCGTATTTGGGGCTTACCTCTTGCCTTCTCCGTCATCCCCACAGGGCTTCAGGACAACCCCTGGGTGTGTGACTGCCGACTCTATGACCTGGTCCATTTCCTGGATGGCTGGGCCCCAAACTTGACCTTCATTGAGAACAGGCTGAGGTGCGCCAGCCCTCGAAGCCTGGCTGGTGTGGCCTTCAGCCAGCTGGAACTGAGGAAGTGCCAGGGCCCAGCGCTCCATCCAGGGGTGTCCAGCATCAGGTCTCCTTTGGGCAGCACAGCACTGCTACGTTGCGGAGCCACCGGGGTCCCTGGGCCTGAGATGAGCTGGAAGAGGGCCAATGGGAGCCCACTCAATGGCACAGGTGTGTGAACCACAGGGACCGGGGTGGTGGGCCAGGGGTGGACAGGGTCAGTGGGGAAGAGGTCTGAGCAAGGCTGGGCGCCCATCTGTTTGAGTGGAGTTGGATGGGATCTGCCCAGAGGCAGGGGACAGGGGAGCAGTGCGTTTAATGAGGATGATGGCTCTTGACCTGTCCTGTTGAATTCCACCAGCCACTCCATCAGAGGCTGGGGGCCCACCCTGAGAGGAACAAAAAACTGATTTTTTGATAGAAGACACTCTGTTAGTATATTTAATAATTATAGTAAGTTTCCCAGTTGTAAATATTAAGCCAGTAATGCCAGGAATAATTAATTAAATGAGTTACCATCTATTGAACTCTTCATGTGGGTTTAGCCTTGTGCTAAGTGAAATATGTGCATAATGTCATTGACTTTTGAAGAGCAACCTGATTATCCTCCTTGCTTTGCATATAAGTAACCTGAGGCTCTGAGAAGCTAAATGCTTGGCCTACATCACACAGCGCATACTAGGAGGAACTGGGATTCCAACATGCTCTAGCTGACTGCACAGTGTGTGCTCTGCTGTGCTGTGTGGGCAGAGTGGCTCATCTCTGTCGTGGCGGGTACTGGGAGGCATTTGCAGGAGTCATGGCCACCATGGGCAGCAAGGGGGTTGAGGAGGAATGATTTCTTAGCTTCCGACCAGAAACCCCATATCCCTCCCAGCTCTCTTCTGTGTCTCCCTCAATTGGTGGACAACCGCTGCTCTAGGACAGCAGGTTTGAAATCAATTTACAAGCAAAATTGTACAAGAAGCTCCGCTGTGGAAGACGAGGAGGTGAAGATGCTTCGAGTGGATGGCAGAGGGTCTGGGCAGGGGTGGGCAAGGCACTGCCAGCTGGGCCTCTGCCTCAGGTTCACCCCCGACCTGCTTACCCCCAGCGCACCTGCCTACTGTACCTGAGGGGATCACCTCTGCAGAACTCCAGGGACCTGGACAACATGGTTGAACATCTCAGATTCAGAAGGCAAATCATTCTTAGGCTATGCCTGGAGATCCAGGGGATCTTCTAATTTGGGCCCAGGTGACCTTGATCCCCTTGGCTAGTCTAAGAAAAGTCGAATAAGTGCTAGTGTTTTCTTGGGATGACAGAATTTTCAGCAGAGGGTGCACAGCTTGGGGGCTGTGAAGTTGGCCCTGGAAGGGAGCGTGGGGCAGATGGGTGCATTCATTCTCCCACATATGCCTCTTTCTCTCCAGTGCACCAGGAAGTGTCCAGTGACGGCACGAACTGGTCTCTGCTGAGCCTGCCTGCGGTGTCCCACCTGGACTCTGGAGACTATGTCTGCCAGGCCAAGAACTTCCTGGGAGCATCCAAGACTCTCGTCACCCTTATTGTCACTGAGCCTCAGACTTCCACAGGACACAGTGGGAACCCAGGGGCACTCTGGGCAAGGACAGGCGAGAGGGTGGAAGCTGCTGCTTACAACAACAAGCTGGTGGCTAGGCATGTCCCCCATATTCCTGAGCCTGCTGTCCTGGTCACTGGGCCCTCTGAGCCCAGCACAAAGGAAGAGCTGACCCTCCAGCACTTCCAGCTGGGTGTCCCAGGAGGGGTCTCAGAAGGACAGGCGGGACCCCAGGAGGACCAAGTGGTGAAGGCTCTCAAGGTGGTGGGGGACACTTACCACAGCGTGTCCTTGGTGTGGAAGGCCCCCCAGGCCAGAAACACAACTGCCTTCAGTGTCCTCTATGCAGTCTTTGGGCAGCACAACATGCAGCGGGTGATTGTGCAGCCTGGGAAGACCAGCGTCACCATTGATGGACTGGTGCCTAAGACCAAGTATGTGGCATGCGTCTGTGTGCGGGGCCTGGTGCCCCGGAAGGAGCAGTGCATCATCTTCTCCACTGACGAGGTGGTGGATGCTGAGGACACCCAGCGGCTCATCAATGTGGTGGTGATCAGCGTGGCCGCTGTCATTGCTGTGCCTCTCACAATGCTCGTCTGCTGTGACGCTCTCCAGAGGCGCTGTCGCAAGTGCTGCACCGCGGGCTCCACCGAGGCCTCGGCCGCCTATGTCAACCTGGAGAGGCTGGGCCACAGCGAGGATGGCTCGGAGGAGCTGTCCCAGCACAGCCTTGGCGAGGGCGACAGGCTCCTCTCAGCCCGTTCCAGCCTGGACTCTCAGGCTTTGGGGATCCAGGGGGGCAGACGGATCAATGAGTACTTCTGCTGAGCGGTGTGCTTCCCCCAACTCAGTCACCTGCCCTCGTCCACTCTCCCCTTTCAACTTTCACACACTCACTCTGACACCCAAATACATGCCCACTTATCCGCGTGGGCACCTGCTTACTCATGCATACACACACCAGCAACAGCAGCAACTGCCAACACTTATTAAACACTCACTGTGTGCCAGGAAGTGTTTGTTCTAAGTGCTCTATGTGCATGAACTCATTGAAATTCCTATAACGACTACTTGCAGCAGGCACCACTCACTATTCTTCACATTTTCTTGGAGAAGAAACAGGGGTAGGGGGTGGTAAGTAACTTGCCTGTATCAGTCAGGTTTTGCTGCTTAACAAATACAAGGAAAATCTCCGTGGTCTGTAGCAACAAACAGCTATTTTCACACTCCTGGGTCTGTGGGTGGACTGGGGTGGCTCTGCTCAGCATGGCCCACTTGGGGCCGGGGCTGGGGAATAGCCATGGCTACCCGCAGCAGGCTTCTGTCATGGTGAGGTCGGATGACATCAGAGGAATGAGCGAAATCATGCAATGCCTCTTAAGTTCTTAGTTCAGAATGGGCGCACTGCCACTATCTGCCAAAGCAAGTCTCATGGCCAAACCCAACTTTAACAGGGCAAGTGAGGACACTTTTCCTGTGGAGGTGATGGTGGGGCAGGAAATATTTGCTGAACAGTGATCTCAGCTACCACACTGCCCGTGATTACACAGCTAGGCCGTGGCAGCTCTGGAGTTTGGACCAGGCCGTTGGGCTCCACAGTCCTTACCACTCTCCTATTGCATCTTAATTACATGTGTGCTAACTCACAGGCACTCACACACACAGGCTCTCTGCACTTCAGTTGTACTTGCAGTAACACACACACACACACACACACACACACACAGACACACCCCACTCATACACACTGAGCCCCCACTGATTTCTAACATTTACTCTCTGGGTGCTCTCCTGCCTAGAGACAATCATTTGATTTTTAATAAATTCTAGAGGTTTGGGTGATGCTCAAGAAACCACTTCTTATTTGCTCTCAGAATGTCAGGATAGAGGGATCTGAGAGACCCTCTTCAGCAGTGACCCACTGTCCATGACCTGTCTGGCACACAGGTCACCTCTGCCCCTGAGTAGCAGCCTTTGTGATTCTTACTGAAACTTACCTGGGTTCCTGAGGGTGTCTCTGAGCCTTTCTGTTCTCTCAGTAAGTCACTTGAAAGGAAGATTCCTGTTCAGTTTTGCTTAAAACTGGGAAACCACTGAGATGTCGTCTCTGTGCACAGGAGAAAGTGAATGATCCCGGGTGAAGACTCGATTTGTTCCTTGTCTACAGGGCTGGGCTCTAGTGAGCTGAGCATCCAGGGTGCCTGGTGCCAAGTCCTTTGGGTAACAGCTGAGAAAATTTTGGGACAGCAAGTGATCGAAGGAAATTATTTTGCTAGGATTATGCAAGGCAGTCCATATCATGTTGAACATTTACTAGCACAAACCAGTGTGATACTGTGATTTCTAAAGTTACAGTACTCTCCCTCGCAGTTACAAAAGACCTTATAATGTATTTCCCCCAGGTTTTGTCTCATTTGATACTGAAGACAACCCATTTTGGAGGCTGGGCTATTTGATTTTACAGATGAGAAAACTGAGGACCAAAGAGTTGACTGATTTGTACAGAAGTGTGATGGATTGTCTTTTGGAATCCAGGTATTTGACAACTGTCTGGCCAGCCTGAGGATCTTTATTCATTCAATCTTGATCTCTGCAATGTGGTTCTCAGCAGGCTCATTACAGAAATGAATTATTTGAGCCACTAAAACCTGTGATCAGAACCACGAGAACAACTATGCTCCTGAGAATGGAGTTCCTATATTTGCATATTTTCTGCTATTACCTGGAGGATGCAACTGGCTATCACTGTGGCCATAGCCACTGGTAAGAGAAGTTATTTGGTTGGAAGATGACAAAGACACTGTTTACATCAGGGGTTAGCAAAATTTTTATGTAAAGAAAGCCAAATAGTAAATATTATAGGCTCTGTCACTACTGCTCAACTCTGCTGATGGAATGCAAAAGCTGCCAGAGACAATATGTAAGTTAATGGGCATGGATGGATTCCAACAAAATGTTATTTACAAAAACAGGTGACAGACTGGATTTGGCCTGCAGGCTGTAGTTTGCCAATCCCTTATCTAGATTTGTAAAGGTATTTTCTGCTGGATCTCTGGAGACCTGAGACTCAGTTCTGATTGTTTGATACCTGAGAGTGACAGACAACCCCCATATTAGAGCAAATATAAGTGCTATCGATGAAAACAGCCATCTTTTGAAATGATTAACATGCTGTCTTTAAATGATTGTCTGAGCCAGTCAAGATTGAACAATTACTGACCTAAAGACAACTAATGTACAGCCAGTTTTACTGAACCTTGTGTGAACAAAAGTCAGGAACTTGAAAGCAGAAATTTGTTAGCATTATTATTATTATCATTTTTTAATATTGACTGAAAAAGAGAAAAAGAGAAATAGAGAAAGAGAAGATTCAAACTTTCCAGTGGTTCATATGGCCTATCTTTGTGGTCTGGATGGAAAGACCTCCAAGGTGGTCAGTCTTCCAATACCCATCTGTCAACTTTCGATTTGTGTTCTGTCTTCCCTGGTTTGCTCTTGTAGAGAAGAATCATCCTGGATTGTGCTCATGAACATTCAAGTAACTGAATTTCCATTGTAAAAAATAAAATGGTGTCTGTTTTTTATATTAGTCTTTTGGTACATGAGTCTAGTTAGTAAAGAGTCAGTCCCTCAAAATCAAATGTCTCTGAGCGTCCTGGCAAAAGAATTTCTGATCTTCCAGTGCTGAAGACCAGCCTGGACTCTGGTGATCCTGCAGCACGCTGCCTTTGAAAATTTAGTCTGGAGATTGTTGGGAATCACGACATCTTCATCACGTCTTTTTCTGCTACAACATCATTATATTCCTGTTGACTAGATGGAGGGTATGCCTAATGTCACTTATCTGCAGTTGCCTGTCTAAGTTGCAGGACACAACAAGGTAAAAACAGAAATTGTGTCCTAGAAAGTGGATTGGGCTATCAAACCTAGGCTATCAATCGAGGAACTCAGTGAGTTTTTGTTTTAAAAATTGTATCATTTAGTTAAAACAAAAATGAACTTACAGGTACTTGGGCATATTTTATTTAATTGCGAGGGCATTGTAGTCAGCATAGGTTAGGCTTCTGCTGTGATAACAGTTCCCAAATGTCAGTGGCTTAACACATGAAAGTTGGTACCTGCTCTCACAAAGTGTACTCGAGTCAGTGAAAAACACGGGTAGAGGGAGGGCTGTCCTTCACATATTTACTCGAGGACTAATGAAAACTCTACCAACTGGAATGTCAAAGATTTCAGAACAAGGAGAAAGAGAATCATGTAGGGGCTTTTCAAACATTGTTTCCTCTAGCATTTCATTAGCCAGAACATGAGTCACATGGCTCACCTTTTCCAAGGGACTTGGAAATGTAGTCTTCTGTGTGTCTACCACAGGCATACCACATACACAGCATGGGTAGCCAAAGGAGCCCTCTCAGATGTGGTTGGCAGCAGATGAAGGGGTGAGAAAGCCTCCAACTTGAGAAAAAGGAATGGCAGCCTGTCTTCTCCTTGGTAAGTTGCCCAGTTCTCTATCTTAGTTATCCCAAAGTTCCACTAATATTGGGGGGAGGTAGGGGGAGTGAATGGTGTTTTCCAATTGAATACATAGGATACTCTCTTATTAAGATTCTATTAAGACGAGTGGGAGAGCTTTCTTCCAGCAGCTATTTACATCTATTTCATAAGCATAGAGTAACTTCTCCCTCATGACTTTCTCTCTACCGAAAACTCTAAGAGCCAAACTCCTAGAAGCATCCTACAGGAGGGGAGATGGGGTTGCAATCTTCTCTGACCCCCTCCCCTTTGTTGTTAGGATCTCTTGAGTTTATGGGCCACACTTAACCACATGTTGTTCAAGGTCAATGGCATGACCCAAGCTAACTTTAATTGTCTTAGTCTCCTGTCTTAACTCCCACCATAGCTACCCCCTGTTCCTAAAATGTAAACCAAATAAGTAAACCAGAGGATGAGGAGATCAGGAGGGGGGAAGGGGAGGTGGAGAAGTGGGCTGGATGATTCCAGAGATGGCGTGACAGTGTGTGTTCTTCACAGACTCTCAGCAAATCTCTGCAAAGGTGGGCTGAGCTGGATTCATTTGAAGAGGCTGGCGTGGGATGGACAGAAGTGATACTGTAGGGAAGGAGGACTCTTTAGGCTTTTATATTTTGGGGTAAGGGGAGAGAAAGGAATTCACTGATGGTTTGTGAGACCCATGATTGACACATATTTCCATGAAGCAAGCTTGACAAAGTCTTGGCAATCCTGATGAGGGATTAGCATGAGACTTGCCCGTCAGAGTTGTTCCCCACCAGGTCAAACTGGCCAGGCCCTGATGCCCTCAACCATCTCCAGTCACTGCATGTGGGCTGCCTTGGAAGGGGCATGACCTTGTGCAAGCATTGCTTGCAGCTAAGCATCAACTCATTCTTTGAAGGGGGGTCTAGGCAGCATTTCTCCATGTCTGCTACAGACTTTGCAACCATAAGCACTCTCTCCTTGTTTGGGATTTTTACCTCTAGAAGAACTGCAGAGATCTAGCCAGACTGTAGAGTTAGGCTCTCTGGAAACTCCACAAGTATATCTAGCTTGGTGAAGGCCTGGAGTGTAATCAGCTTAGTTGATGACCCATTTCTCCCCTCACTGGTTAGCTACTAAGCGGATTTCCTTCACTGAGGCCTTTGGTAGGGTATAATGTATATCATGAGTCTTACCGGAACCCATGAAATTTCAACGTTCATCTAAAAGTGTCCCAGTTAACAGAGAAGTAGACTTTTCTGCTCTTCAAGAGTCTGTTGTGTGAGAGGTGAATTATTGGGCACCTACTATATGCTAAGTTCTTTATTTGATATAGTCTCAAAATTTCCTAGAAACACTATAAAGTGTTTATCAATATTCTCACTTTCTGAGGAAAAACAGAGACTCACAGAGATTAAATGATATTCCAAAGATCTCAAGACTGAAAAGCATGAACAAGAGAGAAAACTCCATGGGACAGGGTCTATAACAGCCCCCTCCCCACTTCCTTTCATTTGGCAAGAGTGTAACTTACAGCAGACGACCTATAGATATATGTTAAATAAATGAGAGTAAGAGAGCAAATATCCCAAATCACATATATCCCATTTTAAAATGTAGGTATTTTATTTACATCATGTGAAAATACACAGCATTCAGGAAAAATTTCGAGGTCCAAGAAAAAGAAGGAAAACTGGTTTAATCAGAAAACACCATCCTGTGTTGAAACTGCACCATGATGTTCTTTGACTCAGGTCACCCAAGCTGCAGATGCAATAAAAATGTGACTACTCCACCTGAGGTGTTGGGGAGAGAACACATGATAGGAATGATCACAGCATTACTTTCTTACTCATCATCTGCTTTCACTTTGAGAAAATGTTTGGAAATTCTAGGTTTCAGAAGCTGATTGTGAGTGATGAAGTATGAGATGGATTCTGGCCAAATCTCCTGAGCCGTGATGCTCAGAATATCATCCCTTGCCTGTATCTCAGACTTTTTTGTGAGAGACTGAGGGAAAGTAGGACCAGTATGGAATTGGACATATGACTTAGAGTTTACTTTCCAGATTCAATAACCAGACAAAGGATGAATTTTTTGAGCTTAGTTAAGAGACATAGCTCCCTCTTCTTGGGTTCTGACTGAGCCTGGGATCTGGGCCATAGCAGATCTCAGAGCACCAGGGGTTTTGCTGCTACTGCGCTGACCTACATCCCCATGGATTACCAATAATAGGATTTGCTACTCAGAAGCTGGGACTACACTTATTCAAAACTCACAAGGTAGTGTCTTGCAGAGGAATATGGCCTCAGTTTTTCAGTATTTTCTGCTAGTTGTGGTCTTTCTGGATACACACGCAGCTCAGCCTTTCTGTCTGCCAGGATGTACCTGCTCAGAAGAGAGTTTTGGCAGGTGCGCTGTGCTGGCAAGATGCCAGAGGGTTATAAGGGGTGGGATTTTGGGGGGAATGATGTGGAGTGGAAGCTGGCCTAGAATTGGCAGTAAATCAGCAACTAGACTCGTTCTAGTTGGTGCTGGACTTTGGTGAACTGTGCGTTTTTACCAGAATGGGTCTAACCCTTTTATTTCAAGTGAATATTTTTTCTTCTAATTCACGTGTCTAATTCCAGGATAGCCTGATGCTACTCCCCAGTTCCATGATGTCTATCTTAAATAATTTCTGGTTTCTTGTACAGGACTCTACAGTGCATGTCTATCTCTTTGGAAAAGATCCCAGGGAACCTTCCTGAAGAGTTCAAGAAAGTTAGAATTGAAAACTCACCCTTATTTGAACTGCCCCGAGGGTCTTTCTTCAACATGAGCACCTTGGAGTACCTTTGGCTCAACTTTAACAATGTCACTGTGATCCACCCAGGAGCCCTGGAGCACCTGCCTGAACTAAAAGAGCTGAGACTGGAGGGGAACCAACTCCGTTCAGTACCATGGACAGCGTTCCGCGTCACCCCTCTCCTGAGGGTCTTGGATCTCAAACACAACAAGATTGACGTCCTCCCGGAGCTGGCTCTTCAGTTTCTGGTCAACCTGACCTACCTTGACCTTTCCTCCAATAGGCTTACTGTTGTATCCAAGAGTGTCTTCTTGAACTGGCTGACCTACCAGAAACGCCAGCAGCCTGGCTGTGGGGCTGAAATTCTCTCTAGCCTGGTGTTGGCACTGCACAACAATCCCTGGGTATGTGACTGTCGCCTAAGAGCGCTCGTCCAGTTTGTCAAGTCCATTAACCTGTCAGTCATCCTGGTGAATTCCTACCTCATATGCCAGGGCCCTCTCTCCAAGGCAGGACAGCTTTTTCATGAAACTAAACTTAGTGTTTGCATGAAGCCACAGATCTCAACCCCCAGTGCCAATGTCACAGTCCAGGTGGGACAGAATGTGACCCTGCGATGCTTGGCACAGGCCAGCCCCTCACCAGCCATTGCATGGACCTATCCCCTGAGCATGTGGAGAGAATTTGATGGTAAGCCACATGCACCCTGTCAGCATATCTGGGGGGAACGGAGAGGCCTCAGTAAACCTACCCTCATTACAGAGGCTCTGAACTGGGTCGACCATGAAGAATGGGTGCAGGTAAGATTGGGATAGGCCTGAATTATATATATACATTCACGAGAACAGAAAAAATTCCAAGATATTGTTCCACTATTAGCATTATTTTAAATGGTTGCATGTGGATCTCTCTAGGACATATAAATATATGTAAATACATGTATTGGGGATGATTTAACATATTGTATAAATATTATAGAATTGTATATGAACAAATATATTCTTTGAGAGTCTTCTAGATGAAAAACACTATACTGTGTGTTTTAGAACTCTAGAATTTCCAACTAGGACCAGTTCTAGAAATGATCTATTACTTATTTCCTAAGCTTGCCTGAGCAGAATCACATGAGGTGCTTGTTTAAAATAAAATTTCCAAGCCCTTACCCTGGCTTGAGATTCAAATTCAGTGAATCTAGTTAGGGCCTGAGAATGTATATTTTAGTGAGTGTTCCTTACCCTCTCACAGCTCAGCAGCTAATCCTTACAATCAGGCAAGGTTGGGAAGTCCTGAATATTGACTGAATTTTTCAGGTACCACTGTGTTGATCAGACCTTACTAGCTTGAAGTTGTAGTAATGGGGCCCAGGGAGAGGAAGAGACCTTCATGGTCCCCAGAATTATAATTCAAACTTGCCTTTCTTTTCCTGGAGCTCTGTGCTCTGTGTTTATACCTCAGCTGGAATCACATTTAATGCCACTCCGTAAGGTTGGACATGTCACAAAGCCAGGGATGGCCTCCCCAGTGGAGAATCTCTGTGGATTACCATATCTTCCCCTGTGCTCTGTCTAGAAGACATCTAGAAATATCTGGTTAAAATTTGCAAAATGCAGTCAGATGTCCAGATATTTGTTATATGTGGTGATAAACCTCTGGATGGTTAAAACAGTACCCAATTAACTGAGTTTTTTTTTTCTTTTTTTACTTTTGCCATCATTTTTATCACACCTTATTGGCTTGAGGCTAAATATCAATGAAGGAGAAAAACCAGGAAATGCATCCAGACATTGTCTTTCGTGATGCTGTGTAATCACTCTTCGGCACTGTGTTGTATTTACTCTGTCAGTCATAATGAAAGGTGAGACTTACTGAACACTCGTTATCAAACTTATAGGGTGAATGCTACTATTATTACATTTTATTGGCAAGGAAATTGATGCTGAGAGAATTTAAGCAACTTGCCCAGGACCATATACATATGGAATAGGTATAGGATACCCAGACGTTTGGATCCAGGCTGTGAGGCACTGCACACAGTACAGTGGGAGCTAAGAAGTCACTTCCTGAAGCTCACACTATCATGTAATCACACAGTTGAGAGGAACCTCCTGGAAGCCATGGTTCAGCAAGGCCATAGTGGTTTGGTGTGAGCGGCTGGTGAAGTTGAAGGGGTGTGGTCTTCACAGTTAGGACTGGGTTCCAGATCAGCTGCTGCTTCTGGACAACTCTCACTATGGGCAAGTTGACTGATTGCTCCAATCCTCAACATTCTATGGGTAATATTTGGGTACTTACTTTACAGCATTGCTGGCAGGCAAACACCTGGGACCAGGTACGAGATTAACCAGGTATGAGTGATAACAAGTAGTTATCACTACATCTTAACAAAAAACTGGCATTGCTGGATGCTCTCCAGCTGCCTGTAAGAGAAATACACAGCTGTTTTGCTCTTCTTTCTATACAGTGTTGACCTCTTCTACTGCAGAAGATGCTGCTGTGTCTGAGCTGACCATACCTGCTGCGCATCTGGTAGACAGTGGTAATTACACCTGTGTGGCCTCCAACTCCATTGGCAGGAGCACCCTGGTCATCTCCCTCCACGTCCAGCTTGCCCAGGCTCTGACTGCACCCCATTCTCTTTCTGGCCCCTTGGAGAGCAATGCCTATGTTGACCTGCGGGTCGTCAGGCAGACAATGCATGGGATCTTGCTGGAGTGGCTTGCAGTGGCCAACAGCCCCGAGGAGGAGTGGTTCACCCTGTACATTGTGTCAGATGAAGCCCTCAGGAAGGAGGTGGTTCACATTGGCCCCGGAATCAATACATATGCTGTGGATGACCTCCTTCCCAGCACGAAATATGAGGCATGCCTCAGCCTGGGAGGCCAGCCCCCACGCCGGGGTCAGTGTGTGGTCTTTGTGACAGGCAGAGATGGCGGTGGGCTGGAGGGTCGCGAGCGACTTCTGCACATCACAGTGGTCCTGTGTGTCGTGCTGCTTGCAGTGCCCATGGGAGCCTACGTCTGGGCAGCCCAGGGCCCCTGCAGCTGCAGCAAGTGGGGCCTGTGCTGCTGTCCTCATCATAGGAAAACCCCCAGGTGCCCCCCTGTATCCCTGCAGGGAAGGGACAGCTCCTTTAGAGACCATCGAGCTGTCTGTGAGGACAGTGAGGGGCACAGAGACACTGAGGAGGATGAGGAGAAAGAAGAGGGAGAGAGCTGGTAAACAGCCCAGGCCACAAGTGGAAATGGTGAGGGACCCTAGTCCCTGAAACCAACCCCCCATGGCAGCTTAACTTGGCTCAACCCAACTATTCAACAGGTATCTACTCAGCCCGTACTGTGTCTCAGGCACCGAACTGAACACTCGGGGTTCCACAGTGAAAGGGGGACACAGTCCTTACCTTCATGGATCTAACGCCAATGGAGATTTGTCCTACAAAATTAATCATTTTATTACACACATGGCTAGAAGTTAATAAATGTTGCTCTTTGCATATACATAGCCCAACAACACAGGACATTTCATATATCTTTTCCTATTAGAGGAACGTAGAATTCTACTCCTTTTTATAGGTAAAGAAACAAGCCTGGACAGTTCAATGATTTGTCCAACATCATTCATCTGAAAACACCACTCAAAAGAGGTTCTAATCCCATAGTTTCCTTAAATGTCTGCTTTGCAGGATTATTGTGTCTCCCATTGTTCAGAAAGTGTTAATGTTGCTCTTTATGTCAAATTCCTAATGAGATCACATAAGTTGGATGTTCCAAAGAGCTGCCCTTTGGGGCAATGAGAGCCTACTGAGTGACACGAGTGTCTTTTTGTGGGTGTCTGAGCCCCTGTGAGCAGCCCTCAATGCTTCTGAGCAGCCTGGTGCCATCAGCACTGAAGAACGGGCTTGGCTGCAGCCCAGGGTTCAGGCTCCATGACTGCATAAAAGCAGAGTTTTGTGGGCCATTCCCAGAAGGAAAAGAATCTATACAAAATCATATGATTCTGTCTGTCTCTCTGTCTCTCTATCTCTCTCTCTATCTCTCTATCTATCTAATCTATCTATCTATCTATCTATCTATCTATCTATCTATCTATCTATCTATCTATCTATCTATCTATCTATCTATCTATCTATCAATCATCTACCTACCTACCTACCTACCTACCTTCCTGTCTATCTGTATACCTCCCTATCTATCTATATTTTTGTAAAGAGGAGACCACGCTGTCCTGATTCTCATCTACTCTCATAAGATTATGAGCTTTGGGTTTATTTTTTTCCAATGTCTCCAGCACCTTAGTGCTGAGCATGACAAATGTCTGTTGTATGAATGAGGGAAGAACACCTGCTCCTTTGCCCTAGTCAATGGTCCGAGCCCTCCTGTGGAATCCATGAGAGGTGGTTGTTTCCTCCTAGCAGGGCTCACGTGGAGTGGAAGGGCTCCAGGAACCCCAGAGACAGCTCGTTGTCCCTCTGGGCAGCCCTGCTGGTGGAGACGTGGGATTTAAACCACATCTGTCTCTCCGCAGCTTCTCACACTGGCCACAGGGAAATCCCGTGAAGCATGGAAGTACAAGCTGGCCTCCTTGTGACATCCCCAGGCACATTCTCACCCTCCTTCCCACCTGCCTTCCCAATTCCGTCTCACCCTTCTAGCCCATCTCAAGTATATCACGTCCTCCATGGAGACTTCCTTGACTCTGGGGAGAAGAAGTAATGCACCGAGGGGGATAGTGCAGTGTTTGTGTTCATCGTGAGCCCTTTGGGGGCAGAGACCGACCTTCCTCACTGTGGCCACTGCCGTAGTCCAATACCTGGACTATGTTGATAATCAATGTTGGTTACAATAAGTTTTTAAAAACTGAGAGCAGCTCTCATATTCAGACCAATTGTCCTCTCATTATTTCATGTTCTTCTCATTTATTTTCTTTTGGACATTAGAAGAAACAACTTTTTAATGGAAATTTTGAGTTATACCCAAAGTAGAGAGAACCTCATTCCTCCCCTCCAGTCAGCTTTAACAAGTTTTAACACTTTCCAGTCTTACTTCATCTGGTTCTTGCTCTCAACTTAAAAAAAAAAAAAAAAAACTGGAGTATTTTAAAGAAAGTATAAAGCTGTGCACCACTTTACCTGCAAATTATTTTAGTTTGATCTCTAACAGACGAAATTTTAAAAAACATAACCATATGCTATGATATTCCTAAGAACATTCAAAAAGTTCATGGAAAGTTTCATATTATATTTTAATTTTATTTTTCCATGAACTTTTTATATTATATGTACATATATACATGTTTAGATACGCACATGTGTATGACACACTTATGTAATGTGGTAGATAATTTGTTTATGCAAAATTTCCTGTGATAAATTTTTGAAGGAAAGTGGTTGGAGCAAAGCAGGGACTTGACTCTGTGTGGCCTCTGCGTGCTTCCTGCCATAGGACCAAGGATGGTCTATAGGTCTTGGAGGGTGCACCCATTGTGAGGTGGCCTGGGGCTACCGTGAAGGTGAGAGTGGACGTTCTGACCCTCACTTCCAGCATTGGAAGCACGGTGGTGGGCGGGGCAGTGGTCAGCTGCTTCTGTCAACATGGACATTTACAAAGAAGGGATATGGTCTAGAGAGGGTTTCTGGGAATTTGATACTTTTTGAGACCCTTGGGCTGCCCCTTGAAAAATCCTAGATTCACATTACTCGGATCAAGTAGGCAGTATGACGATGGGGACAAGAGCATAGACTCTGGAACCCAGTTTCCTGGGCTTAAACTTTGGCTTTGCTTCTTACTGGCCTTGTGACATCAGGCAAGTTACTCTATTTTTCTGTGCCTTAGTTTTCTCACCTGTAAAATGGGGATCAAATAGTACCTATCTCATAGGGTTACTGATGATTAGATGCAAACTTGTATGAGTTTTTTACATGTAAAGCTCTCGGAACAATGCCTGGCACACAGTAAGTCCTCAGTAAATGTCACGATAATAAATGCTACCATCACTTGAGGCATCTGTGTCACTTTGTGCTTTTCCTGAATGTTGTGACTCAGCATACAGACAGACCATATGGAATGTCAGATCTTATTAGGGTTACATATGTGTGTATATTTATAAACATACATAGATTGGCGTGCTGTCTGGGTTAATATCCTTCACATATTCTGCTTAAATCATGTTTAAAAGATGCTGTAGTTTTAGCTTAAGTTGCTATGTTTTGGGGAAGCTTATCTATTAAGAGTTTAGACCCCGTGACTTTAAGGCAAGTGCCTTCGATTCAGGAGATAGTTGTAGGCAGGGCTACTTGCTTTTTGAATGAAGCCACCTCGAGTCCCACACCTCTGCCAGTAGGGGCTAGAGAGGGATTTCATTCTTTTTGTCCTGCTGTCTTGTTAGAGTCTGTAAACCTGAAACCTAGAGGAGGGCCCTGCACAGACGTTATATTCGGAGCATGTGCCACCACAAGAATGAATGAGTAAGTTATTACATAATGAATAAAGGACTGAGTCTCATTCAACAACGGAGGGGCATGTGCATGATTTCATAATCATGAAAACATCAGCATGTCCCTACTCTGTTGATCAAAATATGGTAGCTTAAGCCAGGACCACCTCATTTTGGAAATGAAGCCCTTCCACCTCCACCCCCAAGTTATTTCTAAGTCTCCTAATGGATCCTCCATGTGTCCACACACCAGCCTGCCTGCCTTGGTCCTCGTGAAGCATTTTCTTCATTCTCCCTGTCCATCCTTCCATGGCCAGAGCCCTTGAAGACTGTCACAGAAGTGTCACTGCCTGTCAACAGATGCCAACACCCACGTTAGGGGCACCGGCCCTAGGTTACCCTGAATCTTCTAGTCCTCAGAGAGACTGAGTTCCTGAAGTCCTTGGAGGAGGAGGGGACTATATCTCCTTCCCAACTCTTGCCACACTTTGCCAGAGCTGGACTCAGAGGGAGAGCTGCTTCAGAACAGAATCCCACAGTTTCTCTTAGGAACATCAGTCCCACAGGGTCTCTCAAGGACATCTCATTGTTCCTAACTCTCTAGGAGTGTAGATGCCCAAGTGCAGGCTGCACAGGTCATAGCATCTGCCCTGCCTTCCGCTCTTCTGCTAGTACAGAGTAAAAGCTTCCAGGCCTATCACTGGGTGGAAACATCCTGAAGACGTCCTCTCCTCCAAGACACGGTGCTCTAGTATGTGGGCCATGGTCAGCCGTCCTCAAATGCCCTCTTGTACAACTAAGAATAGCAACTATCTTCTCAGCTTGGATCAGTAGGTACAAAGCTGTTGCTGGGTGCTTTACATATATTAGCTCCTGTTATCCTCACAGAAACAGTTCTTTGCACCCTATATTGATGAGGACAGTGAGGCCCATAGAGACTTGGTCTCTTGTCCAAAGTCGTACTTAAGTGGCAGAACCAGAATTCAGACCTGGGGCTGTCAAAAGGTAAAGCACTTTGCTATTTCACATGAATAGAAAGTCTGAGCTCAGCCACAGGGTGGGGAAATGGCTCTGCAGATTTCTTTGAGTCACATGTGTTTATTGTTCATGCTTTAGCACCATTCTCAGGGTCCACGAGTGGCAGAACCTGTCCAGTGTGCCATTCCTGCCTCCCAGCTCTTTACCTGGAGGCCTAACGTTGTGCCAGCTTGTAGTCCGGGCCTGTCTCAGTGTGACTGAGCAGGCAGCCCCTCAGCCTGCCAGTCCCTAATGCAGGGAGACTTGGCTGGCTGCACCCCACTGGTGGCCAGGTGCTCCTTCAGTGCTGACCACCTGTGCTGGTCCCTCAGGCTCGGCTGTACCCTCTTCCTCTTTCCCAGTATGGCTCATGATGGCTGCTGGCACTTTCCCTCCATGGCCAGTTTACAAGTCTGGTTCTGTCTTGCTTCAAATTGGTGGGCTTGTCCAGGAGCCCAACCCCCTCCCAGGGACCAAATGCTGGCCTGAGCTTCCAGCCCAGAGGTCTTCATGACCACCATCCCAGAGATGACACTGTTCCCCAGGCTTTCATGCCCACGCCAGGCCTCTCAATTCCTTCCCTTGCTGGGCTGCACCGGGGGATAATTAGTTCCAGCTCCAAACCCTATTCCTCCCTAGGCCGGCTGTCTGGCTTGGGAGAAAAGCCCAATCCAGATAGATGAAGCCCGCAAACATGCTGCTGTTAGAGGTGTTCACATGGCAATTTGGACAAAATTTTGGAGCCTCTCTAAGAGTCAGACCTGGGGGTCAGGGGATAGATCCACCTGCTGGAGGAGCCAGGAAGCAGGCTGAGCTTGGCATGTGCCAGGAAGACCGGTCTCCACAGGTCAGAGAACACAATTAGGAAGCAGGGAGCAGGAGGTCAACTTGGCCTCTGGATAATAGATTTTATTCACCATTTACAAAAGATGTTGATTGCATGCAAGTTGTAAGGGTGCTGTACTCCCTGTGGAGGGCAACATGATCTGGAGCAGCCCTCTCCTGAAACATGGCCTGGAAAGCACCTGTTTGCTCAGTTTGGGCCTCTGGCTTGTTAGGGAGCCCATCTCTCAATACTGTCTGAGTCGGGGGCTGCAGAAACCCAGCAAGAAGTCTGCACACTGGCACATCTCAGTAACACCTCACAACAGACTCAGAAATCAAGAAAACCACACTTGCATATAATCTGTTCAAGTAAAATCACTGACATATTCTAGAGGGGCTATTAGTGAGGGGAGCAAAATGCAAAGAACTCTTCTGCTTTCCTCTCTCTGTGCGCAAATCTAGAGTTCCACATAGCAGGTTTCTTAAAGCAGAACGGAGCCAAAACCACGGAGGCTTTGCATGATTTCTGTCCTGGGGAGGTTGTCACAAGCAGACGAGGTGTGCCCCAGCTAGGGGAAAGTGCCGAGGAGCTGGGAGCCCTCAGACCAGGTCTCTGCCACCAACCAGCTGTGTGGCCTCCAGCAAATTGCTCTTCTCTCGGGAACCCATTTCCTTCATCTTGCCAAAACAGGGGCTTAGCCTGGGTGTTTCTGCCCAGCTCTGGTGCTGTCTGATGGGGGTTGGCCATGGCCTCGTGGGGTCTGGGGTGAGCGGAGAATGGAAGGGAGGGGTGAGAGTCAAGGGCAAAGCCACCATCCAGTGGCAGCCCCCTATCCCACCATAGAGCCCTCTGGGGCACTTGGCAGAGTAGCTGCAAGGCTCCTAATACTTTCTGGAAGAGCTGCACCCAGCAAACTGGCCTGCAGAAAAATACTTAGCATGTGTGCTGCTTTGCACCTGGTTAAAGCCCTCATCCCGCTATTTTCTTCCATCCTCACCCTAGACAAGCGAGTGAGGCAGACAGGGCTTACTTTCTTCATTTTGCAGATGAGGATGAAGATGGTCAGGCAGTTTAGACAGCTTCCCTAAGGTTACACAATGTGGGTGGGAGAGTGGATAGAAACCGAAGTCTCCCCAGACTTCAGCCTGCACATCCATCTACGGCCCTGCACTGTCTCTTCAAAGACGACTGATGGAGCAGCTCTTCAGACAGGGGCCCTGACACTTTTCCAGATGCCTCCAGGGCTACCACTGTGGCTCCAGCTTGGACATTTCTGGGCCCAGGGCAGTCCTGGCTGGGGACAAGACCCATCTGATACCTCCATGTCCCTGGTCCCCAGGGGGTATATTATGAGCCCACGGACTCTGCCCAGGCACCATGCTCTCTCATTCCGATGGCTTGAGAGCCATCAGCATGAGTTTCCTGGCATCTCTGCCCTCTCCTTGGCAGCATTTGCTCTCCTATGGCCCACGAGTTTTGCTGACCTCTAGGCTTAACTTGGGCTGAATCTCCTTCTGCTCTTAGCTGCAGACTTCAGGATCCATATTCTAGCTGGCCTTGTCCCATGTGGCCAGGGCCCTGCTCCCTGACTAAGGATGATGAGATTCCATAGGACCTGACGAACTGTGAGGTCTGGGGATGGTGAGCAGAAGATGCACAAAGCTGGCTCCCTGTTAATTCCCAGCACCTAAAGCATGGGGAGCACTGTAGCTGTGTCAAGGATTCAGGTAATGGGGAAGCATTTGCCAATTGCATCTCATAGCCTGAGAAATCCTTTGCCCACGGCCCTGTCCAGAGCTTTGCATATGGGGTTTACACCATTGTAAAAAAACAAGGGTGACCTTAAAGAGGAGAGGGTGGAGAGCCTGGTCCGAGCAGCAGGGTGGTCAGGGTGGGAAGTGGGGGAAGAGAAGAGCCACGGGACACATTCTAGAAATACGCCTTGTTGTCTGCACTCTTCTTCTCAAACCTTTTCTTGAGCTCAGAGACCAGAGTTGGCTGGACAGGGCTTCCCAAGGTTGTGGGGTTTGATGGCTGTTGAGGTTGCTGTGGGGTGAGTGATCCAGAGACTGTAGGCACCGTCCAGTGGGCCGTGACCGGGGTGGGCGCCGTTCTGGGTGGTGGAGGGAGAGCTGGAGCTCGGGGGGGCAGTGAGCCTTCTGGGGTGTTGTTGTTGCAGTTCTCATTGGGACGATCATCTTTGAGAACAAACTTGGTGGCAGCTTTGGACTTCCTGGACTTGAGCCACTCGATGCGGATGTTGCGGGGCGCAGGGGCAGGTCGCTTGCGGAAGACACGCCGCACTGGCAGGACCTTGTTGGACTTCTTGTTGCGCCAGAAGGTGGCGGTGGAGATGAGGACAGTTATGGCCACGACGATGGCCATGATGCCAGCTAGCACACCCACAGCCTTCATGGGGTTGTCCTTGGTGTGTATCAGGAAGGCTGCCATGGGGCCTCGGGACAGTGTCTGGAAGAGAGAGCCACCCCCTGCATGTAGCTGTTCCTGCCTGGTCCCTGCAGGACAGAGTGGGGGTGTGAGCTTCCTTAAGCCTGAGGGTTTTTAAACTTTCTGGGGTCAGGCACCCCTTTAAGAGTCTGATAAGCACTATGGGCCTGTTCAGAAAAGATGCACACACAAAGAGCATGGTGCAACCACTCTCTAGAACAATACACTCAGAACAGCATGCAAACAGCCTCTTTTGGATTCAGGGCTCCTGCATTAGCTAGACTGTTCTTGACGGAGTAAGATATTGCTTATCTTTAATTATGAGGGGCCATCTGCACAAATGTGTCAGAAACCCCTTAAAAGATGACTTTCTGCCAGACACTGAACAGACATATAATGATTTTACTTCTGCCTTTCAACCCTGATGTGAAGGAGACATCATTATTCCCATTTGATGGGAAAGGTAATGGAGGCTCAGCACAGGCCAAAGTCACACCATTAATAACTACGGAAGCTAGAATTTCAACCTGATTCCAAGCCTGTGCAATTGATGGCACAAGCCACCTTTGATGGCATTCGATGAGCATCCTCCTTCTGCTCGTGTTGCAGAGAGGCCTCAGCAGGCCCTCTGACTCCTTTTCCTGACCATGGCCATGTACCCACCTCAGTGTCTGTGATGTCAATCTTCAGTAAGGCCGTGGTGCTGAAGGATGGGGAGCCACGGTCCGTGGCCTGCACCTCAAGGGACCACGTGTAGTCCCCGCTGGGCGTGATGTTGTGCAAGGCATCCAGGGAGCGGATGGAGTTCTTGAGCCAGATCTCCCCTGTGTGTGCATTGATGTCGAACACGTTGGTTGGCTCTGCATGGGTGATGGAATAGTCCACCAGGTTGTTGGGTTCCTCTGCGTCCTGGTCTATGGCCTGTGCACAGGGAGGGACAGATACTGGCTAAATTAGCAGGTCATATGGGGCTTGCTGGGTTGATGGGAAATGGTTCTAACCTTATATTTTGATTGGATTGAGTTGGACAAGGAATGGAATGTCTGCCCTACTGTGAGCCAGGACCTATACGGGATACCATTCCGTTCTCAGAACACATCTAGGAAGCAGGTATTAGTAAATCCAAACTACAGATGCAAACAAAAGCTTGGATACTGAGTGACTTGTTCAAGGATATAGAGGGAGAAGGGGAGCTGGGATTCAAAGTCATGTCTGTTGGGTTTCCGAGTTCACGCTTTGTCCACATTGGGAAGCCAGTGAAGTGCATGGGAAAGGCACTGCTCTGAAGGCAGCAGACCAGCTGTGTGAACTGGCAAGCCGAACACCAACCCACCGGAGCCCCAGTTTTTCATCTGTAAAGAGGCGATAAGGTCTTTCTTCTCAGGGGTTACTTCTGGGTTAAGTGAAGAAGGGGAGGTATAAAGTACCTTAAAATCCCTTGCACACCTTGAGAATCCCATAACTTTTATTTAACCTAAATTTTTATGCCCCAGTGTCTCTTGCAGCTGCTGGAACCAGGCTTTTAGGGGAGCTCGGCTGCCTCCAAAACCCACCTCAATTCTCACCGGGGTCCCGAGCACCATCGTCTTCTCCTGGATGCTCTTTCCAAACTGGGGGTAGTGGTCGTTGACATCCAGCACAGTGACAAACACCTCGGCCAGGCTGTACCTACCCTCCATGTCCTCGGCCTTCACATAAAAGTTGTACCTGGCAGTGGCCTCAGCATCCAGGCTGGCCCAGGGCTGGGTATAGATCAGCCCAGTGGATGGGTGGATCAGGAACCTGCCAGGCATGGAGAGTGCAGGCACAGTGTGTGTGTGTACTTGCCCACATGTGCACACATGCACGCACACACACACACACGCATGCACACACACATGCATGCACACACACACACAAACACATGCATATGCGTGCACACGACTGCAATGATGAACTGCCTCCAGGAAGCAGCAGCGAAGCACCATGTAGCTTCTCCCACCTGCTCCTCTCCCATCCTCACAGTCTGACTGAGGGGGCAGATCTACTCATCGACTCACCCATCTGCCACTATTGAACCTAACAATCTAAATTGCAGCCCCTCTCTCGCCTCCCATGGCCTGCCCCCGCCCCAGCCCAGCCCTGCTTGCATGGCTTCTGAGGCCATGGGCCCCAGCTCCAGGCTGTGACCATGACCTTCTCTCCTAGTACCTCCCTAATGTGTAATGTGTCCCCCCCCGACCTCTGCCTCAGCCTCTCCACTGCTTCCCTTCCTGCCTTGCCCTCTCCCTGCCTTGCACACAGGCATGCTGCTCGTGGCCCCCCTTACCCCTCCAGGGTTCTGTCCCTTCCACGTCCCTCCGCCTTCCACACAGACCCTCCGCCTTCCACACAGACCCTCCGCCTTCCACACAGACCCTCCTCCACTCTCAGCCTCCCAAATCCCTTGCCTGAGGCCCTGCCCAGGATTCTGGCTCTACTCACAGGTCTGCCTCAGTCCCATAGATGGAGTATTTGACTTCACCCCAGGGTCCTGTGTCTGGATCCACCGCCTGGAAGAGAGAAACCCAGTGGCACTTGCCCCATTGTCAGGGTACATTGCTAGCTCCTGTGTCTCAGGGTTGCTTTCAACGGAAAAGCAAGGGGATCTGGGGTTTGCCAGTGGGTGAGTAACTGATCTGGAGGCTGCTCTAGTTTTTCTCAAGTGTTGCAGGAATCAAAAGATTTAGATCTGGAATGCATTTTTCCTCCTTTATAAACGAGGAAGGAAAAGAGGATGGGTCCCGTGCCCTGTGCTGGGGGTTTCTACATATGTCCTCAATACAGTCCTGTGAGGTGTTATCCCCATTGTATGGATGAAGAAATGAAGGCTAAGAGAGGGCAAGTAACCTGGCCAGGGACAGCTAATGACAGCGGGCTTTGTGATTCAAACTGGAACCTGGTTCTGTCTCACTTTTCAAGGTCCCCACCCCACCACAGTTCTTGGACCAGTCCTCAACCCACCGTGACAGCCACCACATTGGAGCCCCCTGGGGCATTCTCAGGGATCCTGGCAATGTAGTAGGGGGAGGTGAACTTGGGGACATTGTCATTGGTGTCCAGGAGCTGGATCACCACATCCGCTGTGGAGCTGAACTTCTCTGGCGTGTTCACTTCAATGGCCAGGAGCTGCAAAGGAAAGGAAAGGGGGGCTTAGTCTGGGTAGGAGTCGCCCTGCCAAGGCCTCCCCCTCCTGTCTCCCCAGGCTGGTCCAGCACCCCCATGCTGCACGTGCTTACTCTCGGCTGCCGACCAGCCACGCCTGCCATCCCCTGCAAGGGCCCCTGGAAGGCCGTCTCGCCCCTCCGCCCCACTGGCCTGCGGGCCAGGCTCCTCAGCACTCCGTTTGTATTGGGGCCAGTTTCTTTTGTTCCACTGATCTGCACCTTCCTTCCCAGCTCCAATTTTCCTGACTATTCTTATAAGTTTATTTCTCCAGATAAAAACCAGTATAGTATAATTTAGTCAGGACTTCTCTCTCCCTCTCCAAAGGAACTTGTAGGTAAGAGTTCATTGGGTGGCATTGAATTCCTTATTCGCTTGAGGAGAATTGGCATTTTTAAACAAGGTATGCCTTTACATGTCTTGCCTTCTTTATATCCCTTTGCAAAATCTTGCATTTTAAGTCATTCAGAGGCTGCACGTTTTTTGTTAGGGTAATTCCCACAAATTTTATTTGTTGGTGGATATTGTAAAAGAGAAGCTTGGATTCCATTGTGTTTTCTTCTTCTTCTTTTTATTTATTTATTTTTTGGGTGGGCTGCCAGTACAGGGATTGAACCCTGAACCTTGTTCTTGTTGTTATTTTTGTGTGTAGGAAAACTATTGAATTTTGTGTAATAACTTTATAATCAACCGTGTTAGTACTTTTGATGTTTCTTTTTCATTTCTCTCAGATTTTCTAAGCAAACAATCACATCACCTACAAATAAAGATCATTTGTCTCTTTCTTTCTAATGTTTGTACCTTTCCTTTTTTATCCAGGAAGAATGTTATTCCAGGAATCTTGTTAAGTACTACTGCAATAGCAGGCATCCATATTTCGTTTCTGACCTTATGGATTGCTTGCAGTGTTTTTCACTTTTAAGCATGATGATGACTTTTAGTGTGTAAAACTATAAAAAAATGATAATTTAAATAATATCAATGAAATATTTATTTCTTCTTTTTATTAATATTATGACTTCTATGTTTATACATAATATACATTGATGATGGAGTTTGGATGTGTTGTCCCCTCCAAAACTCATGTGGAAATTTGATCTCCAATGTGGCAGTGTTGGAAACTGATTGAGTCACGGGGGCGGATCCCTCATGAATGGATTCATGCTCTCCTGGGGGAGGGGGGATTAATGAGTGAGTTCTCGCTCAATTAGTTCCCACCAGAGCTGGTTGCTTAAAAAGACCCTGGCACCTCCTCTCTCTCTCGCTTCCTCTCTCCATGGGATCTGCTTGTACCCACTGGCTACCTGCCGCTTTCCGCCATGAGTAGAAGCAGCCTGAGGCCAGTGCCAGATGCAGCTGTCCCAGAATCGTGAGTCAAATAAACCTCTTTTCCTTATAAATTACCCAGTCTCAGGTAGTCTGTTATAGCAACACAAAACGGACTAAAACAATTGATAATTCTACCTAATTACAAATTGTATCAAAGGAGTATTTTTTAACCTCTTTTCCTAAGGTTGTTATTAGAATAGATGACAGATATAAAAGGCATATTAGAAAACATCTACCTTGATAATTAGTTTTGCTCTATTAACATGGCAAATTATATTGGTGGTTTTCCTTTAACACCCCCCACCTTGGACTTCCGGGGCGAGTTGTGGTTCAGAAGCCAGGAGCTCAGAGAGGCTGAGGCTGTGAGCAGCCCGCAGAAGGTTCTGCACACCCCTCTTCTTCCCTGACCTGCTCCCCACGCCAGCAGGAGGAGGAGAGGGTCAGGGAGGAAAACAGGAGGACCAGGAAGGTCAAGCAGTGACAAGAGACCCCTCAGGAATGAATCCAGATGCTGGTGTGAGCTCCTGGGACCCCCCCATCCAGGGCAGTGCAAAGCTCCACCTACCTTGAAGGTTAACACTTTGTACTTTTCAAAGTCGATGGCGGCTGAGTTCTCCACAATGATGGTGACTTGGGCTTCGTTCAGGATTGTCTGCGGGACCACTCGGAAGACGCCGCTGAGCCCCACTAGCTGCAAGTTGAATTTGGCATTGGCTCCCTGGGCGATAAAGGAGAGAGGAAACAGGGAAGATAAATGATAGAAAGGCATCATATGTTTGTGCTAAGCGAGGAGGCTTCATATGCCCTTAACCCTGGGAGGTGAGCAGTACTCCTTTTTCTACAGGTGAGGCTACTGAGGATCAGAAAGACTTAGCAAGTCATGAGGTTTACGTGAGGTAATAAACACAAATGGCCTAGCCCTGCGCCGGGCATAGGAGGTGGCAGGACACATTGGCAAACACCTGTTTGGCAGGTCAGATGAAGAGGAGCTTTTGTTTGACTAGCTTTCACTTTTTAATTAGTTGTGAACACCTTTAGGCTAAGCAGACAGTCTTGGATTAGCTATTTTCCCTCCTCTCCCTCTTGGTGACATCCTCTCGGTTCACTCATTCTGAGATCTGCCTGGCCCCTGCTGCATGAGCGGCGGAGGCTGATGCAGACCCAGTTAGCTTTGGGTCCATGGCCCTGTGCTGTCTGTGGGCAGGCAGTTTGGAGGGCAGGACCGCACACCTGGTCGGAGTCATTGACGGTGATCTTGAGGCCCCGCAGGATCTCGCCCTGGGGAGGGTGCTCATACATGGACAGCTCAAATCTGTTCTGGGGTCCACTCTCTCCATAGAATGTTGGTGGATGGTTGTTGAGGTCCACGATCCTGATGGTGACTGGGACCATGGCCTGGGCAGCTGGGTTCCCTGCAGAGCTGACCTCGGTCACCTGGGGTGGGGACAGGTGGTTATGATTGTATGGCAGGTGGACTCTTGAGATGGCCCCAATGATCCTGTCTTCTGGCGTCTATGCCCTTGTATAATCTCCTCTCCTTAAGTGTGGCCTGGCCTAGCAACGTGCTTCTAACTGATGGCATATGGCAAGATGATGAGATATCACTTCATGATTAGCTTAAAAGAGATTGTAACTTCCATCTTGCTAGCAGACTCTCTCCCTTCCTGGCTTTGATGAAGCAGGCAGTGATGCTGGAGAGGCCCATGTGACAAGGAACTAATGGTGACCTCTAGCCAACAGCCGGCAAAGAAATTAGGCTCATAGTGCATCAGCCCACAAGGAACTGGTCCTGCTCACAACCATGTGCGCTTGGAAGCCAATCCTTCCCCAGCAGAGCCTTCAGATGAGACCTCAGTCCTGGTTGACAGTCTGATGGCAGCCATGTGAGAGACCTTGAAACTGAGGACCCAGCCAAGCTGAACCTGGACTCCTGACCTACAGAAACTGCAAGACATGAATGTGTTGTTTGAAGCCACAAAGTTTGGGGTAATTTGTAACACAGCAGTAGATAACTAACACAGGCTGCAAAGCCAGAGCTGATTCCACAGGCACCTCCCGAACCACGTGAGCCTCTTCAAGGGCCTGCTTTCTCTCGTTCTGTAAGCAGGCTCCGGTCTCACCTATCCTAACATGATCCTCCCGGGACACCCTCCTTCACACCCTAGCTGCAGTGCTAGCTCTCTCCCTCCTCAGAAGCCTACACCTGCTGCCTCTGTTTCCTGCTTCCCACTCAGTTCTCACTCATGCCCACTGACACACTTCACACTGACTTCAACTCCGCCCTGGCACTGCCTCCCCAAGTTCCCTGTGCCCGCTGCTGATGCTCCCTCTGCAAGTTCTCCGAGATCTCTCTGACCCTTGCCAGGGCTCCTTCACCGGCTCCCCCCCCCCCCCCCCGCCACTCTTCACCTCTGAGGTTCCCACAGCTGTGGACTCAGTCCACCGCCCCTCTCTCTCCACAGCCACCCTCTGGGTGGCCTCATTCCATCTGTGCCTTTCACAGTTAACCACGTGTTGACACACTCTCCCCTAAGCTCCAAGCCTGTATGCTCATGTTCGGATGCTTCAACTTGAATGTCCCCAAGGTGTCCAAGCTCACATCCCCTTCTACTTAACTTGCGTCCCCTCCTGAGCCCCTGATGGCTTCATGCGCCCCTCTCATCCCTCACCCCTCAGCCAGTCAGTCACCACATTCTGTGCAATCTGCCTGCTTCATATTTTGCAACATGTCACTTTCTGCTGTCCCATGTGGGCCACATGGGGACACAGGGAGTTGTGCCACATGCTCCTCATGCATTGTCCTCTCACTATCCTCCCTCATCCTTTCAGGCCCTCTCCCTCTGTCATTTTGACCGATGGCTCTGCTTCCTGGCCAGTTCCCTCCAAACCTGAGTCAAGACCAGAGTTCTCCAATGACAGTCTGGGACTGGTGCCAAGATTGCCTGGGCCCTTATGACATGCAAAGTCGGTTTTACCGCAGGCATGCTGAATTCCCATCCCCAGGAGTGGGTCCTGGAAATCTTTGTTGGCTACGCTGTCCAAATTTGGGAGACCCACTGGTCTTGTGAGCAGCCAGAGTGAGCTTTTCAACATGTGACTGTAATGCTGCTCAAAACCTTTCAATGGCTCTTTATTGCTCTTGGACAGGATTGGCGACATAATTCGCAGGCTCAGGGAAAAATGAAAATATGGGGTCACTTGTTCAAAAATTATTAAGAATTTTGAGACAGCAAATAGCAGCGTGTTAAGCTTAGCATGGGATGCTTATAAATGCAGTCCCTGTGTGACTGTACAGGCCACATACCACGCTCCAGCAAAAAGCCCATACCTTGCATTTAGGGTCTTTATTGCTCTGGCCCCAGCCTGGGATTCCAAATTTCCTCCTTCTGTGTGCTGCCCGTGGACTCCCTGCTCCAGTCTCACCTGCCCGAACCCCTCCTGAGCACCCACTCCCGGTCTCAGCTCCCTGGGCTTTCCTGGCTTGGAATGACTTCCGTCCCCACCCAGCCCAGGCTCCCTCCACCAGTATCCACTTGTTGGCTCCTACCCACGCTCGGCGCATTGCTGCTTCAGTCCTGCCCCCTCCTGCCTGTTCATGGCTCTCTGCTTGTGAATTCGTCTTCCCTCACGGGGGACTTGGCGTGTATCTGGTGCAGCCTGATGTAGGTGCCCTTCAGAACAACATCTAGCTTGCTTCCCAGACTGTGAGCCCCAGAGAGGAAGGCCTAAGTCTCATCGCCTTCGAAGCCTTCCAGGACCAGAGGGTGGGCAGAAGGACCACGGCTAGAGGGACAGTACCTGTACATGCAGCACATACACTTCTCTCCGGAGCTGGGCAGGGCTCTGTGTGAGGGAGATGACTCCAGACGTCTCATTAATTTCCAAAGCTCCATCACTCCCTGTCAGAGAGACGCACCCTGCAGTTCTGCACAGGGCCACGTGGGGGCGCAGGGAGTCGTGCCACGTGCTCGTCATGCATTAGCTCATGGAAGTCTCCATAGAATGTAATACTGTCTTCTGTGTCTTGCCAGTGAGGAAACTGAGTCTCAGGGGGGCTAAGTAACCTGTCTAAGGGTACACAGTAAGTGCAGAGCTGGGACTTGAACCCACTTTTGTCCGGATCCCAAGTTCCACACCTGCCTCTGTCTTACGTGTAATACTGTGTGCGTGTGCGTGTGCGTGTGTGTGTGTTAAGGAAAGAGAAAGGGAGCAAGAAAGATATATAGAGAGGGAGATAAGGAAGGGGTGTGTGGGTATGAAGGAGAGAAGGGAAGAGAGGAAGAAAGAGGAGAGAGGGAGAGGAGAAGGTCTGGAGAAGGAGGAGGAAGGGGAGGGTGTGTGTGGTGCTCTGTCATCGGGTAGAGGTTTGCAGTGCCTGAGGAACGGAGCCTGTGTGACAGTGGGCATGTTCATTCATGCGTGAGCTGCTGGAGAGAGAGTGTGCACCAGGCGTGTCCTGGGAACAGGGTTGGGGTGGTCTCTGAGGGAGGGGGTGTAGACGTGTGTATGTCTGGGATCAGGGAGCAGGTGTGATGACCTGGGCTACAGAGGACTGCAGAGCCCATCCCAGGGACAGCTCGGCCTGCTCAGGTGCTGCCCAGCTGTGGAAAGAGCACAGACTCTGCAGCCAGCAGAGTTAAATTCAAATTCAAAAGTGGCGACTTGGGACGCCTGTGTAGCTTCTCGTGCATATACAAGGTTAGCACTAGGGAGATACCATATTGTCACTGCAGTTGATTCATTTAATTCAGCTATATGCTCTAGGCCAAAAAATTAAAAAGAATGAGAAAAAATAGATAGCAGTTTTCAGAGTGTAAGAAACGTTGCCGGCTGTTCCCGTCAATGAGCAGATGCCCAGGGTGCAGGGAACACGGATCAGCACTGTGCATGTTGCTCTCCGTGCTGCAGAACCAGAGCGTCCCTGCAGCCCCAAAGCCTCCCCTGACTCACCGTTCACGAGGCGGTAGAGAATGCGGTTGGGTTTGCCCCGATCTCCGTCCATGGCAACCACCGTCAGTACCTCTGAGCCCTTGGGGGAAACAGGAGCAGCTGCCTGAGGCTGATGGGGGATATTGGAGTCTCCCCTTCCCAGACACTGCCCCCATCATGAAGAGAAGGTGCCACCCCCTCCTGAGAGCATGGCCCTGCCCCACTCTGCCAGCTCTCAACACTGCTGGGACTCCCAGGCCTGGAGGGGCAGTCCACACCCCGCAGCTTCCTGGCCCCTGGGGTCAGCGTGTGGGCTGCCTGGGGACTCTCCAGCCTCCTGACTGACTCTTGTCCCACAGGCCACACTCAGCCCTCACCTGTGCTGCTCTCCACCCTGCAGCCTCACCCCACTGCCCCCTCTGTCTTTGCCTTCGTCCCCCCAGAGGTGCATGAAGGGAGAGGCAAGAGACAGGTGGGTGTGGGGCCAGGTCACAGAGTGCCTTGAACGCCATGTCCAGGAACTGGGATTTTATCCTGTGGGCCCTGGGGTGCCATTCATGGGGCTTGGGGCAGGGGCCACAAGTGGACAAGGACAGCTTGACCTTTGCCTGCCGCCCCTTTTAAGCACCCTCCTCAGGCCCTTCTCTGTGGGCCACTCATGGCTACTTCCTGACCCAGTCCAGATGCCATCTCCTCTCCATGAGGCTGCCACGAGCCCTGGCTCTCAGCACCTCCTCTGCCCTGAGCTCCTCGGCGGGATGGGCTAGGTCTCCTTGCATTTTCCAGCATGGACCCCCAATCCCCTGGGCAGCCCATCTTTTCTCTCCCTTACTCTGAGCTTGTCTCCACCACTAGGTCCTCAGTGTGTGTTGTCCCCTGTTTCAGAAAGTAGGAGTAATAGGGAAGGAGGAAGTGGGCATTCAAGATGCAATTCCACACAGAGTTCCTGAGCTGTGGTGAGTGAGGTCTGGCCCAGCCTGGTCTCTGCCCGCAGAAGCTCATGGTCTGCTGGGGGGTGGGGGGATATAAATAGGTGTACCCCGAGGAGGGATGGGCTCATGGAAGGGGTGCACAGCGTTCATGGGAGCAGAGAGGAGGGGCTCCCCTCTCAGACCAAACATGCCAGGGAAAGCAGTGCCTGGACTGAATTGAGAAGGGGGCGGTGTCAGGTCCACAGGCAGGACATGGGCAGGGTGACAAGGGAGGGGCGCTGAAGGAGGTGGGATGCATGGAGGATGGCAAAGGCTTGGGGGTGGAAGGAAGGCTGAGCCTTGGACACGAGGCCCAGAAGTGGGACCTGTGGGGAATTGCTGAGAGGCCTCCACACCAGGGTCAGAGGTCTGCACGGACTGGGGAGGGACGTTGTGACCAGCCTTTGAGCTGGCCTGCATGGGAGGTCTGACAAGGGGCACAGTGGTTCAGGCAGTGAATCGTGAGAGAACTGCTGGTCCAAGGGACCCCAGGCTGCAGGCTTGCAGCTGGGGGGCACCAAAGGAAACCTCATCCCCCACATGAGGTGTAAGAAAGGCCTTCCCCCAGGGAATCTCAAAGGACAGGGTGGGAGGTTGCTGGAGGGGACACTGGGCTGAGGAGCCGCCTACCAGAAGAGTGTCCTCATATACGTAGCCATAGTAGGGTGTGCCCACAAAGACAGGGGCTGTGTCCTGAATGTCCTCCACATTGACTGTGACAGTGGTGGTGGCTGAGAATACCACATCAGCTCCTCGCAGCCTCCCCCCGCCATCCTGGGGAAGAATCAGGGGCCACAGAAGGTGAGTGAAGATGTGTTAAGCTCTGGAGTCGGACAGACCCTGTTAGAATCCGCTACTCATTGGCTGTGAGGCCAGCTGCCCACTCTGAGTTTCTGTTTGCTCCTGTGTCAACGGGAGTTAATTCTCCCCCCATAGGGCTATTGGGAAAATTAAATGAGATGATGCCTGGTCTTCAGTCAGTGCCTGGCATGCAGGAGGTGCTCAAAAGTGTTCCTTTGGAAGCAGGGTTACCTCTCTCCAGGGAAATCATGTCAGATGAGTGGCAGAGCAGGAAGGGGAAAGACACAAATTCCCCCTCCCAGCCAGGAATCAAGCCTCTAACCCATCCTGAGGACCTACTACATGCTCAGCCTGTGCTGGGTACCAGGGGTCCCACAAGAGCATGACCTGGGCCCTGCGCTCGAGTGTGTAAGTGTGTAAGAGAGGTGTGCACCAAACTGAGCCCTCACAGAGCAACTGGCAGGCAGGGTCATCTCGGGCCTCCTGGTCCAGGCTGGAGTGGGATGGCTTGTAGCCAATATGTGGCCAGCAAGGGCCTTCCTGCAAAAGGAAACACTAGCATCCCCTTTAGGGATGCTGGCTTTCATGCTCTCAGGGGGAAGAGCTTTGGCTGAGCACCTGTCAACTTCCAGTTTCCACACCATACACTTCAGAAAGAGGAGGAACTTAGTTAAGCTTCAGAGGTGGAAAGATGGGGAAACTGAGGCTCAGAGAGGGTAACTGGATGCACAGAGAGGAGAAGATGGGGTGAGCAAGGATGGCCGGAGAGATGGAGGTGCCTGGAGGCCATATGCTGGGGGATGTGGAGGGACACAATTCTCCTGGCCATGGCCACCGGGGGGTGTAAGTCCACCCCCAGAAGGGACTGTGTCCTCTCTGTTCTCCAGACTGGCCCCTCCTTTGTAGAATCTAACTCTGTTCCAACCCAAGGCATGAGGAAAGACTGGATGCCCCCCTTTCCTCCTTCTGTTACCTTGGCGACCACAGTGACAAAATGGGTCCGGGACTTCTCATAGTCCAGAGTGGCCCCAGCCTGGAGGCGCAGCACACCACTGTGGCGGTCCATGGCAAATTTTGTGGAATGCAGGTTCTGTAAGAATGGGGTGGGCGGCTGCCTAGGAGAGGCTCACTGAAGGGGTCCTCCCCACCCCTTGCCACAGGAACCCTAGCCTTGGGGCTGAGGTTCAAACTTCAGGACACCCAGCACTTCTGACCCAGGACCCTCAGCCCTCCCCAGGAGAAGGCCTGGGCACTTTGCACCCACATGCGGTGTAAGACTCCTGTGTGGGCCCGGAACGGTTAATAGGAAAAAGGGCAGAAGGGGCAATTCTCAAAAGAAGCAAAGCTCTGAGGCCACGGCCCTCACCCCCGTCCATCCATGCCGCCCTGACAAAGGTGGCGGACCCCTCCCTGCACCCCAATCCCTCCTGGGTCTCCCAGGAGCCCCGCCTCCCTCACACGGCGTGACCACACACGCTCCACGTGCCCTGCCTTACCTGCAGGAAGTAGGTGACACTCCCTCCAGAGCCCGTGTCCTTGTCCACCGCATGGACCTTAAAGATGCTGCTCCCGGCAGGAATGTCCTGAAGGGTCACAGCCACAGGGAAGGGTGAGAGGCAGTGACAGGATGCTTAGGGAGCCAGAGGCACAGGAGCCATGGAGAGGGTTAAAAAAGGGGGGAAGGTGGGAGGGAAGTGTGCGGGGGACAGCACCAGGGTGGGTGTGGGAAGAGGGAAAGGGAAGCAGGAGCACAGAGACATGGTGGGGGCTGGGGGTGCCCTCAGGGAGAGAGTGAGAAGAAAAACCAGGGCGCCAGATAGATGACAGGGTTAGACGTGAAACAGCGATTCACCAGTGACAACACGGTCATAAGCACGGATGTATTTAGGCTCATCAGAGATCATGTACATTCAATTTAGCGCAAGAGGAAGTATCTCCTACTGAATTAGCAAACACTTCAAACTGTGAGAATTCCCAATTCAAACTGTGGCAAGGGACAGGGGAGACGAACCCCCTCCTTTGTTTCAGGAGAGGATGCAAACAGGTGTTGTTCTGGAAAAGCAATTATGGCACCGCCCCATAGGTGTTCAGGTTTTGGACCCAGTCATTTCAACTCTTGGGTTGTATCTTAAGGAAATAATCCTAATTAAAGAAAAAAAAAAAAACTTATGCTCAGAAATTGGTGTTTCATGTGACAGCAAAAATTTAAAGCATCTTAAATATCCAAACATAAGGGAATAGTTCAGTGCACGACAGAATGTTCAGTTGATAGAAGCTATTGAAACCATAGTTACCCAAAGTTTCCAATTAGTGAGGAAAATGCTTATGTTATCAATTAAGTGAAAAATAGGATATGGAAAGCATACGTTTAGTATAGCCATGACTATGTCAAACACACAGAAAATAAACCACCCAATAATCACAAAAAAGATCAGAAGAAAATACACCAAAATTTAACAGTGTCTCCAGTTGCAGGGATTGAGGATGATTTTTAAAACTCTCTTCCTTATTTTTCTACATATTTCACATTTCTGCAATAAGCATGCTCACCATTGTAAGGGGAAGTAGCGAGTGAGTGATCCTTTGGAATAGAAATGAATGTGGGGGGATGGCGACAGGTGGGGAGGGTGGCAAAGAAGCTCTTCAGAGGATAGTGAGTGGGGACAGGAGCTCTGCTCTGCAGCGCCCAGTCCCCTGGGCCAGGTCATAGGGCAGCCCCGGGGGCAGGAGGGCTTGGGGCAGGAGTATTGTCCTGCCTGGCCCCTCACTCACCTCGGGAACCAGGACAACATAAGGCTCATGCATGAACTTGGGCGCCTCGTCATTAGCATCGGTCACGAGGATCACAACCTTTTCTGCCACCTGAGAAGGGGCAGAGGGGTCAGGAGTTAGGGCAGTGAGACCTCCCGGGGATAAAAGGATGGTGGCCTCTGATACCCCCAGGTACACGTCTCTGCCCACTCCTCCTCTCCCGCTTCCTCCCTTCTTTCCTTCTTTTATTTATTCATGCCACAAATATGATTAAGCAACTTCTTGGTGCCAAGCGAGTTCCTGGAGACAGAAGACACAGTCTGGTGGTGTGTTACTTTGTAGTGGTCACAGAGGCTGGGATATGGGGCAAAGATCAACAAATAAAAGATCATTCGACAGATAACAGCGGTATTCCAGGCACCCAGGACAGGTCCCCCGAACCGCACCACTCCAAGGCCCCATGAGCGGCCGGGCCTGTGTCAGTGCATCCCTCAGGGGTGTGCATAGAAGAGGCATCTAACCCAGGCTGTGGTGCTAGAGAGCAGGGAGGCTTCTCCAAAGAGGGAGAAGTGAGCCCTGCAGCAAGTTTGCCGGAAGGAGAAGGGAGAGGTGGGAAGGAGTGCTAGGAAGAGGGGGCTGTGTGTGCAAAGGCAAGGGGGAGGGAAAGGCAAGGTGAGTTCAGGGAACACAGTAGGTTTACAGCTAGGTGGTCAGGAGAGTAGGTGTGAGGAAAGGGGGGCGCTGCAGGTGGTGCCCAACAGGAGGCGCTGAACACCAGACAAGCTGGCGTTTCATCCTGCAGGTGGCAGGAGCCAGCTGTTGGCGCTCTCTGCGCTGCAGAGTGGCCAGATCTACCTTCCACAGTGACAACTTTGATGGCACTTAGAAGGCAGATTGGGGCAGAGGAGACTGGGGGTCCCCATCAGTCATCCCGGGAAGCACTGATAAGGGCAGGGGAAAGAGACGGCGTTGGGGAAGGGGGTGCAGGGAGAAGAGCACCTGGGTGCCCAGATGTGCAGCTCGGGCGACTGGGCAGGACTTGGAGGTGCACATGGGAAGGGCAGGGTTGAGGTGCTGTGGAATGTGGGTTGGACCCACCAGAAGTTCTGTGGAGAGAGCCTGGTCTCTCCATTCCCTCCTTTCCTTCCTTTCCTTCTGACCTCGCTGCAGCCCTCTCCCGGGGCGCTTGGGGCAGGTCTCACTGGGCCCTGACTTGGGGTTGCTTGGGAGCCCCCAGGAGGGCTGGGGAGGAACCGTGCCAGGCCGGAATGTGGCATGCTGCCGGGCTGGGCTGTGCACTCACCAGATTCAGGCCGTCAGAAATGCTGATGATGGCTTCAATCTCGTCCTCCCTCTGTGAAGCAAAGGGACTGAATGAGTGTCCAAGAGTCCGACACACCACGGGGACCCCTGAGGCTGGGGAAAGCTCTCCTGTCCCACGTACCCATCAGATGGGGTCTGGGGTGTCAGGAGAGCCCTGAGCAGGGCAGGGTGGTGGCGACAGTATGCCCACTGCAGCCTAAAGCTGTCTCCCACTGTGCTTGAGACCTTGCATTTCAGGGGTTCTCATAACCCAGAGGGACTGCTGAGGCTCCAACAGAAAACACCCTCTTACAGGAGCAAGGAGAGATGCCAACCCCCGCGTGCAGAGGTCTCAGGAAAAAGACTTTTTCTTCTCTTCTTTTTCTCTGTCTCTCTATGCCTTTCCACATTCCACGGTTCTGCAGAGGTCTGTGTCTATTGTGCCTCAAGTGCTCCCCAGGACATAGTGGGACCTCAGTGACAAAGGGTGTGGGAGGTCCCCAGGTCCCCATGTGTGCTGGGGCAGGTGTGCTGGCAGCAGTGTGTCCTCCACCACTGTGTCCCCACAGTAGACTCTGAGACCTCCCTTTCCTTTCTCTTCCCTGGATTCTGTCATCGAACCAGAGCTGGCAGCAGCACCCCCCCCAGCTGAGGTCCAGTTATGTGCCAACTAGGTCGACTGGACAGGTGTGAGGTCTCAACAGGGAAATGGATCCCATGCCTTGGCACCACAGGTTCAGAAGGGCACAGAGGGGAGGAGTTTTACCAAACTCAGACACACTCTCTCAACCACTCTTTCTGATCTGCCATCTGAGCTTCCTGTGGCTTACAGGACCTCTCCAAGGACAGACTTGAACAATCACTTTATGGGGTTTCTTTCACAAACCTCAAAGTACAAGCAGGCTTATTTTTTTATTGAACATACTTCAAAGATTAGCAGGGCTGGCAGGTGCTCATTAAAGGAGTCCCACTATTCACTGTGACAGTAAAGCTTCCTCAGCTAATGAGAAGAGACTAGAGATCCCACAGAGTGGGTGTGCCTGGGGCGGCCACCTCTGTCGCCTACTCGGCAGGGAGAGTCTAACGAAGACCCATGTGCTCTAGGGGACCTTCCAGCCCACAGAGGCCTGACTGCAGGCCTTGCACCTCCCCATACCTCTCTGTCCAGCTCTTCAACCAGGGTGATGTCTCCAAAATTGGGGTCAATGGAAAAGACGCTTCTAGCACTGGGGTCAAAGCTGATGTGGTAGGAAACAGGGTCTCCTTCTGGGTCTGTCCCGTTCAGAGTGTACACATGAGAGCCTGAAAGGAGACACAGGGGAAACCCAGAACTTGGGACCTGACTCAGACCAGGGGTTCCACTGTTTGTAGAGTGAAGATTCAACTCAGCGCCAAAGGCAGCGTCCTGGACTGGGCACTCACGGCCGGCCTCCCCTTGCTGGCTGCCTCCCTCCTTTTGTCATTATGATTCACAAGTCTCAGATGTTACTGTCAGCGCTTTCCCGAGTGTAATCCATAACGCCCGTTACAGAGGTTCAGGCCTGCTGGGCCGGGATCCAGGGTTCCCTGGGTATGGGGGTGCCGGGAAAAGGGAGCAGCATGAAGGCAGGAGGGGTGACTTGTGGTGCAGTGCTGCGCCCCAGGCCTGGCCTGCTTCTACAGGGATCCCTGAAGGCAGGCGCCTCTTTGACTCGGCTCCTCCTTTTCCCCAGGCTCTCAACCCTGCCAAGCGAGACAGGGAGCGTGAATCGCTCCTCTTTCACCTTCTCACCCTCTCTCTGCATATCTTAGCGAGTTGGGTGTTCTTGATCATTTTAAAGCCTAGAGACCTGAGGCTCAGGGAGGTAAGTCCACCTGCCCAAGGTCACACCGCGGGCGAGGGGCAGCGCCTAACCGCCGTGCTGCAGACCGCTGCCTGCCGCCTGGGGTCCCCCGGCTCAGGGCCCGCGCCCTGGTCTGCAGAACTGGCCCGGCTTAGGTCGCCATGGCAGCGGTGACCTCTTTCTTGCCATTGCCCCCGGGAGCGCGCGCAGCTCGGCGCTCGGCGCCTCCACGGGCTGGGAGGAGTCACGGGTTGGGTACTTGCGTCTGGGGGGACGCGAGCTGGCCCTCGGGAGACCTATGGGGAGCAGGTGTCAGGGATACTCACCTACAGGGGTGTCCTCGGGGAGGCTGAACAGGGCCATGTTGCCGTTGGTGCTGCCGACCCCGTTGTCGAAGAAGTGGGGAGCGAAGTTGGCCTGGGCTAGGAGAGGATCAGGCAGGAGAGCACACTGACACCGGCACGGGAGAGCTTGGCACCGGCGTGGCACACGCTAGGCCTGGCCGGTGGGCAGGAGCGCGGCGCCTCTGCGACCTGCGCGCACTGAGGGCCCCGCCGAGGGTTCCCACCTACTGTGGGCAGACTGGGAACCCGCTCTCAGAAACAGGCAGTGCCCAGGCCCAGGTCACCCCCGTCCCCCTGCGGTCATCGGGGCAGCCGCCAGACCTCCCGCCCTGCGTCTGGAGAAGCTGGGGGCAGCAGCGGGAGTCCCGGCCCCACACCGCGGGCTCGCAGCCCAAGTCCCAGTCTGGAAGTGGACGGTCCAGGATGATGCGCCCGCGTCCCCCCGGGTGGCGTCGGCCCCCACCCCCGCTGGCGCCCAGCGGCCACTCACCCAGGCAGAGGCGCAGCAGCCCCAGGGCCAGGGCGGCGCACCGGCCGCGCCTCATGTCTCCGTGGGCGGGTAGTGTCGCTCGCCGCCGCCGAGGCCGGGAGCAGGAGCACGGAGCATGCCCTGGGCCCGCGAGGAGTGCGGAGACGACAGCGGGGTGGCGACAGCGGCGGCGGCGGGGGGGCGCGGGGCGGGAGCGCCGGGTGGGGCGAGGGCGCTAAGAGGATGACAGGCTGGGATCCGCGCGGCCGGAGCGCTCCTGCCGGCCGCCTGCCGAGCCCAACTGGTGGGCGCAGGGGTGAGGGGCCCGGAGCTGCCCGCGGCGGCCGGGGCGGGGGCAGGGTATGTGCACAAGACTGCTCCTCCCAGCACGCCCCCGTGCCCAGGCCTGGAGCGTAGGAGCCCAGGGCTCAGGTCCGGAGATGGAGCCCTGGGGGGTGGGGAGGGGTGGGGGGGGTGGGGAGGGGTGGGGTGGGGGAGGGGAGGGGAGGGGTGGGGGAGGGGGGACAGGGGGTTGGGGTGGGTGGGGGAGGGGTAGGGGTGGGTGGGGGAGGGGTTCCTTTCTCCCATGTTGTCTTCAGCAGAGGCGCTGGAAAATCAAAGCTTGCTGGGGACCCCAAGCCTGGTGGCACTTGGTCTCCGCTGGAGTTTTCCCTTTTCATGAACTTCCTCGGTGACGTTCAGGGAGTTGCCCTCCTCTCTGAGCTGAGCATTCCTGAAGATAAAACAGAGGCAGGGAAATAGCTCAGCCCCCAGACTGGAAGGGTCCCTGCAGGAGAAATAAGAGGAGAGGAGAGAAGAGGCGAAGGGCTTGAGGAAGGGCACCGCCTCGGCAAGCACCATCCCAAAGGCTTTGAGGGTGAGACAAAAAGACAGAGAGGAGGGGTGGCAGAGGTAGAGAGGGTGGGGGGTTCATAGGACCGCCTCTCCGGGTTCTCAGTCCATCCCTGTCCTGCCCCCTAAGCCAGGCCAGCTCTCCCAGAGTCTGATCACTAGTGGGGGCCCACATGTGTAGTGGGCAGCAGGGAGGGCCTTCAAGTCTCCACTATGGTGAGAGTCAGAAGTTCCCAGGCAGCAGCACTGTCCTGGCCTCTGCATCCCCAGCGCCCAGTCTGGTGACCATGGAGAGGCAGTAGACCCACCCTTCAAACCTTCCAAGTAAGGGTGAATGGTTTGAAGGCAGTTAAGTCCCATCGTGGGACACACTTGCAGAGAGCCGCTCAACACAGATATGGACTGCCCCAGGAAGGGCAAGTTCCCGTCCCCAGGGGATGTTTAGGCAAAGCAAGGCACTACTCCGTGGTCCTGGATGGCAGAGAACTGGGAGAAGCAGGTAAGCCTAGGAGCCTTCCAGGTTGCTGGCAAAGTTCCCTGAGCCAGACCCCCATTCTCCTGTCCTGGCACTGCAGTGTGCTTGGAAATGCAGCCTGTCCTCCCTCTCCTGCGCAGGCCATTCATTGGGGGCATGGGGTGGTCACTTCGAGCTCAAGTCAGGTTACTTTCCAGGATAACATTGGGAGGGTGTGTCCCCAGACAAAGGAGACCCTTTGTGTGTTCCCCAGAGAGGCCTCCATAGCTGGGGTCTCAGCATTCCTCCCCAGGGGCCCTCAAGGAAGCAGAGCATCCCCCATCCCCTGAGCCAGCCCTCCTTGGTCCACTGTTAGCAAAGGTCAGGGATTCAGAGAGAAGGAGGGAGAAGATGAATCAGTGGTCCTGGGATGTTCAGCAATTTTCAGGCCCAAGTGACCAAAACCCTGCTTGTTAAATCTCCTTGGACTTGGCCCTTTGACTGAAAAGATGCACTTTAATTATACAGACATTTCTATATCTTTGCTTTGCAAAATGCTGGGACAAAGCCAAGAAAAGCATTCTGCAAGTTCTATATAGAGATAAGGAGATCGAGGCTTGCTGTAGGTTATCCAAGGAGCTGGAGACAGAGCCAAGGTTTCTGGGAGCAGATGTCTTGTCGGTATACCAAGAAGAGCCGGCTCTCCTGTGTCCTGTCTGCCCATCTCACCAAGGGGTTCTAGGGCCTTTGACTTCTTCCTCCTCGGTTCACTCAGTCAACAGACTTGCACTGGAGAGGGACAGAGAGGGTGCAGTCCACTTGCAAGCGGGTGTGTGTGTGTGTCTGTGTGTGTACTCATTCTCATGCATATTATCTCCTTTAACCTGCACAGTATTCCTGGTGTGATTTCCCCTGCTTTACAGAGGAAGGAGTTAAAGCTCAGAGACAGTAAGTCACTTGTCCAGGCACACACAGCCAGTGAAGGGCAGAGCCTGAGTTCATATGCAGTTCGGGCTGGCTCCAAAGTTGGACCTCTTTGCTTGGTAGAGGTGGATGAAGCTACTGAAGCCTCAGCCTCTGGGCCCCTCATTCACACATCCCTTCCATATCCCTAACTTTTTATTTTTTATTTTTCTTAAAGAGACTGCCTCCCTTCCATTGTACAAGGTTCAGATTTTCTAGGGTAACCAGCTATCCCAGTTTGCCTGGGATTGAGGCGTTTCCAGGGCTGTGGGACTTTCAATGCTAAAAACAGGAAAGTCCAGGGTAAGCTGGGGTGGGGTGATCTGCCTGCATCTGGCCCGGTCCTCAAAGTCCCTGAGAACCTGAGAAAACAGCAGCTCCTCATGGTGCTTCTCACCATGGAGCCTGGTCTTGACCTTGCGGTGTGGAGGGTCTGGAAGAACCTGGAGGGCTTGGTTTGTCATATCTGGGAAGGACTCACCTGCCATGAGACATGAGGCTTGGCCCTCACCCACAGACCCTGAGCTGCCTCAGACACACCAGTCACCCTGTCCTCCACATGCCCATCACCCCTGCAGAGTGACGAGCTGCCTCTCTCTGGGGACCTCTGTGCCATGGCACCTGCAGTGTAGTGCCAAATCAGGTCATCTTAAGTTCAGGTTCTGACAGCTCTTCCTCTGGTAGATTTATGGTAGTTGGTCCAGCTATTAATAAATGAGAATTCAAGTGTCAATGGCTAGGCTGGGCATGCATGCGTGTTCTAGCTCAGTCTGCCAACACGCCCTTGCACATCCACACCTTGCCTCTGTCTGATCTACCCGAGTGTTCTACCCACAATCCCCTACACTTGTGTGTGCGCGCGCACACACACACACACACACACACACACACACACATTCACACAGCTGCCCACAAACATACACACATGAGATCTAATCCCAGTTGCAGATCCCATTTGCACACACACATGCATATTGATCTACATGTGAACCTGCTCACATCTTCCCTGCACATGTAAACACGCATGCCCAGTATATGCATGCACACCTGCACTGAGAGAGGCTAGGCAAGGTGCTTTCCAGTGTCTTTCTAGTGCTGAGGATGGGGAGAGCAGAAGGTGGTGCCTGCTTCTCTGGCTCATCTTCCTAATGAACCTGACCAGGGAGGGGACAAGGGCATGTAAACAGTCATAGCAGGTCTCCAGTGTCCCTGCTTCTGTCCCAGCAGTCTGGATGGGGAGGGTGAGGCCATTTGGCAGACTGACCTGGTATGTTGGCATCCTGACCTGCTCTGTTTAGTAGCTGAGTTCCAACAAAATGACTGTGCATGAGAGAAAACCCCTGGTCCAGGGTGGAGTTTGGTACTGAGCATGATGGAAGAGTCATGGGATCCAGGTGGGCCTGGATATGTCAACCGTGTACTGGGTATACCCTCTCTTGATATGCTTCTGACAGGTACTGTCTATCCCAGCCCAGGCGAGGCCCTGAGGACTGTCCTCTGCAGGTCTGGGCCAGGGCGTTCCCACCTAGCTGGAAGTTGGGAGTCCCTTTCCACAGCAGTGGGCTCTAGGGTTAGTTGCTCAGCTGTGGGTTCAGCGTGTCTGGGGATCCCTGGATTCACATCTGCTCTGAAATTTGGCCTCCATCGGCCCCCTTGCTGTGCCCAGGCCAGGTGCAGGCTGGCTGCTTCTGACATGAGGATGGGATCCCTCACCTATCTGTCTGAGGCCCTTCCTATCCCCTTTAATTGAGGGATTCTGTATTGCCACTTGCTCCCTGATACCCATCTAATGGTTAATGGCCCTCAGTAACCATTTTGCTCACTGACTTTGACTCCTGGGTTGTAAGGCTGACTCTTTGTCAACATGGCATTCACACAGGTGGGCAGAATCTCTAGCCCTGACTTTGCCTGTTTTCACCCTACAGCAGTCTCGTTTGCTATCAGCCTGCCACATGCCTGAGCCTGCATAGAGGAACACATCAAAGAATGTCTCCCTCCCCAGAAGATTCATTTTCCTGGCAGGCCTCTGCCCCCAAGCAGAATTGGCTCCTACTTGGAAAGGTGACAGTGCCCTTAGTTAAAAGCCTTTAGTACTGCAATGGTCTGTCTGCTTGGGTGTCTCCCCTAGGAGGCTGTAAACCATGCAGGGAAGAGGCTGTGTTTCATTCACAGGTTGCTTTAGTATCAGCACAGAGTCTGGCACACAGTAGGTCCTCCTCATTAGGTAGCTGTTGACTGACTGAATGAACGAATGAATGAAGAGGTATGTGACAGTATCGTAAGTCTCGGCTCCTGGTCCTCGTCAAAAACTGACCCTGTGCACGCCTTTGGCACACTCCTTCCCCATGTGTCCATTAAATTGAAAGACTGGAGTAGCCGGAGGGTATAGACTGAAATGCCGGCTGAGCCAGGCAGGAATGGAAGGAAGCGTGTGAAATGGCTGGTGAAAGGTAACAGAGAGTGTGGGGACTGTGGCACATATATGAGTGTTCATGTCCACAGCATATGTAAACATTGAGCTGAGCAAGCAAAATGGCTGCATTTAGGTGTGGAAAGGGACTTCTCCGTGTGACCGTCTCATGATTTGATACCTCCATCCTTCTTTATGATGCTTCCAAAGCAGGAAAAGTGGCTGTGAAGTCAGTAAGGGGAGTCACTGTGGGGACATTGACCAGCCGGGGCACAGTCTCTGCAGGGTTCTGGAGGTGGTTTACCCTGGATGATTTGCCCAGAAGTGAGCGGGCAGGTGTGATAGGCATCTTAGCCCCATGTTACAGATGGGAAACCTGAAGCTCTGAGAGGTCACCCGACCTCCCCAACGTCACACAGTGGGCTCATGGCACAGCCATCGTTGGAACTGAAATCTGTCTTTGAAGCTCATGCCTATTAACTATACAAGGTGTCCCATCCCTTCAGACAGTATGGGCCCTGTTAGTGGCCATGGAGACTGTATACTTTCTCTAATGATGCTGCTGTAACATGTCTACCTTCTTCAAGGAGTCCATTAGGGTAGCATAAGAACACCAGTTTTATTATTTTAATGTCACTTCCAGATGTTTGGTCTTTCTCTCCAAGCTTGAATAGCCTTATTCACAAGACTTTTTCCCTGTAGACTCAGCCTACCCTCTGAGAGCGAGAGAGTTTAAAAGCCCATGTGCACGTTCTGGAGGCAGCCCGTGAGAGTGGGAGGGAAGTTTCTGGCATCCTTATGGGAAGCAACATTTGCCTCCTGAGGAGCCACGGGCCTCCAGCTCTGCTTGTGAATCGGGCTCAGACGCTCCCTCACTCAGAGAAAGGACAGACGAGACAGGGTGGGGCAGGACAGGTGCAGGGTCCTCTGCTCCCTTTCATGTTTCCACCTCTGGCCTGGGGTGCTCTGAGGGGGTGGTGTCCCTGAGAGGCCCCTATGGGCCACCACCCATCCCACCCAAAGCCAGCCTCCTTGCTGCACTGATGCGCTGCAAGTAGTTTGGAGCTGTGGCAGTGCAGTGCTGGCCCCTAGAGACGGTGCTCCTCCCTGCCCCCAGGGCCGGACTGTGTCTTCCCTTCATCCATGTACTTTAAATATCTGGTCTCCCACCCGTACCCCTCACAGAAACCGAGGCTCCTGGGGCCTGTGCTTTCCTTTGATCTCCATCGTCCCCAAGTGGTGCTCAGCTCAGTGGTCGGGCACATGGCCTTGGAGTTGCTCTTCCTGGTTGACTCTTAAGCACATTTAATTTTGTGTGTGTGTTTTTTTCTTTGCTTTTTTTAAGCTGGTGGTGGTGTGGAGTGGGGAGGAGAGAAGGGTCAGGGACAAAGATCTAGGAAGGCCAGCTCGCCCACTGCTGCAGGGGAGGGTCTACTTCGCCAAGGGAGTTCCTGGTGAGGGAGTGTTTACCGTGGACGTGTCCCCCACAGCCCACTCAGCTATGCATCTCTGAGGTCACTTCCCTGTGGTTCAGAACCCCCATCCCTCCCCTCTGTGCCTTGCCCACTGCTCTGCCTTAGCGTCAGGTCATTCTATTTCCTGAAGGCCTGTCCCGCCTTGCTCTGTCCTGCTGACGCACATCTCTGGGCCCTCATTGTTCTCAGGATCAACCTCAAATACCTGATGACTCTCTGGATCTTTCCATGGTCCCAGACTAAATTGCAGGCTCCACGTGGCTGCTCAGTGGCTGAATTCTCAAACACTCATCTTCCTGCCTGACTTTTGCTGCTCCACTACTTGACCCCAATACACACATCCCTCACACCACAAACCATACAAAACCACATGCCACACACATAGACCACACACAACCACGTGCCACACACATAGACCACACACAACCACATGCCACACACATAGACCACACACACCGCATACCACACACACAGACCACACACAACCACATACCACATAGACCACACACACACAGACCACATACACTACACATAGCACAGACACACACACACACCCCACACACCTCACCACATACCACACACCCCACACCCCTCATACCACACACACACACACACACACACACACACACACACACACACACACACACACACACACACACGCACGCACCTTCTCTAACTGTAAGTATTGTACTAACTCAATTCAAGCACCAGCTCCTCATCTGTTCATTCCCTCTTCTGCGTGCCCGGCCCTCTGTTCTGACCTCGGTGCTCGCAGTTTGGTGGAGCAGTTATTGGGTGGAGCAGTTATTGCCTTTCAGATGTCAGGAACTATAAATGTTCCTCTCTGAGCCTGAGAACCTAGCACAGAGTCTGACCACTGCCTATCCCGGGAACGAATGACTGAGTTGGTGAGTGGGCCCATGAATGGAGCTTATGCAAGGGATGTGAAAGTCTGGCTTGTGACAAGATGAAGACTTCTGACTTGCCCTGGGAACCGCTGTCTGCGGAGCCCTGGACTAGGGAGCCTCTGCCCATCAGCCTTGCCCTGGCGGGCCTGGTTTTTCACACACGGCACTGGATGACATGGGAATGGGGCTTGTCACCTTGCCTGGAGAATCGGATTAGAAGGAGAAGCCTCTTAGGCCTGAGCCATCTGTCGCCCGCAGCCTCAGCTCTGCAGCTCTGTGATCACTGTGGGTATAAACATCCCTCCTCCCATCCCCCCACGGTGCGGCAGAGAAGGCAGAGACTTCCTGAACCAAACCCCTCTGTGCACCAGGCCCTTGCGGGCGTTTTACATTTGTCTACTTGCCCTCCAGATAGGTCCCGTCGTCTCTGCTGTACAGAGAAGGGAACTGATGTGCCAGGGGCACACACAAAGTCCTGGGCAGGGCTGGGCTTTGAGCCCTGGTGTGTTGGACCCAGACACCTTGCTTCTGTGCCTGTTCCCCACATAGTTAGAATGTTCTGTGAGGAAGGGGTGGCCTGCAGGTGAGGCAATGGGGACAGGTTTCTTTCATCAGAAAGTTATGGCTCAGGCCCTATCATTGACTTTCTCATGCAAGGACGCTCCTTGCATTTTGTTTATTTATTTATTACTGTTTGATTGAATGTTGTTTCCAGCAGACTCATATCAGGAAGTTAGGAAGGGGTTCTCTCAGGGCTGTTGGATGCTGGGTGGTTAAATGTTGGGAGGTTGCGTGTATCTGAGGACGGCTGAGACTGCAGTCTTTGTTCGCCACCTTTGGGTGCTTGCCACCCTGCACCCTAGCAGGCTTGGACATCTCTGGATTTGTAGCTGCCAGAGGTCATGGCAGAATCCTCAGTGAGCAGCACGGGAGGGGCCATGTGGAGACTGAGGCCATGTGGGCTGAGACTGGTTCAGAACAACTGTGAAGGTTGGTGGCACAATTGAGACCAGGATCTTTCAGGCATTCCAGAAGTTTTCCAGGGCTCTTGCTGCCTGAGACAAAGCCCTCCAACATCGCAGCTCACCATCGTGAAGGTTGAAAGGTGCAACCCGAGGTTGCTGGGTGCCTCAAGTGCGAGCATGAAGGTCTCAGCTGTATGGATGGAGCTTTTCATCGGAGGCACTACACCTGTGGAAGTGCCCCAGGCACCACCCAAGAGGATGACCCTGGCTTGGGCTTGCGCAGTCTGCAGAGCCTCGTACAATATCCTGGGAGGAGCAGTGGGCGTACCAGAGGGATAGGAATGGGAAGGCAGAGGGGTGGGCAGAGCCAGGGGTGGAGAGAGAGAAGAAAACACAATTAAGATTCATCTTTACTTAAAGATTTTTTAAACATTAAAGCAAGCCCTGCTCTTTCCTGGAGGCCCAGAAGGGGCCTTTCATGGCAAAAATGACCAGCCCAGACTATTTTAGTCATGTCAGGGGGCAATCTGATTTACAGGCAGAAGATGGAGAAAAGGTGGCTTATCCTAAGCAGAGCCTGCTTGAGTTGACTTGGGTCTGGAAGGCCTGTTCTGATGGCCATGGTAGGAGGATCTGCCACATAGATGTGTAGGTCCTGGGAGCCCCCCTCCCCAGGCTGTCCCCTCCCAGACAGCACATGCCAGGCTATATGTGTCCCAAAGCTACATTTTGATCTCCTATTTATGGGAGGGAAAAAAACTGCATGCATTAAGCAATTCTTCATAGTTTTGTTTTTAATAGCAGAAAAAAAAAGTTCTGGAAACTGGATATCTACATTAGGGAAATGGTTAATTAGTAATGATACCACATGATGATGGAAACGTTTGATGGGGACAAAATATCATGGCTATAAAGACCGTGCAGTAACATGAAAAATACTTATAATCTGTTGTTAATTTTAAAAATTAAAAAATGGTGTGCAATAAAAATAAAACTAAGTAAACATGTTGGTGTACAAAAAAATGAGACACAAATGCAAAGGGGTATTAAATTATGGTAATAAGATTATTCTCTTTTCTCCTTCTGTTTCCAAATATGACTATGTGCAGCGTGGTATGATAGCCAAGAACATAGACTATGGAGCCAGATTATTTGGTTTCAAAGCCAAGTTCTACCACTTACTTATTACCTGTGTAATTTTCAACAAGTCACTTAACCTCTCTTTGCTTTGGTCTCTCATCTGTAGAAATGAGGATAGTAATCATATATAATCTTAGTAAATAAGTATATAATAGCATACATAATTTTAGGATTATTGTGAGGATTAATGTGTTAGTAGACCTAAGTGTTGCCCCTAGTAATTGCTATATAATCACTAGCTACACAAAATAAATTTAATTATCATACTTCATTCGTAGTCTTAATCACAAATAAGTGCTAATATTGGTGTGATTTTCTTTTTACTTTTTCTTCCTATTTGAAAGTATTTTTATCTTCCCAGAGTGACAATCATAGTGATATACAGTATAACCCAGTTGAATTAGTCCATTTCTGTTGCTTATAATAAAAATACCTGGAACTGGGTGATTCATAAAGAAAATTTATTGTTTACAGTTTTGGAGGCTGGGAAGTCTAAAGTTCAGGGAACACATCTGGCGAGGGTCCTCTTTGGTGGTGGCTTTACAGCAATACAGGGGTCTCACATGGCAGAAAATGGCAGAGCAGAGAGAGAGAAAGACTCTCACTTGCTGTCCTTTTACAGCCCTCAGAACCACGTCCCTGACCACCATTATTAATTCATTCATTATGTCATGGTCCCAAAGTCTAATCACCTCTTCAAGGCCCAACCTTTCAATGACCATAATAGGATTTCCCACCCTCAACAGTTACAGTGGGAATTAAACTTCTAATATATGAATTTTGGGGGACACAATTCAGTCTGCAATATTCTGCCCCTGGTCCCCAAAGTTCATCTCCTTCTCACAGGTAAATATATTCATTCCATCCCTGAAGTCTTAACTTGTTTCAACTAAAAAATCCAGAGCTCACAGTTCCATCTGTGAAATCAAAACAACTTATCTACTTCCAAGATACAATGATAGGACAAGCATAGTGTACATATTCCCATTGGAAAAGGGAGAGATAGCCCAAAAGAAAGGAGTAACAGGTCCCAGATAAGTCTGAAACCCAGCAAGGCAGGCTGGCAAACCAGGTACTTTGACTCCATGTTCAGTGTCCTCTGCATGCTGATGTGGGGGTTGGGTCCCCAAGTCCTCAGGCAGCTCTGTTTCTATGGCTTTCCCGATCTGAGGCCACGATTCAGCTTTCACAAGCCAGTGTTATACACTGATAGCTTCACAATTCTGGGGTCTCCATGGCAGTCCCTCTCCAATGGCTCCACTAGGCATGGCCTTGGTGGGGTTTTTCTGCTGCATCTCCAACCCCACATTTCCTCTCTGCATCACTCTAGTGAGGCTCTATGTGGTGACTCCGCCCTTGCGACAGATCTCTTCCTGGGCCCCCAGGCTTTTCCATACATCCTTTGAAATTGGGGTGGAGGCTTGGAAGCCTCCATAACTTTGGCGCTCTGTAAGCCTGCAAACTTAACACCTTGTGGATGCAGCCAAGGCTTGCAGCTTGTGTTTTCCAAAGCTGCAGGTCTAGCCACACCTGGGGCCAATTTAGTCACAGCTGGAGCAGCCAAAGCAGCCAGGGTGCTGGTTCTGGAAGCAGCTTCCTGTGGTGGCCCTGGGCAGTGAGTCTGTGGAGGGCACCTCAGGCCTGTTCCTGGAGACCATTCTGTCTCCCTAGGCCTCTGGGCTTGTAATGGAAGGGTTGGTCCCAGAGGCTTCTGCAATGCCTTCAGGGCCTTTCCCTCCTTCCCTTGATGATCCTTTTCTTTTGTACTAATTTTCTTAGCACCATTTCATTTTTCTCCTGAAAATGCTCTCTGCTTCTCTACTACATGGTGAGGCTGCAAATTTTCCAAATCTTTATGCTCTGCTTCCCTTTTTATTATACATTATGTCTTGATGTCATGCCTTTTCTGCCATAACTCAGTGTAGGCTGTTGCAAGTACCCATGCAGTTTCCTGAATTCTTTGCTGCTTAGAAATTTCTTCCACCGAAAGCACCTTTAAGTTTCACATTCCATAAAACTTTCAGGCACAAACAGAATGCAACCAAATTCCTTGCCATAGCAAGGAGATCTTTGCCCCAGTTTCCAATATACTCCTTATTTCTATCCAAGACCTCCTTAGAATGGTCTTTATAGTTCATATTTCCATAAGCCTTCCGGTCACCACCATTCAACTAGTCTCTAAAACATTCCAAACTTTCCTTGGTTTTCTTGTCTTCTAAATTTTTACCAGTTTCTAGGCTTTTTCTAGCCTGTTCCTTCAAATTCCTCTAGCCTCTCCTCAACACCCAGTTCCAAAGCTGCTTCCACATTTTCAAGTATTATAAGCAACACCACACTTCTCTGGTATCAATTTTCTGTATTAGTCCATTTCTGTTGCTTATAACAAAAATATCTGGAACTTGGTAATTTATAAAGACAAAGAAATTTATTTCTTGCAGTTTTAGAGGCTGGGAAGTCCAAAGTCCAAAGAACACATCTGGTGAGGGTCTACTTACCATGTCCTGAGAATTTCCCACCAGCATTTCTGATGGAGGCCAATGATTTCCTTAGCATTGCACCCCCTCTGCCACCTGTCTCCACCCTCAGATCCCAAGAATCTTTTCTCTGGCTCCTACAATAAATATTGTGGCTGGTTGATTGTAAATATGGTTGCAATTCTCCACCCCTTCTTTGCAGCTTCTCCCATTGAGATACATGGTCTGTTTCCCTACTCCTAGAATCTGGACTGGCCTTGTGATTTGCTTTGGCCAATGCAATGGAGGTGAAGGTGGGCCAGTTCTTTTTTTTTTTTTTTTTTAAGATTAAGCTGTGCTCTAGGTGCTGCAGGGAAGAGGGGCAGTGCCTGGAGACTAAGAGCAGTATGACACGGCAGCCACCAGACACAAAGAACAGCTGGCATGACAGGGGTGGGAGCCACATGCCCCTGCACCCTGGGCCATGCCCCAGCCCTGTAGATGGTCAGAGAGTGGAGATACCCACTCCTCAGGTGATTGCCCTGCTATGATACCATCTTAACCAAGTGATCAATGTTAATATCACCAGAACTGAGACATAATGTGCCTCCTGTGATATGCAATGTGGAGGATACCACCTTGCCCTGGGGCACTCCTGCCACACCTGCCAAAACCTGAATCAAATTGTGTGGAGACAACAGACAAACTCCATTTGTGGGACATTTTGCAAAATACCTGGCCTATATACTCTTCAAAAATTTCAAGGTAAGAAACACGAAGACAGATGGAGGAACTGTTCCAGTTTAGAGGGGACTAAGAGGACAGGACAACTGTATACATGCCTGACCCTGGACTAGGGTGAAAAAAATAGCTGTAAAGGACATTGTTTGGATAATGGGCAAAATTTGAATGTGAATGGTGGATTAGATAATAGTATTGTATCAATGTCAAATTTTGATCTTTGTACTGAAGTATTTCCTTGAATTTAGTAAATACCTATTGAAGTATTTAAGGATATGGGGCACAAAGTCTGAAACTTAATCTCAAATAGAGGGGGAGGGGAAAGGAGAGAGGGAGAGAGAGACAGAGAGAGACACGTGTGTAGACAGATATGGAGGGAGGGAGAGACAAAATGATAAAGTGGGTATGATAATAGGACAAAGTGAAAACAATTGGGGAAGGTAGCTGGGTAAGGGGGTATTCAAGAATTCTTTGTACTATTCTTGCAACTTTTCTACAAATTTGAAATTATATCAGAATAAAAAGTTATAAAAAGAAAAAAAAAGATCCACAAAATTTGCCAACCTTTATCTATCTAGATTAGAGATCTAAACCAAGAAAAAAAAGAAAGAAGACCAAGATTACTCAAATCAGAAATAAAGAAAGGTCATTGTTACATTGTCATTATAGTTTTATGTCATGGTAAGACTTAGTTTCTTTCTCTTTTTCATTTGCATTGTTCCAACAGTGGATTTTGTTCCTTCTTGCGTATTTGTGGTAGTGATTGTCATTTTTCGGATACAGGACTTCCTTGGGGATTTCTTGTAGGGCTGGTCATGCGGTGGCAAATACTGCAGTTTTTGTCTGTCTGGAAAAAATGGTATTTTCTCCTCTTTTCTGAAGGATAGCCTTTCTGGGTACAGTATTCTTGGATGGCAGTTTTTTTCTTTTAGTATTTTCAATATACCATACCATTTTCTTCTGGCCTGTAGAGTCTCTGTGGAGAAGTCTGCTGTTAGCCTAATAGGGGCTCCCTTATAGGTGACTTGATGCTTTTCTCTTGCTTCTTATAAGATGCTCTCTTTGTCTTCGAGTTTTCCCAGTTTGACTATCATGTGTCTTAGAGAGGATCTTTTTGGGGTTGAATCTGTTTAGGAATCTTTGAGCTTCCTGGATCTGAAGGTTTGTGTCTCTCCCTATACCTGGGAAGTTTTCCAATATTATTTCATTGAATATGCTTTACGTACTTTTTTCTTTCTCCTCCCCTTCTGGAATACCCATAATTCGAATGTTTATGCACTTAAGGTTGCCTGCTATCTTTCTCAGATTTTCTTCATTTCTTATAGTTCCTTTTTTTTTTTTTTTTTTTTTTTGTCCACCTGGGTTATTTCAAAAAGACTGTCTTCAAGATCAGAAATTCTTTTTTCTGCTTGTTCTAGCCCGCTGCTTAAGCTGTTGATTGTGTTTTTATTTTGCTGAATAAACCTTTCAGTTTGATGAGTTCTGTTATACTCTTTTTTAAGGTATTTTTTAAAGGTATCTTTGTAAATTTCCTCCTTCATATCCTGGATTTTTTTTTTCTCATTTTATTATGTTGTCTAATTGAGTCTTCTCATAGCTTAATGAGTTTCCTTAAGATTGTTGCTCAGAATTCCTTTTCAGTCATTTCAAGGGTTTCCTGTTCTATAGGGTCTGGTATTCAAGAATTACTGTATTCTTTTGGTGGTGTCATATTTTCTTGGGTTTTGTATTTACAAATACAAATCTCTACATTGATGTATAGTCACGTGGTAGAGCAGTTGACTCTTCTATTACTCTGGAGTAGGATTTGAGGAGTGAGATGCCCACTTCTTATTCCAGTCTCTGCTGGTGACTCTCCTTGTATCAATGCAGTTGAATGTCTGGCAGGCCACCTGCAAGGTGCTTGTGGCTACAGCTGTGGTGTCCAGCCACTTTTGTGGCAGCTGTGGCTGTGGCAGTAGCTGTAGAGGGCCACTTGAGTGGAAGTGGTGTTTTTGGTGTGCTCTCTTGCTTCTTCCTAGGTGGATGGGGCTGCCCTCAGCTCCTGCCTTAGGACCCTGGGCATGCTCTCTTGCCTGCTTCTGGGTGGCATTGTGCCGTTTCTGAGCCTACACCTCAAGGGACCTTACATGTTTCCACTCACATGAGTGGAACCCTGCAGCCACCATGTCAACAAGTCTAGGCTAGCCTACTTGGAAGATGAAAGACCATGTAAAGCAGAGTCCAGTTGTTCCCACTGAGACCGTCCTAGACTTACAGACCACCCCCATCTCCAAACATATGAGAGAGCCTGGACAGGATCAGCAATGCTGCTTATTCAAACCTTAGGAGAATGAATGAGCCCAGCCAAGACCAGAAGACATGCCCAGCTGACCTGTAGACTCAGAAAATAATAAATACTTACTGTTTTGGGTTACCAGAGTTGGGGGTGGTTTGTTATGCAGCTATGGCTAATGGATATAATCACAAGGACCAAGACTGTGGGTCTGAGGGTCCTCTGATTAGTTCACTGGCCAGGATGGGCTACTAGCCCTCTCCACCTCTCCTTTCCAGGGTCTAGTGTTCTGGTTCTTCACGTTCACCCTGGTACCATTGTTGCTGAGGCCCTCCAGTTATCACACTTGTGGTCTTCAATGGATAATCTTTGTCCCTGCAGTCCGAGCCCCTTCCCAAAAGCAGAGAAAACCCCATGGTGGGAGAATCTCTCTGTGCCCTTTCCACTCTGAGTCTCCCACTGTGGGTTGAGGAATTTTGCTGCTCTCCAGGGGCCTTCCCATATGACCTCCCCAGTCTTCACCAGGAGCTTCCTTGCTGACAGCCTCAGGACACAAGAAGGCAGCCTGCAGAGACACTGGGATCACTGACCCTCCTGGTGGGTGGGATCTAAACGGCCATCAGTCTGACCTCAGCTTAAGCCTGAGCAGCCCCCAGGCTTGGGGTTAGTGCCTGATGCTCCTCAAGAGCCAACAGGGTCAGCAGATCGAATGTTCTTTAAAAAAATTGCTGCTATGACAATGCCGCTATATAGATTGCTATAAACTTTCTAGAGAAAGCCTTTTTTTTTTTAGTAAATTGGTAAATTCTGAAGATTGACCATTCGGCATGTTAATTTTCAAAGATGGTTATGTCACATTGACCCAGTGTCCTGGACCTTCCACATCTTGTCACCCCCATTGGCCTAGCACAGTACTTAGATATAAAGTGATGCTCACAAAAGACACTTTAGAATGAGGAGCAGTCCCTATTTGGCATGTGTGTGTTGCAGCTCAGGGACATCCTCAAGGCAGCCATGGGACAGTTTCTCTTTCTACAAACAGATGCATGGGCATGCTCCTGTGTCAGTGCAGTAGAGGGCACGAGACTGTTTCCAGGAGCCTGACACACCTGGCAATCCTGCTGTGGATTACACACATCCTGCGAACACTGATTCATCTTCTTCCATCTCCTCCCTGAATCCCAGTGTCAGCCCTGTAAGACAGTTGGTGGAACTACCAAGCCTGGGCAAGAATGCATGGGCTTTGGTTTTCAGTGTTGGAATTGCTGATCTCCTGCCCCAGGGCCCCGGCAGGGCTGGGCCTCCCTCCAAGGCAACAGCAGGGCATGTTTACAGGATACTGTGAGGCAGGCTTGATGCAAAGTGCTTTATAGTCATGACCCCATCGCTTCCTCATCAGAGCCTGGCAAGGTAGATTCTATAACCACACCCTTTTCACAGAGGAGGAGACTGAGGCTTAGCAGCACTGGTGACCTGCTTATGGGCACATACGAGGGTACTTCAGAAAGTTTGTGGAAAAATATACTTAAAAGATAACACAAATTTTTCCATGAACTTTTTAAAGTACCTCGTAGCTAGTGGGGGGGGAGCCGAGATTTCACCCCAGATGGTGCATTCCTTCAAGTCTGCCACCCTCTTGGACTTGTCTTCATATACTTGCTGCAGGAAACTTCTATGGAGGTAGTGGGAAGAGGTGGACAGAGCCTGGTTCCTGGCTCTGCCCCAGTTTCTTTTTGAGCCTCAGTTTCCCAGTCTGTACAATGGTGACAATACTTCCCAAGGCTAGTTCCAAGGATTTAAATGAGAACACATGGTGAGGACCCAATAAATCTGTCTGTTACACTCTTCTTGTTCTAAGCTGTTATAAATTTCTGCAATGAAATTTTAAAAATATGCACACAAAAAGAAATCCAGTCTAGACACGGACTTAAGCTATTCTTCCAAACTATTGTGTTACTAACAAAATGGCTGCACTTGTACTATACACCGTGTGTGTGTGTCTGTGTATAGCGTGTTGTGTGTGCATGTCTCTGTGTGTTGTGAGCGTATATAGTACGTGGTGTGATGTGTGTGTCCGTGTGTGTAGTGTGTGGTGTGTGTAATGTGTCATGTGTGTAGCGTGTAGTGTCTGTGTGCATGTGTGGGTTCACCTTGCCCTTAACTTCTCCTGCTGCTCAGAGCAAGTCCATATGTGTAGGAGGTGGGTCTGGTCACCCCACGCTCCACAGGGAGGGCCTCTGTCTCTCTCTTATTTCTGGGAACTGCTCCTCCTCCACCAGGTTCAGGCCTGCGGGGAGCAGAACTGCAGTCAGCCGGCTGCTCCCTTCCACCTTGCCTGGGCGGGTGCCACACTCAGGCTCAGCGAGGGTATGTGTGAAAACTGGTTATTTTTGTCTGGGCCCAGCTGAGTGTAGTGCCAGTTAGGGGAGGGTCTGTGAGCTTTGCTGTGGAGAAGTGGCCTGAGGCTGGAGCCAAGTAACATCTCGCTCCCTCCCCCTCATTCACACCTGAGGCCCTGGCACTGGTCATGGGCTCCCTAGGCCACAGCCCCAGAGGAGCAATCAGGGCTGGGGCCTGGGGACCCCTAGAGAGGGCATGGGGGCTGAAGAGAGTCGGGTTGAGTCAAGAGCCCTTGGTTGATGTCAAGCCCTGCAGCCCTCCGCCCTGGGAGCTGGGCCTGCCCCACTCTCTCACCCTCTCCTACTATAGGCAGCAGAGGTCCTGCAGTCCTATCCTCAGCTCCAGGCCAGGCAACTCCAAGGCTTCAGTGTCTGCATCCCTCCCTGGGACTGGGCCTGCCGCCTCACCGCCCAGTGCCCCCCAGGCCTTGGGAGTGGGCAGCCTTGCTCTTCTGGGCCTCATTCTGGGCACGGAACCGCACTCTGTGCCTCCAGCCTGGCTCCTGGGACTGGAACCTGGATGCTGCCTGCCTGCATCGCCAGGGGCTGCCTTACCCACGCCAAGCAGGGGCTTTCTGGACCTGTGTGCCCCGTCCAGCTGTTGGTGTCCCGCACTGCTGGCCTGTGCCTCAGTCTGCACGGCTCAGTCCGCAGGCAGCATGGGGTGTAGCTTCAGTGAACACCTCCCGATCTCCAGCTCTTCTGTCCTTGTGCTTCTTCTCGCCCACCCCAGGCCTTCACCTGGCTGCTTCCTCTGCCTGCGCTACCACCTCCACCGTCCTCAGGTGGGCTCCAGGCCTTTTTTCAGGCCTCATAAATGTCACCTCCTCTGACACTTCCCACCCACATAGGGGGTACTCCCCCACATCATTTTCTAGTTGCATCCTGCTCTGTTCCTGGAGAGAATGTGTTCAGTCCATGATGATTAACTTGTTGCCTCTGTTTGGGGATCGTCATTTCCCCAACTAGACTGTCAGCTCCATGGGGCTGAGATCACACCTGCTTGTGGCCCCCTCTGGACCAGCACCTGATGCCAACATATTTGGCTGTCCCACAGCTACCCCAGAACCTCCCCTCACAGTCTGGGCAGGATGTGGGTGCTTACTTTTCGGGGTCATCTGGTTGTAGCGAGGAACTTGGCGGCAGCAAGGCTTGGCTCTCCATAGCTTGGCAGGATGCCTTCTCCCTGAGAGTGGACACAAAGGAGCAGAAGCCTCCCTTAGCAGGCCTGGGGACACCCTGGGGTGGGTGTGTAGGATTGACTTGAGTGAGCCTCCACTCCCGAGGCCCAGGGTCTAGGCATATTTATTCAAGATCATGCAGGATAAGCCAGGCTGTGACAAGCCAGGGAAAGGGTGGGCCTGGTTGTGATTTACTTTTCAAAAACAACAAAGTCAATGCTGGGAGTTACTGCACCCCCAGAATATGAACTCATGTTCCCGTCTGAGAAACAGTTCAGCTCCACGATTCGGGAGAGTCCCTGCCTCTGAACACAGCAATTCTCTCCTTGTCAATCTAGCCTAAAAAAAAATCCTAAATATAGAAAATATTTTATGTACACATATGCCTTTTATCACAAACTTAAAATAGTGCAAAGCTGTGGACCATTTAAATGTCTAAGCACATAAATTCATAATAGCATATTCACTTGATGGCAAGTTATACCTAAAAATATTAGTTAAATAACACCACTTTGGGAATCTGCCAGAGATAGCCCTAACTGGATAGGAAATGTTATTTATTTATTTACTTACTTATTTTATTTTTCTCCATTTATTTATTTTTTATTATGAATATTCATAGATACAAATTACTAGAAATTGCATTTGTACCCCGTGTCCCCACCCAATTATCCTCCAGTCTCCTCCCCCCCAACTTTGTAGCCCTAGGAATGTTCCCTCCCTCTGTAAGAGCACCGCACTACTGTGGTCTTTCTTTTGGATAGGAAACTTTAGAGGGAAAGATATTTGTCCTCATTGAATTGTCATTAGGGTGACACTGGCAAGCTCTAACATGTCCAAAAATAGAGATCTGATGAATTGCATGCTGTAGACTGAGTTTATGAGGAATTCTAATCACTGTTTTCCTTATTATATGTGTGGCACACTTTTACTGCAGAAATTTTAGAAGACAAATATTTGCTGTAATTTCGCTGCTCGGAGATGGCTGCTGCTGACACTCTAGTATAAATGCTTTTGGAATAATTTTAGGGATTTTGGGTGATAATAATAATACAATGATAAATTAAAAAGACACAGCATTGAAACATAGAAATACATCAATTAAATTTTTTAAATGCTGCATGCAAGACTGAAAAGAAATAAGCAAAATGTTGAACATGACTGTTCTTTAATCATGAAACTATAAGTGTTTTTCTTTTCTTTGTATATTTGTACATCCCTAGATCTAATAAATGTTAAAATAACCATAACCCCTAAAACAGAAAGTAGAAGTAGGCACTTTCTAGAGGCTTAAGCAAAAGAAAAATCTCAAAATACTCAGATGTCTGAATCAAGAGCCAAACATTTATCTTTACAGAGGTGGAAAGACCATGCCCCCCACTTCTAAACATGGATAAATATCCCCCCCCACCATGCATTCCCTCATCCCTTCTGCTCGTGGGTGTTTTCTGTGCATGAAGTTCTGGCATGTTCGGACTCAGATGTCTACTAATTAATTTATTCATTCTCCCAACACTAATTTACACTGTTCCAAGCATGATACAAGGAGAGAGTGGCTCCAGAATTTCTAGATAGGTAGGACTTAGGCTCAGCAGTCTAGAGGAGAGGTAAACACACTGCTTCACTTAGCCTGTGTGTGTGTTTGGAGGAGTTGGGGCTACAGATGGAGATTGTGGGGCCTAAAATCCCCAATGCACTGTCGGGGTTGCTACTGTGGAGAGAGGTGCTGTAAAGTTTCAGGAGTGAAAGCCTGTCTTTCCAGGGCTCAGGACTGCCTGCTGGGGCCTGCCCTCCAACAGTTACTGACTGAAACATTCCCAGGCACATTCCCAGGGAATCCCTGCTCAGGAGCCAGCACCCCAGGGGGCAGCCCTACCTTCTGCAGAGAAGATGGAGCAGCAGAGAAGCAGGATGCAGAGCAGGCCAGAGAGCTTCATGGTGAGGTGGCTGAATCTCACGTCCTGGGGAGGGAGCTGTGCTGCAGAAGTCCTCCCTAGGGGCCACCTCAGACCTTTATAGAGTGACAGAGAGGCGTTTCCCAATGGGCAGGGCACCAGAAGCCTTGGAAATCTCCTTAAAGGTAGAGAAAGCTCCTCCCAAGAGGAAAAAACCAGCTTTTGAACAAGTCTGGAGCATTTAGCGGCCTGTAACACAGAGTGCTGTAAATGCCCAACCCCAAGAGTCCTCAGCACTGCCCTCAGTGGTCAGAGCGAGAAACTTCTGTTTTGGAAGAGCCACTGCCCAGGGCTGAACATTAACTTTTAGTGTCGGTAATAATTCCATGAAATGCAAATCCTCCTGCTCCTTCCTTAGATGTGGCTGAGAGATGGACCATAAAACTCTTTGCAAAGCCTCGGGGACAAGTCTCAAGCAACAGGTGAATTGTAGGGAGCACAGATTCTGTAGTCAGAAGACCTGGGTTTGAGTCCTTGTTCTGCCACTTATTAGTGATGTGACCTTGAACCTGTCATTGGATGCCGCTGAGTCTGCTTTCCATCTATGAAATGGGCACAGGGATACCCCATCTCACTAGCCTTCATGGGGGCATGTACAAGAAGCCATCTGCACCAAGGTGGATGCTCACACAGCTGTGAAAGGAGGTGCGGCCACAGCTGGACTTGGATGGGCATTTAAGATGGGAATAAAATGAAAGGACACTGCAGGTACAGGGTCAACTTGAGCAAAGGCACAAAGGAAGGGAGCATCTGACCAGGGAGTCTAAGACCAAGGGGAAAAATCTGCCCATGAGTGCAGAAGGCCCAGTCAACACCATTCACTGGACACATGTCCTAGGCTGGGCTATGTGCTTGGCCTCAGGGACGTGGAGGACACTGTGCCTGGCCTCAGGGAGTTTCTGTTGGTGGATGCAGCTGTGCAGACAAGAAGCTGCTACAAGTGTTCAAAGCCAGTGAGGTGGGCTGCTCAGCTGGGGGTGGGGGAGGGAGGGGAGGCTTTGCAGAGATGGGCTGAGAGTGGGTGGGTTGAGGGCCAGCAGAGGAGTTAGACCAGCTGAGGTGTGAAAAAGGGAGGTGTTGGGGTCTTTCAGCCAGGTTCAGACTGATGACAGGAGTGTTTTAGCTCCTTTTCTGTCAGGGATGGTCTCTGGTGTCCCCTTAATAATGCTCATGGGTGCCTGAGCATATGCAAGGCCCTGGTCTAAAGTGGGCTTAGGGGGTCCAGGGCCACTGGGGGTCCATGGAGATGTGGGTGGGTGCATGGGAGGAATCTCAGGATATTCCTGCACACCCTACTTAGCCTCTGCCTGGGCTGTGTCCACCCACCACTCCCAAACCAGCTCCTGCTCATTCTTCCAGACCCAGCTCAGGAATCTCCTCCTCTGGAAGCTTTCCCTGGCCCCTGGTACAGGCAGCATTGACATGTGCTGTAACTGTTACCTCTCAATACGCTGCTTCCCACTGGATGCAGAGTTCCAGGAGCCCAGGGGGCAAATGATGGGCAGGATCCCTGAGGGTCAGGGCAGGCAGTGTGAGCCTGTTGCCCCTTTATGCCTGGCAGGGCCTCTCTTGATAGCTGGGAGTTGTGCAGGGCTCTGCAATGACTTGCACATGCTGTAAGTCCACTGTGGCACTACCCACCTGGCCCCTGGAAGCTGTCATCCGGGAGATGGCTGGGAGATAAGACTTGGGCCAGAGGAGGCAACCCCACAGAAACAGAGCTGGTGCCACATACCCAACCAAATGTCCAGAGGATGAAACGATTGAAGGGCATGAAACCCCCTTCCAGCAACAACAGTAAAAGGAAAATGGGAGGAAGGTGGTTTCCATGTTACTGAGCATGGAGTGGGGGTTGTCCCTGGCTGAAGAGACATGAATGCAGGAGCTCCCTTCTGGACTCAGCGAGTGAAGACGCCCCCATGTATCATGCATGTGTGCATATACTCAGAATCTGCATTTGTCCTTGTGATGTGATGTGCATCTGTCCTTTGCTTTAATAAATATGCCCTTCTAACCAGTGCTAGTTCTCGGCCTTGTGGGACACATGGATAGATACCAGTATGTGGTATCTGGTTCAACTTGTCAGGATTTCCCTGGTTCCCAGCGGCCAATTCAGATAATCCCTGCTGCTGGAGCCTGGGCAATGGTTTGCTTCACTGACCCTCCTCTTCTGCGGGATATTAGAGAAGAAATTTAGATCATGTGCTCAGACAGCTCAGTGAGCAAATCAATGGCCAGGGGATATTTTGACAGCCTATATGCTTTTACACGTTAACACTAATCCACGTGAAGAAATCAGTTGGGGCCGCTGGGCTTAAGGACTACACGTCATGCTATGTCAGTTACCTGCCCAGCCCCAGCCCCAGCCTGATCCCCTCTGCAGGCTGTGCTCTGGGTCCTGATGGCTGTTCTGAGGGGGCACTGGCCACAGCAGAGGGTGTGGGCAAAAAGATCCTGGGAGTTTACCCGGGACAACTCCAGAGTTGGTGCCCAGGACAGACTTGGAGGAGGCCACTGTTGGAAGAAGGGTGAGGAAGGGGTTGGCACTTCTCTCGTCGAAGCAAAGGACTTCAGTGTAAGAAAATTTTAGGGAGGTGCTTTATTAGGTTTGCAAACCAGGGAAGACTACCTCTCCAAATGAGGAGAAAGTCTGCCTGCCTAAAGAAGGAGAAGAGTTTTTATAATCAAAAACAGGCAAATTTAAGCAGTAAACAGGATCCCTGTTTAAAACATAACAGGCTAGAGGCTGGTCAGTTGCTCAATTGGTTAGAGGACAGCCTTATAATACCAAGGTCACAGGTTCGGAACCCAGTACTGGTCAGCTGCTAAAAAACAAACAAAAAATATAACAGGTTAGTCATGACTTTGCTTTTCCAGGATATCTTTGATCTACAAAACAAGATTAGTTATATTTATAGAACTGAGATAAATAGTTACATCTAGTCTAATCTAAACAATAAGTTTCTTGATGTTAATAAATTTCAGTAAAAGGTTGGTTTGTTAAAAAAATAAATTCCAGTGAAAAGTTCATTTGTTAAACAATAAATTAGTAAAAGGTCAATTTTTCAGGCCCAGTTGGAACTTTAAAGTTCCAACATGGAGTTACTTTCAATGGCATGCCAAAGCATCACCACAGATCGATTTTGAAATTAAGTTATTACTCACATCACTGGTTGCCCAGGTGCATAGTTGCTTCCTGGGGTCCATTCAGTCCCTTGTAGGAGGTTCCAGAAGGAGAGAAGTAGAGGGAGTTTGGGCTTCCCATCATCAGGGCAAGGGTTTTCTTCCTTTTAGGTATTAAACACTTAGTAATACATATTAAAATAATTTTGTTCTATAAGGTATGACAAACTCACCAACAATATTAGCAATACTTATTGAAGTATAGTTTCAAATAGGGTTCCAATTTTATCTGGTAGCCAAGAAATTACTGTCTTTAACACCTTTTTGAAGGCATAAAAGAGCTATTGGAATCCCAAATTTGTTAAGCTGAAAGGTTATTGAATTTAGGCAGCCAGGTGGCTCGCTCATCAATGAGCTGGATCTCTAATTCTACTTGGCTAGAGGAATTTATTCACATACAGCAGGTAATGCTTATAACAGTACATGCTCCTCCTTCTTCAGCTAATAAAAAATCTAAAGCTCTTCTATTGTTTATTACGATAGGAGCTAAACTATCTAAAGAAGTTTGTAGAATAGCTAAGGCCTAAGTGGTACTTTGTGACAATTCCTCCTAAGTGTTAGTTAAATTTCGAAGGGTAGCTTCATGATAAGCAAAACCTGCCCAAGGGGCCAAAAGCCCAACGGCCAGGCTTACACCTGCAATTATTAAGGGCTCACTTTTTTTCATTGTGGTAGTTGGTCAAAGGGATGGGTTTATAAATTTGGACTTCTGGATGTATAAAGTCTAAGGTACATTGTCTTGTTATCCAGGCATTGTTTATACATTTGAAAGCTAATGTAAAGCCGTCAATATGTCCTTCTGGTACATAAGAGGTAGAAAGTGAAATTTTGAGTGACCATAAATAAACACATAACCCACAGGTGTGCAGCAGGACTTAATAGCAGGGGTCTCACTGTCATAGCCATGAGCAAGTTGATAAGAAAGAGAACCAGCAGTATAGGGTATTTTAAATCACAATAAGGAGCAAACTTAGTGGGAATTGATTTTTTACAAAAACTTTCCCATGAGCTCCATTTAGCAGGGAATAAACATGAAAGTCCCCAAGATGGATCAGAGTGCCTTTGGGTATATGTTGTTAGATATAATTTAAAGGAAGAATTTCTAAACAAACAGGTACTTTATCTTCATTTCCCTGGGCAGAAGTATAATTACAATGAATAGTGTTATGCTCTCTGGCTAGAATAAACACTAAGGATGTGAAAGGGAATGCAGAGAATCATTTAAAGCAAGAAAAAACCTCTAAGAGGTCTGATTTACCACATAGGTTACATTAAAACAAGGAAATTCATATGAAACAGTAAGATAGCCACACCAAGGTGCATGTAATGGGACATGTTCAGTATCATTATACATAATTTGAAATCTGGAAACAACTTCATGGTACGTGCTTGCATCTATCAGTATCATTTCCAAGATATGAGGTCAAGAATGAGAATGATAACAGCAAATCCAATCATCTGTTAAATTTTCTCTTTGCAATTATCTCAGATAATTTAACTAATGAATGATCTTCCAAAGCATTATTATGATTTGACATTAAATTAAGAACTATTAGAAGAATCCAACCAGTCAAGAAATTCATGTGAAAACCTATTATTTAAAAACTGAAACCAGGGAAAAATCCAGAAGTCCGAAGGGAAGTCGGGATTGTAAGTAGTTGGGGATGGTCTTGGATGTACTGAAGAGTAAATAATATCAAAATTAAAACAAAGGCTTCAGACGATTCATGCCAGTATTTGCTATACTTCCACTGATCTTCAGTTTAGTATCTGAGATAGGAAGAGTGTACTATGAGCTTTTTGTATTAGCTTTCTTTAAATGGGCAATGTGAATTCATGAACCTATGCCCTGCAGCCAAGTGGCACATAAAGGAGTCAATAGTACCTGGTACGGTACTCTCCATTTGGGCTATAACAAATCCTTTATTTGATATCTTTTCCAATATAATAAGTCACTGGGTTGAATGGGATGACAATTTGACCTTCATTTGGCAACTTTAAAGAACAGTCTGTAGTGGATTGAATTATATACCCCCCAAAAGTCATGGAAGCTTGAATTGTCTTCCCAAGTTGTATGTATTAGAAGCTTAGCCCCCACTGTGACTGTTAAGAGGGTGGGAAATCTGATTATGGTAATTGGAAGGTGGGACCTTGAAGATGTGATTGGATTGTAGGACCGTGCGGTAGTGAATGGATTAAAAATGGTGGTCAGAGGCGTGTTTCTGAGGGCTTTAAGAGGAGAAGCTGTTTTTTCACTCTCTTTGCTGCTCTCTCTGCTTTCACCATCTTGCAGTGTGAGACCCCCTCAGTCACTGTCGCCACCACCAGATGGACTTTGGACTTCCCAGCCTCAGAAACTGTAAGCAATAAATTTTATTTTTCTTTATAAAGTACCCAGTTCCAAATATTTGGTTATAAGCAACCTAAACTGACTAATACACAGTCTTTAACTAATTTTGCCTTTTCAGTGGTCTCTCAAATTAAAATTTTACAAGATTGTAGTAATTCTCCTTTTAATAATATAGAAGGGATATGCCCTTGTATACTTCACATGGGGTGACCCATGATTATTTCAAAGGGAGACAACTGAGATTTTCCTGTTGGACTGGACCATAAATTGAATAATACTTTAGTTAAACAAGATAATCCAAAGGACTGAGTATATTTTGCAAGCAATAATTTGATCATCTCATTCATGTGTTCTACCAAACTTGAGGATTGTAGGTGGTAGGTACAACGAAAATGCTGAAATATAGGCCAAATTTTGCGTACCTCCTGTGTTATATTTCCAATAAAGTATGAACCTCTATCACTATGTAACTGCATAGAGATGTCTCAAGAGGGAATAATTTTTTCTAGTAAAACTTCTGCTACAGCTTTGCAGTTGCTTGTCTACGAGGAAAGGTCTCTACTCAATGTAAAAACATACAAACCATAACTAAAACATATTTATAAGTTAACAATGGGGGAAGTTGGATAAAATCAATTTGCCAAATAAAAAAGATCCTTCTGGAATGGGGAATTGTCCTGTAATAGTGTGGTTTGGCTTTCTTGGATTATTTAAGGGACAGATTGAGTATCTTTCATATATCGTCTGGGCAACCTTTGGGGATGGCTTCCAAAAATGCTGTTGTGCCCATTTTACCACTTTCTTCATTCTCCAGTGAGTTAATTCATGTATGAATTGGAATACTGAGGGATTCATTCTGTCAGGTTTGCCATTTGACCCTATCCATAGATATCTTTGTTCCATGTCCATTTGACATCCTTGTCTGCCCTATTTCCCTCTTTCCTTTTTTGTCATTGCTTCTTGGGCCTTAATAATAATTTCTCAAGATTCAAGGGAGGTGCAGAGTGATGTCATGTATTTGGCAGTTTTATTTGCATAGTTATTTCCTTTATTTTCAGCTGTTTCTGCAGAAGAGTGGGAAGTTACTTTAAGAACAGCCAGTTAAGCAGGTTGCAAAATAGCATCTAAAAGGTCCAATATGAAAGCCTTATTTTTTGTAGGGGTTCCTGAAGAAGTGAGGAATGTCTTTCATTTCCATAATAGCCCCAAATCATGAGATACTCCAAAGGCATATGCACTATGAGTATAAACATTTAGAGATTTTCCTTTAGCTAAAATACAGGCTTGAGTAAGGGCGTAAAGTTCAGATTGCTGAGCAGATCGAGCAGCAGGTAGAGGCTTTGCTTCAATATATCGTTTACAGAAACTACAGCATATCCCACTTGATCTTTTCCAGTTTCCGTTTTTAGATAAGATTCATGAGTAAACCAAAGAGTTGGAGTTCTGTAAGGAAGTTTTTTGTAAGTCTGGGCGAGGAGACACCAAAGAATCAGTTCAAAGAACATAACTGTGATCAATTTTGAGTTCATCAGCAGTTGATAAAAGAGTGGCAGGATCGGGCGGTGGGTAACGACCGACAGACACATCTGGACATAGTGAAAATTGTCGTTCTTATTTACACAACCTACTTGTAGATCAATGTTGAGTATGCTGAGAATCCAAAATAGCTTTAACATTGTGGGACAACAACAGCTGCCCAGGAGGATCTAGGGTTAATTCTTCTATGGCTGTAAGCAAGCAGAGGCCACTGCCAGGGCTCTCAGACAAGGTGGCAGTCCCTGTGCTATGGGGCCTAATTTCTTTTTTTTTAATTAAGTTTTATTTTGTCGATATACATTGTGGCTGATTATTGCTCCCCATCACCAAAACCTCCCTCCCTTCTCCCTCCCCACTCCCCCCCAACAATGTTCTTTCTGTTTGCTTGTCGTATCAACTTCAAGTAGTTGTGGTTGTTATATCTTCTTCCCTCCGCCCCCGGTTTGTGTGTGTGTGTGTGTGTGAATTTATATATTAATTTTTAGCTCCCACCAATAAGTGAGAACATGTGGTATTTCTCTTTCTGTGCCTGACTTGTTTCACTTAATATAATTCTCTCAAGGTCCATCCATGTTGTTGCAAATGGCAGTATTTCATTCGTTTTTATAGCTGAGTAGTATTCCATTGTGTAGATGTACCACATTTTCCGTATCCACTCATCTGATGATGGACATTTGGGCTGGTTCCAACTCTTGGCTATTGTAAAGAGTGCTGCGATGAACATTGGGGAACAGGTATACCTTCGACTTTATGATTTCCATTCCTCTGGGTATATTCCCAACAGTGGGATAGCTGGGTCGTATGGTAGATCTATCTGCAATTGTTTGAGGAACCTCCATACCATTTTCCATAGAGGCTGCACCATTTTGCAGTCTATGGGGGCCTAATTTCAACCATGATATCCTACAGGCCTGTTACAGGAACCATGCCCTTGGGTAAGTACACCCAAAGCATTTCCATTTGTTTCATGAGAATATAACACAAAAGATAATTGATAGGATGACCCAAAGTAGGGGCAGAAACATGCAATTGCTGAAGGTCTTGAAAGGCATCTTGTGCTTCTTCATTCACGTAATAGGGTCAGGGGCTGTATTTTTAAGCAACTGATATAATGGTTGAGCAATAAGAGAATAGTTAGGTGTCCACTGATACCTAAACCCAGCCAGTCTTAAGAAGCCCCTTAGCTGCCTCTTAGAATTGGGCTGAGGAAAATTGAAAACAGCAGCAGTTCTGTCAAGATCGACTTTTAATCCTTCTGAAGTCAAAAGCTGCCTTCACTTTTTTTAAGTCAATTGACTTGAAGTCAAATCTAACCTGAGTCACGCATAATTGCAATTTATCTTTAGACACTTTGTGAGCCTTCTCAGCTAGTTCTGACAATAAATAAAGGATATCTGCTTCACTATTTTTATAAGAGTGAGAGCATAACAACAAATCATCAGAGTGCCCTACATCTCCCAAATTCTGCATTCTGATCTTCAAGAGCTAAAATTTCCTCATGATTCTGTTTTACTGCAATATATAGATGATTTGTTGTTTGACATTTGAGCAGGAGTTTACCATTGAATTTGAATGGGAATAGCTGATGCAATTTGTCTAATGTTGGTATCACAGGAAGCCCTTAATTTCTCCAGAAATTCTGAAAGCAAAGTTTGAATTGAATTATCCAGTATGGGAAAAACCAGAAAAGAAAATGTAAATTCCAGTTTCAGGAAATTAAAGCCTGATGAGGCTAAAAAATTCTCTTCCTAATAAATGAGTTGGACTAGAAGAAACTAAAAGAAGGGTGACCTGTTATACTTCCTAAAGAGAAGGACAAAGAAAGAGACATGTACGCAGTCATCTGTTGATTAGAAACCACGGCCATGATCATTGTTTTTGTACTCTGGTGCAGAGGACTTTTAAATAAAGTGGGGTTTAAGACAGAGTAAGCTGCACCAGTATCTATGAAGAAGGAATGCTTTGCTACTTCTCCTGAAGGTGTAGTGGGAAAAATTAAGGTTCTAAGTTCTTCCGCAGAGCCTCCCTCTTGCTGTGGTATTCACCTTGTTCTGTAGCCAGTTTTTATATTTTAGGCAGCCTTTTTAACAGTGGTCAGGCTTTTTCCAAAAGAAGCAAACCTGGGCTGTGAGATCACATTCCTTAGAGCCTTGTGATATCTGTACAGCCATAAGCTTGGCTGTTTTGACATTCCAAAACTCTAGCCATTCTAGTTTCTTGATCTTTTTCTATGGTGTTTGCCAATTGATTTGCAGTAGCAGTTTAAGCTTTATGTCCCTTAGTTTGCCAGTCAGGGTCATATTGTTTTACCAAAGTGATAACAGGATCATGCAGCCATCCCAAAACATCAAACTAAGCAATTTAGTAATGGTTTCATACAATGTGGGAGTGCCTGAATTTGAATAAAGGCTTTTTCAAATTGATCAACATATTCTATAACAGGCTCATCCTTTTTCTGTACCGTTTTTTGAATAATTTTCCAATTTATTTGGGGAGGCCATAGTAGGCAACATTTTGATTAAGTTAGATGCCATAACAGAAGTGTTTTTGACAGCTTGTTTGTAGGGCAATTTAAAATCCTCTAAGGGGTTATCCCATCCAAGCCTTTTCATCCTTTCTTATGCGTGGATGGGACCTACAAGCATTCTTATTAATTGACATAAATCAGAAGGACCTGGATTATAAGCACTAATAGTTAGTATAAATGGTTTGGAAAACTCATCTGAATTATCGTTAGGGTGAGGAAAACCTTTTATCAAACTTAAAAGTTCAGTTTTAGACCAAGGGGTAAAAGGCAAGAGTTTACTGGTCTTATTTGCAGATATTTCTATCTTGAAAAGAGCCACAACTTTGGTGCGAGAGAGAGCAGTAGGTTCCGGAACTTCAGAAGAAAAGAAAGGTTCTTCAGATAAATCAGGATAAAGAGGGAGAGAGGGAGCAGGCGAGGAAGCAGGAGTTAGATGTGCAGGCGAAAAGGCCAGGCACACGAGTCCGCAGAGCCGGACTTGCGTTTTTCTTTTGCTTCCCTTTCTTTTTCAAGCAACAGAATCGTACCCCCTTTTGACAATTCCCACATACCCATTAACATATTGTTTCCATTCTGATTTTTTTCCTCTCTTTTCTAGATGGATTCTTAAATTCATTAGCTTAGGCAGGTCAAAGGAACCCCAATCAGACCATTGTTGCGAAAGACCGTCCTTTGTTATTTGGGTCCAAAGAGAAAGATATTTGTAAGAATTAGGTCCACAAGTAAGAAGCATAAAGCCTGCTGGAGTGCCAGAAGGAGGAAAGTAAGAAAGAGGGAGAGAACTAGAACATAGAGCACCCATACCCGTATGGAGGACTCTCTCCCTGTATTCGTTAACAAAATCTTTTATAGACCTTTATGTGAAATTTCTCCCTGACACCTGCAGATGTTTACCAACGTGGGAGATTGGGGATCTGAGAGGACCTCACCGTATTGCCTCTAGAAGCCTGAGAGCACTCACGGGAGAGGCAAAAGGCTCTCTGAGTGCACACAAGGGAGAGGTCTGGCGATTTCGGAGGTTGCTTTGCATCCCATCCTCATTGCCATGATTGTTGAAGCAAAAGACTTCAGTCTGTAAGGAAATTTTAAGGAAGCACTTTATGAGGTTTGAGAACTGGGTGTATTAGTCCATTTCTGTTGTTTATAACATAAATACCTGAAACTGGGTGATTTATAAAGAAAACAGGATTTATTGCTTATAGTTTCTGAGGCTAGGAAGTCCAAAGTCCAGTGAGCACATTTGGTGGAGCCCTTGGTGGTGGCAACAATGACCCAGGGGTCTCACAATGCAAGATGGCTGAAGCAGAGAGAGAAAAACACCTCATGCACTCTCCCTTTAAAGCCCTCAGAACCACACACCTGACCACCATTATTAATGCATTCACTGTGGTGTGATCATACAATCTAATCACCTCTTCAAGGCCCCACCTTTCAATTACCATAATAGGATTCCCCACCCTCAACAGTTACAGTGGGGATTAACCTCAGTGAGGTTGGGTGGGGGCATCCAATCTACAGCAGTCTGCCCCGACCCCCACAAAACTCATGTCCTTTCCATACACAAATACATTCATTTCAGCCCCAACGTCTTAACTTGTTTCAACTCAAAAGTCCAAAGTTCAAAGTCCCATCTGCAAAATCGAAACAAGTTATGTACTTCCAAGGTACAATGGTGGGGCAAGCATAGGGCATATATGCCCATTGAAAAAGGGAGAAATAGGCCAAAAGAAAGGGGTCCAAGCAAGTCCAAAACCCAGTAGGAAACCGAGGGCAGGTATTAAATCTCAAAGGTGACAAGTCACTTACCTTGACTTCATGTTTGATGTCCTCTGTATGCTGCTGTGGGGGTTGGATCCCCAAGTCTTTGGACAGCTCTGCTCCTATGGCTTTCCTGGTATCAGGCTACACTTTAGTTCTCCCAGACTGGTGTTCTACTCTGGTAGCTCTAGAAGTCTAAGGTCTCCATGGAGGCCCCACTCTCAGGGCTCCACTAGACATGGCACTGGTAAGGTTTCTCTGCTGCAACTCTGACCCCGCATATCCGCTTGGCATTGCTCTAGCGAAGGCTCTCTGTGGTGAATCTGCCCCTGTGACAGATCTCTTCCTGGGTCCCCAGATTTTCCATACATCCTTTGAAATTGGGGTGGGGGCTCCCAAGCCTTCACAGCTCTGGCATTCTTCGAGCTTGCAAACTTAACATCATATGGGCAACACCAAGGTTTCTGGCTTGTATTTCCCAAAGCAGCAGATCCAGCCACACCTGAGGCCAATTTAGCCACAGCTGGAGCAGCCAAAACAACTGAGGTGCTGGTGCTGGATGCAGCTTCCTGAGGTGGCCCTGGGTAGCAGGCCAGTGGACGGTGCCTCAGGCCTGTTCCCCAAGACGATTCTGTCTCCTTAGCCCTCTGGGCCTATGATGGAAAACTCAGCCTTCAAGATCTCTGAAATGCCTTCAGGGCCTCTCTCCCACTGTCTTGACTATTAGCACCTGCCTGCCTCATAGCCATGCTGGTATCTTTAGCAACCGGTCCCTCTGGTGCACCACTGGATTTTTTCTCCTGAAAATGCTCTCTGCTTCTGTGCCACACAGCCAGGCTGAACATTTTCCAAATCTTTATGCTCTGCTACCCTTTTAAATTCTGGTTTTATGTCATGCCTTTGCTACCATAACTCAGTGTAGGCTGTTACAAGTAGCCATGCAGCTTCCTTAATGCTTTGCTATTTAGAAATATCTTCTGCCAAATACTCTGGTTCACAGCTCTTAAGCTGCAACTTCACAAAGTCCTAGGGCATTGACACAATGCAGCCAAGGCCCTTGCCAGTTCACAGCAAGGTTGATCTTTGCCCAGTTTCCAATAAATACCTTCTCATTTACATCTTAGACCTCCTTAGAGTGGTCTTTACAGTCCATATTTCCATAAGCATTCTGGTCATCACCATTGAAAGCCTTCACCAGATGTATTCCCTGGACTTTGGACTTCCAGCCTCTGAAACTGCAAGCAATAAGTTTTGTTTTCTTTATAAATTATCCAGTTCCAAGTATTTTGCTATTAACAACAGAAATGGACTAATACAGGAAATTGGTACCAGAGAGTGGGGTGATGCTTATGACAAATACTTGACAATGTGGAAGTGACTTTGGAACTGTGTGTTGAAGAGAGTCTGGAAGAATTTGGAAGAGGAGGCTAGAAAAAGCCTAGCTGCTGGTGGGAGTTTAGAGGACAAGAAAATCAGGGAGAGTTTGGAATGTTCTAGAGACTGGTTAACCTGGGAAGACTACCTCTCAAAAAATGAGGGGAAAGTCGGCCTACCAAAGGAAAGAAGAAGAATTTTTATAATCAAAATCAGGTAAGTTTAAGTGGTAAACAGGATCCCATACATTGTTTAAAACATAACAGGTTAGTAATTACTTTCTCTGGGCAGCAGCATACCTTTGGCTGCCACTCACCTGTTATCTGTTGAAAGAGGTTCCCTTTGTGTTGAAATAGTTCCTTGTTGCTTTTGGCAAACCATCATCAGAGGGGGAAAAGGACACCCAACTGGTAGGGTTGGGGAGGCATGGACTAGCCTGACTTTTTATTTATTTATTTTTTTAATTAGCTGCTGGCTGGTGCAAGGATCTGAATCTGTGACCACAGTGTTACAAGGTTGTGCTCTAACCAGTTCTTAAAGTTGAACTCTAATCACTTAGCAGTGGTGCAGAAATTAAGAGCAGGGTGTTAGGCTAGCGAAGAGAGAGATTCATCTGCATCGAATGACTATATAAACCAGGACTTTGATGATTTTACCAGGATCCCTCAGCCACTAAGCCACACAATCAGAAGTAGACTTTAAGTTCTCAACATGGCTTTGTTAGGTTCTCAACACCGCTGTTTTCTCACCACAGAACAGAGCCATAGGGGACCTATACAGCTAAGAGCAGAAAGCACTGGCTGTCGCAGGGGCTCTGTTCCTTACACACTCGTGGATATAATTCAAAGATTTACAGGTTTCCTGGGACCATATGTTTCATGGGAAGAATAGATTCAGATGTCAGAATTCCACCTGCTTTTTAAATGCTCACAAAAAATTACTGAGACAATACATGCCCACATTAATTTAAATAACACAGGGTATAAAGTGTAAGTTCCATGCTCGACCCCACTCTCCAGGAACAATAGCTGTTCACAGATTTTCACCTGCTTTTTATATTTCAAAGATACCTGTCAATTTCTTACATTAAAAAAGGAAGAAATACCTCTGGCTCTTTAGAATATTCAAAATCTTGTGTTGAGCTGAGAGAGGTGAAAATGAGAAGCAGTTTTAACAGGAACATCTGTGAGTTTTAAGCATATGCAGGTTTGGTACCAAAAAAAAAAAAAAAAAAACCTCAAATTTGAAGCTTTGAATTATTTCCAAAGATGATTTTGAAAACTTGGCAGCCTTTCTGAGAAAAGAGTCTCCAGAGACACACCTAATGTACTGGGGGAATTACAAGAAGGAAATATTTTATAGGTCAAATTTGTCATTTCTAAGACCAGTTAGGAAACTACCTGAAATCTCCCACCCTTTACTGTTAGCGCATTTTTGGCTGGCATCCCACACTTATCTCTCAGCCACCACACTCTTCATCCACAAGTGTTTTATGGGCTCCTTTATTGACCAGAAGTTACTCTGCCCTTTACTTGCTTAGCAAAGCTGCAGATCAGCTTATAACTGAGGGAGGCCCCAGACCCACACCGTCCTTCACTTGCCTCTTTCCCTCTCATTTAATTCTCTCCCAGAGTGAGGGAGGCAGGCATTTACCATTTACCTCTTTTTTTTTTCAGTCTTCTTCAACAAGGGAAAGTGAAGTTTTGCTTCACTTCACAACACAGGTTATGGGAATTTCTCAGCTGGGACCAGGTCTGTCTGACTCCAAAGCCGAGGTCCTTTCCAGCGTTCCGTGAGAGCTCGTGAACAGTTGAAAATAACCCACAACATTGATGTTTAGCTCACTCTCCACCCCCAAGTTGTGTAAAAAAAAAAATGATCATTTCCTCTACTTTTTACAGTTAATCTGAAGATCTTGCCTGCCTCTGCACATCCTGCTGCTGAGGTCAAGGCTGGTAAATCTGGGGTGGGGGGTCTGTTCCCTCAACCCCTATTCTTGTTGACCCCCTCGGTTCTCACTGGTGCTGTGCATTTCGCTCTCTTATTTGCATCTCCCTCTCCCCTGGGTTGGTTTGTTCACCCACAGCCTTTGGCTGGGGGCTGCCAGCAGGCCTGCGGGTTCCTCCACAGAAAACATGCTGGAATGTCGTGATCTGCACCACCTCACAAAGGCACACAGGGAGACTGACAGGCCTTGTCTTTTCTGTCCTCCTGGGGCCACTCCATGTTGGTGCCGGAGCACCTATGAAGCCACAGTCTCTGAACCCCTCATGGGAATAGCACCTTTGCTTTTGGCTTTTCTCTTTGTCTCTTTGGCGTTCTTGCCTTTTGCCCCACCCCTCACACACACCCCATGTTTTCAGCCCGGAGTGGGGGGGTCAGGACCCTTGTATTCAAATTTTTTCTCCCTACCTCCCCTACACTTGTTAAAAGCAAAGGCTCTAGAGCCACACAGTTCAGGTTCTAACTAGAGCTCTGCTATGTTTTAGCTGTGTGACCCTGGACAAGTCGCTCAGCTTCTCTGTGCCCTCATTTCTTTCAGTGTAAAATAGTAGCTGGAGCTGGAGCTAGAGCTGGAGCTAGGGAGGAACAGATCCATTTGATCAGAGTGTAATAATGCAATAGTGTCATGCTACATGAAAATAAATTTTGTTATATTAGGTGGTCAGTATCTGAAACTGGGGTGCATATCTTTCCTTCCCTTTTTCTTTCTTTTCTCTTACCCCCAAAATATTTATTATGATAATTGAGTATTACAACAGATAAGGGTGAAAGACTTTAGCATACTCAACTAAACAAGGTCATCCTGACTCCAAAATTCCAGTGAAATTATATTTAATGCCTATCCAAAACTCAATACCATATCCCAAGATTAAAAAAAAAAAATAGTTCTGTATATTTTTGGTTTAACTAATAACTACTGGCTTAGATTTTCAGCTTGTGCAGAATTCTCATTATTATCAACATGCTAATATAGGTTTTATTATTTTTTTTGACAAATTAGAATCAATTATAATTATGGGGTAGGTATGTAGTGATATGTACATACCGTGGAATGACTGAGTCAAGCTAACTAACATATTCATCCCCTTAAATACTTATCATTTATCCCTTCTGACTGCAACTTCCTATTCTTTGATCAACATGTCCCCATTCCCCCCCTGTGCCCAGCCTCTGGTGACCACCATTCTATTCTCTGCTGCTATGAGTTTGATTGTTTTCGATTCCACATATTCGTAAGAACATGCAGTATTGTCTTTCTGTGCCTGGTTTATTTCACTTAACCTAATGTCCCCTAGGTTCACCTATGTTGTCGCAAATTACAGAATTTAGTTCTTTTTTAAGGCTGAGTGGTATTCTGTTGTGTATATGAACCACATTTTCTTTATCCATCCATCCATTAATGGACACTTAGGTTACTTCCTTGTCTTGCCTATTGTGAATAGTGCTGCAGTGAACATGGGAGTGCAGACATCTCTTCAACATATTGATTTCAAGTCCCTAGGATATATACCCAGAAGTGGGATTGCTGGATCTCCTTCCCTTTTTCAATGACAACCTATCTCCAAAAAAATACCCAACCTCCCACTTGTGCTCAGGATATCTAATGCTTTAATGGGAAACGGCTGTCTTTCTTGCCACAGTAAGGAGCAAAAGAAACACACACACACACACACACACACACACACACACACACACACACACACACGCACACACACATTGACGTTTAGGTCTAAATGACTAATACCAGACACACTTCCAAATGTAGATTTTAATGCAGAAAGGTATAGAATAAGTGGGAGAGACTTGGGCATGAGAGAGGGTGTGCAGAAAGGTGGAAAGGACTTGCCAAGGTTTTCTGCTTTGCCATCACTTAGAGCCAGAGAACCACAGTAAGGTTGGGATGGCTTCTGTTTGTTGGGGTCTGTTCCATACCTTGCAATTTGGCAGCAGGCTTCCCAGGAGACAGGTGTCTCCTTGCTTCCTTGTTCTCACCCTCGCACACAGAATCACCAGGACAGGGTGGGGATGTGCAAGATATGGCTGGAGCTGTGAGGTCCTGGGTAAACTTCATCCCTGCTTAAGGTATCAGGGTCATTATCGCAGACACAGTGTGTCTTGCTAGGAGGACTTTAAGGCTCTGGGTCCAGTTCCACAGGGTGGAGAGACAGTCTGCTTTCTGGATCTTTCAGTAGTTCCTAAAATCTGGAAAGCTTCTTGTAAAGTGTTCTGATGATTTTCACTTTCTCTCCATACATACTTTCCTTAAAAATAAAAAATACTCAGGGGCAGCTCTAATATACTGAAAAAGATATTGAATACCCCCCTTTCTTTCCTTTTTTTTTTTTTTTACCAAGTGCCCATGTTGTTTTCTGCCGGCCAGAATAGCAGTAAAAATCTTGTAATTTCTCCAACTCCTTTTAAAATGACTATTCTATTTAAATGAGGCAGGTGATCACACATACCTTTTCAGGCACCTGGTATGGCTAAGGATGATGTTACTGGATTATGAGCACACAGGCAGAATCTTGCAGGACATTTTGTAACCTTTCAAGAACACACAACTCTTCCAGGCAGAGAAGTTTGGGTTCTCTGCAAAGTAGGTCAGAATCCTCCCCATGGTGTTGCACGCAGGGCTGGGCCAGACATTCCTCTCACCACCACAGCTCCGACCTTCGTGCTTGTGTGTGCGATCGAGTGCTCGGCACATCCACCTCTTTCCTCTGAACTCCTGTAGCAATTAGTCTGGATAATCCTTTTGTAGTTTCTGGATAATAACTTTATAATTACGTTGAGTCATTTAAGTGATTGTTGTTGCTGTTACTCATGATTTAACTACTCTATTACTATTTAATAGAGTGCCTAATAAATATGCTGATTTGATCTCTTAAGAGTGGCTTGCAAAGATTAATGCTGTTGTGTTAAGGCCCTGAATCCCCGACCCACTGTAAGGGCTTCTGCCTCCAGCACTGCCTGCTCAAAGGCCAGCAGGGCCAGCTGCCGCCCCTCCTATTAGATCCCTCTGGTCACCGCCCACTCCCACTCCCATCAGATGCTGTCTTCTAGACAGATGTGTTTCCAGCCACTCATTCTTGGGTCTGCCCACATGTGTCTGTTTCTGTTGCTTATAACAGAATACATGGAACTGGGTATTTTATAAAGAAAACAAAGTTGATTGCTTACAGTTTCAGAGGCTATGGAGTCTGAAGTCTAGGGAACACATCTGGTGAGGGTTTTCTTTGGTGATGGCTTTACAGCAACTCAGGGGGTCTCACATGGCAGAAAATAGTGAAGTAGAGAGAAAGAGAGAGAGCTCCTCATGTCCTCTCCTTTTAAAGCCCTTAGGACCATGCCCCTGACTATTATTAATCCTTTCACTACTGCATGGTCCTACAATCTAATCACCTCCAGGCCCCACCTTTCAATTACCATAATAAGACTTCCCACCTTCTTAATATAACAGTGGGGATTAGGCTCCAAGGGCTTTGGGGGGCCATTCAATCCCTGCACCACAGTTGGTGCTAAGAGTTAACTCCTTCAAGGGGTACCAAATGGAATGAACCTAATAAATCCCTTACTCATCAGATCATATCAAACCAGTAACATTCTCTCTCTCAACTTCCATTCATATATTCCTGTTTTGGAGTCGTTCTGCATTGCTGAAGTTGGCCCATTCAACCTGCATACCTAAAGCGCATAACTGGGTGGGGCTGGCTTGTTTGTACTTTCTGTGGAAGATCCTTTCTCAATTACCAGTAACAGTTGTTAGTCATTTATTAAAAGACAATCCTTCAGATACTCATTCTTATAGGACAATGAACTATTAGAAAATTATGGAAAACAAACCACTGGAAAATACTTCTTACACTTTAAAAAAGCCACTGATTTTAAGACATGTTAGTTTTGAAAAAAAAAAAAGCATGAAATAGAACACACACTTCAGAAACAAATGTGAAAAATACTGCACCTTAGAACTGAGATAATATAACTACTAAGCAAATAAAATAGACACATAACACCCTTCCTTCCTATGAGATCGTCATGAGCGAGACTCCTTTCATCAAGTTCTGTGTTAACTATGCGAAACCACCCCAGGCACACAGACAAGCCAGCCCTCATGTGTGTCAGGCACTTGGAGGCCACCCTGGAGGAATGACGGCCAGCTGACACTGCACCTGTAGGCCATCAGGCAGCTCTTGCAAAGTGCCCAGTGGAAAGCATATTTTAAATGTTTAAAAACTGCTTCTAAACTTGTGTGCCCAGTTGTAAGGAAAAATGTCAATTAGTCCTGCCAGAAAATATCACTTTTCTCTCTGGGTGTAACCATGGGGACCCCCAAGGTTTCTGTCTCCATACAGTGTGGTTGCAACATCCCCACCACCCATCAACCTCTCAGCTGAAGGTGGGAGGCCGAGAGTCTCCTTAGGAAGGAGGCTGATGCTGCCCTGGATGAGGAACCAAGCAACATACGCTGCAAGCAAGGCAGGATGGAATTTGAGACCGAGGGAAGGAGCGGGGCCTGCCCTCATGCTAACTGGCCCGCAACCCCGGGAGATACTGGCCGGAAGGACTCATACCCCCTTCCACGTTACTCTTCTATTTAGTTTCATTTTTGCTTCTGGCACAAAATACTCTCTACTTTGTTCTCATGCTCTAGTGAATGTTCAACTTTCATCTTCCTTAAGTACTTCAGGAAAGAATCTGTCATTAAAGGCAGAAAGTCTTCAAAGTCATAGTTTTCTAATCTTTTCCTAAAAAACGGTTTCTATTTCGAGTGCTTGCTAAATCAGATGCATTTAAGGATTCCATCTTATTAATTACATTGATCTTAAAAAATGGTTTGCTTTGTAGCTCTGAGTGGACTAGGCAGTACAATAAAGGACATTTGGGTACCCCATGTAAGAAGCATGTGAGGAAGTAAAACCATTTTCACTTACCCTTCAGACAATGAGGTCAATTCCTTTTGATAAACACTGAAATTCTAATGTTCCAGGTATTTTCTTTCATTAACTCAGAATACTGGTTCCCAGGATTGTAAAATTAAGTTACAGTTTAACAGAATCTCAACCTGCCTGTTTAATTTGTATAGTGCTTTTGTTGTCCTCAAGCAGGATTTTAGACCTAGAATATTTATCACAAACTTCACGGTATATTTGGTTAGGGGGTTCAACTCATTCTTCCCAGCCATACGTCCTCATGCAAAGATCAAACTTCTGAGGCTTTGGTTGACTCCTCTGCAAAAAGAGAATAGCAGTGCTGAGCTAAAAGAATGTTCTAATTTATATAGAAGGCTTAGCACACATATGCAAAAAATTCAATTCAAACATTTGCTACTATCAGAACACTGGAATTACACAAATCTTGGGTATCATTCAGTTTCAGGACCTTTAACATGGATACATCCTACCCAGATGAACAATTTCCACGGAAACATGACAGCCTTTCTTCCCAGGTTCTAACATGTTAGGCACAGAGCACACACCTGCCGTGAGTGGGAAATCTGGCTTCAAGGAACTTGTTTCTTACCATCTTTCTCCACCTTCCCCATAGCCCCACTCTGCTACCTGCAACCTCCCTCCGTCATGCACGGCGTATGAAATGCCCTCACTGCCTTTTCCTGTGTTTTACCTGCTATATTTACTCTTGAAGATTTGTTCCTGGGACATCTTGGAAACTGATGACTCCCTCTGCACTTCAACTTTGTTCACCTCTATGACACCCATCCAGCAGACTATGGTTGAGCTTATGTGGGGCTGCTGCACATTAGAAAGCAGTTACGTTTATTCATCGTCTCCCCTGGGTCCAGCTTGCGTGGTGCCTGCTACACCATGTGGGCTTTCATGTTTTCTGATCAAATATTCACTAGATAACATTCTAAGCAACAACCAAAAGGCCTTTATTTTCTGTGATTGTTTTTAACCATACATCTGAGTTACCCTTTAACATTTCTGATGATGTTTTAGAAAATGAAAAATGGGTGTTTTTTTTTCTTTTTCCTAAAGTCTATCAATTTGCAGGTCTCTTCTCTGTGAATGAAGGGAAAAACTGCTAACAGGAGCCAAGAAACTAGTGTTTTTTCCTGTTATTTTAGAACTATAATTTTTTAAAAAATTAATATTATTTTTTACATTCTATGATGTTACAGAGCAGTTGAAAAGGACGGGGAGAGGGGAAAGGGGAAGGAAATGGGATGGAAGGAAGAGGACGGGGGGGGATTAAGGCCTGTGGCATCCCCCTCATTCTCACACAGGAGACCAGGGGGTTTCCAGTGGTGGTTTGGTCATTGCCAGGTTGGGTGCAGATGGTAGGGGGGTGTGGCAAAAGCCCTTGCCCCCCACCACCCCAGCTCGGGAACCTGGGGCCCTTCTTGCTGCCATTTGGTGGTCATCGCCGGGCTGGTTGTGCATGTTGTGGGGGTGTGGCCAAAGCCGTCTGGTCTGGGCCTGAGTCTTTTCATCCATCTGCTCCCCATGCAATTCTATATTCCTGACCAGCCTCCACTGAGTGGTCCTACCACTGATTGGGAGGCAGATCTGCTGCCCTTGCTGTGCCCCAGTGTTCTCCCCTACTGCCTGTCCTGTCCCTGCTCCAAGCACTTCCAATGGGATGGGCCGGGCTGTGGTCCCTTGCGATGACTCACTGGCCTCTGAGTGGCTCCTCGCTCCTCTGTGGGTCCACGGGAACCCTATTAGTGGTCTTGCTGGCCTGGGGGCCACCTCCAAGCACCTCCAGCAGAAGGGCACAGCTGTGGCTTTTGCCAGCAACTCCTTCGTATGCTCAGCAGCTCCAGCCTGGAAGCAGCCAGAATTCAAAACAGTCAGGGAGGTTTTTTCTCTCTCATCGTGTCTTCTTCTGCCTTCATGCACTCTGTAGATCTCTCCTCCTCTTCTGCTGAGCTCTAGCGGCCCCAGCTTGGCTGTCGTTTTCTTTATAGATGTAAATTGGTTGATTTGTGGGAAAGAGTGACGCTGGGGATCGTCTATTCTGCCATCTCAAAACTATTGTGTTTTTTAAGTAATCACATTTCATGTATTAACTCACCTTTTATTTTATAGTCTTCACTATCATAGCAAACTCAGAAAAAGTGCTACAATAAAATACTGCCATGAAATTATAAAAAAACCAAAACCTTTTTCTCGATAAACTTCCGCTTGATACCACTGTTGAAATTATATCATTTTGTTTTGTGTGAGATACCATCCAAAAACAGGGATATAAACTTTGGGTTCTAAAATGTGATTAAAGACAGCAAGATGTTTTCCTAACTCCCACCCTGCAGAGCTTGGGATCTCTTCTGGCTGCTCCCAGATACCCCATGTGGCTTTGGCACAGGCCTTGTCATGTTGTTAACTGCAGGGGCCATAGGGGCGTTAGGCAGGATGCTGGGACACCTGGAAGCTGAGAAATGTAAAGGATTTGGAAGTATTTCCTCCTCTTTCATTTATTGAAAAAGTTGGAAGAGGACTGGAGCTAATTCTTCCTTAAGTGTTTGGACTCAGTGGCCTTTGGCAATGCAGCTGTGGACTTTACTCTGGAGGAGTGGGCTTTGTTGGGTCCTTCCCAGAAGAATCTCTACAGAGATGTGAGGTGGGAAATCTTCAGGAACCTGGCCTCTATAGGAAAAGAATGGGAAGACCACAACATCGAAAATGAGCACAAAACTCCCAGGACAAATCTAAGGAGTTACGCAGTATGAAGCGTCTGTGTGCAGAAAGCAGTCAATGTGGAGAACCCTTCAGCCAGGTTCCAGATTGTAATTTGAACAAGAAAACTCCTGAAGTAAAACCAGGTGAAAGCAGTGTGTGAAGACTTCATGTACTATTTATCCCTTAACAGGCACTTCGGGGCTCACTAGCTGCAAACCATATGACTTATCAGGAATAAGCAGAGCATCTATATAAATATAAGGAATGTGGGAAAGCCTTCATTTCTCCTGGAAGCATTTGAAGGCATAACTCTTGACACTGCAGATGGACCTTAGAAATGTCAGGCATGTGGGAAAGCCTCTTGCCTATTGTGGTTTATTTCAAATATATGAAAGAACATATGAATATAAACGATGTGGAAAAAGCTTCAGTCATTTCAGTTCCTTTCGAAGACGTGAAAGAACTCACACTGGAAACCCTAAAGAAAGAATGCGAGAAAGTTTTATCACACCTTTCTAGCACACATAAGAATACATTGTGGAAAGAACTCGTATAAATGTTAAGTGTGTGGGAAAACCTTTACTCTGCCAGTTCAATTCAAAGCCATAGAAGAAGAGAAGAAACCTCTTGCATATAAGCAATGGGCAGACTTTTTCAGTTGGCCTACATGTAAGAATGCACACTGGACCAAAAGCCTATAAATGTCAGAAACAAAGTTTTTAGTTTTAATACTTTTAAAGTCACATGAAGACTCCTAATGCAGAGAAACCCTATAAGTAACGTGAAGGTCCCGATGCCAAGAGATAAGTGTAGACAGCTCCAGAAAATATACAACCTGAAGGAAGTGCTCTAAAACTTAGAAACATATTGTTTATGTCAGTGGCTCCTTAAAGTAGATTTTTGGAACATGGATTTCTTATTCTTACTCTTGAAAACAAACATTGAGCTGACACTTCTCTAAGTGGTTTAGACATGAGATTCTAAGACTTGAGACATTACCTTGGGCCATAGGTGTTTGTGGGGTGCCTGTTTACCATCTGATGATTTTAAATTACCTTTTATATTTCCCATTATCATGTTACAGTTTGAGTAACAATATGTCATGTGTCACGCCATGGAGTTCTTCCTATTTTGAGAAAAGGCTGTGGTTATCTGCACAGTGCTAGCCCATTATGGGTTTTTCACATGACTACAATGATATCTATGCAAGTCCACTGTGGTTTCCCAGTTTAAACACCAAATGAGCTATGAGTGTTTAGAGGTCAGTTATCCAAGGAAGAATTAAGGTGAGCAGCAGACAGTACTTATTTTTAGTAATGTCCTTATTTAGTGAAAATAACGTACATTTGACATCCTCAAAGTGAGAAATTTAGTCTTTTTAGAAGAGGAGCAGTTGGAAGCTCTGTGTTTCAGTGATCCACAAAGCCCCATATCCATTTTGCTGTTCACAGGTGTCTATTCTATATGCTTAGACTTTAGCATATGTTATGAAAGGAGAGGGGATGATAGGGAATAAAAGTTGTGTTTTGTTAAAGAACAAAGGACAATCCAAAAAATAATAAAGACAACAGACCCTTTAAGATTTTACTGTAAGATCACACTGAAAAACGGAAATTTGGCATTTACATTTTTACTCAGGAAAACCAGCACGAGCAGCTAAAACTTATATGATGCTTAGTGCCTGCACATTTAATGAGATAGGTCCTATTATCTTCATTTTACAGATGAGGAAGTAACTTGCCTAAAGTCACATAAGAAATAAGCAAAAGGGTTGGGATTCAAATAGAGGTAGCTTAGCAATGAGTACCACACTATCTTAATCACACTGTACTACACTATCTTGGCAAGAGACTAAGTTGCTTTCTTGAATGAATTCCTATTCAAATGTATGCACATGGTTCAGTCGGAAAAATTAGACCAATCACCATCTAGCTGGAACCTTTATTATTTCAGAAATAAGCACCCTATGGACTTTGAGATGGTTAAAATAATTATTTCTGAATTACTGTAATAAATATGTCAAAAATAGCAACTATCTCAATAATCATATAGAAATCTTTCCATTCAATTAATGATGTTCAAAAATAACTCCTCTGTATCACAAAACTTACAAATGTCACAAGAAAGTTAAGAAACAGTCGATGTAGAAGGAAAATCCCGGTAGGACAAATTAATGAAACATTTTCCCCATTATACTTCTGATACAGACAGACCTAGTTTTACCTTGCTTTTTAGTGCTTAATCTGAGAAGTGGTACAAGAAACAGTGTTAGGAGAAAAACTGCTTTCACAATCTCAAGTGTAAGTCACAAATGGACTTTTCTGATAAACGCTTCAAAGTTTGAAGAAATGAGAAAAATAAGCGTGTATTCAATTAGACATTTCAATAATAACACTAAACAAAACACCTCTACAATTATAAACATTGTATCCTTGAAAATGCAAAGTTTCATGCTTTGAATATTTTATCTTGGGAACAGTTCTAAGAATCTTTAGTTTCAGAAGATTCAAAAGTAAAACCCTAAAATATATAACTCCATCAGGGATTCTCCATACAATTAACATTCTGGACTGTCCTAATAAGTCAAACATGACCACATCTACATTGTAAAGAGAGCACTGACAAGCAACAGCAAGAGAATGCATCATCTCTGTCTTTATTTCATGCTCAATGCTTTTACTAAGTTCAGCAGATGAATGTAAAAACAGTGACTACTTGTTTATTTTCAAATACCCACTACCTCATCACAAATCACACAAGTGCTATGTATTATTTAAAAAAAAAAAAAGACTGCAGGTGACCCTTTACTTCTCTTTGGTCCCTTTATCAAACCTCTACACCACTTATGATCATATTACTTACAATATTCTGCTTTCCAAAAAATATGCAGGCAAACACAAGTTTGCTAATTTTTACTTAAACTAACTTAAAAATAGATGAAATACTTAAATTCTCATCACACAAACATTAGTTTTCACATTCATCAGAAACATTTTAAAATTACTCAAACATGAGAATTGGAAATGTGTGTGCTTACTTGGAACAGAACTACTCAATTTATTCTCCAAAAGAAAAAGCAGACCTTGAAACATTACATTATTGGAATATTTTAAACATGTTGACATGTTCTTATCTTCTACACTTCAACAAAAGCTGTTTGTGTGAACTACTTAATGAATATCTGCCCTATTAAACAAGCAAGACATCTGATGTAGTACAGAAACCAGAAGCTGAATCACTTCATTTCTTTCTGTTGTTTCCAGTTGCTAGCATGGTTGCAACTCGCATAAATATATTTAATGTATCCATGTAGATTCCCAGCATCCTAGAAAAGAAAATTATGCTCATTATATATAATAAAATTCTAATGATAAACTATTTCTTAATATAAAGAAAAATATGACGATAAACTTTCATATAAAAAAGAAAAAACATTACTTATTACCTGTTCTAGCTGTAAGAAATAAAAATTAAAAATAAGATGTTTAGGGCTGGCCCGTGGCTCACTTGGGAGACTGTGGTGCTGACAGCACCAAATCAAGGGTTGGGATCCCTTACCAGCCATCTTTAAAAAATAAAAATAAAAAAATAAAAAAATAAAAATAAGATGTTTAGTGGTTAATAAGGAAGTTCTAGACTACTCAAGGTTCTCCTGGCAGACTAATCTTTTAAATGTTAATGGGCAGTATAATTATTCTATTCTGGCACTCTACTATGAGTATAATATCTTGCAAAGAAAACTGAGTGATAGACAATGAAATAATCAAAACAAAACCAAAGAAACACCTTTATTAAAAACTTGTGAGACACAAGTCTCGCATTTTTAAATATAATATACCCATTTCACCCCCCTAAAGAAAACTGCTACAAATCTGTAAGCTTTACAGCAACATTTTTAAAAAAACATTGTTTTATTTTTAGATTAAATTACTTTTAAAAAATGTGATAGACACAATGAAACTCAATTAGAGTATTTAAATAAAATAACCTACTTTGATAGAATACAAGAGAAAAAAAACCATCATTATATAACACTTCATGACAACTAAAGTTGAATATCTCCAAAAACAAAATTTTTATTGTGAAGAGTTTCCAATTTTTTAGAAGAATAAAAAAACTTTTCTATTAAAATTCCATGTCATTTAAGTAATTTTCCAATAAATAATGCTTGACTAATACCCATCTTTTCTTTAGTTTTAAAGCCTGCTAAATATATACTATCAAAAAATTAATCAACAAGAGCACATTATTGCACCATAAGTCTAATTAACAAAAACAGGTAAAATACTCTGAATTAATTGAATAAATACCTAAACATTACACTTAGTTGCAATATAATCACAGGTTTTTCTGGACGTACAGTTTAGAGAGAGTAGACCAAACTGCAACAGAAATAAAGTAGTAAAGGTTGCTAAAACCACTGTTGTGGGCCGAACTGTGTCCCTTCCCACCCCCTGCCAAAGTATGTTGAAATATTAAACCCTGGTACCTGTGAATGTGACCCTACTTGGAAATAAGGTCTTCACAGATGTAATTAAGATATGAGTTTGGAAGTTGGGATGAGGTCATGGTGGAGAAGGATGGACCCTTAATCCAATATGACTGACAGCCTTATGAGAAAAGCAGAAGACACACAGGAAGAACGCCATGTGATAATGGAGGCAGAGACCGAAGCGATGCATCTACAAGCCAAGGACTGCCAGCAGTAACAAGAAGCTAAGAGAGAGACATGGAACATATGTGCTCTCAGAAGGTACCAATCCTGCCAGCACCCTGATTTCCAACTTCTGGCCTCCAGAACTGTGACAGAATAAAGTTCTGTTGTTTTAAGTCACCCGGCTGGTGATAACTTTGTTATGGTAGCTCTAGGAAACTAACACAGCCATAAAACAAAATAGATCAAACACACACAAACATTCTCATGTAACAGAATAATAACATTAAAGATTACTTACGAATTGATGGGATCATATTTTTTAACTCCATACACTGGTACTATTTCTGCACGCTTGATTACTTTCTGGGTATCATACAGAAGGAACATGCTGAAGAGAACTAATCCTCCATACATTGCCACTGAGTACAGAGTGGCACCAGCCACAGTGGTAGGTGGAAGAAACATAGATCCTGAAATCAAAATGGGAAAAGAAAAAAATTAAGATTTTATTTTTCAGAAAAGGACTTTTCTATAACTGGATTTATAATTTATATTACTTCAAAAAAAGTTTCTTTGGTATACTGTGCACGTAAGAAGATATCTGAGTATTTGCAGTGTCTAATCTTATTTACACTAGTTCAAAGCCCATGACACTCACTCCTCCAGTGGGTTACTTGCCCACATTACAGCAAGGCTCTTGCATCAGAGCAATTTGCACGTTCTCCAGACTAACTTTCCCATTTTAGATGTTTCTGGTAAATGATAATTGACCATGGTGCCAAGATTTTTATATGACCCTGAATAATAAAATCCAGTAAAATGGGCATATATCTTTTAAAGAACTTTTAAAAATGGCTCTTAATGAGTTAGTATACATGTGTATTTCAGATTTCAGTATACTATGAACCAAGAATCAAGTGCCAGAGCACAGCAGCTTACCCAGTGAGGACACAAAGACGAGACCCAGGCCCACTCCCAGTGGTGCTCCCATGTTCAGAAACTTCTCACTGGGTGCGCACATGGCCACAGTGGAGAGGCCTCCCACAATGCCAGCTGTGTACCATGCAGCCCTGATGAGAAGAGGCCCCCCTAATATTGTCAGAGGAGCCACCACTGCACCCATCACACCTGAAGAAAAGGCAAGTGTTCATTAAGTATTTAGTAAATATCAACCAAAGGGAAAATGCCACTTCTCACATGCCATCATAATGTATTATACCTTATTGTTAAGCAATATGACAAAAAGTGTTCCCTTCAGATAATACTACCCCCAAAGTTTCACAACCCAAACCTGGGGCTATTCAAATTCTACATCATAACATTAACACTGTTACTAGTCAAAACAATCACAGCTCACAAGCACAAAAACTAATCTATATTTTTAGTAACTTTGTCAAATTCCAAGTAGCTCACTATTTGGATCTTACCACCAGTTTTTACAATATTCATACATTTAAGAATTGAGATAAAAAGGCTTGAAATGAGTAACTCAAGGTCAAACCTACTGCTGCCAAAAGAATATAAAGTAAAACAAGAGAAAGACTATATGATGGTAATCTTAAAATGTGAGAACTTCCAGATAGACACGACCACTACTTTGTGTAATAGTGAATGCTATCACAACTGATAAAAAATTTTAGTTGTCATATATATATATTCATAAAAATTACAATGAAAAGGTATCAATAATTTCATTAATGAAGGTAAATGACTCCTTAATTAAAAACATATCTTAGATAAGGCATTATTTCAGTGGTGAGCAGAAGAAGTTACCCTTTTCTTAAACAGAGTTTACCTCATAGAATAGGCACAGAGCTATCTTTATATTAAATCTGTGGGGTTTTTTTGGTGGCTGGCTGGTACATGGATCTGAACCTTTTGACCTTGGTATTATAACACCATGCTTTCTAACCAACTGAGCCAACTGGCCAGCTGTCTGAATTTTCAATACTAGTGTATCTCTTTGCAAGAGTAGTATTTCTAGATCAAATAATAAGGTATACTGTATCTCACGAATAATTTTTGTTCTAGGAAAGATACTGGATAAAAATTTCTACGTATAACATTTCTATTAGGATTCTCATCAATTTTGTAATTGGCAACAAAATTTTTAGCAAAACTTTCTCTATTCTCAGAGTTTTTTTTCTTTATAGAGAAACCAAACAAAAACAACTCTCATGGGATGTGTATCAAATCTGAAATCCTCCTTGTATTGGACAAAATATACAAAAGTAAATCTCAGCATATACTAAACTATTATAGGAGACAAGCTCAATATTGGGAATGTCCACGGTATTAGTGTCAGAACCAACTTTTCAGAGCAGAGGTCTGACAATAATGCAACCCATTATGACGACAGAAAATTGCATTTTCTGAATATGAAGTTTAATTAAATTATGTATAAGTCATTCACAGCTGTGAAGAGCCACCCCCAAAAGATAATAAGGTTGCTTAACAATTTAAAATAGAACATACCAGAATGTAGCAACCAAGCAAGATGCTTTGAGCCTGGGCTCCGGTCATATGGTATTGATTGTACTAGCATTCCAGTTCCAATCATGGCTGCAAAGGTTGCACCAATTGTCTGAAAGAATTTAAAAAATTAAGAAAAATTAATCTTTTTATAAAAACAATGTAGAAACACACAAGTTTCAAGTACAGTCACTTCTAATAAACCAGTTTTATAAAGATGAAGGATAATAAACCGAATCCTGTATTTTTCTGGCACATTAAAGCCTTGAGTTTATTTCAGAGTTTCAGCTAAGTTAGCAAGAGCGCCCCTTTTGCGATATCTGAGTTTCAGCTGACAGCTTCAAGTTCATGAGTGGGCTTGGACTGGCACCATCCTCTTCACAATGCTATTTTTGCTGGATAGAGGTGAAACAAAACCCTTTTAAGAATCCCAGGATAATTATTCTTAGTTAAAATACATATTTTGGTACAGCACAAATAGCATTCTCTTTAAAATCACTCATGGCCTACTAATTAGAAGAAATATAGATAGCACATTGCCTTTAACTCCGTATTTGCTAAACGAGTCCCTGAAAAATAGAAACTAAATATCACTTGCAGCATATGGAAAAGAAGATGAGAAGATTCTACATTTCTATTCTCCCAGGTTTGTGGTTTCCTTCTTTGCCTATCTTAGCTTTCCACTGTTATATTTAAATATTCCTTGTGTATGATAAGAAGAGATGTGTATAATGAAAGAGAGATAGTGACAATCAATCTTCAAGAATTTTAAAGCAGAGACTGCAAACTGGTAGATAATCAGGTAAGCTGATCAATCTTGTTTGATCAACTAATGAAAGACAACTGAAAGCGATGAGCACTTTAGTTGGGAAGGCTTTCTCTAGATGCCGACAATCCCATGTAATGTATCAGGCCTCTTCACTCATTCGTATTGACTGTCTGTCCTATGGGTATCAAAACGGTCAACATCTGATGTAAAATACAGGTAAACAGAACAGCTGTTTTTGCTGATAATAGAAAAACATTAATACATAAAAGCATACTGGGTTCTACTCCACCATTTTCTAATAAAGAAACAATTACTAAAAACTACATCACACATCCTCTATGCACAGCATTTTCAGGATATTCACTGCAGTTATATTTTTCTCCATTTTTTTCTTCCTTACTTCTTCATGGAAACATGCAATTATATTTTTTTCTTTTCAGGTCCTTCATGATCCAGTCTCATTTCCTGCCTTTTACCTTTCCACGCTTTATATTCCAGCTATACTGAACTGGTAGGGCTACGAACATGTCCCCGAAAGTTTCATGCCTCCTTAATTCTGTGGATTGTGCCTAAGAATACCTTCTTCCTACCTGGCTGACTTGCTATGGTATTATATCTCCTGTCTAGTACGCTTTTTCTAGTAGGTACCCTGGATGCCCAGGGCAGTGTCAGATGCTTCTCTTCTGTTTTAAAAGCACTTGGGAAAAACTTTGACACTAAACTGTATGTGTAGTACACACATACACACAGTTCAAAAAGTGTGCAGAAAAATAAAATTAAAATATAAAACTTTCCATGAACTTTTGGTAGTACCCACACATATATGTCTGTCACACCAAATGCTACATCTTCATCTCTGTCTTTGGCTTTCTCAACTATTTTATTTAAGAATCCCTAACAGCAGAGGAGTGATCTTTTGCCCAGAGAGGCTAAGGGAACAGCCCAAGCATAAAAATTCTCTGAAGTCTTTTGAAAAGCATGATCCTAAGACTATGTGTCCAAATGGCTATGCTACTGTAAATGGTTCTTCTTTTGGAAAGCACAACAGAGGAAAAATATTATGGATTTGGATTATCTATGGGGGGAATCAGTAAGTCTTAAACTCTCCCAGTCTTTCCTGACCCTACGGGCTCACACTCATTGCTCTAGTTCAGGTTCTTATCTCTCAGTTCAGATCTTACAAAGGCATACTTGGTACACCTGCTTCGTGTCTCTTCCACGTTAGTTCTTCAATCTCAAATACAAATCATATTTTTGCTGTTTCGGTATCTTCAATGGCCTACAACTGCTTAGGTAATCTCATTAGCTTGGCATCAAACATACCTTTTCTAAGTGTCTTCTTCACATTCCAAGCCTCAAACACTTACACTTTACACTAAAAGGATTGTATATCACTTTAAAAATTAGGTTTTCCTACCTCTTCTCCTTTGCTCAAGTTGTTTGGTAAAATTGGATTGCCCTTGTTGTCCTCTTCTAAAATAATACATGTTAGCCTTCAACAACCCTAATGAAATATAAAGTCTCCTTCATGGAATTTCCCTAATAGTCCAAGTCAGAAACATCTTTCAACTGTTATGCACTTTCTGCTTATCGCACATCCTATACCACTTAGTACAGTTCATCTCTTCTCCCAGATAGTGAGAAAACAGGAACACATCTGAAATCATATTTTTGTATCTAGTAAAATAACAAACATTCAAGAAATACTCATTGAATATAAAACCTTACATAAGGTCAAGAAGTTTAGAAAAAAACACGGCAGCACTGTTCCACTCTTAAAGGCACAGAATGCTTAGGTTTTTGTAACAGGTTATTTCCCACTGACCTCTAAGATGGTTTTGCATCTGCTTTATATTTCAGTAAATTGCTACAAAATAGAGCAATGCTGCTTGATATCCACTGTTAGGTAGGAAGGATGTCCCTGTATGTTTGATTTCCAACTCCTATGGTGCTATTAATATACACCTTCAACAAAGAATAACAGCTGACTTATCTCAGAATGCACTTCCTACTTTGTCTCAGCTGCAGTAATAAGTCGTATATGATTTGAACAAAACCTCATTCTATACAGTATTCTTCCCATTTAATACTCCCCCTGCACAATGTATTTCATCTAATCTTTGATCTTTAGATGGAAAAGGAGAACAAAAATAAGCTGACTTACCACCCAAGAGCCTCTCATCATGAAGTTCATGAGAACAGGAGCTCTGGTTATTGCCAAGGCAGACAAAGCTGTTAAACCAATACTTCCTGCCAAGTACATATAGGTAGAATGAATTCTATCTTTCACATACTGAGGCCAAATTCTGCAAGAAACATGACAAGGTTGATTTATAAAATTATGAATGTGAAATCTGGTTGAAACATTTACCAGCTGGGCGACCTTGGGATAAATCACTCTACTGCACTAAATCTTATTCATTTATAAAAACATGTAAGCACTTGACACATAAAAAGCAATATATTTTCTCTGTGCTTAAAGAAATGTAACTGTGGTAAAAGATCTTTATTTAGGTTTGAATAAATATATACCAAGGAAGCAAAAGAAATTCTATTTTTATTCATGTATATACAAAGATGAAGATTAAACACAAAACATTCCAAAAATGACTAAAAATAAAGTTGAGAAGAAAACTGGAACTTTTGTTTTAATGCTGAAATTGTTTAGGAACAATTTACTTACACAGCCTTTTCAATAGCTCCAATTTCATTTGACATTCCCAATCCATAGTAGCATAATGCTCCAAGACCAACAGCAGCCCCTCCAGCAACAAACCATCTTCCCATCTGATCAACTGCAGAACACAGGAGGAAATGCAGGTTAATTAATACAGATGCTCCTTGACTTATGATGGGGCTACGTCCCAATAAACCGACTGTATGTTGAAAACATCAAGCTGAAAATGTGTTTATTACGCCTAATCTACCAAACATCATATCTTAGCCTAGGCTACTTTAAATGCACTCAGAACACTTACATTAGCCTACAGATGGGCAAAAACATCTAACCCAAAGCCTATTTTATAACAAAGTGTTGAATAGTCCATGTAACTTACTGGATACAGCACTGAAAGTGAAAAACAGAATGGTTGCATGGGTATGGTTTCTACTGAATGTGTATCACTTTCACACACCATAAAGTTGAAAAACCATTAAGTTGAACCATTGTAAGTTAAGGACTATCTTTACTGTCATGTCTTGACCAAACTGAAGTACTGGTTGTAAGGCCTTCACAATATTTATGAGGGGAATCAAATCATATGCTGTATTTCTTCAAAACTGTCCTCATTAGTTTACATGGATATATAGAAATGGCCTCAAAGTTAGGGGACCGGTAGAAAAGGACAGCCCTGAAAAAAAGGTACAATAATTAGTACAAAAAGGAAATTACCAAAGTTAATTAACCTTCAACCTTACTTCAACAATATTTGAGGGGACAGTGTATCTGTAGATGTGAATACTTCTGTGATGCACATTATTCTACAATTAAGAGACTGGGGTGTGTTCTCATGACATTCTTAGAAAGTAAAAAATGAGAAGAAAATGTCATACCACACTGGGTCTAAGTGATACTAACAAAGGTGATGCTTGACCTGGGGTTAAGAAAAAAAAGAACCAAAGAAAAAAATGTGATCAGTGTTTATGCAGCAGAATCAAGGGAGCGATCCTCTTTTTGAGTACTGAGAGACAATTTATCCACCTAACTCGATGGAGGTATTCATAATGAGCACCTTACTCCTTTAGTCTGCATGTGTTCACTAAGAATGTTTCTATGCTGTCCCTACTTAATTCATATGATGTGGTCTCTAGGATCAACATACTATCAGAAAGAAATGACCTGAGGGATACCAATTAGGGCTCTTTTCCATTATAATATATTGACATTTTATAAGATTGTTAAGGAGCAGTGGTATTCTTTGGTTAGCTTTGGGAAGATTAACAATCTAGTTTCTAGACTTGCAAAGCTGAAATCCAAACTGTGAACCAAACTGACTTCATTAAGCTACTGCACTCCTGAGGTGCCTTATATGGGCAGCTAGGCTTTTATTAACATCTGTGTTTTGGTGATTTATTCTTGACCTGAAACATACACAAATATTACATGCTTGAATGATAATTCTAAACAACTTCAAATGAACTTCCTCAACAGACTATACCTTTTAGACTGTGACATATTAACTAACAATCCTTTCATTAAAAAATGGTAATAAGATTTACACTGGAAGAAATAGGACTGGGAACCACTGAACTCAGTGCCAACTACCAATCTTTTTTGGGTCATCAGATCCCTGAGAAAAATAATGTAGCCTTTCATTCCAGAGAACACATATATAGGCAAGTCTGCACATATTTTTAGGAGGCTACTCATGGACCACTTGAAACATACCCATGGACTCTAGGTTAAGAATTATAAAGACTGCCACCTACTTTTAAATATTTTTTCCATCGATGGTTCCAATGCTGCCTCTTTGAGTTCTTGGCCAGTTCTCCCACGCCGGATCCCAATTCTTGTTTTGGTGGCATATTCCTGACACACATGCAAACAAAGACACATACAACCCACACCAAAATAAAATGTTAATAATGGAGAATCTCTTCCCACTAGAAAACTCTAGTTAAAGAAACCTGGTACTCTGTATATATGTAGCTTCATTATGAAAGTTTGCTGGCTGACCTAAAAAATTTAATGTATACCTTAACCTATGTTTCACCTTTGAAATGATTCACAAATTCATTATATACTTCTTAGTTTAAATTTCAGAATAAATGTTTCTTTTATAAATTACAGATTTTATTTATATACCTAGAATTACTATATTCTAGACACTAAATACCAAGATGTAAATTTATTAACATTTTTTTAAAAATGCACTTAATAAGTGGTAGCTATATTTTGTCTCAAGAAAGGTGTCCTTCCTTAACACGAAGGCAAGGATGATGACTACACCTCTGTTTTCACTCTTTTTCAACAGTGGAACAGTTAATTTTAGACGGAAAAAGTTCTTTCAGTTTCTGTATATTCTCCTTATTTATCTCATTCTTCAAAACGTGTACTCCTTCTAATTTGAATGCTAGAGGAGAAATCTATTGAAAAAGAAAATGAGTTTCTTTCTAACCTGACATTTACTTTATCATTCTCTAAACAAGAGCTGAAATATCTTTAGTAACTTATTAATAAGCTATTGGCCAACTGGTAATATCCCTAAAATTCTGACTATAGGCCCTATGACTTTTGTTGTATCATGTAACTCTCGATCACTCAAAATTTACTATAAATTTTCTGAATGACAAATTCCAAGAGATGTAAGTAAAAGAAAAGTTATCGGAGCTCTTTTTCTCTTTTCGTATGTGATAAGGAGGGAAAAGAATGATACAAAACTAATGGGGAGAAAGAGCCGAATGGGGACATTACCAAGGCTGTTTCAGAAATCACTAGAGCAGAGCAGTAAACTTCATACTCTAACAAAAAAAAGTTCCAGGGACCCAAAACAAAGAACGACGGACAATATAAAAACATTAAGATTATCTTTACCCTGCTGGGTGTTAAGAGCCATTGATTCTTTGTGATGGAATTCTTCACAACAGGGGAGGCCTTGGTGAAAGCTGGGTGGAAAACCCTAGAAGGTAGTGTCCGGAGACACACAAGCCTTGCGGCCAGCATAGTGGTGCACCAGGTTTATCAAGCAGATCTGAAATGCTAGTTAGAAAGACATAAAAAATAACCCATTAACCGATTAAGGGAAGGACAAAAAGGAGCCAGAGACAAGAAGGAACAAATTATCTTTTAGTAGAAAAAGGTAGAATAAAGGCATCCTTTTAATTTTTAATGATGAATATTTTTCTTGTCCCTTGTAATTCAAGAAACCCATCCCATAGAAGCCAGTTTGGGTACTCATTTGAGCCAGAAAATTAGGTCTAATTCCCAGTTTAACCAATAACAGGAGGTATGACTGCGAAAATCACATGTAACACAGTGGGTGTTAATATCTTAACATGATTACAGGGTCTGTGATGGCTTTTTACAAGTTTTGTCTTAAGATTTATACTAGTAGTCAACGGGAAAATTTAAAAGAATCTGTATAACTTCTGAGCAGAGAAAAAAATGTCATTCAAGGAAGAGATGAATAACTCTTCAAGGTCAAGTATGACAAAGTTAAAAGACTTCAAAAGAAGCCAAGATATAAATTACAATTATCTATTCCACTATAATTATAAATCCAAATATTACTTCCCTTCAGGATAAGATATAAAAATACTCAAAATAAGTTAACCTATTCTATTCAATTCTTAGAATTACACAAAGGACACCCAATCTTTCAAAGTAAACTCAGTTACCAACCAGGTTTTTCTCATGTTAGACTCCTTCAAGTGCTGTCCCCAAAAGAAAAGGATGCTAAAAAGTGGGTTCTCTTAGCTCTAGGCCTGATTATACCAGATCAGAGGTCAACCAGAATGTCAGAAGTCAGCTGAATGTCCTTCTGTAACGCTGAGGTGACTATGACAGGTGAAAATGAGAGGACAAGTATAGGCCAACTTCGGCTAACAACCCATCTCTGCCAATGATCTGTAAAGAATCTTAGGCAAATGACTACCCTTCTGGGTCTCATTTTACATCCCATCAGTAACAAGAGAATTGGACTTGAAACAGTGTTCAGACTGCAGTGCCGACCCTTGGAGTATCTGCTTTGAAACTTGCCGAGATGGATCTTAAAATGTAGACTTCTGGGTTTCACTTCGCTCGTAATGATTCTAGGCCTAGGAATGGGTCCAGAAATGTGTTTTAACTAACACCCCCAAACCTAGTAACTCTTACTTTAAAATATCTTTGTGTCCCTCCAGCTCTGCTGCTGAAACCATGAAGGGTACAGAATAATGGGCACCTGTCTCTTGAGAAAATACTGAGCCCTTATCGCACTTTCATGCCGTTACATCATCTCAACCCATAGCTGTCCTGCACCTTCCTTCCTCCTTAGCCCAGACTGGGAATCCAGCTTCGAGTGGACAGAAGTGACCTGTGCGGGTGCTCGACCTCTGAGACTCATGTGTCTTAGCGGTAAAATGGACAAAACATTACCCGCCCTTACGTCAGAGCTTACGCTTCCATGAGCATCGGTGAGCTCGGGCTCCTGGTGCCCCGAGAAAGTTCCCCCAGCCCACCAGACTGGGATAAGCACCCTGCAGCAAGCCTGCAGCCCCCCCAGGTCAACGCACAGCTCTACAGCGCCCCCGCCCGGCTCAGGTGCAGCTTTATCTACCGGGGCGGCGGCGGTGCGGATGACTCAGCACTTCGCAGCCCAGGGAGAGACCACCAGAGCGAGCCCTTGCCCGCCTACGCTTGACCCCGTGGCCGCCACCCCTCGTCCTGGTCACCCACAGGACGGCGACCCTGACGCGGTGCGCGGCCGTGACGCAGCCAGGAGCGCCGCCGCCTCCAGCCCGCCAGGACTACCGGAATCCCGAGCGCTCGCCGATCCGGGGGACCCGTACCTTGGTCCCCGGTCACCTCCACCGCCAAGTTCCCCTTCCGGGCGGCGAAACACGCACGCGCCCACCTCCCCGGGCCCCTCCCCTGCTTATTGCCTCTGCGCGCGCAGTCTCTCCTGCTCACTAAGTGACGCGACATCCGGAGAAGAGGTAAATGGTATGAGCAGCCAATCACGAGCAGGCCTTTGGCGGAAAGGCGGGCACACCGGGGGAGGCGGGGTTCCGGGTTGATGGGGCGGGGCCGATTGGAGATTGTGGCTGAAACGTCACAGTCAGTGTCCATTTTGGGTGTGGGCAGGGAAGGCTTCTCAGCCGTTTTATCTGTGGGCAGCGGTGCTCTGTTTTGCTATCTTCTCAACCTTTCAACTCGCAGCAGATGCAAAAATTATTTTAAAATGGAAAGGGTTAGAAATTATTCTGTCGTTCTGTGATTTTCTTATTGAAGGTCTCTGTGTCCCTTATTGTGAGATAAATACCGTGCCAAATGTGGCTGTTTCTGACTGGACCCAAACAGTTTCTTGAATCTGACGCCAAAGGTTACATGGCGAAATCTAGAGAAGGTTTTTTGTAGATTTTTTTTTCTGCTTTTTTCATTGTCTTGTGACCTTGCCATGGCACACTTTTAAGTTTCAGGTTATATCTGTATAACAGGGCTCATAGAATTGGCTCTGCCGCTTGCCCAGGGTGGTTGTGATGTTTTCGATGCCTGTGATTTGTTACGTGAAAAGCCTTTCTCGGTTACAGAAGTGGTTAGTTATCTCTTCCACTCTTGTTCTATTACCTTTCACCTTGTATTTACTGAAGGCTTACTTTGTACCAAGCTCTGTTTTAGGGATATACAGAAATGAAGAAAAAAAAATTGGGGGGGGGGACAGTCATTACCTTAGGGTGTTTGCTTTGTGATAGAGACAAAATAGACTAATGTTGTTACTGGCAGACCAGGCTCTGCTTGCCCTCTCCCATTAAACAAATGACTGGCAAGTCCAGAAGTTGGTACAAGGATTGGAAGGTTTATTCAGATAAGCAGTATCTAGGGTATGACCAGGCTAAAATCATCCTGCCTTCGGATGCCTGTTCTGGGGTTTAAAAAGGGTAAGAGGCGGGAAGATGAGGTAAGGGTCTTTGTTCTGAAAAAAAGGGAGGAGTCGGGGAGCAGCACATGGTCTGAGTCAGATGTCAAGGTCCCATGATGGATTAGGAACTTCAGGGTCACAGAGTCTGTGGTCAGCTTCAAGCCTTTGATGTTACCTTGGGGTTGGAGTCCTTATCTCCTAGGGAGAGCTCAAGGATAATAACCGCAGTCAAACATCATAAAAGTACCTGACTTGGATTTCTAATTAACGTGGATATGGTTTTCCTTTAAGAGGGGGAGTTCATAATCAGCTAGGTTGTCTTTCTTCTCATACCTCTTCTTGTTTGCAGCTGATTAAAGTGGTAAGAAAAATAAGAAACTTAGTTTCAGTCCTTAATTGTTGGTGCATAACCTCTGAAGTAAATCAACATAAGGAGGGGTGATTTCATCTCCCAGCAATCTCTCAATTCTTCTACTAATCTCAAGGAATTGATGTTTACCAGTTCCCAAGTTAAGGGCTGACTAAAACATTCTACTTAGTCTTAGTTACATCAAAGATGGTTGTTTATCTGGCTAGGGTCCCTTTCAATGTGAGATGGTGATAATTACTGTGAAGGAAAAGCAGGGTAAAATCCCGGAGAGGTGCTTTTTTAAGATAAGGTGGTTAACAACATTTAGAATTCAGGAATGTTTGTTATCTCCTAAGCAATTGTTAGTTGTGCTTGATAGTATTTGGTGATAAAATGTTGCTTTGCCTCTGAGGGATTTGTCACCCCTTTTCCCCTGGGTGATGGAGCTGCCAAAGATTACTCAAAGCTTATCTCTTCTGAGCAGTGAGAAGCCCCGAAAAGGGGTTAATCTCCCAGAACCCTCAAGGTAGAGGCATTCCTCCCATTTGGGAAATTAACCATGAATTGGGGTTCTCTTCCCACATTTATTCTCCAGACCAGGAAGTTACAGGAAGAGAACATAGCTGGGGTTTTTTCTAAGTACAGTTTAAGAAGTTTAACAATAGAAGCTGGTAACATTCAGTAAGAAAAGCAAAGTGACATTCTGTAATGCAATTAAGTCAATCCACTAACAAAAGCTTGATCTTACGACAGAGACTATATAGCCCGGGGAAAATTTCCTTTCCTTTGCAAAGTCAATGTTTGAAACTGTAAGGTTTTGGAAAACCAGGCCCTGTGAAGTACATTTGTTTTATGCATACTTCACAATAAAACAGTTTGGCAGCAACAGAGTTCTTATCTGTTTATTCTGAAAATGGCAGGAAAACACTAAAATGTCACTGATGATATTGAACAGATCAAGCAAGATGCATCTAATCTTACTTTAGATCTTTACCCAATTTGATTAGCCAGCAAATAGGTTCTCTGTTTAGCTGTTTCAGTAATACCCTTTTCCCTAGAGCTTCTGTTATTAGGCAAAGGGATTTACAATGCTGTCAAGCTAAAGACCACTCCAGTTGCCAGGTTACAGCAATTCATAACTAAAGCCAAAATGTTTCATTATCTTATTTATACTAAGTTTCCATTTGTGTTGTCATGGCTAGGGCTCAGACCCTTCAAACCCATTGTACGGACTGGGTCACCAGACCCCTCACATGCAGGTCCACACTAGGTAATTGGGAAAGATCCCAGGAGCCATTGGCAGATGACACAAGCTCAGTCCTCAGCAGCAGCTTACAGCAGCAGTACCAGCAGTAGTAGCAGCAGCAGAGGCGGTGGCCTCTTGGGGCATCCCAGGGGCACTGGCAGGAACAGCCCCCAGCAGCAGTAGCAGCCTCCCTGTGACCACCCCCTCCCTGGGGCGGAGGGCCATGTGTTAGAGCCATTAGTCCTTTACACTTAAGTCATAACCCAGGACACCTGGGTCTACGTGTGCAGTTACATTAGACAATAACCAAGGAACACCTGGGTGCATGTGCATATTTACATCAAACACTTGGCAAGATTCTGAACATCTGAGGGGCCCTGACCATTTTCCCTCACTTTCCCTACAAACACAGTACCTGAATAAACAAAATATTTTTAAAGTCTGAGTGATTTGCTTCAAGATTCTTATTAATTAAAGCTTATTCTCTTCTTTGAAAGAAAAATTTGTGATTTCATATTTTCTCAAGTATGGGACTTCTGTTGCTTCCACAGGTGTCATGTATTTTGAAGCAGGTGAGAAGCCTGGTCACTTCATTGGGAAGACATGCTCTTGTGGCAATGTGGGGTGGGGAGAGGTTCCATTGAGTGGGAGACAAATTAGGAATTTAGTGCAGTTGTTCAAGCAAAAGGTGATGAAGGCTGAAATTAAGATAGAAGACGGATAGAGGGGGCTTATGACAGATATACTGCTGAGGTGAAATTTACAGGATTTAATGACTTATTAAATATAGCTGATAAGGAGTAAGGACGAGGGAGGCACCCAGAGTGATCCCTCTGTGCTAAATTGAGTGAAATTGGGTGGATAATTACAGCATTAATTTAGCGATAGGATACAGGAAGAGATACAGACGTGGGGGAAGGAGATAAGTAAAACTCAGTGTGAAGTGTTACATTGTAAGTCCTCTGCTCCTAAGGTCTTAGAGCATAGGAGAGATAAAAGAAAAAGACACGAATCATGAATACCAATGCTTTATATACACACTGTGATTTTTACTGTAGGCTGCTCACCGGTTCCTTTTTCTCCACCTGCTGGCCTTTTTCTCCACAAGTGCTGGGTTATAGTGGAGAAAAATCAGAGCCAAGGACAAAAGAAAAATATTTTACTATTTTTGGTTAAAGGCTCATCCCTGCCCCACTAGATTTTTCCAGTAGGAGATATTGTGTGGGAGAGAGAGTTGGAAAGGGAGTTTGTGAGGGCTTTACTCTCTACCTTACTGGTGGTGTCTCCCAACCAAGGGAAGATGCTCATTCCTGAAAGACTGGGGATGTTTCTGAATGTGGGGACCAACTGGTACCTACTTCTCATGCGGTGTTTGCTAAGTGGCAGAAAACATAGCAGGTAGGAAAGGGTCAAGATCTTCCCTGCCTTGTTTTCCCTTGGATTTGAAGTTTGCTATGTCAATCCCTGAGACCTAGGATAAACCCAAGACTGTAGCTCTGAGCAGGTGCCTGCTTGTTTGTACCCTTTGAGATGCTCCCCAGTAATGAGGGTGATGGTAGAAGTATGCGTGGGCGAGATGCCCACATGGGCATGGACAGATCCATTAGTGTGCTACAGGATAGCCAGCATCTGACTCTGCTTGGGTGAGAGACCAAACTGCCAGCCTCGAAAGTTAAATCCTGTCTGTCATGGAAGGAAAATGAAGCCATGGCCGAGAAGTGGACTTCTCCGTTTCCTGCTGGAGGCATCATCTGCCAGCAGGTGCACTGACCAGGAGGTGGAGCAGAGGGACAGAGAGCAGGCCGTATCCTTTCCCTCCTGTTTAAGGTAAATGTTTCTAATCCAAGTGGGACCCAGGTGAGGAGAAAGGGCTTCGAACTCCAATACGATACTGGGCATACAGGTCGGCTGCCTGCTCCCTTTCAAAAGCAAACCACTCAAAAGTCAAAAGTTGGTAAAAATGGAAGTCAGCTTTTATTCAGGAATACCAGTGACCTGAGGAGAGATGTTAGGCTGGCCCATCTCTCTGGTAAGCCTGAAGGAGAATGCTGGCTAAAACCATCTCCCCAGTAAACCTGAAGAATGGCCAGGCTAAAGCCATCTCAAAGACTCAGATTTATTGAGGGTTTTTAAAAAGAGGGGGCTGAGGGAATGGAACATGTGACATAAAAAGCAGGAGGGAGGGGGACTTGCAAGGGGCCACGTGCAAAGTATCACCAGGACTCCAACTGGTTTCTGCTCCTGTCCTTGCTGTTATCTCAGGGTCCTGCTGGAGGGTGGAATCAGTGTAGCTTTACTGATGTCTTCCTTGGTTTCCCAGGGTCTGGGTAGTATGTGCAAGTCTGCAGCTCCAGGCTGACTGGAAAACAACTTTACATTCATATAAATAATGTCATCTTGCCCCATAACCAAGGTTTAAAATATCAGATAACCAATTAACCATGGGAAAAGAGAGAACTTCGAGAAATGCATGCCAAGAAAAAAACTGTATTTTTAAAATTTGCATACAGCCCATGCGGTTTTAGGTCTCAAAGTGGTGTCAGTCCTGCTCACTGCAACATAACTATGTTCTTTGTGTTCCAGTTTATGACCGCGTTAGGACACCTCCATCTAACATGTGTTAGCCAGTTATGTTATGACCAATGTCAGTCTAAAATGGTGGCAGGTGGACAGGAAGAACAACCAAAATGGCTGCGGAAAGTTTCACATTTTCTAAGAACCACAAAAGACCCCCCTCCCCCCTCACTGCCACATCACCTTCCTGTGCACGTGATTTTCCCCACCTATAGGAAAGTCTCAGCTCAGCTTAAACTCCTGCTTGGTCCTCTCGTCCAATGACAATGAGACAGCTCAACCTATTAGGGTATATAAGGCGCTCCCTAGCTCTGCATGCGGCTGCTCCCTCTTTGAGAGGGCGGCCCACCTGCTCACCCCTGAAGCCCTCCAATATACATTCTGGCTGAGTATCTGTCTCTTGGTGTAATTCTTTGTGACTCTGGGCCATCCCTTTCAACATATGTAAAACCAAATTATAGCCAAGATTATGAAATGGGTTAGGAATGGTTTATTACTGGGAAATCCCACAAAATCCTAGGGTAAAAGTACAGCTGGGTGTCATAAAGACTCAAGTCAAGAACTGGAAAGTCAGGAAACAAACATAATCTCTGTATCAGGATTTAATCAGTAAAGTCAAACTAAATTGTGGAATAAGGACTATATTATAGAAATTAGACCTGACATAATTGTGGGAGGATCTGAGGAAGTAAAGATCTGCTATGGATCAGAGACAAGTCACTAGCCTTGGTACACTACTGAATGTGTCAGAGTTACAAGAAACCAGGCTTGATCAACTAATGGAGAACGATGGCAAAGGGGCCAGTGTAGAAGTCAGTGTCCGTGGCTCTGTGTGGCTGCTGCTTCTGTGAACTTGCAGGGAAGCAGCTAGTGGTGGGCCCTGGATCCACGCTGGTCCTCAGAGTGGGCAGTCACAAACATGCGTTGTTTGTGGAGTGAGAACAGGTGAGGATAACTTGGAAACTACCAGTACCTCTGAGGCTCTCCCTTACAGCCTCTAATCAATGATGATCATCGTTAATTATGATCTACCTTAATCATCTACTCGGCCTTACTTCTGTCTCCCCAAATCTCAACCAGTTCCTCTTGTAGCCAACCTCAACTCCCTAACCTTTCAGGGAGGAAATGATGGGAAACGTCTTTCCAGTTTAGCTATGTTGACACGGTGCAAAACCGTCATACTTCCTCAGCTTCCTGGTGCAAAATGGTTTTGTGTTCACTTTCCACAGCGCCTGCTTCATTCGATTCTTTTTCTGCGGGTGTCTTTCTGTACTTTAAGGTGTGCGTAGCTGAAACTCTAAACCACCTGAAGGATGTCTTGGCTCCAATAACCAATAACATCTGAAGAATCGTACTGTTAAGTATCAACTCCAAATTCCAGGGAGAAAGAATCCAACTGGGTCACATTGGATCAAGGGTCCACCTCTGATCCAGACAGCTACAGCAGGGGTGGGAGTCCAGCGGGCAGCAGGGCTAGGCCCTCCTGTTTGTCAGTTCTTAGAAAAGGAGTAGTGGGCTGAGCAGGCACACTAAAATGTGTTTTCCATACTGAGAGACTAGATACTCTCTCCTATCGAAATATGGTAAAGGGACTTTTTGTTATACTTGAAAAAAGATATTGCTTAGGAGGTTTATGATAGCTGCCTTCCATGTTTAAAGAGAAGTAGAAACTTCTATATGGTTGCAAATAATGACTTAACTGACGGAAATGCCTCAAATCCTGCCTCTAGCACCTACTAGATATCTCTGTCAGTGTATGGCACACTTGAAAGGGATAAATAATAGAAGAGATTTTTAATGAAGTTATTGTTTATTATCACATGGGATGGGTTAAAGGAATCAAAAAGGGATGGTCACATTTCTGAGCTGGCTGAGATGGTGTGGGGAAAGTAGAATAATTTAGTCAGGCTCCCTTGGCTCAGGTCTGGCTGGGGGATCAGCAGCACATTTCTTGTAAACAAGTTGTGTGGGTGGAGTTAGGGTGCATGTGCACCCATGTATCTTTCTAGTTAATTGCTTTTGTGTGTTCTGCAGTTTTGTGAAGCAGGCTGGTGGCAGAGAGCTCCTGTCTAACAATAGAGCATGTTTACTCTGCTGGCAGCTGCTCAGTTTCAGTTTTTCTTTGGACCTTGCTGGTAGCAGTTGAATTTCTGAGTTTCTGTTTGTACTGCCCAGCTCTTAGACATGTGTGTGCTGAATAAAGACTATTCCTTCTTCAACCAAGGCTCCAAGGACTGTTTTGTCCAGTTACCTAACTCATAGAACTGCATGTGAAGGGTTTGTGAATGGGCTCAAGGGATCTGTGAACTCCAGACCCTAGCCCTAGCTCTACAGATCGAGTAAGATCACTGCAGCCTATTTCTCCTACTGATTACAGCTAAAAATCCTGGACAACATATAAAGAGCAACTACCTTTAATTTGCATCTCCATGATGACTAGTGATGTTGAGCCTTTTTTCATGTATCTGTTGGCCATTTGTATGTCTTCCTTTGAAAAATATCTATTCAGCTCCTTTGCCCATTTTTTGATTGGGTTATTTGTTTTTTTTACTGTATAATTGTTTGAGTTCTATGTATATTCTGGAGATTAATCTCTTGTCGGGTGCATAGTTAGCAAAAATTTTCTCCCATTCTGTAGATTGTTGTTTCACTGTCTTGTTTCCTTTGCTGTGCAGAAGCTTTTTAGTTTGGTATAGTCCCGTTTGTTTATTTTTTCTTTTGCTGCTTGTGCTTTCAGGCTCATGTTCTTAAAGCCTGTGCCCAGACCTAATTGCTGAAGTGTTTCACTCATATTTTCCCTTAGTAATTTTACAGTTTCAGGTCTTATACTTAAGTCTTTAATCCATTTTGAGTTGATTTTAGTGTATGGTGAGAGATGCATGTCTAGTTGCATTCTTCTGCATATGGATATCCAGTTTTCCCAGCGCCACTTGTTGAAGAGGCAGTCTTTTCTCCAATGTAGATTTTTGTTGCCTTTGTCCGATATCAGATGGCTGTAAGCCTGAGGGGTGATTTCTGTGTTCTCAATTCTACTCCACTGGTCTGAATGTCTATTTTTATATGAGTACTGTGCTGTTCTGGTTACAATAGCTTTGTAGGATAATTTGAAGTCAGGTTGTGTTATGCCTCCGGCTTTATTTTTTTTTGCTCAGGATTTCTTTGGCTATTCGGGGTCTTTTGTTTTTCCATATGAAAGGTAAGATTGTTCTTTCCATTTCTGTGAAGAATGTCATTGCTATTTTGATGGGGATTGCACTGAAATTACGTTGAGATACCACCTCACCTCAGTTAGACTGGCTGTAATGAAAAAGATGGTGAATAACAAATGCTGGCGAGGGTGTGTAGAGAAGGGAACACTCCTACACTGTTGGTGGGACTGTAAATTAGTACAACCACTATGGAAAACAGTATGGAGGTTTCTCAAACAACTACAGATAGATCTTCCATACGATCCAGCAATCCCTCTTCTGGATATATACTCAGAAGAAAGGAAATCATCATGTCAAAGGGATACTTGCACTCCCATGTTCATCGCAGCTCTGTTCACAAGAGACAAGATATGGAACCAACCTAAATGTCCATTGATGGATGATTGGATAAGGAAACTGTGGTATATATACACCACGGAATACTACTCTTCCATAAAAAAGAATGAAATACTCCCATTTGCAACAACACGGGTGAACCTGGAGAAACTTACATTGAGTGAAATAAGCCAAGCACAGAAGGATAAATACCGCATGTGCTCACTCATATGTGGGAGCTAAGAGAGAAAGAAGGAAGGAAAGAAAGACCACGGTAGTGCATTGGTCTTGCAGAGGGAGGGAACTTTCCTTGGGCTACAAAGTGGAGTGGGGGGGAAAGGAGAGGGGGAGGGAGGTTGGGGATAATTGGGTGGGGGATATGGGGTACAAATGCAATTTGTGGTAATTGGTATATAGCCAGTATGAATCTGGCTCTCACATCATGGGCACTAGGGGTGACAATTAGTTTTTTTATCTCATGAATATTCGTAATAAAAAAAAGAAAAAAAAAAGCAACTACCTGAGGAATCTGTAAACAACAGCAGGTAGATTGGGAAGAAGAATCAAAACTTGAATAATGACTATAAAGGCGGGGAGTTTTGTGGATATTTTTCTTCTTTGCTCTCCTGGCTAGGTCCCACACATGTTGCAGAACTGCACAGCAAGCATTCATAGAGAAATGCCCCTCTTCCCGGCTCGCGGCAAGAGAAAAGGGATCTCAGTGAGCTGGAGAGAATGGGGGAATCCCCACACTTTTTCTTTCTTTTCCTTTTTCTTTTCCCCTAGTGCTTCCCTGAGAACAGCACAACTTTTCAGTGACAGGATCCTCAGGAATTTAGGCTAAATAAAAACATTCTCTAATAAAGGGATGCTAAAAGAATTTGTTGCCTCAGATCTGCTCTAAAAGAAATGCTAAAGAAATTTCTTCAGGGTGATGGGAAATAATACCAAAGAGAAACTTGGAATTTCAGGAATTAAGGAAGAACAACAGAAATGGTAAATAACTTTGAAGATAAAATAGACTTTTTCTCCTCTTAAGGTCTTTACAATACAGATGAATGTTAGAAGCAAAACTTTTAACACAATATGATAGGATTTTTAATGTACGTAGATGTAATATATATGACAGCCCTAACATAAAGGGGTGGGTGTGGGGGTGGGGAGCCAAGAAACCTATATGGTGGCAGGCTTTATAATTTTATTTGAAGTCAAAAAATATTAAATCTAGGTAGATTATGAAAGTGGGTAATTATATATTGTAATTTCAAGAGCAACCCTCCCCAACAAGGAAATATAGTCCAAGGATCAATCAATAAATTAATATGGAATACTAAAATATTGTCAGATATTCTTTAAAAAGGCAGGGAGGGCTGGCTGTTTAGTTCACTTGGCTAGATCATGGTGCTGATAACACCAAGGTCAAGGGCTCAGATCCCCATATCGGAAAGTTGCCGAAACAAAGCAAAGGCAGGGAAGGGGGAACAGAGAAACAAAAAACAGAGGGAGCAAACAGGGAGCAAATAAGAAAATGATAGACGTAATTCCAATCCCATCAATAATTACACTGGATGTAAATTGTCTAAGTACACTAATTACAGACAGAGATTTTCAGATTGGATTGAGGAAAAAGAAGACCCAGGTATATGACATCTAGAAGGAACCCACTTTAAATATAATAATGTGGATAGACTAAACATAAAATGATGGAAAAAGCAATATCGTGCACATACTAATGAAAGGAAACCTGAAGTAACTATATTAGCTTTAGACAAAGTAGACTTCAGAACAGGAAAGATTACCAGGAATAAAAAGGGATATCACATGATGATAAAAGGTTAAATTTATCAAAAAGGCATAATAGTCCTAAATATGTAGGTTCAAAATACATGAAGCAGAATCTGGTAGAACTGAAAGGCAAAATAGACAAATACAGTCATACTTGGAGACACCAACTTTTCTCTTTCAGTAAATGATAGAACAAATATACAGAAAATCAAAGAAGACATAGGAGACCTGAACAACGCTAAAACAATTGGATCTAATCGATACTTATAGAACACTCTCACCCCAAAATAGAATGTACATTCTTCCCAAGTGCACATGGAAGATTCAGCAAGACAGACCATATTCTGGACCATAAAACATAATACCTTAACAGATTTAAGTGAGTTGAAATAATACAATGTATATTCTGTGACCATGATGGAATAAAACAAAGAATCAGTAACAGAAGGGTATCTGGAAAACATTCAAATATTTGAAAATTAAAAAACACATTTCTATATAACCCATGGATCAAATAAGAATTCTCAAGAAAATACAGAAAACATTTTTAACAGAATAAAAATGAAAATAAAACATATAAAATTTGTGTGTTGCAGCTAAAGCAATGCTTACAGAGAGATTTACAGCAGCAAGTGCTAACATTAGGAAAGAAGAAAGGTCCCAAATCTATAAACTAAGCTTCCACCTGAAGAAACTAGAAAAAGAAGAGCTAATAAAGCCAAAGAAATCAGAAAGATGGAAATTACATAGAACAGAAATCAATGAAATTGAAACCAGAAAACAGAGAAATCAATGAAATCAAAAGCTGATTCTTTAAAAATATCCATAAAGTTGATAAACCACTACCCAGACAGGCCAAGAAAAAAGAATAGATACAAACTATCAACATCAGGAATAAAAAAAGGGGTATTGCAGATGTTATAAGGATAAAAAGGGAATTCTACAAATAACACCATACCCCCAAATTCAACTATTAGATGAAGTAGACCAATTCTCTGGAAGACGAAAACTATCAAAACTAACTCCAGAAAAAAGATAAAGAAGAAAAAAATCAATAAAATAGTTCTGTATTAAAAGATAAATTGAATCTTAGCTGAAAACCTTTCAGCAAATAAATCCCTAAACCCAGACAGTTTGGTGACTTCCCCCAAACATTTAAGAAAAAAATAAAGACAAGGGTATCTGTATGCTTCTCAATTGATTTTATGAGGTTATAATTACTCACACAAAGCAAATCCAAACAAAGTTGTTTCAAGAAAATAATTATATCATGTTCTCCCATGCAATGTAAAACCAGACAGTCATTACAAGAAAGAAAACTAGACCAACACTCTTCATGAGCATAGACACATTCTCCACAAAATATTAGGAATTCAAGTCCAGCAAACAAAAAAGGGATTATGCATCCTGACCAGATGGGATTTATCCTGAAAATGAAAGGCTGTCTCAGTATTAAAAAATAACCATTGTACTTCACAATATTAACAGACTAAAGGAAAAAAGATGCCCAATCAATAGATTCACCAAAAACATTTTACAAAATTTAACATCCATTCACCATAAAAAAATTTCAGCAGAATAAGAATAGAAGGAAAAATCCTTAACATCAAAAATGGCAACTACAGAAAACCTAAAGCTATTATCATACCTAATGGTAATTGATTGAATGTTTTCTCCTAAGATTGGGTACAAAGTAAGAATTTCCACTCTTGCTCCACATTGCACAGGAAGTTCTAGCCACTAAAATAAGACATGAAAAAGAAATAAAATACATACTGATAAGAAAGGAAAAAGTAGTCCTGTCTTTATTCACAAACAACATGATTATCTATGGAAAAATCCCAAGGAATCTATTAAAAAAATCCTAGAACCATATTAGTGAGTTTGACAAAGTCACATGATACATGGTCACGATGCACATATATCAATCATATTTTTGTATGCTTGCAATAAACAACTAGAAGTCACAATTAGAAAGCAGTATTATTTATAATAACACAAAAATACTTGGATATAAATCCAACAAAATAAATGCAGATTATGTGCACTGAAAACTACAAAACACTGATGAAATAAATCAAAGAAGACCTAAATAAATTTGTTATATCACGTGTTCATGGATTGGAAGGCCAAACATGGTAAATATGGTTATTCTCCCCGTATTGATTCTTAGATACAACACTCTTGCACTGAAAAATATCAGCAGGAAATTTTGGGGTATTGACATGTTGATTCTAATATTTGTATGTATGGAAATAAAAATGAATTATGGTAGTAAAAAATGTTCTGAAGAAAAACAAAGTTTGAGAACTCACACTACTTGAGTTCAATACATACCCTAAAGCTACAGTAATCAAGGCAGTGTTGTGTCGATGAAAGGATAGGCAAATAGATCAATAAAATATAGATAGTCTAGAACTAGACCTGTACAAATATGGACAATTGTTGATGCTGAAAGAAACACTGATATCAGAGAAAGCCAATCCGTAACTAGAATACGTATTCAGTTTCTTGAGGACAAATGGCTGCCCCCTTTGTAACAGAAAGTGTACACGAAATTACCTTGCTGGTTGATGGCTGGCTAGTCCCTGAGGAATGGTACCATGTTGATGGTTCAGAATTTTTCTCTGCTTTTGGAAAACTGGACACCCAACAATAGCAGTGAAATCAGCTTTGATGAGAAAAAGTCCATATCGTTGAGTCTGTGCAGAGCTTCTTCTTTTTTTTTTTTTTTGATTCTGTGATCACTCGTCATGGACCCATTAGGCAAGGAATGAGGTTGCTTAGAAAGAAGCTAAATGACATCCATAGGATGGGTGTGAAGGGAAGAGTTAACCCAGAAGACCCGAGTTGTTTAAATCCTGTGCATTCTCAAAAGATCTCACTTGTATGACTAGCCCTTGGCTGGCTCCTTGTAACTTAGTTCTTTGAATGTTTTCTATGCTATTGATAGGAGTTTTGTGTATGCTAAGAGCCTTGAACCACACTGTACCAGCTCATCTAGACAGTTTGTGCAAACAATGTGGTTTGTAATAAGCATCTGCTTTCCTTCTGGGGGTCTGAAATTTTGCTAAGTGCAGCCAAACACATAGACACATAGTACCTATAAAAACCCCAATGAAAACCCATCTCAGGCTCAAGTGATTTTCCATGGCAGAAGAAACTCTTATATTGCTGCAGTTCATTGCTGGGGGATTAAGTGGATCTGGTATGACTCTACTGGGAAAGGACTCCTTGAAGCTCATACCTGGTATCTTCTAGGCTCCACCTGATATGTGTTATTTTTTTAATTGATCCTGCTTTATATCTTTTTGCCATAATAAAGTGTACCTGTGAATATAATGACTTCTGAGTGCTGTGAGTCCTTCCAGTGAATCATCAAATCTGGGGTTCATCTTGAGGACCACTGATACCATGGGACATCGCATAACCTGACTGAGAGAGTCTTCTACAGTGGATTCCTGCTGGTGGGCATTTGCATGGTACACAAATATGTCCATGTTCTGGGCCAATTCTGACAAGTATTCTTAAAGTGTGGTCCCAGGCCCTAGTGCCAGCAGCACTGCCATCACCCATGAGCTTATTAGAAATGCCAATTCAAGGGCCGAGCCCGTGGCACACTCGGGAGAGTGCAGCGCTGGGAGTGCAGCGACGCTCCCACCGCAGGTTCGGATCCTATATAGGAATGGCCGGTGCACTCGCTGGCTGAGTGCCGGTCACGAAAAAGACAAAAAAAAAAAAAAAAAAAAAAAAAAAAGAAATGCCAATTCAAGAGCCCTCCTCAGCCTAGTGGATCAAAACCTCTAGGTGTGGGGCCCATGAAACTGTTTTAACCAGGTCTCCAGGTGATCTTACACATGCTAGAATTTTTAAATCACAGTATACTAGAGAAATTTTGGCATTGACTCATGACTCATAAACTATAGGACATTGTTGAGTCCAAACTTTAATTAACCAAATAGAAAACTGTTAAAGACACCCCACATGTTTATACCAACATATTTAAATCCTGAATTCTAGGTGAATGCATTCATTTTGATAATACTTTTTATATTTGTTTATTTTTTATTTTATTTAATTTTGGGGGCAGCTGAGTAAAGGAGGAGTCAACCCATCCACTTTATTTTCTGTGTTCAGAACACTCTTAGAATCCACTCCCACACATGCTAACCAGACCCCTGCTGATAACAACTAGTGAGAACCTGTATTAGTCCATTTCTTTTGCTTGTAACAAAATACTTGGAACTAGGTGATTTGTAAAGAAAACAAAATTTGTTGCTGACAGTTTCTGAGGCTGGGAAGTCCAAAGTCCAGGGAACACATATGGTGAGGGTCTTGATGGTGGCAACCATGACCCAGGGGTGTCACCTGGCATAAAATGGCAGAGAAGAGAGATCAAGAGCTCCTCGTGCTCTCTTTTTTTTAAAGCCCTCAGAACCATGCCTATAACCAGTTTTTAATCCATTCACTTGGCATGATCCTCAGAATCTAATCTCCTCTTCAAGGTCCCCCTTTTCAATTATCATGATAGGATTTCACATCTTCTGTAGGGAAAGTGAAGATAAATGGTCAAAGTCCCTCGGGGGTTTGGAGACTTGCTGAGCATTTGATGTAAATATGCACTTGCACCCAGGTGTTCCTTGGTTACTGTCTAATTTAAGTGCGCATGTGCACCCAGGTGTTCATGGGTTGTCTGATTCAAACCAAGGTGTCTTAGGTTATGTACTTAAGTATAAAGGATGAGTGGTTCTGATCCACGGGGCCCTCCACACCCCCCCGGGGGGGGCACAGGAAGGCCACTACTGATGCTGGAGTCTGTTGCTGCAAGCTGTTGCTGCCAGGGTCCCCAGGACCCTCTGGAAGGGCACCACTGTTGCTGCTGGAGGCTGCTTTAAGCTGCTGCTGCTGCTGCTGCTGCTGCTGCAGAAGCTGGAGACTGAGCTCATGTCATCTGCCAATGGCTCCTGGGATCTTTCCCAGTTACCTAGCTCATGGCCTGCGTGTGAGGGGTCTGGTGACCCAGCCTGACATGAGGGGTCTGTGACCCAGTCTGTATATGAGGGCATCCTGCTGACAATAGCCCTAACCCCTAGCTTTAGCCTTAGCAAGACACCCTCTGAACACCGTGACAATGGTAGTCAAGTTTTAGGGGAATACTCAATCTACAGCAGATACTATGACTCTTTTGGTATATGTCTTTCCAGAAGTGATCTTTGTATCTCTATGTCTGGGCTATGCTGAAATATAACTCTTGTTTTAAGCCTGGAGGTAATGAGGGGTGGCATGAGGGATTAAATTCTTCATCTCTTTGTGAGGCAAAAATTCCAGATGTAGTCATTAACTTTTTTTTTTTTTTTTTAATGGAGCAAAGGCTGGTTTTCTTAGATGCGGGCCAGGTGTGTGTGTGCCTACTGCTGCTAGCAAAGAAGATCAAAAGGCACTTGGGATTCAAAATTCTCAGCCTCATCATTTCTGCCCAAATGTCCCCTCACCATTCTCTCTGCAGCAATGTCCTTACCTTAGCATAAGAGACTTGGCAGGTTTTCCCATTTAATTCATGCTGCAACTTCATAACCCTTCCATTCAGTCCCTTGATCTTCAACTAGACCTGTGCTGTGATTATAGAAGATAGGAGATTTCTGTTATAGATGCCTTTTGATTTACATCCCTTACTTGAGTTTGGATTTCAAAGTTTGTGTCCTCTTCTCTGTATAACTTTGTAGGATAGTCAGAAATAGCAAAGTGATCTAACAATATTTGTAATGACCTCTGTTGCATTAACAGATAGGTGCCACATTTTTGCCTTAGCAGCTGGATGCCACAATTATCTCCTAACTCCTTTCTCTAGGCACATACTCCGTCCCTTCTCACTACCAGTAATAATTTGAGTAATTGTGATGATAGCACATGTCTGGAAAAGAGGTTATCTGTGTTTGTATCAAATATGTGAGCAATTTTAGAATCCTGTTTGGAGGGTCTGTCTCCTGGGTACTACTTATCATATTAGCATCCAGTAGGAAACAGATGGCACATCAAAAAGAGACAATTGAAGAGGGTGTAATGAAGTCACTATTGTCAGAAGTGTTTGCTGGGATAAAAGAAACAACAGGGCACAGTAAAGCATCCTGGAATTAGCAACAGCAGGACGCTGTTACCATGCTGGGCCTGGAGGAACAAAAGAAGGGAATGATTAGTGGATCCTGGCAGGGGTTGCAGGTATAGGAGAGGAATCACCAAACAGGATCTGTGGCTACCATTAAGCCATGGGCTGGCAGGATGGGAGCCAGGGGGATAAATATCCCAACCTCACATCCTCTGATCACGTGCCCCTGCCTCCCAATGTCTGAACCCAACTCCAAACCAGAAGGAGCTGTGTTAATACAGTCCCTAGACGTCAGCCTTCCTGGGTCAGGCTCAGGGCAGGGTGGAAGTGTGCAGAGCAGATCTCAAGTTTCTCATCTGCTGTGAATTGAATTGTGCCCCCTGCAATTCATATGTTGAAGTCCTAATCCCCAATGTGACTGAATCTAGAGATGGGGCCTCTAAGAATGTAATTAAGGTTAACCAAGGTCATAAGGATAGGGGCTGATGCAATAGAACTGGTGTCACTATAAGAAGAGGAAGAGATACCAGATTTCTCTCTCTCTCTGTCACGTGAGGACACAGTGAGAATCTGGCTACCTCCAAGCCAGGAAGAGAGCCCTCACCAGAAAGTCGCCCTGTTGGTACCTTGATCTTGGACTTCTAGCTTCCAGATTTTGGACTTGTAGCTTTCAGAACTGTGAGAAAATGAATTTCTGTTTAAACCATCCAGTCTGGGGTATTTTGTTACAGAAGCCTGAACAAACTAATATATCATCTACAAAATGAAGATTGTAATAAGTGTCTCTTGGGGTTCCTCATAGGATTACATAAAACAGAATTTCTGAGCAAAGTAGATGCATGATAATTAATAATTCTTTATTACTTCTATTATTGGTGTTAAGAGTTAAACAATGGGAGTCACATTTTATGATATTTCATTACACTCTCTATCTTGGTAGTTTTTTTTAACTTTAATTTTAATTTTTTTTATTTATTTTTTTTTTTAAATTTTATTTTGTCGATATACATTGTAGCTGATTAATACTCCCCATCACCAAAACCTCCCTCCCTTCTCCCTCCCCCCCTCCCCCCCAACCATGTCCTTTCTGTTTGTTTGTTGTATCAACTTCAAATAATTGTGGTTCTTATATCTTCTTCCCCCCCCCCCCCGGTTTGTGTGTGTATGTGTGTATGTGTGTGTGTGAATTTATATATTAATTTTTAGCTCCCACCAATAAGTGAGAACATGTGGTATTTCTCTTTCTGTGCCTGACTTGTTTCACTTAATATAATTCTCTCGAGGTCCATCCATGTTGTTGCAAATGGCAGTATTTCATTCGTTTTTATAGCTGAGTAGTATTCCATTGTGTAGATGTACCACATTTTCCGTATCCACTCATCTGATGATGGGCATTTGGGCTGGTTCCAACTCTTGGCTATTGTAAAGAGTGCTGCGATGAACATTGGGGAACAGGTATACCTTCGACTTGATGATTTCCATTCCTCTGGGTATATTCCCAACAGTGGGATGGCTGGGTCGTATGGTAGATCTATTTGCAATTGTTTAAGGAACCTCCATACCATTTTCCATAGAGGCTGCACCATTTTGCAGTCCCACCAACAATGTATGAGAGTTCCTTTTTCTCCGCAGCCTCGCCAGCATTTATCGTTCATAGTCTTTTGGATTTTAGCCATCCTAACTGGGGTTAGATGGTATCTCAATGTGGTTTTGATTTGCATTTCCCGGATGCTGAGTGATGTTGAGCATTTTTTCATATGTCTGTTGGCCATTTGGATATCTTCCTTAGAGAAATGCCTACTTAGCTCTTTTGCCCATTTTTTAATTGGGTTGCTTGTTTTCTTCTTGTAAAGTTGTTTGAGTTCCTTATATATTCTGGATATTAATCCTTTGTCCGATGTATATTTTGCAAATATTTTCTCCCACTCTGTTGGTTGTCTTTTAACTCTTTTAATTGTTTCTTTTGCTGTGCAGAAGCTTTTTAGTTTGATATAATCCCATTTGTTTATTTTTCCTTTGGTTGCCCGTGCTTTTGGGGTCGTATTCATGAAGTCTGTGCCCAGTCCTATTTCCTGAAGTGTTTCCCCTATGTTTTCTTTAAGAAGTTTTATTGTCTCAGGGTGTATATTTAAATCCTTAATCCATTTTGAGTTGATTTTAGTATACGGTGAGAGGTATGGATCTAGTTTCATTCTCCTGCATATCGATATCCAGTTATCCCAGCACCACTTGCTGAAGAGGCAGTCCCTTCCCCAGTGAATAGGCTTGGTGCCTTTGTCAAAGATCAGATGGCAGTAAGTGTGTGGGTTGATTTCTGGATTCTCTATTCTATTCCATTGGTCAGTGTGTCTGTTTTTATGCCAGTACCATACTGTTTTGGTTATTATAGCTTTGTAGTATAGCTTAAAGTCAGGTAGTGTTATGCCTCCAGCTTTATTTTTTTTGCTCAGCATTGCTTTGGCTATTCGTGGTCTTTTATTGTTCCATATAAATGTCTGAATAGTTTTTTCCATTTCTGAGAAAAATGTCTTTGGAATTTTGATGGGGATTGCATTGAATTTGTATATCACTTTGGGTAGTATGGACATTTTCACTATGTTGATTCTTCCAATCCAAGAGCATGGAATATCTTTCCATCTTCTTGTATCCTCTCTAATTTCTCTCAGCAGTGGTTTGTAGTTCTCATTATAGAGATTTTTCACCTCCTTGGTTAACTCAATTCCTAAGTATTTTATTTTTTTGGTGGCTATTGTAAATGGGCAGGCTTTCTTGATTTCTCCTTCTGCATGTTCACTATTGGAGAAAAGAAATGCTACTGATTTTTGTGTGTTGATTTTGTATCCTGCTACTGTGCTGAAATCATTTATCAATTCCAACAGTTTTTTTGTAGAGGTTTTAGGCTGTTCGATATATAGGATCATGTCATCTGCAAACAGGGACAGTTTGACTTCATCTTTTCCAATCTGGATGCCCTTTATTTCCTTCTCTTCTCTGATTGCTCTGGCTAGTACTTCCAACACTATGTTGAATAGGAGTGGTGAGAGTGGGCATCCTTGTCTGGTGCCTGTTCTTAAAGGAAAAGCTTTCAGCTTTTCCCCATTCAGGATGATATTGGCAGTGGGTTTGTCATATATGGCTTTAATTATGTTGAGATACTTTCCCTCTATACCTAACTTATAGAGGGTCTTTGTCATGAATGAGTGCTGAACTTTATCAAATGCTTTTTCAGCATCTATAGAGATGATCATGGTCCTTGTGTTTGAGTTTATTAATATGGTGTATCACATTTATTGATTTGCGTATGTTGAACCAACCTTGCATCCCTGGGATGAATCCCACTTGATCGTGGTGAATAATTTTTCGTATGTGTTGCTGTATTCTGTTTGCTAGTATTTTAGTGAGGATTTTTGCATCTATATTCATCAAGGATATCGGCCTGTAGTTTTCTTTTTTGGTTATATCTTTACCTGGTTTTGGTATCAGGATGATGTTTGCTTCATAGAATGAGTTTGGGAGATTTGCGTCCATTTCAATCTTTTGGAATAGTTTGTAAAGAATCGGTGTCAATTCCTCTTTGAATGTTTGGTAAAATTCTGCTGTGAATCCATCTGGTCCTGGGCTTTTCTTTGTTGGGAGCCTTCTGATAACAGCTTCAATCTCCTTTATTGTTATTGGTCTGTTCAAATTTTCTACGTCTTCACGGTTCAGTTTTGGGAGCTTGTGTGTGTCCAGAAATTTATCCATTTCCTCCAGATTTTCAAATTTGTTGGTGTATAGTTGTTTATAGTAGTCTCGAATGATTCCTTGTATTTCAGATGAATCAGTTGTAATATCGCCTTTTTCATTTCTAATTTTTGTTATTTGAGTCTTCTCTCTTCTTTTTTTTGTTAGCCATGCTAATGGTTTGTCAATTTTATTTATCTTTTCAAAAAACCAACTTTTTGATTCGTTGATCTTTTGAATTGTTTTTTGGTTTTCAATTTCATTCAGTTCTGCTCTGATCTTAATGATTTCTTTCCGTCTGCTAACTTTAGGATTGGATTGTTCTTGTTTTTCTAGTTCTTTAAGGTGAAGTGTTAGGTTGTTCACTTGCCATCTTTCCATTCTTCTGAAGTGAGCATTTAATGCAATAAATTTTCCCCTCAATACTGCTTTTGCAGTATCCCACAGGTTTTGGTATGATGTATCATTGTTTTCATTAGTTTCAATAAACTTTTTGATTTCCTGCTTGATTTCTTCTTGGACCCATATGTCATTAAGTAGAATGCTGTTTAATTTCCATGTGTTTGTATAGTTTCCAGAGTTTTGTTTGTTATTAATTTCTAGTTTTAATCCATTGTGGTCTGAGAAGATACATGGGATAATTCCAATTTTTTTGAATTTATTGAGACTTGATTTGTGACCTAATATGTGATCTATCTTGGAGAATGATCCATGTGCTGATGAGAAGAATGAATATTCTGAGGTTGTTGGGTGGAATGTTCTGTAGATATCTGCCAATTCCAATTGGTCTAGAGTCTTGTTTAGATCTTGTGTTTCTCTACTGATTCTTTGCCTAGATGATCTGTCTAATATTGACAGTGGAGTGTTCAGGTCCCCTGCTATTATGGTATTAGTGTCTATTTCCTTCTTTAGGTCTAATAGAGTTTGTTTTATAAATCTGGCTGCTCCAACATTGGGTGCGTACATATTTATGATTGTTATGTCTTCTTGATGGATCAGTCCTTTTATCATTAAGTAGTGTCCCTCATTGTCTCTTTTTATGGTTTTTAGTTTAAAGTCTATTTTGTCAGATATAAGAATAGCCACTCCAGCTCGTTTTTCTTTTCTGTTTGCATGGTAAATCTTTTTCCATCCTTTCACTCTTAGTCTGTGTGAATCTTTATGGGTGAGGTGGGTCTCTTGTAGGCAGCATATAGTTGGGTCCTGCTTTTTGATCCAGTCAGCCAGTCTGTGTCTTTTAATTGGGGAATTTAAGCCTTTAACATTAAGAGTTGTTATTGAAAGGTGTTGATTTATTCTTAGCATTTTATTGGTTGTTTGGTTGTCTTAGGTGTCTTTTGTTCCTTGCTTTCTGATTTACTGTTTGGTTTCTTTGTTTGTTGGTTCCTTAGGTTGTAGATAGTGTTTTTGTTAGCTTGTTTTCTCTTCATGAATGCCATTTTTATTGTACTAGCGGGTTTAGATTTTTCTTAGGTTTTTATGGCAGTGGTAGTTATTTTTCAGGAACCAAACCCAGTACTCCCTTGAGGATTTCTTGTAAGGGTGGTCTTGTGGTAGTGAACTCCCGCAGTTTTTGTTTGTCTGAGAAATATACTATTTGCCCCTCATTTCGGAAGGATAGCCTTGCAGGGTAGAGTATTCTTGGCTGGCAATCTTTGTCTTTTAGTATTTTGAAAATATCATCCCATTCCTTTCTAGCTTTTAGGGTTTGTGATGAAAAGTCTGATGTTAACCTGATTGGGGCTCCCTTATAAGTGATTTGACGCTTCTCTCTTGCAGCTTTTAAGATTCTCTCTTTGTCTCTGAGTTTTGCCAATTTGACTATGACATGTCTTGGAGAAGGCCTTTTTGGGTTGAATACGTTTGGAGATCGTTGAGCTTCCTGGATCTGAAGATCTGTGATTTTTCCTATACCTGGGAAGTTTTCTGCCACTATTTTGTTGAATATGTTTTCAATGGAATCTCCATTTTCCTCCCCTTCTGGAATACCCATGACTCGGATATTTGAGCGCTTGAGGTTGTCTGATATCTCTCTCAGATTTTCTTCCATGTCCTTGATTCTTTTTTCTTTCTTTTTGTCTGCTTGTGTTATTTCAAACAGCCCATCTTCAAGTTCAGAGGTTCTCTCTTCAACTTCGACAAGCCTGCTGGTTAAACTCTCCGTTGTGTTTTTTATTTCGCTGAATAACTTCTTCAGTTCAGCAAGTTCTGCTACATTTTTTTTCAGGACATTGATTTCCTTGTATATTTCCTCTTTCAGATCCTGTATACTTTTCCTCATTTCATCATGATGTCTAGCTGAGTTTTCTTGTATCTCATTCAGTTTCCTTAGAATTATCACTCGAAATTCCTTGTCAGTTATTTCAAGGGCTTCTTGTTCTATAGGATCTAGAGTATGAGATTTATTAACTTTTGGTGGTGTACTTTCTTGATTTTTTGTATTTCTGGTGTCTTTTTTTTGGTGTTTATTCATTGTGGCAGGGGGTTTCACAGTCCACCGGTTTAAGACTAATGACTAACTAGGATGTTGCTGTGGTTGCCAATTTGGTATGGCTCCCGCCGTGACTGCTCAGTTGGCCTCTAGTGTCTTGTGTGTGTGGTTGCCTCGGGTCTTGGGCTTCTCCGGGGATCCACCTTTCTGGTCAGCTTGTACTCTGCTGGGCTGGTGGATCACGTACCACAGGGTGTGTGATCTCTGTTGAGCTTTCACTTTCTGTACAGGACTTCTCCCCGTTCCGTGTGCTCTGGCCCAGGCTGTTAGATCGTGCAGTGGCGACCCCACCGGGTGTGTGGTTTCTGTCGAGTCTCCGCCTCCCTGGCCGCACGTCTCCCCACTCTGTGCGCACTGTGCTGGGTTGGGGCGTGTCTTCTGCACCCCTCGTCTATCAGCTGGGCCTTCAAGACCCTGCTCAGCACCGCCTCGCCCAGGAAGTCTACCAGGTTTCTGCTAGGCACAGACGACCGGTCTCTCTGGGTGCCTTTGTAGCACTGTGTAGATCTTTCTCGGGTCCTGTTCACCTTTGTATCCCCCCGGTATAAACCGAGTCTAGTGCCCGCCTGCAGCCTGCTCTCCGGCAGGTTCAAGCGGACCTGGGAACTCTCCTACCACACTATTCCCAACCAGAAATTCGTTAGGCTTTTTTCCAAACTGGTGGTCGCAGAGATGGTATCTGCCTCCCAGTAACAGGAAGTTTACCGGGGCCAGTCCAGGGTGTGGTGGAGTGACAGTCGGCCCGCCCGTACTTCCTAGCCCTCCCAAACTGGTCGGGACGCCCCACACCCCCAGCCCTGCCAGAGAACCGTGGAGGGAGTGGGAGAGGAGTCCGGCCCGCAGGGTCCGGAAAGCCCCGCGCCAGGCCAAGCAAATGGGCTCAGTGATGGCCGAGCAGGGCGGAGCTGCCCGCACCTGGGAAAATGGAGGCAGCACCGGGGCAGTGAGTGGCCTGGTGGTGCAGGCGAGGAGCCGCGCGGGCATCCACCCCCCGAACAGAGCTGTGCCAGGGATCACTCACAGTGCTGTGCCAGGTCGGGCGCTCGCTCTGTCTCTGGTTTGTTGCCTTCCGTGTTCTCGGCGCTGCCGCCTCGGGCTGTTCAGTCGCGGCGCCGCTCGGGCGCTCCCAGGAGTCTTCTTTAATGCCGGCCTGAAACCTCGAATCCTGGATAGGGCAGCTGGCCGCCTTCAGTGCGGCCCCAGCCTCCGGGATCCTGGCTGCATCCACAGCAGCCCTGGCGCCGTGTTCCCTGTTTCAAGACTCACTTTTGCAGCTAAGAATCAGTTCTTTTCCTGCTCCACACTTCAAAGCTGTTGCCTGTAAATGAGGCAGCCTCTCCTGCCGGGGGCAAAGTGGCGTTGAGCCCCCACGACCGGCCAGCAGCAGCAGTCCTCCCTTAAGAGATGGCCAGAGGAAGGTCCACAAGTTTCCCGGCTGCCCGAGGCCCAGTGGCCACCTTTTCCACCTCAGCTACTCTGCGCCAGCTGCCGCAGCCGCCGCCATCTTGAAACTCTGTAATTTTAATTTTTTTTAGCTTCAATTATCTTTCTTGAGGTAAGCCAAATAGGCCTTCATACATTATATAGACGATGAGGTTTTGACCTTTTTACATTCTATTTGTAATCTGCTCTTGTTAATGTCTCACTTTTTTCTTCCTTCCTCTGTACCACGTTGGATTACTGTGTCATTTTAGCAGTTTATAATATCTTTTTTTTCCTGGTTTATAACAGATGGTTCTGAGCTCCTTACTCTATAAATAAAGACCGTATTATTTCTTTTTAGTGAATTACTTTGTATCAGTTCCTGATGAAGCTCACCTGCCATGTTTCAAAATGTTCTTGTCAAACAGCAGACCCAACACTATTTTCATCTTTCTCTTCTGTGTTTTACATCTTGCCTTGCTTGTCTTTTTAGTACATAAGTGCTTATGGGCAGAAAGCAGTCATTTTATATCATTTCATATGTCAGTTTTAAGAATCAAACACACTGATAGTTTGGAAAGAAAAATGAAAATCTTTTCAGGTAAAAAACATCATATTTTAGCACTTGCCTTATTTAGATTTACTGGGATGGTGGGCGTGCTTGTCACTAGCATCCAGGCACTTTGCTTCCAGGTTACAAGATGAGAAATGCAAAAGTGTGGGAATTGCATGGATCTTTCAAAAATGGATAATAGTCATAATGGTGAAAGAGTCTGTTAGCTGATATATTACACCATTTTAGCAATAATAAAGAAGTAGTCAAAAGAATAGTTTAATAATAGCTACAGAGGACAGAGTTCTGCCAAGGGCAGACGTCACGTGTACGCTGCTCATTCTACATTTAGAATAGTGCACACTCTGCTAAGACGTCTCTGAGGTTTGCCCTTCTCCTCGTTGCCCGGCTCTACAAGAATTTAAATAGCTTTACTGGATTTAGCCAAGGATTTAATCCAGGGATTTTTCCAGGTGAGTGTGTAGATGGGTAAAAAAGGCAAACAAATTAAGAATTTTCTAGGGAGTGGTTACAATCATGAGCCATGGGGTCTAGGCTAGGTAAGGATGAGGGTGAAAATAGTAGAAAGTGAAAAACTGGTGTATTGAATGGATTGGAAGTTTCTGAGTTTGTATAATTGATAAAGGTGATAATTTCAATGAAATGAAACTGTAGTAAAAAAAACCTGAATGTTTGAAATTCACATTTTGGAGGAAGTGTGGTTATTGGTAATGAGAAGGTCATGAGTATGACCATGGGATGGGTGGCTGAGGCATGGTAGGAAAAAAAAAGATACTTATAGATGACAAGCAGCTGAAAGGTCTAGGCGTTGAATGGATCTTCCAATGGATGCTAAAGCAGAGGATTATGACTTGACCAGGAGTGGAAGGAAAGGTAGGAGTGACAGGCACAGTCATGGCCCCACGAAGATATACACATTGTAATCCCCATGTATCAGTCCATTTTCCATCACTTATAACAGAATACCTGAAACTGGGTAATTTATAAGAAAATTAAATTTATTTCTCACAATTTTGGAGGCTGGGAAGTTCAAGGTTGAGGTGCACATCTGGTGAGCGACTTCTAATGGGTAAGGACTCTCTATAGAGTCCCATGGCAACACAGGGTACCACATGGACATGGCTGAGCAAGAGAGCATCTTGACATGATTTCTTCCTCTCCTTATAAAGCCACCAGTCTGTTCTCTGATAACCCATTAAATCATGAGACCATTAGCCCCTGAATGGATTAATCTATTCATAAGGGAATAGTCCTAATGATCCAATCACCTCTTAAAGCCCCTACCTTTCAAATACTATATTGGGGATTAAGTTCCAACATGAGCTTTGGAGGAGACAAACATTCAAACCATAACACCCAAAACCTGTAAATATGTTACCTTAAATGGCAAAAAGTAACACATATAATTTTGCACATATGATTAAGTTAAGATTCTTCAGATGGGGAGTTTATTCTGGATTATCTGGAAGAGGGAAGAGCAATTTAGTAATAAGCATCCTTATAGGGATGAGGCAATAGGGTTAGAGTCAGAGGAAATGTGACAATGGCGGCAGAGGCTGGAGGGACGTGGGGTCATGGGCAGCTTCTAGAGGCTAGAAAAGGCACAGAAATGGTTTTCTCTCTCCAGGAGGTCATGCCTCCAGAAGAAACACAACCTGTTGAAACCATTTTAGACTTTAGAAGTGCAAGGTAATACATTTATATTATTTTAAGCCAATAGGTTGTGGTAATTTGTTACAGCAGCAATGTAGCAGATACTAGAATCATCACTTAGGGAGAGTGGTAGCAGTAGGAATGGGCTGGGTGGTGGATGACAGAACTCAGGAGGCAGTGACTGATGCATGCACTTACATGTTACTGGGGTCTTAGAAGGAGGAAGGAATTTTATAGGTGATAGATTGTGAGTTTCAGGGATCATGAAGGAAGACTTGAGAAAGGTGGGAAATTGGTCATATTAGGGTAAATCCAGATCACTATAGGAATATGCTAAGGGAGAACCTGGAAAGTTTGGGTTTTTGGTGGTATCTGCATAAATGAGAAAAATAGGGGAGAGTCCTGAGGGTCTTTTAGCTCCAGGTAGTTTCACTTATTTATTAAACACATACTTTTTAAACACCTGCTATGTTTAAAGGAGGCTCTGCTATGACTATGAGTGGCTTAGTGGCCCAAGACTAAGCAAGTGCATCCTCCTAGGGACCATTTTCTTGAACACCAGGAACTGGGTTGCTCCGAAAGCTTCCTTTCTCTGTTGTGGAGGCAAAGTGGTGTTGTTGAATTGAGCAAGACTGAAGCCATGTTAGGACCTAAAACCACCTGGGCTGTGGGGGTGCAGAGCGGACTGGGGGGATTTTAAAAAGGACAGTTTTTTTTTCTTCACTTTTTCTTTCCACCTCCTGACCTTCTTATCTTGCTTGCTAAATAGGAAAACAAGGCTGAGAAGCTAATCAGTATTTTGTAAAGCTAACAGTTCTTTCTCTGAGGCTTGCAGAGTTTTGAGAAGTGATCAAGGACAAATGACTAGAAGCTGACCTTGGACACCAGCCCGGTCACCCAGAGCTCTGAGAAGCAAAACTACACAAAAGGCCAGGAAAGATGATTCGACTCTGGAGCAAATCAAAATCTTGCAGGGTCCTGAGATAACAGCACAGATGAGAACAGAAGCCAGAGGAGGCCTTGGTGAGACCTTGTACCTGACCCATAGACACGGACCCCTCTTAGCTCATGTCTCCTTCTCTCCTGCTTTTCATGTTCTGTTCCCTCATCCCCCTCTTTAAAAACCCCTCAGTAAACCTGAGTCTTTGAGGTGGTTTTAGCCTGGACATTCTCCTGCAGGCTCACCAGAGAGATGGCTTAGCCTCGTATCTTCTCTCCTCAGGTCACCGGTATTCCTGAATAAAAGCTGACTTCCATTTTCACCAACATTTGACTTTTGACTGGTTTTCTTTTGTGTGGGGGCAGGCAGCCTACCTAACCTGTGAGTTCGATGTCAATTTCGGGGAGGAGCCGGGTGTTCCTTGAAACAATTTAGGTGAGCCAAGCCAGGAGTGGTCCCTATTCACAGTATGATGCTCCCTTGCCACATGCTGTAGTGGGATGTGACAGTTGCTGAGTCTTTTCTGTGGCTCCAGTTTCTTCTGGATGATCTCATCCAGGTCTGGGATCTGCTGGCACCACCGCCTGCGTTGTTCCTCCAGCCTAAGTGTGGCTGTGAATGTCCATTGTCTGTAATATCTGTGTTGTCTTTTGCCCTCATTTGGTTTCCCAGTTCTTCCACTATTCATGTAATTTTCTAATTTTCTCCACTAAATTCCCTCTATATGAATGCTTATTTTGATTTCAGTTTTTTTTTGCTGGGAATCTGAGTGATACTGCAAGATAAAGACATTTTCAGACATTCACGGAATCAGAAAGCTTATCTCTGGAATAATCCTTGGGAAGTTCATGATGATATACTCTAGAAAAACAAGGAGGGAATATTGGAGTGAGCAGGACTAAAGCCATATTGGGACCTAAAACCATATGGGCTGTAAAAAATTTTAAAGGACAGTTTTATTTTGGTTTTTTTTTTGGCATGCATTTCTCTGAGTTCCCTCTTTTCTTGTGGTTATTTGATATTTTGAAACTTGGTTATGGGGCAAGATGACATTATTTACATGAATGTAAAGTTGTTTTCCAGCCAACCTGAAGCTGCAAACTGCACATACTTCCCCAGACCCTGAGATAACAGCAAGGATGGGAGCAGAAACCATATGGAGTCTTGGCGAGACTTTGCACCTGAGACCTTGCATGAAGCCCTCGCTGCCCGTGTCCCGCTCCCTGCTGCTTTTCATTTGCCATGTTCCATTCCCTCAGCCCCCTTTTTAAGAACTCCTCAGTAAACCTGAGTCTTTGAAATGGTTTTAGCCTGGACATTCTTCAGGTTTACTGGGGAGATGGATTGGTTTAACATCTCTCCTCAGGTCACCAGTATTCCTGAATAAAAGCTGACATCCATTTTCACCATTTGACTTTTGAGTGGTTTGTTTTTGGAAAGGAGCAGGAAGCCAGACCTGCATTCCTGGTATCAAATTTGGGGGAGCCACAGCCAGGAGGTGAGTCGTCCCTGTAATAGGAATTCAGGAAAGAGGATGGGTCCATCCAGTCCCAGAAGGCAAGAGGGAAGAGTGGTTGCAACACAAGAAAGACAGTGAGGAAAGATCTAGGAGAAGAGCCATGCCTCAGGCCCGGAGCACGAGCTTTCCAGCAGGAAACAGCAGTGCAGAAGGCTCCAAAAAGGCAATTTGAAACCTCTCCCCTAAATAAAAGCCATCCATGTAACATCACAAGTCACGTGATCCAAATATGAAGCAAAATAAAATAGGCAATGGTCTTAAAGACAATTGATAGAGTGTAAGAGAACCATCTCATTTTGATGTAAGGATCATTCCCTTCTTCATGGCCCAGGGGTTGACACTGGACTTGTACAAAGGGAAAGACAATCCTAGCCTTATACCTGGCCTTACAGTAAAAAATCATATTAACTTATGTTTATTGGTTTTCAGCTCTTAAAGTCAACCTAAGTACAAAGAAGGAAAGACTTGATTTTGGTTGCATCAGAGAATATAGACATTAACAGCCTTAGTACTGTAAAAGTAAAAGTGAAGTTGCAGAAAGTAAAGGGTGGAGAGTTGAAGGGGGAGGTGGAGCATTAATGTAGTAATCCCCTGTATCTGTGGTTTTGCTCTCTGAGTTTTCTGAGGTCCAAAAATATTCTGAGAGAGAGAGAGAGACCATATTCACATTACTTTTACTACAGTATATTGTTATATTTGTTTTATTTTACTATTTGTTATTGCTGTTAATCTCTTACTGTGCCTGATTTATAAATGAAACTTTATCATAGGTATGCATACATAGAAAAAACCACAGTATGAAGAGAACTCGGTAAGGGGGGACTACTATCTTCTCATTTTGCAAAGGGAAGAATGAATCCACTAAAATTGTTGAAACAAGTAGAGGACTACTACATTACTTAAACTTATTCAGATAGCAAATAGAATTAAAAACCATATTTTAATTGTTAAACATTAGGAGAATGGAGAGTAGCATATGTGAATTCAATAGATATTACCTCCAATATCTGCCTTTGGGGCAGGGAAGAAGCGGGCAGGGGAGGGAGGGAAAGCTGGGGAGGTGGGGTAATCTATGTTTCCTTCCAGCCTGTATGCTCTTTCATTCTTTAATTTGTGACCATGTGTATCTATTACTGTAACACTTTAGCATGGAGAGGTTTTAAAACACGTTGGAATAAAACAGAATAAAACGTTGAGTGTTTGTCTCTGGAATGGGAAACTATTTTCTCCCTTCTTTTGCTTTATCGTTTGAGTTACCTATGATGAACGTTTATTTACTTTTTCACAGAGACAGTTGTTTACCTTTAAAAAACAAGCAACTGCTCTACTTTCCTTTATTTTGGATAGAATTACGTCCAAACTCCTCATGCTATTAAGAGGCGGTTGTGGGTAACAGTTATGAACGTGGTTCAACCCTTACCAGCCATGCGATGCTGGGCAGGTTACGTAACTTCACTGTGCTTCTGATCTGTGCCACTGAGACGTTAAATATTGTACCTACCTATTAATGGTCGTTCTGAAGACGACATGAGTTAATCCACACGAAGCCCGTAGAACGTTGCGTGGCACATGGCAAACGCTGTGTAAGTACTGCCTATCATACTACTTTGCTGTTCAAGATTCTTCATGATCTGGCTCCTGAGTAGACTTCCCAATGCGTCTCTCCTTGCTTGCTTTCTGAACCGTTTGCTGTCTTCACACACAAATTGTATGTTCCCACTTTTCTGTCTCAATCTCTTCATTTCCAAATTGAACTCTTTCTTCCAAGTGCAGCTCATCTGCTACTTCTCCATGTAGCTTTTCTGATTCACCCAGCTGGAAGTACTTTCTCCCTCCTCTGTCACAGGTTGTGTCTGGGCGGTAAGTCTCACGGCACTGCATACTTCCTATGCTGCATTCTATTATTTCTGTACACCACATATGTATATATTTTCCCAATGAGATCGGATACTCCTGGAGAATAGAGTGAGTATTTTATTTTCAAGTACCTGGCAGAAAGCAGGCATCCCCCAAATATTTTAAAATATAAATGAACAAGTTAAGAAGAAAAGCACAACAATGTGGTATTTTCATTAAAAGAAAAGGCTCAATAATCTCTCTCTCTCTCTCTCTGGTAGACCTGTTATGCCTGTTTCTCTTTTGTTTTTCTCTTGTAATAGGCTGGGATAAGACTTAGGAGCAGCCTTAATAATAAACCACAATTTACTTTTCCAATAAATCTTTTATGGCTCAGTGCTGAGACTCATTAGAGTACATTCCTTTTGTTTACTGGATGAAGATCAGAGCTTTCCACTAAAATGCGGACTCATTCCTTTGTGACATTTGATCCAGTTCTATTGTTGTAGAGCAAGCCCTTTTGCTATCAGCAGAATTTTTTATTCTCATTTCTATAGGTGGTGCTAGCTGTTCATGTTAAAGTCACAAACTGTGCTAAAAATTAACCTTGCCTAGAAATAACTGAATGTCCATTTGCTTTTCATTCTTTCTCTCAAGCTTTTTGCTTCTTTGTATTTATTTACTCTTAGAGAATTTCCCTAATCAATGTTCTGGAGATGCTGCACTAAGATAGGTCATTAAAACCTGGCTCATTAACATGAGACTGTCATCAATATCTTTGGATAATTCAGGCTTTAAAGAAAAGAAAATAATAATAAAAAAACTTACATTATTTATACTGATTCTGATTCTATAATGCTGAAGAATTAATTTAAACAAGTTATGTCCTAATCATATGTGGTTAAATGCAGAATACTGATTATTAATATCAATGGAAGTATGCCTATTCTAGCATTTCATATTTTATATTTCATGCCTAACCTCCCTATAGCCCTTTTATTATCCTTCTAAATAAAAATGCTGACATTTCTCCTTTCAATGTTCTATTTGTATTATGAGAGCACTTGATATTATCATGCTTTAGGCAATATTTTATGTTCGAAAAACAACTTACAGCAAAGCTTAAAGGTGAGCATCTTGTGCTTTGACTCATGGATTCAAGGCTTAAACAAACCTGGCAGTGAGCTCAATCAGACAAAGTAAATAAGAGTCAGTATTCTTTGCTTCTCTTTTCAAAATACATTCTCTAGAGTGCTTGAGACACACGTACCCATGCACGTGCACACAGTGTTTATATGTAAGAAGTTGATAAGTTGATGGAGGGAATCACATTGGACAAATGGAGTGAGGTGTAGCCAATATATACTGATTGTGGGAGAAGGTAAATAACATTTCTATAGGCAGGGGATATCTTTACGGGTGTGTATCCTATGCATCAATGTAGGCCCTGTGCTTAGAACTCTGTGCTTGGTTTAACCCCTGATTTTGCTGTCTTGAAATTCTTAAAAACTTTTTAACATTTTCATTTTGTACTGAGCCCTGCAAATCATGCATCTGGGGCCTGTCTATAGGCTTAATGGCTTTGAAAACAAGCTTTGGGGCTAATGTAGAGAATTATAATGGATGCTATGTCCTATGTTACTATCTTCAAGACTTTGAGATTGGATGAAATGGAGATTGAATAAGAAATTCTCTGAAACTGGCCCCAGCACAAGGTCATTGTCAGTGGTTGTGGAGCAGCCTTCTCCATAGAGCCTCAGCAGAAGGCAGCTGAAAACTCTGGTGCCAGGCTTTGCTCACTCAGATTTCAAAACATACATTTAGCATGCTCATGCTGACAATTTTTTCTTAAAGGATTTTTGACACTTTTGTAGAAATATTTATATCACCTCCCATTGCGTTCATTTCCCAAATGGATGTCATATGGAACATATTTTCTGGTAGGTGGAGTGCATTTCCTTTCCAGTCCTGCTAAATAAGACAATAAACAAAGATAGAATCATGTCACCTATATATTAGCCTAGTGCAATGGCAACAAACCTATTATTGCATTAGTAAGTAGGGTGGTTTTGAAATTTGGAGCTGAAATTCATAACTACATTCTGGCATCCTTTTGCAGTGAGAGATGACTTTATCAGCTGTTCACATGGCTGTGTTCATCAGCAGAAAATAAACGCTATGCTTAATTCAAGTTCTCCTTGGAGTGAGTTTGCACTGAAGTTTTTAAAATTAGGTCTGGGGAAAAAATCTGAGCCTGCCAAGGCTTTGCCTACTGCTCAGCATTCTAGATGCCTCTCCTGGTGTGTTGCACAGGGTTTGAGGGGCTTATCTACTGCAGCTATTTATATTATCATGTCGATTTAATAAGAGAACTGTCTCTGTTCCAGCCCTTATAATAAACATTTCAACACACGGAGATAGCACTTATAGCACCATGGGCTTGGCTCGGCAGAGTTTCTGAGAATACTCCTGAATATTTAGTATGTTGTGATTCCTGAGCCTTCTTCTTAAAAGGAACCAGAATAATATTTATATCCAAATCCTTTTATGTGGAAGTATTTATGATCATCCATTCATTATCTATTTACTATTTGTTCTTGGTTCTTGCTTTAGGAATAAGTATACATTTGAAGCTTAGAAGTTTACACCTCAGCAAAGACTCTAATGTTGAGGTCACTGAAAGAGCTAAAAGAGATCTTAGCATTCTCTCCTGTGACCCTTCCAGAAAAAGGAATGAGTTTGTTCAAAGTTAGTAGGTTTATTTTATTACTATCCACTTGAAATATACAGCCTCCTTTGAGGCTGTTTTCAAGGAAAGAAGTCATATATTTCAGAACTACCAAGCTTATTTTATATATGAGCCATACAGTTTACACATTTGCCAACATTTTGAATTATTAATATAGTAGGGATGTAGTCTTTGCTTGCTATTGCCAGGTTGTGGGTACCCATAAGCCAATGCCTCATGACAAACACTGTGAGGAATCCGATCTCTGAATAATTTTACACAAAGCTATTCTTTATGTTGCCATTTCTGTAGGAGATCATGGTATTTAATTATACATTTTATAGAGTTTGAGGTCAGTAAAGCACTGTTAATACAATGGTTACATTGTAACAGCTTAGAACAACTGTTGATTCAATTAATTTCAGATCTAAGTTAACAAACATCTGCAAAATAAAATCTGGGAGAGAAGACAGGTTGTTTCTTTGTAGGTGTGTGGGGATGGTGCTGGGTAGAATTTATGGATTAAGATTTTCTTTCTTATTTAGAGTTCCATTAATGTAAGGTATAATACTGTCCTTATAGTAAAGGAATTCATTTGTAATTTTTATAGTCTTATTTTTAAAAAAATGATTGCAATCATAAGGGAAGGTAATATGAAAATATTTGGGGCATAATTGTCAAATATAATTGGTATTTCTATAGAAATATACACTAAAAGTTATTATTTTTTAAAAATAAAAGCACTTAGGAAAGTGCCCAGATCCTTATTGATTTTTGTTTGTTTGTTTGTTTTGTTTCCACTTTGATTCTCTGTTACAAAATCGCAGGGCCAGGAACCATCATTTGATTTAACCTATTTCCTAGAAGGGATGCTGCCTCAAGCTGGGTCTCCCAATGAGTGAGCAAGGCTATATGAGAGACTTGTACAAATTAAGTTCTCTACAGAAGCAAACATGAGAAAAAACAAACAATCCCGTAATTTCAGTAGTCAGAGGTAAGCACTATTAACACCATGGTTATGGACTTCTAGAACTTTTTCTATGCGTGTACGTTAATTGCTGTCAGTCTGCCTGTCATCTGTCTATGGTCTATCTATTTATTGGTGTACCTACCTGCCTACCTTTCTCTTTTATGTATCTCTCCTTGTGCTCTCCCTATACATGTACCCGTAAAGTCATCTTACTACCTTCAGGACAGTTGCTGTTTTTAGGTGCTCTTCTGTGCTTTCCCCCAGAGAGGGGGTCCTTGGGGGGGGGGTCTCCAAATCTTCCCCTTACCCCTTCCCTACTATCTCTGATTTTCTCTGATTTTTTTTTTCTCTTTCCCTTCAATGTGCGCCTGGGAACTGCCGGCCCCTCCCCACCACATCTGCAAATCTACCTTTGGACTTTGGGAGACAGAAAAGCAGCTCCTACTTCAAGAGGTTGGAATCGGGCTATTAACCTAATTGTGAACAAGATCTAGAGGAGAGTCAATCACCAGCCTTGTGTGTAGTGTCTGTGACTGTCTGTCCTGGCAGTTTCTCCTCTGGTCCTGCCCATGAATTGCAGAATGCTCTGCTGTGCTGCCCGTCCTCGTGAAGATTAGTTTCCGATGGGACTGCAGTCCCTTCTGTCCTGCTATGATGGCTTGTCTGCTCCTGCGGCTTCTAGTAGCTCTTTTCCTCACTTGAGTAAGAAATTTCCCCTTCTGCCACTTCAAGTTGCTATTTTAAAAGATAATAATAGAGGTCACCCCTAACCTCTACCTTTGCCAACAAAAGGAGAGAGTGAGAGACTGAGAAATAGAGAATTTCACCTCACACCCTTCATTTCTTTTATTTTAGAACACTCAGTTACCTCCAGGGCCATCTCTGCACTCGCTTTCTGCTCTCGCTACTAAAGCATTAACTTATAAAGGTTTTGGGAAAGGACTTGAGAAACCCAATGTCAATAGGACTCAAAGAATTGTCAACATTCTTATATACAGAAGCTAACCAATCTCAATCAGCATCAAGTGAGCAGCCCAACACTTGTCTATAAAGAAAAGCTGCTTCAACTGTTTGCCAGAGCATGAGTCTATGAGCCATTGTATTTGCCGTCTTCACAGATACCCTGCTACTGAAGTCATTCACCTACTGGGATTATTTTCAAAAAAATCTATTCCCCCGTGGGAAATTGTGAAAAATTTAGAATGACATATTTTAACTACTGAATATTAATGCATCCTTTCCTACCTACTAATAAAAATAATCAAATCCCTTTTTGTGAGTATATTCAGAAGTTGGACCAGGCTGTTTTACCTGCACCAGTAATTTCTTAACTGACATTCATTTTCACTTCAGGATTTAGACAAGATTGTAATGGGATTTAGACAAGATTGTAATTCTGATAAGAGCAGAACTATGCTTTAAAAAATTTTTTAAAAAAATTAATATTATTATTTTTTTACATTCTATGATGTTGTGGAGCAGTTAAGGGGGGAGAGGGGAAAGGGGACGGAAATGGGATGGAAGCAGGAGGAAGGAAGAGGGGTGGGATTGAGGCCTGTGGGGCCCCCCTCATTCCCACAGGGAAGACCAGGAGGCTTCCAGTGGTGGCTTGGCTGTTGTCGGGCAGGATGCAGATGTCAGGAGGGTGTGGCAAAAGCCCTCGTCCCCCACCACCCCAGTCCGGGAACCTGGGGCCCTTTGTGCTGTGGCTCAGTGGTCCTCACTGGGCTGGTTGCATGTATCAGGGGGGTGTGGCCTAGGCCCTCAGCCTCCATCTCTCTGGCTTGGGAGAGCCCCTGGGTGCTTCCTGTGGTGGCTCGGTGGTCAACTCTGGGCTGATTCCAGGTGTCGGTGGGGGTGTGGCCAGGGTCCTTGGCCCTACCACTGTCCCAGCTTAGGAGAGACCGAGGCGCTTTCTGTGGCTGCTCGGTGGATATTGCTCTGCTGGTTGCATGTGTTAGGAGGGTATGGCTAAGGCCCGAGGCCCCCCACCACCCCAGCTTGGGAGAGCCTGGGGTGCTTCCTGCGGTGGCCTGGTGGTCATTGCTGGGCTGGTTGTGCATGTCAGGGAGGCGTGATGGAGGCCCTTGGCCCCCTCACTGCTGAGCTTCGGAGAGCCCAGGGCACTTCCTGGGGGAACTTGGTGGTTGTCACTGCGGTGGTTGTACGTGTCAAGGGTGTGTGGCTGAGACCCGAGGCCCCCACCCTCAGGACTGGTTGCGGGTGTCAGGGGGCATGGCTAAGGACCCTTGCCCTCCCCCCTTTCTGGCTTGGTAGCCCAGTGGACTTCTGGTCCTTTCTACGTGTTATAGGTTTTCTTTGGTGAAATGAGACCATTACTAGTTAATATCAAGCTTTGTCTCTGGTTGTGGGTACTTTGTTTTTTCTTCCAGTACTATGTTGGATTATTTATTGTGTTGGATTATTTACTGTTCCCACCACTTAAACTCTGTGCCGGAACTAATTTGTTGTCCTTTGCTTACTTCTAAAGTGGGGAAACTTCCTGTGGGGACCAGCACTTGAGCTCTATGGTTGAGCTAAATTGCTGCTTTGCTGCTGATTCCCTATGGAAGTTTTTTGTGCAGCTCAGATTTTAGTGGTTGACTTTATAGGAACTCCTGGGTCTAGTGAAATCCAGTGTACTTGGGTTGTGTAGAAACTCTGGTCTGGTCCTGAGTCTTTTCATCAATCTGTACCCCATGCAATTCTACATTCCTGACCAATCTCCTCTGACTGGTCCTATGCTGATTAGGGAGCAGATCAGCTGTCCTTGCTGTGCCACAGTTTTCCCTTGGCCACCACCTGTGCTCCAAACACTTCCCATGGGACGGGCCATGCTCCGTCCCTTGTGATGACTCACCAGCCTCTGAGTGGCTCCTTTTTTTCTGTTGTCGTGGCTACTCACTCCTGTGTGGGTCCATGGGAACCCTATTAGTGTTCTTGCTGGCCTGGGAGCCACAAAGGCCCTCTTCTCCCCTGCCTCCTCCAAGCAACTTCATCTGAAGGGCACGGCTGTGGCTTTTGTCAGCTCCTGCTCTGTGTGCTCAGCAGCTCCAGCCTGGAAGTGGCTGGAATTTGAAAAGTCAGAGTGGTTTTTTCTTTCTCTCATCATGGCTTCTCCCACCTTCATGCACTCTGTAGGTCTCTCCTCCTCTTCCCCTGAGCTCTAGTGGCCCAGCTTGGCTGGCATTGATTTTTTATATTTGTAAATTGGTTGATTTGTCAGAACTATGCTCTTTGTAAATGTGCATAAATGTGTCCATCTTTGACTTCATGGGAATTGATTGTGGTGTTTGCATTTGAGATGAATGAGTTCAAAGTCCTCAATTCCATTTGTGACGTATACCATTATAGGGCATTACTCTCCATCAAAAGGTTCAGTTAAGCTGATGGTGAAATCAGGTTGACTACCTTGATTTAGCTATGACTTGTCATATGTCATAATGTGGGAGTCCAATTAGTGGATTGGAATTATATTGATTAAATATAGATCTGTGGTTTGGGACTCAGGGAACTTGGATTTTAGTCTCATATCCATTAATAACAAAATCGGGCAATTGTGTGTGAGCCTCATGTGTTTTGTGGTGTGTATATGTATGTTTATTTAAAAAAATGGTCCAAGGTGCTATGGTCTGAACGTTGGTGTCCCTCCAAAATTTATATGTTGAAACCTTGTACCCAATGTGATAGTATTAAGAAGTGGGACCTTTGGGGAAGTGTTTAAGTTATGAGGATTTGGTGTTCATGAATGGGATTAGTGGCCTCATAAAAGAAGTTGAAGGGAGCTGCCTTGCCCCTTCCACCATGTGAGGACACAGTGAGAAGGTGCCATCTTTGAGGCAGAGGTCAAGTCCCCACCAGACACCACATCTGCTGGTGCCTTGATCTTGAACTTCCTAGCCTCCAGAACTGTGAGTAATAAATTTCTGTTGTTTATAAATTACCCAGTTTAATGTTATTTTGTTACAGCAGCAGGAATGGACTGAGACACAAGGTAAGAAGTTTAGCATAGCTAAAACATTGGGTGTGTCATGAGCAGGGGTGGAAGATAGAGGGGAACAAGAGGGTCAGATCATGAAGGATGTTATATGTCATGATAAGTAAATTGGATTTTATTCCATAGGTACTAGGGACACACTGACTTTTTAAAAAACTACTTAGTTTGAAATAATTTTAGACTTACATAAGAGATACAAAAATAGTACAGAATCACACATACTACTTACCCAGCTTCAACTAAGGTCAACATCATACATTGCCATATTATAATGATAAAAACTAAGAAATTAACACTGTTATAATTCTAATAATTAAACTACAGACTTTCTTCAGATTTTTACCAGTTTTTCAACTAATGTTCTCTTTTCTGTCCTAAGGTCCAGTGATCCAATTCTGGATATCACATTGCATTTAGTTGTCATGTCTCCTTAGTATTCTTAAATCTGTGACAGTTTTTCAGCCTTTCTTTTCTTTTCTTTTTTTTTTTTTCTGTCCTCACACATTTGAAAAGTACTGGTCAGGTATTTTGTAGTAGACCCTTTAATTCAGATTTATCTGAAGTTTTCCATGATTAGACTGAGGTTATGATTTTTTGTCAAGAATACTACAGGAGTGATTTTTCCTTCTCAGTGCATGATGTCAGGTGGTACTAAATGTTAATATGCTTATTATTGGTGATATTAACTGCTATTGCTTGGCTAAGGTAGCGTATCCCAGGCTTATTCACTATAGAGCTATTTTCCTTTTGTAATTACTATATATATCAGGGGATATTCTTTGACACTGTATAAATTTCCTGTTTCTTCTTAATTTTTTTTGCCCACTGGGTTTAGCATTTGTCCACGATCTTGCCTTCAGCCATTATTACTGTGGTGTTCCAATAGTGATATACTATTCTATCATTCTCTCTACTCTTATTAGTTGTAGTTCTTCTGTAAGAAAGTCACTGAATTACTTTGAGGAATGACAGGATTACTCTGATGCTAATATGGATGATAGATTGGAAGGAAGCAAGACTGGAGGCAGAGAGACTACGAATTAGGATACTGTTAAAATAATTTAGGAGAAATAGCAAGGGCCTGAACTTAGGCAAGAGTAATGGAGATATAGGTAATTAATATGAAAAATATTTAAGAGGTAGAGTCAAGAGAACATGGTGAATTATTACATGTGAGGAAAGAAGAAAGGCATCAATGTTGACATCCAGCTAGAGACCATAGCAGCTGTGGGCAGCCACCCACCCAACTGGCAGATGGCAGGATGCATGCCTGGGGACCTCAGCAACTGTGGACAGCCACCTGTCTGACTGGCAGATGGAAGGAAGTGTGCCTGAGGACTTCAGCAGCCACAGGCAGCCCCTGCCACTGCTGTAGATACTGTTGCCACATGAGTGGTCTGCCACAGCCACTGCCACAGCTAAAAGGGCAGCTTACCACCATGGGAGCAGCCACCACTGCTGTGCAGATGGCCCACTGATGTCTCAACTGCATTGATACAAGGAGAGTCACTAGCAGGGCCTGGAGAAAGAAGTGAGTGAGCACAGGCCTGTGACCTAGTGGCCCAATCCATAGGGGGAATTATGCTGCCACGTGTAATAGCACACCTAGGAGTGGAAGGCACTTGAGTAGCTCACACAACTGCCTTGACATGGGGAGACACACATGTGGGGCCCCCCAAGAGTGCAGAAACTAGGATACCCAAATAGAGTGAGAAAGAAAATTCCTGATCACCACCAATCCATTCTGCAACTGGGGGAAGTAAGGACTCAGAAGGAGCCTCTGCCTATAGGAAAGAGGAAAGAGGAACCCCACTCAGGGTCACCCAGCTTCAATATACCCTAGTGCACCCATCAGGGTCATGGGACACTAGCTGAGCTGCCAACAAGCCCACCCTGTGTCACCCACCCCAGGAAAAGAGTGTCAGGGCACCTAGGCTCTTTTCCCAAGAACTCAAGAGCTTGCTCATGTCCCCAGTGAACCAACACAGTGTCACTAACTTCAGCAAGTATCACTAAATGCCCCAGAGCCTAGGCTATGGAGGCACTCACATACATCTCCAATACAGAATGTGGCCAAAGTACCTCCATGGAGACTACACTACTGTGTCTGCCTGAAACCAACACTAAAGCATCCTACTCAATGGTCAATACAAAGCACATCTACAGGAGGAAGTCTTTCTCCTCCAAGCCTGCTCCAGAGTGATAGAAGAAGCAATTGCTCTATCAGATGACCAGACATCAGCACAGAGGTACTAGAAATACAGAAAAATAAGAAAATATGACACCACTAAAAGAATATAATAATTCTCAAGACCAGACACCACAGAGCAGGGCACCCTTGAAATGACTGAAAAGGAATTCCAAGTAACAGTCTTAAGGAAACTCAATAGGATACAATTAGACTCAGTGAGACAACAAAATGAAATGAGAAAAAAGTATCCAGAATATGAAGGAGGAAACTTACAAAGATATTAATACCTTAAAAAAGAATGTAGCAGAGCTCCTAGAGATGAATGATTCATTCAGTGAAATGCAAAATACAAGTGAGAACTGAAACAGCAGGTTAGAGCAAGCAGAAGAAAGACTTCTGATCTTGAAGATGGTCTTTTCAAAATAACCCAGGTGGGAAAAAAAAGACAAAATAATTTTAAAAAAGAATAAAAAAAAGAAAAAGAAAAAGAAACTAAAAAAAAGAGAAAGAAGATGGTGATGAAGAAGAGGATCTAAGAAAGCTAGCAGACAAACTTAAATGTGCAAACATCTGAATCATGGCTATTCCAGAAAGGGAGGAGAAAGGAAAAGGAATTGAAAACATATTCAATGAAACAACAGTGGAAACTTCCCCGGTATAGGGAGAGACACAGACCTACAGATCCAGGAAGCTCAAATATCCCCAAACAGATTCAATCCAAAAAGGTCAAAACTGGTAAAATTCAAAGACAAAGAGAGAATCTTAAAAACAGCAAAAGAAGAGCATCAAGTTACCTCTGAGGGAATCCCCATTGGACTGACAGCAGACTCTCAAGAGAAACTGTACAATCCAGAGAGAATGGGATGATATATTCATTTTTTTTATCAGCATGAGATTTATTTTATTTTATTTTATTTTTTTAAAAATTTTATTTTGTCGATATACATTGTAGCTGATTATTGCTCCCCATCACCAAAACCTCCCTCCCTTCTCCCTCCCCCCTCCCCCCCAACAATGTCCTTTCTGTTTGCTTGTCGTATCAACTTCAAATAATTGTGGTTGTTATATCTTCTCCCCCCCCCCGGTTTGTGTGTGTGTGTGTGTGTGTGTGTGTGTGTGTGTGTGAATTTATATATTAATTTTTAGCTCCCACCAATAAGTGAGAACATGTGGTATTTCTCTTTCTGTGCCTGACTTGTTTCACTTAATATAATTCTCTCAAGGTCCATCCATGTTGTTGCAAATGGCAGTATTTCATTCGTTTTTATAGCTGAGTAGTATTCCATTGTGTAGGTGTACCACATTTTCCGTATCCACTCATCCGATGATGGGCATTTGGGCTGGTTCCAACTCTTGGCTATTGTAAAGAGGGCTGCGATGAACATTGGGGAACAGGTATACCTTCGACTTGATGATTTCCATTCCTCTGGGTATATTCCCAACAGTGGGATAGCTGGGTCGTATGGTAGATCTATCTGCAATTGTTTGAGGAATCTCCATACCATTTTCCATAGAGGCTGCACCATTTTGCAGTCCCACCAACAATGTATGAGAGTTCCTTTTTCTCTGCAACCTCGCCAGCATTTATTGTTCAGAGTCTTTTGGATTTTAGCCATCCTAACTGGGGTTAGATGGTATCTCAATGTGGTTTTGATTTGCATTTCCCGGATGCTGAGTGATGTTGAGCATTTTTTCATATGTCTGTTGGCCATTTGGATATCTTCCTTAGAGAAATGCCTACTTAGCTCTTTTGCCCATTTTTTAATTGGGTTGCTTGTTTTCTTCTTGTAAAGTTGTTTGAGTTCCTTATATATTCTGGATATTAATCCTTTGTAAGATGTATATTTTGCAAATATTTTCTCCCACTCTGTTGGTTGTCTTTTAACTCTTTTAATTGTTTCTTTTGCTGTGCAGAAGCTTTTTAGTTTGATATAATCCCATTTGTTTATTTTTCCTTTGGTTGCCCGTGCTTTTGGGGTCGTATGGGATGATATATTCAAAATACTAAAAGAAAAAAACTGCCAGCCAAGCACACTATACCCAGAAAGGCTGTCCTCCAGAAATGAGGGAGAAATAGTGTATTTTACAGATAAACAAAAACTGTGGGAGTTCAGCACCACACAACCAGCCCTGCAAGAAATCCTCAAGGGAGTCCTGCTCTGGAATCCAAAAAAAATGATAATCACTACCGTGAGTACACAAAAAAGACCAAAACCCACTGGTAGAACAAAAGTACAAATGAGAAAGAGAAAGAAACTACACGTTAAAAAATCAACAAACCAAAGACAAGCAATAAAAAAGAAAGAAAGGAACAAAAGATTTAAAACATCCAGAAAAAAATTGATAAAATGCTAGGAGTTAGACAATACCTTTCAATAACAACCCTAAATGGAAATGGATTAAATGCCCCAATCAAAAGAAGACTGATGACTGAATTAAAAGGCTAGACCCAAATATATGCTTTCTTCATGAGACTTGCCTTACCTGTAAAGACACACACGGACTAACAGTGAAGGGATGGAAAAAGATGTAATGCACAAATGGAAACTGAAAATGAGCAGGAGGTAGCTATTCTTCTTCTTCTTTTTTTTTTTTTTTTGGCAGCTGGCCAAGGAGTAGCTATTCTTAAATCAGACAAAATAGAGTTTAAACCAAAAACAGTAAAAAGAGACAAATAAGTCCACTGTGATAATGATCTGTCCAGCAAGAAGACATAATAATCATAAATATGTATGCACCCAACACTGGAGCACCCAGATATATAAAGCAAGCACTATTAAACCTGAAGAAAGCAGTAGACCCCAGTACAATAATATTTGGGGACCAAACACCCCTCTCTCAGTGTTGAACAGATAATCTAGGCAACAAATCAGCAGAGAAACACTGGATTTAAACTACACTTTAGACCAACTGGACTTGGGAGATATCTACAGGACATTTCATCCAACAACTACAGCATATACATTCTTTTCATCAGCTCATGGGATATTCTCTAAGATAGGCCACATGTTAAGACACAAATCAAGGCTCAACAAGTTTTAAAAAACTGAAATCATTTCAAGTACATTCTCAGACCAACGGATTAAAACCAGAAATTAGTAACAAGTTAAAACTCTGGGAACTATACAAATACATGCAAATGAAACAACATGCTCCTGAACAACCTATGGGTCCAAGAAGAAATTAAACAGAAACTTAAAAAAAATAATTGAAACTAATGAAAATGAAGACACATCATACGAAAACCTGTGGGATACTGCAAAAGTAGGACTAAGAGGGGAAGTTTATTGCAATAAATGCTTACATCAAAAGAATAGAAAGATTTTATAAACAACTTAATGCTACACCTCAAAGAACTAGAAAAACAAAACAATCCAATCGCAATATTAGTAGACAGATCAGAGCAGTACTAAATGAAGTAGAGACCAAAAGATGATACAAAAGATAAATAAAACAAATATTTGGATTTTTGAGAAGATAAACAAAATAGACAAACCATTAGCTATGCTAACTTAAAAAAGAAGGGGGAAGACACAAATAACAAAAATCAGAAATGAAAAAGGAGACATTAAGCCAATACCACAGAAAGACAAAGAATTATTAGAGACTACTATAAACAACTATGGGCCAACATATTTGAAAATCTGGAGGAAATGGATAAATTTCTGGACACATACAAACTACCAAGACTGAACCAAGAAGACACAGAAAACCTTAATAGACCAATAACAAGCAATGAATTTGAAGCAGTAATCAGCATTCTCCCAACAAAGAAAAGCCAAGGCCCAGATGCTTTACTGTAGAATTCTATCAGACATTTAAAGAGGAATTAATACCAATTCTCTTCAAACTATTCCAAAAAATTGAAACAGAGGCCATTCTCTCAAACTTATTTCTATGGGGCCAGCATAACCCTGATACCAAAACCAGACAAAGATACAACAAAAAGAGACAATGACAGGCCAATATCTTTAAGTATAGATGCAATAACCCTCAACAAAATGTTCACAAACAGAATACAGAAACACATCAAAAAAATTATATGCTGTGATCAAGTGGGATTTATCCCAGTGATACAAGGATGTTTCAACATACTAAAGTCAATAAATGTGACACACCGTATCAACAAAATTAAGGAAAAAAATCCATATGATTATTTCAATAGATGCAGAAAAAGCATCTGACAAAATTCAACATCCCTCCATGATAAAAACTCTCAGCAAATTAAGTATAGAAGGAAAGTATCTCAACACAGTAAAAGCTGTACACAAGAAACCTACCAACAGTATCATCCTGACTGCAGAAAAGCTAGGAGCTTTTTCCTTATGAAAAGGAACAAGACAAGGATACCTCCTCTCACCACTCCTATTTAACGTAGTATTGGAAATACTAGCCAGAGCGATCAGGCAAAAAGAAATAAAAGGCATCTAGATAGGAAAAGAAGAAGTCACACTCTCTGTGGTTGCAGATGACATGATTTTTTTTTTTTTGACCGGTAAGGGGATTGCAACCCTTGGCTTGGTGTCATCCGCACCATGCTCAGCCAGTGAGCGCACTGACCATCCCTATATAGGATCCGAACCCACGGCCTCAGCACTAACAGCACTGTACTCACCTGAGTGAGCCGCAGGGCTGGCCCGACATAATCTTATATATAGAAAAACCTAAAGACTATGCAAAAAAACTGTTAGAGCTGATAAATGATTTCAGTTAAGTTGCAGGGTAAAAAATCAACATGCAAAAATTAGTAGCATTTTTATACTTCAGTGACAAACGAGCAGAAAAAGAAATCAAGAAAGTTAGCCTGTTTACAATAGTCATCAAAAATAAAATAAAATAAAATAAAATACCTAGGAATCAATTTAACCAAGTAGGCAAAAGATATCTACAAGTACTGCAAATCACTCCTCAAAGAAATTAGAGGATACAAAAAGATGACAAGACATTCCATGCTCATTGATTGGAAGAATTAACATTTTGAAAATGTCCATATGACTCAAAGTGATCTACAGATTCAATGCAGTCCCAATCAAAATACTAATGATATTCTTCACAGAAATAGAAAAAACAATCCTAACATTCATGTGGAACAACAAAAGACCCTGAATAGCCAAAGCAATCCTGAGCAGAAAAATAAAGCCAGGAACACTATATTAAGTGACTTCGAATTATATTACAAAGCTATAGTAACCAAAACAGCATGGTACTGACACAAAAACAGACACTCAGACCAATGGAACAGGTTAGGGAATCCAGAAATCCACCCACATATTTACAGCCAACTGATCTTTGACAAAGGCACCAAGAACATACATCAAGGAAAAGACTGCCTCTTTAATAAATGGTTCTGGGAAAATGACATCCATATGTAGAAGAGTGAAACTGGACCCTAGACCCTACCTCTCTCTGTATACCAATATCAACTCAAAATGGATTAAGACTAGAAGCTATGAAACTCCTAGAAGAAAACATGTGGGAAATGCTGTAGGACATTGGTTTGGGCAAAGACTTTATGAATAAGATCCCCAAAGCACAGGCAACCAAAGAAAAAATAAACAAATGGACAAATGGACAAATAAACTGCACAGCAAAAGAAACAATTAACAGAGTAAAAGAAACTACACAATGGGAGAAAATATTTGCAAACTGTGCATCTGACAAGGGATTAATATCCAGAATACACAAGGAACTCAAACGAAGTAACAGTAAAATACCAAATAACCTGATTTAAAAATGGACAAAGGAGCTGAATAGACATTTCTCTTTTTTTAAGCAAGTATATTTATTTATTACTATTATTTTACATTCTAAGAGGTTGCTGTGGAGCAGTTGGGAGGGAGGGGGAGAGGGGAAAATGGAGAGCAGCAGGGTGGGAGGAGGAGGAAGGAGGGGGTGTATGGTCAAAGCTGGTAGCACTCCCCTCACTCCAGCAGGGGAGCCTGGGTAGCTTCTGGTGGTGGTTCCGTCATGGCTGGGATACATGCAGACTTCAGGGGAGCATGGCTGAGGCCCTTGACCCCCCCCATGCCCTGGCTTGGGAGCACAGGGCACTTCTGGTGGTGGCTTGATGGTTGTCACTGCGCTGGATGCAGATGTCAGGGGGGCAGGGCTGAGGCCCTTGGACCCCCAACCACTCTGGCTTGGGAGCCCGGGGCACTTCCAGTGGCAGCTTGGTGGTCACTGCTGAGCTGGATGTGGATGTTGGGGAGGTGTGGCTGAGGCCCTCAGACCCCCACTTCCCCAGCTCAGGAGCCCGAGGTGCTTCCAGTGGCCATCTAGTGGTCATTGGTGGGCTAGATATGGATGTCAGGCTGTGTGGCTGAGGCCCTTGCCCCCCCAACTGCCCTGGCTTGGGAGTCTGGGGTGCTTCCAGTGGTGGCCTGGTAGTCACCACTAGGCTGGATATCAATGTAGGGAGGCATGGCTGAGGCTTTTGGCCTTCCCTCATCCCACCTTGTGAGCCCAGGGCACTTCTGGAAGTTGCTTGGTGGTTGTCACTGGGCGGCCTCTGAGTGGCTCCTTTTTTCAGTTGTCTTTGGCCCCTTGCTCCTATGTGGGTCCATGGGAACCCTATTAGTGGTCTTACTGGCCTGGGGGCCACCAAGTCCCTCTTCTCCCCTGCAGCCTCCAAGAAACTTTGTATGAAGGGCACAACAGTGACCTTTGCTAGCTCTTGCTCCATGTGCTCATCATGGCCAGCCTTGAAGTGGTTGGGGCTTTAAATGGTCAGAGCAGTCCTTTCTTTCTCTCATCGTGGCTTCTCCTGCCTTCATGAACTCTGTAGGTCTCTCCTCCTCTTCCCTTGAGCTCTAGTGGCCCCAGCTTGGCAGTTGTTGCTTTTTTAATAGTTGTAAATTGGTTGACTGTGGGAGAGAGTGACACTGGGGACCATCTATTCTGCCATCTTGATCAGAAGTTCTATCTGAATAGGCATTTCTCAAAGGAAGATATACAAATGGCCAACAGACTCGTGAAAAAATGCTCAGCATCACTCAGTGTAGGGGAAATGCGAATCAAAGCCACACTGAGACACCATCTCATGCAAGTTATACTGGCCATTATCAAAAACACAGAGAATAACAAATGCTGGCAAGGACGTGGAGAAAGGGCAACCCTCCTCCTTGTTGGTGGGACTGTAAATTGGTGCAGCCATTATGGAAAACAGTATGGAGGTTCCTCAGACAACTACAGATAGGACTGCCGTGTGATCCAGCAATCCCACTGCGGGGTATGAACCCAAAGGAATGGAAATCATCACGTCTAAGGGACACCTGCACTCCCATGTTTATCACAGCTCTATTTACAATAGCCAAGAGTTGGAACCAACCTAAATATGCATTGTCAGATGACTGGATAAGGAAGCTGTGGTATATCTACACAATGGAATACTACTCTGCCATAAAAAGAATGAGATTCTGCCATTCACAGCAACATGGATGAATTTAGAGAAAATTATGTTAATTGAAATAACCATGCATAGAAAGAGAAATACTGCATGTCCTCATTCATAAGTGGGAGGACGGAAGGAAGGAAGGAAGGAAGGAAGGAAGGAAGGAAGGAAGGAAGGAAGGAAGGAAGGAAGGAAGGAAGGAAGGAAGGAAGGAAGGAAGGAAGGAAGGAAGGAAGGAAGGAAGGGAAAACAACGATCACAATAATTTATTGAACTGTCAAAAGAAAATAGAACTGAGGCCAACAGAAGGGGGAAAGAGGGAAGGACAGAGTGTTTAGTGAGAAATTGGCAAAGAACCACAAAAGATGGTTACAATGTTTAGAGTTGAATGTACTAATTATCCCGATTTGAGCATCACATATTGCACACAAGTATTGATATTCAATGTGGTATCCCACAGATATGCAGAATCAATTATGTTTCAAAAGAAAAGCTGACACAAAGGTTTCTGTTTTGGAGATAAGAAATGCTGAAGGAATAAATTGTTTTGGAAGAAGACAGCTCAGATGAATTCAGCAATGGACTTGCAGAGCTGAGGTACCCGCATGGAACATCCAGGGAAGATTGTCTAAGAAGCTGGTCACACAAAAGGCTGGAGCTTAGAAGAGAAGTCTGTCATAGAATTACATATCTATAAATTATCGCTGGGTAAGTGGGAGTTGTCATCATGGAGACGCATGAAGTTGCTCAGGAAAAGTGTGTAGAGACAGAGAAATCACAGCAAGTTAAGGAACACCAACATTTAAAGGCAGGAAGAGGAAGAGACTCACACAGAGCGAATGAAAACAGGCACCTAAAACAGTAGAAGGAAAACCAGCAAGCACAGTGGGAGGATTATAAGCCAAGTGAGGAAAGACTCACAGAGGTGGGAATGTTCACCAACATCCAGTGCTAGAGAAAAGTCAAGTAAGAAAAAGACTGAAACAGTACAGCAACTACAAGTTCCTTTGTGACCTTAGAGCAATTTCAGTGTAGTGGTGAGGGCAGGCGTTATATACCCCTATGGAAAGTGAATAAGGAAATACAATGTGTATTGACAATCCTTTCAATGGGTTTGAAGGAACTGGGAAAGAGGTGATATGGTGGGAGGAGTGGGGGCTCAAATTAGATCATTATTTCATGCTCTCCCGTTGTCATATTCCTAGACTATGAACATTAAGTATAGTATTTATCCTTTATCATTAGCACGGTTAATTCCCCTTATTTCTCCATGTGCTTTATGCTTTATATTAACACATGCATATGCGTGCACACACACATACACACGCACTGTTATTTGGTTGTATTCTAGATAATAATTCATTACATTGTCAGTGAATGTGCTTTACCTGGCTGACGCAGAATCACTTACAAGCATTTCATCTCAATGCTATGATATCTCAATTTAGCTTGTTTGGATCGAGCATTTGGCCAAGGTCTCACTGTGCTTGGTGGACAGGTCAATTTGCTTTGCTTGACCAGGCTTCCAAGTGCATCTCAGTCTCCCACCTTACAAATACTTCATCATCAGCTGAATGGAGAACAAGGTGGAAGGACAGAGGACAGCTCAGATGAAACCTATCCCCATGCAGGGAAAAACAATTCAGAGCACATGCCCTGCTCACAGAAGAGCAAGAGCATTATCTGTGTATAATATTACTCACCATGGAGGCCAATTTTCCCTTGAAACAAGATTATTTCCTTTATTCTATTTGGAAAGAAAAATATTTGTCTCTAGAATATCCTTCTAGAATGAAAAATTAAGCCTGGAATATAAATTGAGCTAAAAGTACAAGATATTCTGGAAGCTGAGTGTGGGCTTGTAACTATTTATCTACACTTAGAAAGGGCTTCTTTATACTGCAAAAACAATATAATATTACAGAAAGTGAAAAAAACGGAAAAGAAAACCACTCCTAGTTCCATTAACACAGTCAATTAGGCTGGCCAGTTATCTCATGTTGGTTGGAGCACTGTCTTGTAACAACAACATCATGGATTTGGATCTCTGAACGGGCCAGCTGCCAAAAACAAACAAATCCAAAACACAAAAAAGATGGTTACTATCCTTTTTGAGTATTCCTTTATCTCCTTCTACATGCATTCATAATTTTACATGATTACAATCATGAGGAACATACAGTTTCATCCTGGCTTTCTCATTGGAGGCATGAGCACTATTTTGAGTTGTGATGTAGTCTTTATAATTATTCTTTTTAATGGCTGCATAATGTTCCATGGAGCGGATGTGCCATAAATTAATTAAGCAGTCCTCTACTGTAGGACATTTAGTTTGTTTCTAATTTATCACTATCATAAATAAGGCTGTATTGAAAAGTATTGTATGCTGTACTTTCTCCCTACATTTTGTATTATTTTCTCGGGACAAAATATACAAAATATATTTTGTATATTTTCAAAAGTGAGATTACTGAGTCTTAGGGGATGAACATTTAAACTCTTTGTATATATTTTCTTTTTTTCTAAGCAATTTTAGGTTTACAGAGAAACAGAGCAGAAATTACAGATAGTTCTCATAGCCTCCCCAACCCCAGTTTCTCCTGTTGTTGGTGTTTTCCTTAGTGTGGTACATTGGTGACAATTATGAACCAGTATTGATTATTATTAACTCAGTTTTACATTAGGGTTCCCTCTTTGTGTTGGACAGTTCTATGGGTTGTGCCAGGGGCCTAATGTCATGTATTTACCATTACAGTATCATATGGAATAGCTTCCCTGCCCTAAAAATCTCTGTGCTCCACCTACTCAACCCTCTTCCCCTCCCTCCCTCTCTCCTCCCCTGAAACCCTGGCAACCACTGTTTTTTTCCCCCTCATTATCATTTCTTTGTTTTGAGACCATTTTCATATTGCCTTTTAAAAGAGTTTGCTGATTATGATCTCACAAACTAAAGTCTGCCAAGTGAACGGGGGATCCATGAAGTCAGCGAAGGGTCACAGGGAAGGGTCTCCCCACGTGGGCAGCAGGGGGGGCAGCGTGAGTTCTGTGCAGGGATTTGCTGACAACAAAACTTAGCAAAGCTGAAATTCTGCTGTGAAGTCCAAGACGGAGGTTGAATTCCAAGTAGAGGAACAAATGGGAATTGGAAGTCAAGAAAAGGGTCAAAGGTCTGATGGACACTCAAAGGGCTGAAGAGACAGTGGGGATGGAGAAGCCAAAAGGGCTGTAAAGCACGCGGCCCTTTCAGCTGGCAAGTTTGAAGCGTGTGTTGGCATAGGCCGCGCGGCGGAGCTGACACGTTTGGAGTGTTTCACACGTGCACAATGATGCTGGGCTTGGTGGTAACTGAAACTTATTTAGTTTTCACTGTCTGTTGGATGCTGTCTTAGACGTTTCATGGATTCTCTCATTTAATCTGCATTACAATGTTAGCAGGTGCTGTTATTGCTCCCATTTTCAGGCAAGAATACCAGGCTTAAATGAGTGGTCAAGTGACTTGCCTGAGATGACCCGTGGTCAGCCATGGAGCTGGGATGAAAATCCAGGTGATCAGACCCCTAAGTTCTGTCCTGCTGTGCTCTCTGCTCTGCTGGAAGTTCTCATTTGGTGAATATGGTGTGGGTAAAAATATACCTCATCTTTTCTTTCTTTTCTTTTTTTTTTTTTTGGAGAGACAAGAATTTTGTATTTTTATCATAATGCCACATGAACACCATCAAAATCTCATCTAAATTGGTGACACAATGGTTACAGATGTCCTCTCCCAAAGAACAAAGGTAGGACAATCTAGCAACTTCTTAAATGTCAAGAGAATCAATCCAGATCTTATAACCAAGGAGCCCTCAGGATGTCAGAGCTGGCAGTGCCCTTAGAATCCTCTTATTCAATCTCTGGTTTTACAGGTGAGGAAACTGAGGACCAGAGAAGGGAAGTGAGTCCCCAGAGTCACACAGCTGGGAATCTTTTTAGGTGCCCACCTGCCACCTCCCTGCCCTTTTCTGACTCTGGTCTGCCTTGCCATTGAGCAGTGGGTACAATCTCTCCCAGCTGGGACACACTTGGGGCCTTTGCACACATTATTACTTCAAACACTCATGACAACCCTGCGAGGTGTGTGTGATTAGTCCCAACAGAAAGGTCCAGGGCTGGCAGGTTAGCTCACTTGGTTAGAGCACAGAGTCGGTAACACCAAGGTCAAGGGTTCAGATCTCCTTACCACCCAGCTGCCAAAAAAGGAAAAAAGACTGCACAGCATTACTGACTCGAACCCAGGCTTGTCAGATTTCAAAGCCCACAGTCTTGTCATAACAGTATGCTGACTCTAGGACTACTCAGTATGATGTGTTTGGGGCTTGTGAACATCAGAGACAGTTGCCAGTATAGTCAGTGAAAGGAGAATAGGTGAATCCTCTACTCCATGAAGGCAAAAGAGGGCCTAGAATCTCTTGCACATCTGTGTTTTACACACCCACCCTGTGCTGTGAAAGTGTTCCTCTAAAGTAATACTAATTCTTCTTTTAATTCCCATTTCTCTGGTTTCTAGTCTTGTTTAATATTTGAATATGACACTTTTAACACAAGTATTGGGACATGGACAATAGGATCATTTATACATTTGAAAAACGTACCCACAGACAAGGAGGTGAACGCATCCTAAGTTAGCACTGAGACTGCGTGAAACTGAGGGAAGGCATTCCCTTTAAAGAATGTCTAACACTGACACTTCCTAGACTACGGCTCTGTGTTTATTATAAATATTTTATCTTTGGAAATGAAAGGGAACACACTTATGGCTTATTATTGCAGTGTGTCGGCCACGGTGTGTCTGAGGCCAGATCTCTTCAAACAACCATTATAGACAAAGATTGTCTTGGGGGTAAAGTGAGCTGGGGATGAAATCAGGTCCCTCTCCAGGAGGCTTATAGATGTCCCGGCAGAAATGCCACACCGAAGCACCTGGGTTGTCATGTTCCTGGTCCGGTTTTCCAACCAGAGTTCTGAGGAAGATGCTTCAGTGGCTGGGATAGTCTTTGGGTTTGAAATGTTTCATACATTTATTTTTCTTTTTGTCAAGAGCTTTTCTTTAGGAAATATGTTTGTTTCGGTGAACACTGAAAGGAGTGGATGGTTTCAGCTTCTGCGTATGAAGAGCTTGGAAGCTGTCGCGCCCTGTATCAGGCAGGGCTCTCCAGAGAGACAGAATCAGTAGGATATGTACATAAATACACGGGAGGGGATTTATTAGGGGAATTGGCTCACACAGTTGTGAAGGCTGAGGAGTCTCACAGTAGGGTGTCTGCAGACTGGATGCTGGTAGCGTGGCTCCGTCCACGTCTGGAGGCCTCAGAACCAGGGAAGCTGACAGTGGGTGTGATTCTCAGTTGGATGCCAGAGGCCCGAGAGCAGGGGGTGCGGTTGGTGTAAAAACTGAAACCCAAAGGCTGAAGAGTCTCGAGCTCGGATGCCCATTGGCAGGAGGGAAGAGTGTGTCCCAGCTCCAGAGGAAACAAGGTGAGCGTACTTGCCTTTTCCTCTTTCTTTGTTCTCCCCAGGCCCCCCCCAGTGGGTTGGATGGTGCCTCCCCACACCCAGGGCAGAGCTTTCCCACCCCACCCGCTCAGTCTCACATGCTAACCTCTTCTGGAAACTCCCTCACAGGCACACCCCAAAGTACTGCTTTTATCAGATTTCTATTATTTCTTAGGCTAATCGATTTGACACATGAAATTAACCATTGCGCCACACATTCTTACAATAAGAAAAAGCTGGACTAACTGAAAACCCGTGACTGTTCTTGGACTTATTGTGGAATGAGGTTGCAGGGCAATCTGCCACCCTGAAATATGGGAGAGGCTTTTTCAGAGACGCAGCTGAGAGGCACTTAGCTCTTGTGGGAGCTGCTGGAGCCGTACTCTGGTAAGAACACTTCAGGGGTAATTTTGGCAAATTACTGGAGATTGAGTGTGGGCCAGCGTGACAGTGAGAAATTCCTGGGGTCTGTAGTCTGAGGGGAGCCCCTACAATATTATGGGTTTAGCTCCAAGCATCTTGCCACATTCTCATGGTGGATATCTGAGAAAGATCTCCTTGTAGCTCTGTCAGACGGAGAGCTATCATTGTGAAATACGCCCATAGGGTTGGACCGAGCAGGGCTGAAGCCATGCTGGGACACGAAACTCATGGGCTCTGAGAGATTTTAGAAGAACACAGTTTCTTGTTTTGTTTTGTTTTGTTTTTCTTAGCAAGCATTTCTCTGAGTTCCCTTTTTTCCCATGGTTATTTGATATTTTGAACCTTGGTTACAGGGCAAAATGACATTATTTACATGAATGTAAAGTTGTTTTCCAGCTATCCTGAAGCTACAGACTTGCCAGGAGGCACATACTATTCAGACCTTGAGATAACAGTAAAGATGGGGAAAGAAACCAGATGGAGTCTTGACAAGACCTTGCACCTGGCTCCTTGCACAGAGAGAGCCCCCACAGCTCGCATCTTCCTTCCTCCTGCTTTTCATCTCCCACATTCCATTCCTTCAACCCACTCTTTAAAAACCCCTCAGTAAATCTGAGTCTTTCAGACGACTTTAGTCTGGCCATGTTCCTCCACGTTTCCCAGACAGATGGGTTAACCCACCATCCCTCCTTGGGTCACAGTGTTCCTGAATAAAAGCTGGCTTCCACTTCCCCAACACTCGACTCTTGAGTGGTTCATTTTACTGTGGGGGCAGGCAGCTGGACCTGCACCCAGTGGCAAGATTTCGGGGAGCCTCAGCCAGGGGCTGAATGTGCCTGGGATCCAGAGGACAGACGCTGATGCTGATGATGCTGTGAAAGCAATACCTTGTACCACCTCTGACCACACCCCACCTCTCCCCAGGAGACAACTTGTAGTTGTAACTTATTAATTTTAGACATTATCTCGTTACCACCTACAGATCATAATGTAGCTCTCTTACATCACCCTCCCCTCCCTTCATTTCCCCAACATAGCTCTATTACGACTTTTGGTTAAATCTACAGAAAGAGGTTACCTTACGATGTCTGCATTGGCAATGTTCTTTGCAGAGTATGTTTTGACTACTTTCATTTCTTGTATAGCTTTGTGTCTTTCTTGCCTAGAGTCCTAACATTCTTTTTTTTCTTCTATTAAACAATAACCACAAAAGCAAGGTCTCTGTGGTGACGGGTATGTAGTTATCCACTTTTTTTCCCAGGGAGACAAAGCCCCTCTCCAGTGGCACCTGTCTGCCTCCTCTGATCTGCCCCTGCTGCTCTGATGTCATTCAGCAGCTTCGATTAGTGTGGTGGAGGAAGATTTGCCATGTAGAAGGTGGTAATTAGCACTTCTACCCAGAATTCGAATGGACAAGATGACATTATTTATATGAATATAGAGTTGTTTTCCAGTCAGTTTGGAGCTGCAGACTTGCACGTACTATCCAAGGGAAAGAAAGGAAGACATCAGTAAAGCTATGCTGATTCCACCTGTCTGGCAGGACCCTGATATAGCAACAAGGACAGGAGCAGAAACCAGACGAGCCTTGGTGAGTCTGCACCTGGACCCCTTGCACATCCCTCTCCCTCCCTCCTGCTTTTCATTTCCCACGTTCCATTCCTTCAGCTCCTCTTTAACTACCCCCCTCCCCGAGACCTTAAAATGGGGACACAGTACTAGTCTGTCTCCCCAGACATCTGATAATAAAAGTCCTGCCTCTCATGTTCCTGGGTAGGGAGCAGCAGGACCTGGACACCGGTAACAATAATCTTGATAACAAACACCTACTCTCCAGAGGTAAAGATTTTGCCAGGACCTACTGCTCTTGGAAGAAGCACATTCCACCCTCTTGAGCCCTCTCTAGCCTTTCTGTCTCCCCTAGGGGGAAGGAAGCAAAATTAACAGAGGTCAGGTCTTCAAGAAAATAGACTAGAAAAACATAGCCAAGGAAGACCAGTGGGGGGGGGGGGGGGCGGATATACCACTGGAAAACACTTGTGAAGGTCACAGCACTGAGTCACAGGCCCACTAAAATATTGAGGTTTCATCAGACTACAGAACACTCCTCCTTCCACTCACCTTGCCACCACAATGACAGGGCTCCAGTATAATGACTGCAGGTTACAGCTAAAAGAGCTGCAAGATACAGACTCACTTTAAGGAGGAGTACTTAGGGAAGCCTAAGTTTAGTTGAGGGAAGGCAAAAATAAAGACAGTGGGAGAATTTGAAGCCTCTGGGCCAGCTACAGCAAACATTAAACATAGCCTGATCCTACCCAGATGACTATAAATCTTCACACTAAAGGCCTATTTAACTCAGTTCTTATTACCTGATACATACAACTAACTTTCAACATAAGATTACAAGTCATACTAAAAGGCAAGAAAAAAAAATTCTGAAGAGAAAACACCATAATCAGAACCAAATTTAAATATGATGCAGATTTTGGAATTATCAAAAGGAAATTAAAGATAACTGTGTTTAATATGCTAAGAACTTGATGTCAAAAGTAGACAACATGCAAGAACAAATAAATAAGCAGAGTTGGAGACTCTAAGAAAGAATCAAAAGGAAATTCTAGAAGTCAAAACACTGTAACAGAAATGAAGAATGCCTTTGATGGGCTCATTGGCAGACTGAACACAGCTAAAAAAAGTCAGTGAGCCTAAGGTTAATAAATAGAAACTTCCCAAACTGAAATGCAAAGAGAAAAAACTATGAAAAAAGCAAGACAAAACAAAAAACAACAGAACAAAACAATCGAGAATTGAGGGACAATTCCATAAGGTGTAACATGTATAATTGAAATATCAGAAGAAAGAATGGAACAGGAGAAATATTTGAAGTAATAATGGCTGAGGACTTTTCAAAATAAATGACAGTCTCCAAACCACAGACCCATGAAGCTCAAGAACACTAAACAGGTTACATGAACAAAACACTCTTACCTAAGCATATCATATTCAAACTGCACATAACCAAAGATGAAGAGAACATTTTGAAAGATGCTGGTGGGTGGCTGGGGGACCACTTACCCATAAATCAATCGGGATAAGAATTACATGGGACTTCTAATCAGAAACCACACAAGAAGAAGAGAGTGAAATGAAATCTTTAAAGTGTTGATTGAAAAACCCACCAACCTAGAATTCTATATTCAGCAAAATTATTCATCTAAAGTAAAGGGGAAATATTTTCTCAGACCAACAAAAACTGAGAAAATATGTCACCACAAGATACTCCCTGCAGGAAATGTTAAAAGAAGTCTTCAGGCAAAAGAAAAATGATAGACATCAGAAACTTGTACTTACATAAAGACAGGAAGAGTGTTGGTGAAGAAACAAATTTACGTAAGATAATTTATTTTATTCTTAATTGATCTAAAAGACAACTGTTTGGAGTAATAATAGCAACACTGTATTGGGTGATTATTAACGTGTGCATAACTGAAATGAATGACAGCAATGTCACAAGGTACCAGAGTGAGATATTGGTACCATGCTTTCATCAGATGGTTACAGCACATGTGAAAAGCTGTGGTGTTGTTTGAGAATAGATTTAGATTACTCAAAAATGTATATGCTATACTCTAGGGCAACCATTAAAATTTTTTAAAGAAAGAAGTATTAATCCATTTCTGTTGCTTATAACTAATACTTGGAACTGGGTAATTTGTAAGGAAACAAAATTTATTGCTTACACTTTTGGAGGCTGGGAAGTCCAAAGTCCAGGGAACACATCTGGTGAGGGTCTTAGTGGTGGCAACAGTGACCAGGGGCCTCCCATGGCAGAAAATGGTACAGCGGAGAGAGAGAGAGAGAGAGCTCCTCCTGTACGCTCCTTTTGAAGCCCTCAGAACCATTCCCCTGACCACCATTTTTAATCCATTCATTAAGGCACGGTCCTACAATCTAATTACTTCTCCAAGGACCCACCTTTCAATGACCATAATAGGATTTCCCAACCTCAACAGTTACAGTGGGAATTAAGCTTCTAATATAGGGGCATTGGGGGACACAATTCAATCAATCCACAGCATTCTGTCCCTGGCCCCCCAAGTCATGCCCTTCTCACAGGTTAATACATTCATTCCATCATCAAGGTCTTAACTCGTTTCAACTCTAAAGTCCAAGGTTCAAAGTCCCATCTGAGAAATCAAAACAATTTACTTCCAAGTTACAATGGTGGGTCAAGAAGATAAAATTGAGTCATATAAAATGCCCAATTAAAACCAGAGAAGGAAGGAAAAGAAGGGCGAAAAAGAAACAAATAGACGAAAGAACAAACAGATAATGAACGTGGTAGATATTAGATAATCTCTTTAGATGTAGATGGTTTCAAGACACCAGTCAGAAGACAGAGATTGTCAGAGTGGAGAGTGGATTAAAAAAAAAAAAGACCTAATTGTATGTTGTTTATAATACAGCATGTATTAAATTTAAATAAATTAAATCCATTTAAAGCAGATTTGTATTTAAGCCACTTTAAATACAAAGACTCGGATAGGTTAAAAACGACAGGATGGAGATTAAGACTGACAGGCCTTTGTGAACACATTTGTAGAGGGGTGGGGATGAGGTACATATGTTAGGAGGCAGAATTGTCCGACATGGTCTCCTTGAAAATTTTGTGTGTGGGGTGGGGGTGCTGAGGAGCAGAGGGGCAGGATTCCAGAGGTTAATTTATTCTCGCACGGATGGCTGGACACTGTCTTTCCTTTCAGCAGGGGGTTTACTGTTGCTAGAGTAGTGGCTCTCCCTGGAGCAGCAGCATCAGCCTCACTTGGGCACTTACTAGAAATGCAGATTCATGGGCTCCAACCCAGACCTGCTAAAGCAGAAGCTCAGGGGCTGGGGTCCAGCCCTCTGTGGTTAACAAGACTTCCAGGTGATTCTGATGCACAATCAACTTTGAGAACCAGTGCCACAGAGGATGCTGATGTGCGTTTGGTGGTCACATTCTGCACAAGGATAGTCTTCATTCTCAGACATGTGTTTTCTGGTTCTGCTGACTGTACAGGAATAAATTTCCTTTTCTAATCAAACTGTGACCTCCTGGACAGCCAGAGCTGTGTCATATGTATTTGTAAATTCGTTAACTTAGCTTCTCAAGAAGCATCTAGAAATCACATAAGAAAAAGCCTAGGGAGTAATATTACGTAGGGTAGTTTTCTTTGTTCTGTGATTTGATCTGTTTCTCTTTCGATTTCATTTTGGGAAATATGAATTTCATTAATATCTCCTTGAAATGGATAATGTGGGTCAGCATATTCAGTAAGTTCTTTGTACCTTACAGGTTTTATCCTCCTTGAATAATAGAGGTTGTAATCAGATAAACTCCAAACTACCCAATTTTATCTCATATTTTACAAGTTTCCCCCTAAGAACACCGTATTTGCTTTATGGGACTTTGGTTGTGTGTTTTATTTCCTCTATGGAAAGACCCAGGTAAAGTTTAAATTACAGTTAATTGATAGAGGCCAAGGAGGAAGATAGAAAAATTTAATTAGTTTCCCTGCAAAGTAATGTGTATTAATCTGACTTTCCACACTAGAGACTAACATATCTTAAGGTGCACACAAAAGGTTCTGTTTAAACATCCAGGGTCTGAGTCATTCTCCCAGCTTATTTCCTGTCTAGATAGAGAAGAGTCTCAAATCCCTTTATAAATTATAAAATTGTTCTGTGATTAGATATCATGCCCGTCTCCTAAGGCACACACAGTTTCATAAATAGTTAACACCTGTTAACGCTTGACTATTCAGGCGGTATGGAGCAGGTGCTGTCAGGGTCTCCTGCTGCATGCCCTCAGCCCACCTCTGCTCTCAGCAGCAGCCTGCTGGGAGTATTCCTGCAGACCACCTCCCACCACAAGCCCTCATGGGTCTCTGGTCATTTTGCCTTAGGTATTTGTTCAAAGTGCATGGAGCTCACTCAGCTCTCACACTCAGGTCTGGAATTGTGAGGGAGTCATGTCCCCATGTGATGGAGTTTGGATGTGTTGTCCCCTCCAAAACTCATGTGGAAATTTGATCCCCAATGTGGCAGTGTTGGAAACTGATTGAGTCATGGGAGCGGATCCCTCATGAATGGATTCATGCTCTCCCTGGGGGAGGGGGATTAATGAGTGAGTTCTCGCTCTATCAGTTCCCACGAGAGCTCATTGCTTAAAAAGACCCTGGAACCTTCTCTCTCTCTCTTACTTCTCTCTCTTGCTTCCTCTCGCCATGTGATCTGCTTGTACCCACCAGCCACCTGCCACTTTTCAGCATAAGTAGAAGCAGCCTGAGGCCCATGCCAGATGCAGCTGTCCCAGAATCGTAAGTCAAATAAACCTCTTTCCTTTATAAATTACCCAGTCTCAGGTGTTTCTGTTATAGCAACACAAAATGGACTAAAACATCACGTAAACAACAACAAGTGGGGGACAGGAGCTGGTGGATGAATGCCCAACCCCCCACCTTGGACCAATGATTCTAAGCTTCATTCCTGCATGGCCATTCTAGCAGGACTGACCCTAACCACTCACATCTGTAACAGCTCAATAAAGCAGGCTTTATTGGTTCTCCCTCCTTCCCTCTTTTTTTTTTGTTTTTTTTTTTCTCTCTCTCTGGCTTCTTGGGATCACCTCCCAAATAAACTACCTGAGCCCACTTCTCCTCTCAGACCCTGCTTTTGGGAAACTCAAAGAAGAGCTGATAAAATTGGAGGACTATGTAGACTGGTGTTTAAAATAAGGTTAGATTTGGGGCCAGCCCCGTGGCTCACTCAGGAGAGTGCAGTGCTGTTAGCGCCGAGGCTGAGGCCGTGGGTTCGGATCCTATATAGGGATGGCCGGTGCACTCACTGGCTAAGCGTGGTGCGGACCACACCGTGCCGAGGGTTGTGATCCCCTTACCAGTCAAAAAAAAAAAAAAAAAAGTTAGATTTGATGAGCACTTGCTCATGACTATTCATTCAGTGAATACCTTTGAGAGCCTACTGCATGCTAGGCAAAGACTAGGTATTGAACAAAACAGAATCTCTACCCTCAGGAACCTTCCACATGTCTCTTTTAAATCTCAAAATAACCATGTGAGTTAGGCATTATTCCTATCCCTGTTTTATGTTTATCTAAATAGATTGAGGATTCTCTGCTCTTTTGGGATGTAAACATAGAACAGTTTTATTTTTCCAAATACTGTTCAGTTTTCTCTGTGGATAGGGGTGTCTCCAGATTTCTTCCCAATTTTATGCATTTTCAGATACTTTTTGTGATTAAACAATCTCATTCCAGTTTTATGACTCCGTCATGCATTTTAAAACTTCTACCTCATGATCAATTCTACAGTTTCCTCTTCTCGGCATTGGCTGCATATTGGCAGCACCTGCAGAGCTTTGCAAATCCTGACGCTTGGGCCCTACTGCCAGACACTCAGATGCAATTGGGCTGGGCTGGGGCCTGGGGTTTAAAAGCCTCCAGGTGATTCTAGTGTGAGCCAAGCCTGGGAGCCCCTACTCTGGAAGCCTGGAGGAGGAAGTAGGGGAGAGCCTGCTCCGTCACTTGTCCTCTACCTCCCCTTTTCCCTGCTTGCCTCCCTAATGCTGGCCATCACCTTGGCAGTGTCCATCAGACCCACTGACATCTAGCAGCTCCCCCGGGAGGAGCTTGTCAGACCTTCTGCACTTTTGGCTGACTGCAATCCTGTGGGCTCTAACCTCCTTCATTCTGTGGGCATAATGAAGTCTATGCTGTACCCTCCCCTCACCCAGCAGTCCCAGTGTTCAGGCAGACCCTGAGGCACATGATATAATCTCTCCTCCTCAAGTTCCCCTTCACCCTGCAAGCTTTATGCAGCCTCTCTTGGGGGCCTCCCTCCTTGGTTTCAGGGAATGAGGCTGGTAGTGCCTCTGTTGGGCTAGGGCTCAGACCCTTCAAACCCGTTGTACTGACTGGGTCACAGACCCCTCATACTACACAGGCTGGGTCACCAGACCCCTCCTGTGCTGGCTAGATCACAGACCCCTCCTGTGCAGGTCACGAGCTAGGTAATTGGGAAAAGTCCCTGGGAGCTGTTGGCAGAGTTGATGGGTTCACTCCAGTGTGACCTCAGTCCTCAGCTTCTTCAGTGGCAGCAGCAGCTTATAGCAGATCCAGCAGCAGTAGCAGCAGCTTGCAGCAAGCAGCAGCCTCCAGCAGCAGTAGCAGCCTCCCTGGGGCCCCCCAGGGGGTGTCCCGGGGGCAGAGAGCACTGTGGATCAGAGCCATTCATCCTTTATACTTAAGTCTTATAACCCAGGAACACCTGGGTGCGAGTCAGACAGCCAAAGAACACCTGAGCACACATGTGCAATCACATCAGACAATAATAAAGGAACACCTGGGCACATGTGCATAGTTATGTTTACATCAAATGCTCGGCAAGATTCCGAACCGCAGAGGGATCCTGACCATTTGTTTCATTCTCCCTACAGCCTGCCTCCCCTACAAGTTGGTTAAGGTGTCTCTCTCCACAAGCATTCTTTTGCTCCTTTCCCCATGTGGTGACATATCCCTCCCTCACTCTTCTGGGGATGCAAGAGAGGGAGTTGGTGATTGTGGAAGGGCAGTTCTAGCTGAGATGGCCTCTCTCAGCAAACCCTGAATTGGTTCCTGTGGGGAGTTTTGAACTTATTACACAGTGTCCTTGCTCCCATTCGATCTCAACCATGGGCTTTGTTGCCAGTTCTGGAAAAACTGGAAGCTCCCACAAAGTCCCTCATTCCATCCTGTTACATCCCAGTGAGGCACAGAGAGCAGATCTGACCAGCCCAATGTTACCGTCAAGAGCTCTAGCAGCAGACCTGAAACCTGAGCTTCTCTCTTCTTTGTTTCTCATCTGGGGCTAAGTGGGTTGGAGGAGGTGAAGCTGGTGTGGATTCTTGAAATATTAATTTTTGAGGAAAAGCGATTGTTTTTATATTTAAACAAATATGACTTTTATGACATAGGGTATAAAATTTAGATAAGTTTGAAGGAGAAATCATGAGAAATTTTCCACTTGTGGTAGCTTCTTTAAATTCCATCATCTGTGTGGGGTTGCGGTGGGGGAGGATAAGCCTTGTCCTATTTACTCTCTTCTGTCCCTACAGTGAGAAAGTTCTAGAAGCCATACTTTAAAGTATAGAATTTAGCACCTCCTCCAGTGCTAGAAAATTCCACTTATATGCCCTTCTCGTTTTCTTGGGAGCACTTAAAAAAGCTCGCTATGACATGTGAGGGTTTTGTGTGTGTGTGTGTGTGTGTGTGTGTGTGTGTGTGTGTGTCTGTGCATGTGTGGATGGGTGGGTAGGTGTGGTGGTGGGTTGTGCTTGTAGCAAACAACTGAGCCGATACAGAGATGAGACTGAACAAAAGATATTCTAAAGCCTTCAAGAGCAGGGATATTTCCTTACAGTGAAGTTTTCTTTTGAGGAGTTCTTGATATTATTAATTTATACCAACTATAATGTAAATGTCACTTATTCCTTTACAACTGGGCAAAGGGAGGGGGAACAGAAAGGGAAGGCACAATAATTTTGAACTCATTTACAATTAGCTTAAAAACACTTTATCTTTTTAGGGGAAGGGGCAAGTTTTCCTGTTATTTCTGCTTTGCCTGGGCTGGGTATGACAAATGTATTGTGATTACTCAGTCATGTCAGGCAGTGGTTGCCTGGAGAGCTGTGTTGAGAAGGATTCTGAGGCCATAAACAGGCATAATGGGAAGGGAATTATCAATGTTAGTCAGTGGTTTAGGCGGGGAGAACAGCTGCACTTCCCAGACATATTTGCTATCCTTGGCCCAGTTTTATGTTAACTAGTTGCACTCACTGGATGAGACAGCCTGAGAGTCTTCCAAAGCTTTTAATTTGCTAGGTTTTACCATTCAGGTTCTTGCTTGGAAACTACAGGAACTTAAGCAAAACACAAAAATGTATTGTGAGGATATTGGATAGTTCACTGAACACCCAGGAAGATTGGAGACAGGGGCTCAGAAAACGGGCAGCAACTGTGGAACGCTGGCGTGGCTGTGGCAGGCACCACCGCCTCCAACACACCACTGCTCCAGGACACTCCCCGCTACACTCTTGGACTTTTACAATTTTTTTTTGTGACTGGTAAGGGGATCGTAACCTTTGGCTTGGTGTCGCCTGCACCACGCTCAGCCACTGAGTGCACCGGCCATCCCTATATAGGATCCGAACCCGTGGCCTTGGCGCTTCCAGCGCGGCACTGTCCCGAGTGAGCCACGGGGCCGGCCGGGACTTTTAAATTTTTAAATTTTTTTGGATTCCCCAAACTGGGCATCCACCGAGATAAAACAAAGCACTTTAACTTTTTATAAAAAAAATTTTCAAGCATAGACGATAGCAGAGTATAATGGAGCTCTATGATGTATTTGTTCCCAATTTCCCTGAATAGCATTCTGCCTATTTTATTTAATCTATCCCCCATTTAAAGATTTTAAATTTTTGCAGCACTATTTTGAAGCAATTCCAGAAATCACATCGTCTCTTGTAAATATTTAATATTTTTTTTGCTACCAGATAAGGACTTAAAAAAACTAAACAAAACAAACCAACTTACCTACAACACTGTCACCCCAGTTGGAGATGCTGCCTTTTCCATACTAAATTTTTGTGGGATCATAGTCATTAGTCAGTCCTAGTGACCTTTGCCTCTCTCCAGGCCTTTTTGTTACTTCTTCACAGGTCATCCTCACGTGCTTACAGTTGTGTAGCCGGGAAGGTGGGAGAGGAAATATCTGCCCCTCTGGCATTCAGGTGGGAGACAGGGTTATACCTCCCAACTATCTTGGAATTACTTCCAGATAAGAAGGGCATACACACACTGGGCAGACAAAATGGCAGATAAGGCGTAATAAAGATTGCAATATGCTCACACAACTGCCAAATGAGTAGCCACTTGTCAAAATTACCATTAATATTTCCTAATGGCTTTTGATTTATAGCCTAGCATTCTTCCATAATTTTGTAGAAACACTTTGATGGTGATTAAGCTTTGATTTAAAGTGATATTGTTTCCACCTGGATGGAAGGCTATTTTCTTCTTGGGAGGTTTATTAGCAATTACATATGTAAATCTATGCATACTTTCTTTTGATACATTCTCTTGGGAAAAATTACACTGAGAAATTATTAATGAACATGAAAACAACAGTGAAAATTCCCAGAGGATAATTGAGGCATTGAATATCTTTACATATTTTAAGGCATTCACCAATATCACTTGAGGGTGGCAGGGTTGGGGAAATAATGTTAAAATAATAATTTGCCCTGCCGAGATATTTAAAAAATTTGATCAATGAATGTCTTTATGTTATACCAGAAGAAGAATTAAGGTTGTGCATTATAGAATTTCCAGCAGTAAGATGGAGATAACTTCAGGCTGCTGGTTCTATCTGGCAGGATTCTTAATGAAAATTTACATTTCCTTATATGAGAAGTGGGATGCATAATTTTCCTTTGTCTTCTTGTTTTGAATGAAATATTCACCATCTTTTGCACTTCCTAGAGTCTTGCATCATTTCCAGATCATGAGCGATACTCACAACCTAATTTCTAACATCAGCCATTACTGGGGAAGAAATTATCACAGTAAATTAATTCAACAAACACGATAGGTATTGATTGGTATTGATATACCCAACATGGAGGCAGAAGGCATAGCAAAGTACTCCATCCTTAAGGGGAAGAGGAAAGATGAGATGCAAGATGAAGGAAACAGAAAGCAGATAAAGTAGGAAGCTCTTGGAGTTTATAGAAGGGAAAAATTATAATTACTTTTCCTGGAGAGATCCAGGAGGGATTTCTGGGGTAGGTGGCACTTGAGCTGGACTTTTAATACTAGAGAGGACTCTGACATGCAGCTGGAGTGGTTTCGAGGAGGGACAGCATGCGGGAGAGCACAGGCAGGCGCGAGGCACTGCCCGGCCTGATTGGTGTGTGCATGAGGGAGAGAGCGGGGGACAAGACAGTGTTCCTTAGTGAGATCCTGACAGAAAACAAGACATTTCAGAGTTTCATTAGCAAAGCCTATAAGAGAAAAATCACTCAGTTAGTAATAAAGACTAAAGAGAAATTGTCATTGTCACATAAGAGCTCCCCAGGTGGCAGTGCCCTAGTGGAGGTGTTCAGTTTGTCCTGGCGCCAGCTCCACAGGGCAGGCAGCCTCTGTGCTCCTGAAGCTGGCGTGGGGAGGTGCCCCTGCTGCCCGAGGCACCCTGGGGACCGGTGCTCATGGCTACACCAGCAGACCTCACCCGAGCTTCTCTGGGTCTTGCATTTGTACCCTTCCTGGCTGTGACTGTCTGGCTTGTCTTCCTCTGGTAGGAGAAGGCATTTTACTGGAACCCAGGAACTGGGTCACATCAACTTCTTTGTAGGTGGATCTAGGTTGTGATTTTGTGCTAAAATAAGCTGCTGTTGTTTGAATATATCTCCCAAGATTCACGTATTGGAAACTTCATTGCCATTGTAACAGTGTTAAGAGGTGGGGGCCTTTGGGAGGTAACTGGGTCATGAGGGCTCCGCACCCGTGGATGGATTAATGCTGTTATTATGGGAGTGGGCTCCGGATAAGGGGGTAAGTTTGGACCCCATTTTCTCTCTCTGTCTCTCAGGCTTGCTTCTGCCTTCTACCGTGGAATGACCCTCACCAGATGCTGGTGCCATGCTCTTGGACTTCCCGGCCTCCAGAACCACGCAACGAATAAACCCCTACTGTTTATAATTTACCCAGTCTGAGGTATTCCATCATAGCAGCAGAAAATGGACAAAGACATCAGCTAAAGCAGACCAAGAGCTCAGCAGGTGGGTACTTCCCACGCTGTGTGGGTGAGCAGGCTGGTGCGGGCTTAAATATCGACCACACGGCTTAGAATCTATGTGATTTTAGGCAGGTTGCATGTTGCTCTGTCTCAGCTCTGTTTCCTCATCTGTACAATGTTGGTAACCACACTGTTTTCTCCCCGGGCTATTGTGTGTAAGTCAGTTAGTAGGTGTAAAGTGCTTAGAATGTTGCCTACTGAGTTTCAGCTCTTACTGCTTCAGCAGGGCATGGGAAAGAAGCCACGGGTGCAGGAGGGGCACTGGGGTGGTCTGTGGATGGCTATGAGTGCCAGGCCAGGAGTCTGAGTGAGGACCCTGCCCGCTGGAACACCGGGTTTGGCCTGGATGAGCGTCTTCATTTCTGAGCTTGAAATCATTTCAGCAGGATTAAAAATGGAGTCAGTCCCTCTCTAGGTGCTGCAGGGGAACTGGTCCCTCTTCCAAGGTTACTAAGGCAAAGCGTGGAAGAGGCCTTTGAGGTGGACAATGAGCCTGTGCCTGCACTGGGTCTGTCACACGACTAAATGATATGTGATTGAATCAGCCGTGTGTGCGGCCCCTCCACAGGGCAGGGGGCAGCATATTAAGGTGATTCTATGGACTCATCCCTGTGCCGTGAAGCTTCCAGGTAAAGGCAGATCACACAACAGCAACAAGGGATTACGCTTCATGAACACGTGTAGAGGGAGATATGCCTGTCAAGCTTAAATGTCCAAGACCGTGGTTGTAGGAGTAAGAAGCAAAAATTCAGGCGACTGTAAATCTTTGAGCAATTTTGAGCATCTTGAAAGCATTGCTTTTCTCAGTACAAAGCCATACATTGCTATTGGTTTTGCACAAGTTTTGCAGAGCAGGAAACATAAAAGTTAGACTACCTCAGTGAAAATCTGTGTGCTGGAACCTTGGACAGGTTTCCAATCACACTGCAGCTCCCTGGGCCAACCATGCTGCAGTTAGGATGGTTTAACTTCTGTGGTGCCTCAGGGCTGGGCCTGGGTGTCCCCAGAGGAAGTCACCAGCATCTAACCGGAGGACAAGGAAGGGAGAGGGGACATGGGAATGCATTTGAGGTGAGCCTCTGGTGTTCTTGTATTCAAGGGCACATTTCTCTTCCCAGGGCAGGAGAAAGGACCCCATCAGTTCTGTCCTGGGTGAGCACCAGGCTTACTTCAGTGGTTCACGGGCCTTTTCTCTGTCCCAGGAACTCTTCACTGAGCAGATGACCCCATGGAACTGTGGATGGAATGTAGGCTTCTGAGTACACCTTAGATACCACCTTGTCCAATGGTTGTTATTTTTTTTTTTCTGGGAAAATAACAGAATTTAGAAAAATTGATGAGTGCTGCTGCGCATTTTGCGTTTCTTGTTAGGGTATGAGTAGGTAGTGATGCTTACCCAACAATGTTAACTTAAGAAGTATTGGTCTAATCCGACACCCTCATCATAGCAGAAACACTCGAGATCCAGAAAGGGAGAAGTTTACCTGAAGGTCCTCAGGTCAGCTGCTAACTGGCAGAGGTGAGACAGGGACGCGGGTGCCCCTGTTTTTCTATTTCAGTGTCATTCCCACTACACTAAATGCAGCAATGTGCTTTGATTTTCTGAGTTGTTTACATATTATAATTGCCTTAATTATTCTCTTCCCTTTATCTGTTTAGAGAGCACCAAAGACTGTGGGTCTCCTGCTATACAAGCTGACATCATTTGTGATGTTGTACCCTAGAAGGGAGATGGAAGTAGCTAGCAGCTCTTTTTAAGTTCATTATTTCTAAATGTCTCCAGTGATGAGCATTTGTTTAAGGAGAGAGGGTTAAAATCAGGCAGAGTATCTTTCTCTCCCTCAGGAAAATGCCAATAGCTTACAGAATCCTTCTTAGCCTTTCTGACATTTCCTAGAGAACCCTGCAAATCATTCATAGCGATTTGGATATAACGAAAGACTTTATGCACCATGGGGTACATGTTTTCCAAAATGTATTGTACTTATCAATGGTGCGTGAGGTGATCTTAAGTTGCATAAAGTGCAGACCTTTTATTTTAACAGTTGTTATAAATAGGTATTTATTTTAATGCATGTAATAAAATGTATGATAAAAATATCAGCACAACAAATCTATGACATTTTATTGCTTAGAATGGAGCTAAGTAAAAATACAAGCTAATGGAAAGAAAAATATTAAATAAATAATAGTATAAGTGGCCAAATTTGGCAAAATTGTAACTGATGCTTAACATCATACACACATAACTAGTTTGGGAAACATTCTTCAAGGCCACATGTATATGTGTAAATTGAGCAGTTGTAACAGTTCATACATTGAGAGCACAACACGGAACCCACAGGTTATGGCTGCAAAGGAGCTTTTCATCCCCAACTCTCATTTCTGTGAATGAGGGAGAACCTAATCTTGGCCCTCCACGAACAGGAAGCCTGGTCCTGTATTTCTCCCAGGGGGGTTCAAGAGTCTCTTCTCAGTCCCAGTGTGGCACCAGCTGTAGCCCTCGCCCTGCTGCCTTCCCTCTGAGGTGACCCCTTCCGTGATGAACTGTCTGCTGTCCCTCATTCAGCCCTGTCTGCTGCGGGGGCATCACTCAGCCTGGCCTGCCCATGATGCAGGTGGTCTGTGCTACCCAGCTGCACCTCCTAGTGGGGGTGGCCCCATCAGAGCGCACCTGCCACCTCCAATGAGCATATGTGCGCACACACGCAACCACACTTCCCGTTAATGTTCACACGCATAGACACACACTCACGTCCACACTCCTCCCCACTCTCCACCCCAATATAGGTTCTTTGCTTTCCTGAGAGGACCTTTGGAACCTTATGGATCCTTCCCAAGTTCATTTACTTTATTGGACCTGGGTTCTAACATTGTGCCAGTTGACAAGGGGGACATGTCCCTGCATCCCAGGAGGCCAATGGAGAGTAGATTTGGAGCTGAGAGGCAAAATATACCAACTCCTGTTCCTCCTTGATTGAGGGTCACTTCTAGGACATTAATTCACCAGCACTTTCGGTTCTGCCCTACAAAGGCCGGTCATACTCTTGTGGCCAGAAAAAGCCCTCAGTTCATTGGCCTGTGGTAAGAAGCCCTTAGTTCATACTGAATGGTGGATGCCCTAAAGATATGGGGGCAGTGCCCATGACACCTATAATATAATTAATAATAACATAATATAATTACTCATCTGTTTTCCTTATTGTCTGTGCCCCACACTAGAATGTAGGCTTTATGAAGGCAGGCATTTGTCTGGCTTATAGACTGCAGCCAGAACAGTGCCTGGCATGTAGTGTAGGCGCAATTCATTTTTGGTGAATTAATGAGTGAGTTTCCCATGGATCTCAAGGCATGGAAGGGAGCATCAATGGGTTTGGTGCGCCTGGAGTATTAGTTCATGGGTTCTGGAGGTTCCCTTCCTAGTCTTGAGCTGGTAAATATAGACATTCAGAGAAGCCCACACATTCTTTTTCAAAATGACTGTGTGCATGCCAGCTTTAGAAGGCTGAGACAGAACACAGTTTTAAACACTTCTGGACAGCCAACGCAAGGCTCGAGATTGCTCATTTTTCAAGGGTGGTTGTAGACTATAGCAGTTGCACTGGCCCAAGCTGGCTGGGTATATTTCACTGCGATGGAAGATGCCTACGACGGATGCTGAAAGGAAAGGCCGATCCAACACAGAGCCTTGCTCAAGGCAGTCAGCTCATCTTTGCTTACCGAAATGTTCTCAACTCCTCAGCTGTGAATGTTCGGGAATCTTTACCAATTAACCACTTAAGGTACCATCAACATATTCAATCTGTACTATGGTCTCAGTACGGGAGGAAAATTCTCACTCCAGGTGTTTTACTTAATAGTGCTGTTTTGAGAGAGGGTCTGTATTTAAGGATAATTCATTTTACTTTGGGATGAAAGCCTGTATATTTATTAATTTTATCTAGCACCAAATCATCTTAGACTGTAATGCGAAAGACCATATGTTTATCTTATCTGATATTTTTATGCATCCAAAATTTTTTTCATGGAATTTGAGGAACAGAAACTGAGTCAGGATTTGGACTTTGGCATCTAACTGAAGGTCCAGGTAACTCAAGTGGAAACAAGGACATATTCCAAATTAAGTTGGTGATAAATTTACAGAACAGCATGGAGTTTATCTCTGAGCCCATAGTTAAGTCTTTTAAAGTGTTCGAGGGTATTAATACATGATTCAAACTAATCTCAGGAATCAACACAAAGTTCAGAAGCTTTATCAATGATAGATCAATGTGGTTTGAAATGAAACATCATAAATCAAGTGTGAGCAAGTGTTAATCCAAATTCTGCTTCCTGTTTGGGAGGTTATGTGTGAGGTGGGAGATAGTCACCTGGAACAGGCTGCCAGAAAAAGAGACCTTTCTTCCAGTGAGAGCTGGCTATGGACACAGCTGACAAGGCTGAGGCCTGGGCACTCAGGAATCAAGTCTGCAAAGGAGCATGCCCCTGTGTACACAGCAGCTTGAAGAAGAGGGGGCTTCCCCTTCACCTGCCTATTTAGATACAAGAGGATATGTGGAAATAGAGACATGTACTGTCAGAGCCTGGCTGACCAGCTGATTCCAGCAGCTTCCCGTTTGGGGAAGGCAGCTGATGAGGTGGGTAAGAGCTTTGGTTTTCTTGTTCACAGTAGAGGCGACAAGAGTAGCCCATCACGTTTATAGGAAATATTAAATGAGATACCTCATGACAAATGCGTAGCACTTAGCACCTAATAAACATTTAAACATGTCAGATATCATTATTGTTATTTTTATTATTAATAAATGAATATTATGTGGTTTGATGTGGCAAGTTCCTCAAAAGCTGTGTCTTTCTCCTTAAATTTAACTTTTTAGTCCAGGAGCCACTGGGATTCCTAGAATGTTTTAAGAAGGGTGAGTGCAACAGGCTCGAGCAAGCAAACTGGATTAGGGTCCAGCGATGTCTTGTGTGAAGATGAAGAATACCTTAGATGACATGTCAAACAGATTCAATTACTAAATAATCAGGAATGAACAATCTTAGAAAACATATTCTTGAGCACATATTGAGAGCAAATTTATCACAAAGCATGTTAACTTTCAGTACTAGAAAAGATTAAGTTCCGTTATGGGTGACAGAAAAAATTTAAATAATTGTGCTTTAAAAAAGTTTGTTTTTCTCTTCCAGAAGAGACCTGGCAGGTTTGGCATCTCCACGATCAGGAGCAGCCTAGGCTTCTGTCTGTTGCTCTGCTGCCTTTAGGATACTGCCCCTGGTTCAGGACAGCAGCTTAGGCTCCAGCCTTCATGTCCACATTTCAGCCAGCAGAAATGAGGAAAAGCCTAACAAGGGCAGGTCTTCTCCTTTTAAGAAGGCTTCCCACGGGTTGCACATGAACCTTGCACTTATATCGCATTGTACAGAAAGAACTGTGTCACGTGGCCACACCTAGCAACAATGGTGGCTGGAAAATTTAGTCCTTATTTTAGATTGTTATATGCTCGGCTAAAAATAGGGGATTCTTTCACTAGGAAGACTGGGAAATAGATACTGGTCTTTGTCACCTGTCTCTTCTCTGTTCTGTAGCAGATGCGGTCAGCCATACAGGACTGAGATACCTGAGGCATGTTTATGCCCTTCTTTGATAGGGAGACAATGATGACAAAGGCAGAGGCTCCTCTATTTTGCAACAGAGATTACAGATTATTTTACAGATTTATTTTACAGATGAGAAACTCTAAATTTAGAGATGCTAACCTTCTCCAAGATTATACAGTAGGTGATGGAGGCAGGATTCAAGCCCTGTCAGTCTGATGGACAGCAAAGCCCTGTTCTCCTCCCTTCTCCACCAGTAAGCTGCTGGTGGGAGCAGGCAGGAAGTCTTGGCATCCAAACGTCCACATGTGTGCACCAGGCAAATGGCTCTGGAAATAAAGAATAATGGCTCACTGGTCTAGCAAATCCTCTGCTAGTCTCACAGCGGGTCAGGCTCATGTCTGGCCAAATGAACCAGACTCAGGGGCTGAGGCTTTAGCTACTAGAAGCTTCCCCTGTGGTTCCGAGGGTCAAAACAGGAAGGATTTTTCTGCCCACCAAATGTTTACTGAAGGAACATTTTATTTTCATCTTGCATGAGGCAAAGTGGTTCATCTTCCAAGACCTAGTTCTCATTCCTGCTTTTGCTCTGCATTTTTTTCCCCTGGAATAAATCTGTGGCAAGACTGCTATCCCTTCTTTTATTTTCACTGAGAAATATTAGGGAAAGGCGGTAATCAATTTTGGTGAAATTCACACCACTTAAAACCCAGGGTGTGTTTCATTAAAATGAAACAAAGAAACCAGAAAATCCAAAACGTACTCCTATTGTAATGACTGGTAAAACATTAGGCTCCAGACAGAAGTAAATGCTTGGTGTTGATTCCTGATGGAAGCAGGACCCAGGCATGGCAGTATGCCCTGCAGCACAAAAGCACGAGGGCACTGGGGGGGCTTGCCAGGGATTGTGAGATGCATGACTGCTTGTTTACCTGACAATTTATTTCGTTCGGTATGACCCACTTTATTCATGTATTAGAAATGTATAAGGTCATCAGGCTGCAGAGGACCAAGAGAATCATCTCATAATTAAGAGCAACACGATATCTCAGAAGGCTCACAGGCTTTGGAATCACAGTGGAGTTGTTTAGTAGCTGGTTCTATTATTTTCTAGACTTGTGACCTTAGGTTGGTCTTTAAGCATCAGTCTCTCATCTATAAAATAGAAATAAGTATACCTGGCTTGAAGAGGAGATTTTAGGAGATATATGTGTAGATACAGATTTAAATATCCTAAAATATTCTCATTTGTAAGTGGCTTAAGATACAAGATGTCACAATAGTGTATATCATGGAACACAATACATTGATCCTTCAGTTGGAGACCCTCATTAATTCCAGTAGGCATTTTATATCAGTTATCTGTTGTTATGTAATAAACCTTCCCAAAACTTAGTGCCTTAAAATTTAGGATTCTGTACTCTGGGCTGGGCTTGGTAGGGACAGCTAGTTGCTGCTCCATGCGATGTGGACTGGGGTCACACGTGTTATTGTGCACACCAGGAGCTTGGCTGGGGCAGAAACAATGGCTTTACTCACGTGTCTGGCACCTCTGTTGCAATGACAGGCACACCTGGGCTAGCCAGGTGACTTTTCCTCTCTACGGAGTCTCTCCAGCAGGGTGTCCCACCTTATGTGGTGACAGAGCTCTGAGAGAACAAGAGAAGAACCTGCCAGGCTCTTGGCATGTGGGTCTGGAGCTGGCATGGAGTCACTGCTTTCTGCTGGTCAGAAAAAGTCTCTGTCCAGCTCCAATTCAAGGAAAAGGGACATAGATTTCATAGTTCGATGGGAGGAGAAGCAAGAATTTGTAGTCATTGTTTATCCATGACAAATCATGATATAAAATTAATTGCCTCTTTCCCAGGTCTGTCTTGACCACCAGCTATGAATGTTGGCAACTCCTAGATTAGGAAGATATAATTGCTGCCACCTGACAGAACAGAAACAGGTGCTATTAACAGGCCCAGAAATATGTCTTGGGCACTGGCAGTGAGGCAAGGGAGCACATTGTCTCGCTTGAGCACTTTTCCAAATGTGACACCTTTACAAAAAATTTTAATGTAATATGTTAACATAATTATTGTCAAGGATGTGATGAAAAAAAGTCCGAGGAAGCAGTTTATCTGCACCAGGCTCTAATCGACTGAGCTAACCAGCCAGTCATGAGGAAGCAGTTTAAAAGCAGCACCATGAGACATATAGATAATATACTCAAGAGGTGGGCCTTGTATGTATTTTCTGCCTTATGAATGACAATGCAGACCTCTCTGCCCACCCTCACCCCCAGACAGACACTCCAACTTCCTTGGTGTTAGAACCCACTATGCCTTTCACAGAACCAGAACATCCTGGAAGCAGCTTTCTCCAGAAGCCTGTGGCTGTGCCTGCTGCAACATGTGGATTTGTGCATGTGAAATTACAAGTGTGGGTGAATGAGTGTGTAGGTATGCATGTGGGTGTGTATAAGTATGCGATGTGTGCACCAGTGTGCAAAAACGAGTGTGTGAGTCCATGCAACTGTGCAGGTGTGTGCTTGAGTGTGAGCATGTGTGTGAAGGCAAATGTGCGTGTGAGTAGGGATACATAGAGCATGCAATGGGAGTGAACTCAAAAGTGGGGAAAGGAAAGAGAGCACATGGACTCCTGACTCAAAGGGATGTGGTTAGGATCCACCAGCACTTGGAATATCTCCTGACTCCAGAGCCTGCAGCTCCTCTGCCCATTGCTAATGGTGGCTCATCAGAGTTTTCTTAAATGATTGGAATAAATGACATGATCTTGCCAGCCCAGGATGAACAGAGTCTGGAGAGTCTGGGGCCAGACTGGGGGAAGAGAAGGCAGTGGAGGTCCAGGGTTTGGGGTGCCAAAAGGCAGAGCAGGAGGGCTCTGTGAAGCAAGCGAGGCCCCAGGTCCAGCCTGCTATCCTTCCTCCTGGCAACCTGCAGTGGGCATCCTAGGAGAGCGGAGCGTAGTGCATTGTGAACTGGCTTTTTCCTTTTGGTGCTTTTGAGGATGGTTCCTACCAGCCCCTGCAGACCCCAGTTGTGTTCCTCTCAGGCTCAGACATATCCTCTGCATCCTCCCATTGTCTAAACAGCTGAACTGCACAGATCATGGAGCTGGAAGGAGAAATGGGACAAACATCTTTACATTCCTGTCCTTTTTTTTTTTTTAACCAACATTTCAGTAGCAGAATGCATATGTCTTTATGGGTTTGTTTTCAGTTTGAGATGATGGATTTTCACTGTAGCAAACAGTAACAAGAAAGTAACTCATGGAGAACTTTCAAATATGTATCTTATTGTGGTACCAGGATATTTGGAAGGATGGTTTGTTAGTTAATAATTTTGTTAACATTTGTTTGAGTATGTACTTTGTGCCAAGGACTATTCTAAATGCTACATGCATGTTATTCTCATTTTACAGATGAGAAAAACACGACCTAGAGGTGTGGGCAACTTTTCACACTCATACCAATAGTAAATAGTAAACCCAAGTTCAAACCCAGGCTTTTTGCCACTGTGAGTGCTGAGCTCTGGATCAATATGCTCTGCTGCATCAGTTAAGAGTGTGACCCAAAAATTTCAGAAGTCAATGGCCAGGGAATATAACTTGACATTGACACTGATACTCACTTTCGTTGGCTCTTAGCTGCTACCTTCTTGGCCTCATCAAGCACTTTTTCGATTAGTTCTAGGAACTCCCCAGGGTGCTTTCTCACATCTACAAATCAGCTCTGGTTTCTGTTTTCTGCTGGGACGGTGGAAATTAAAATCACTCACTCTCCGTTGCACATCCTAATGGCCTAGTTTTAAATGTAAACATTTACATGGCACGATAAGGTAAAACTGTCGTCAAAGTGTGGCCAAATCCATTTCCTTGTTTAAACCCCATGATCACTCTGTAGGGTTGTAGCACAGGCATTAGTCTCAGCCTCTCCCGCCCCTGCCCCAGTTTTATAAGTGAAGAAACTGACCCTCAGTGAGGTTATTTGTCTGGGAAACTACAGTTAATAAAGTTGGATTGACCAGAGCTATACGAAGGCACTTCACAAAGTTCATGGAAAAATGGAATTAAATATAATATGCATCTTTCCATGAACTGTTTGAAGACCCCTCATATCTATTCCAGTTGACCACAGCCTTTCTTGTTAATCCCTGGAAGCTCTCATTTGTACTTGTTGCTATAGGTTTCCAAGTTTTGACACTTATGTTTGTAACAAAGACACTATTTATCTATAAGGTAGAAAGAACTAACCCATGGAAATTAAGAAACAGTCTTCTAAAAAACCTTTGATTCAAAGAGAAAATAAAATTGATACTACAAGGTAGATAGCACTAACATTTATGGAGCAAATGTATTTCACAGGGCCTATTTTCTGGGGCTGTGTGGCTTCAGGTTTAGTCTAACTTCTTAAAAGTACATAAAAAAAAAAAGTTAACCTTGCAAAAGACAGGAAAATTTCCCCAGGCTAAAAGTCTCTGTTGTAAGATAAAGAATTGTAAAATGGCAAGGTTGCTGGCTCAAGGACAGACAAGTTACTGATTGGTATGTAAAGATACTGGGAAGCTGCTGTAGGAAAAGAGAATGTTTGCTAAGATCAAGCTTTTGTTGGTGGATTGACTTAACCTCTTGCAAATTGCATTATGGAATGTCACTTTGCTTGTTTTACTGATGTTACCAGCCTCTATTGCTAAACCTGTTAAACTATACTTAGCAAAAACCCCACCTATGCTCTCTTCCTGTAACTTCCAGGTCTGGAGAATAAATGTGCGGTGAGAACCCCAGTACTTGGTTAATTTCCCTAAGGAAGGAATGCCTCTCTCTTGAGGGTTCTGGGAAATTAACCCATTTGGGGTCTCTCACTGCTCAGAAGACATGGGCTTTGAGTAATTCTTTTGTGGCTCCATCACCCAGGGGAAGAGAGGTGACAAATCCATGGGAAGCAAAGCAACACTCCAAAGTATTTAAAAATTGACAGAAAGGAGAACAAAACATATGGGATATAGCTAAAAATATATTGAGAGGAAAATACATTGCTTTGGATGCGTTCATAACTAAAAAATGATTGAAAATTAATAGTTCTGCAACATAACCAGTGCCACTTTAGACAAGCCCAAGTACAAAATGGTGCCACCCACCTCCTCCCTTCTCCTCCCCTCCCTCTTCCCTTTATGGGAAGCCTCCTGACTTAAACAGAAACCCCTTTTGCTTCCACAAGGATGCAGCTCTCCACCCCAATCCACATTAGCATAATGACCCTCCTTGATGGTATCAGCCAGCCCTTGGCACACTATATACGCTCTACCACCCCCACACCTGGTGCTGTCCCCTATTTTCAGGGAAGCCCTTGGCTGCCTGCCACTCTGAGCACAGCCCAGCAGATTTCTTTCTTTAATAAAGCTTGAACGGTACCCGGAATCTCGGCTCACTTTCTTTCAAAAATAAATGAATTAAGTTTTCAACACAGGAAACTAGAAAAGAACAGCAAAAGAACCTAAAAGAAAACAAGAAAAGCTTAAAGTTTATGAAATAGAAAAAAATAATAGAAGGGAACCAATAAAACTAAAAGCTACTCCTTCAAAAAGACAAATAAAACAGAAAGCTCCTGGGTGTGTGTGTGTGTGTGTGTGTGTGTGTGTGTGTGTGTGTGTGTGTGTGTGTGTATGAGAGAGAGAGGGAGATGGTTTTAGGAAGGGGTTATAACCAGAGTATAGAAAAATATTTTTAAAAGTATAAGAGAATGTTATAAGAAGCTTTAAATAAATACATTAAAAATGTACAGAAAATGGACAATTTTCTATCAAAATATACATTATTAAATCTGATCCAAGAAGAGATAGAAAACTTGAAAAGACTAATAACATAGGATAAATTGGAAACATTATTTAAAATCACCATTTAAAAAGGCACCAGGTTCAGATGGTTTTACTCCTGAAATATACCTAAATTTTAGATAAGAAATGATTTCTATGTTAATGAAACTTTTAATAAGAAGTTTTTCTCTAGTTTATTCTATAAAGCTAATACAAACATAATGCCAAAAGCTCAAAAAGATAACATAAAATAAGAAAACTAGATAACACCAAGGTCAAGTGTTCCGATCTCCATACCATCCAGTTACAAAAAAAAAAAAAAAAAAAAAAAGAAAAGAAAAGAAAACTATAAGCCAATTTCACTTCTGAATATAAATATTAAAATTCCTAAGAAAGTACTGAATTATAAATCAGTTTTAACCATATGGTAGAATAATATGAGAGTACTTCATGCAAACATTTGTGTTATCTTTTAATTCTATTTTTTCATGAACATTTCGAACCTTCCTACATCAAAACCAAATAAGATTTCTTCTATTAATGCAAGGATGGTTTAATATTAAGAGATCTATTAACATACATCATTATATCAACAAATTATGATTATGTTCCTAGTTGCAAAAGGCCATTTAATAGATTTTGAACAGCTACTCTTAAAAAACAAAAACCTCCAAAACCAAAATCAAACAAACAAAAAAACCTAGTACAGACAGAATAAAGTCTATTTGCTAGAAACCAAGAATAATCACTATATATGTTGAAATACTAAAACTGTTGTCCTTAAAACCCCTCACAAGACATGCACACCTGCTCTCCTTTCCTCTCCAGTCTCATTGCTTTAGCTGCTGATGACTCACAAATGTAACCTCCAGAATGGACTGCTCTTCTTAGAATAGTCTGACTTCTATCTGTCTACTCAGAATTTTCATTAAATTCCTTGCAAACTTCACATGGCCACACCGGGACTATGAATTCTCCCCTAAGCCAACACTTCCCTGCTGTCCTCTTTTCCCAGGAAATGACACCACTTTGACTGAGTTGCTCAGACTAAGAACCAGAGCCATCCTTGGTCCCTCATCTTTCAATTGAATCTATCAGCAACTCTTCTTTCTGCCTTTAAAATATGTATAAATTCGTCTGCACTGGGCATTAGGGTACTGATGGAGACGTGATTAACTTATAACACCCATATCTGCATTGTACAACATGTTATACAATGCATGCAGAACTTTGCAGTGTAAGATCTAGAAAAGCAAAAGGTAAAAGAAGGAAACAGTCACTTTGACATGGAGTCATAACAAGTGCTTCTCATTGCCTTTCAGTGCCACGTTTCTGAGAGAGCTTCCTGACTGGAATAATAAATTGTGCTTGAAAAACGTAGCCTCAGAGGAGAGGGCAAGGTCACCAGTGATATGGAAAACTAAGTGACACGAAGCTTGAAAACTCTCCCCATCACTGGCCTTCCCTGCTCCAGTAGAGTGGAGCAAATAACTCCCTAAACCAAATGTAGGTCGAGATTCCTTTGAGATGTTGCGAATGTGCTTTCTTTCCTCTCTCCCTTATCCCTTTCCCTTCTCCCCCCTCCTTCCTTCCCTCTCTTCTAGCCACCCCGTCCCCCATCGGACATCTGCCTTCACCTTCCATGTCTGAAAGGCCCTCTGTGTAGGCGCCACCTACCCCTTTGTGGAAAGTGAGGTGTCAGAGTCAAGGGATTTCACCTTTCCAGGTCTTAGATAACCAATGATCTTATTCTGTTCTGGGAGGCTATGCACCACATAGATCCTTTCGGTGTCTACAATAGCCTCCTAAAGGTGATTTAAGTGTCTCCAGTGCCAGCCAATTTGACAAGCATTTGTTGATATTTGGCACTAAGCAAACTACAAATACAAACATGAATCAGGCAGGCAAGGAGTGCCTATCTGGAGATGAAAATAGGCACTTCAAAATTCAGACACACAAGATGGTGAGTTCTGAAACAGTGCCAAGTCCTGAAGGGTGCAGACAAGGGAACAGCTAATTCTGCCTGGGAGGGGGCTCCATCAAAATGGCTATTGAGCTGGGCCTTCAAGGATGGGGAGGAGCTCTAGGAGGCTGCACGCGGTGTGGGGGTGGGGCGTGAGGGTGGGGGCCGGGGGCTGGGAGTGAGTGGAACAGGGCAGCAGAGAAGGGCAAACTGGCCAAAGAAACCATATTCCACAAGGCAGAAGGAAGACTCGTTAGGGACATGGAGTAGTCCCGTGTGTGTGAAAAGCACAGACCCGGAGTCCCTGGATCTAGCTGGGAGTATGGCAGAAAAGTGCAATCGTACAAGGCTTTTTAACCCACAGCATTTGGACCCTGCCCTGTATGTGATGGGGCTCTATTCTAGCCCTGCTACACAATATGTGGTCCCTGGACCAGTAGCATCGGCATGCTTTGGGGGCTCGTGAGAAAAGCAGAATCTCAGAGGCTCTAGCCCAGACCCACAGCATCAGACTCTGTACTTTAATAATGTCCTTGGGTGATCTGTGTGCACTTGTAAGTTTGAGAATCAGTGTATTACACGGTTTTAAGCAGACTAACTTACGAGTAAATATTGTGTTTAGGAATGGCATGCTAGCCATGACACGGAGGACAGACTGGAGGGAGCAGTGACAGGGTTAGGAAACCTCCTAAGCTGCCCCTGCCATGGTCCAACTTTGGAGACCACTGCCATGGTCTGAGTAGAAGGAGGGCTCTCACCACCAATGGCCAAGCTCTCCCACACAACGCTGCCATAAAGCAGAACTTTAACATTGAATTTTAACAACTGTTTCCATCTGTCTTTTAGTTCCCTAAATAATAGTATCTACTTCTTTGAGTTTTGCAATGATGAAATGAAATTGTGTACATAAAGAATCTAACTCACGAAGTACCAGTCATGTAATAAGTACTCAATAAATGGAGACTTTTTATTGTCATTATTAGAATCAAGAAGGAGTTGATTGTGTCCAAATATTTTGCAAACTATGAATCTCTTGAATCCTCTCTTTAAATGGCTCTTAGGCAATGTGTAAGATAATCGAGTAGGCACTCACATCCAAGATCTACTCCCTGTTAGTTTTATAATACTCTGTCAGTCTAATTCACTCCAGTTCAATTCAATTCATTACAAAAACCTTTTGATTGTAGAGCACTTCACAAAGTGTCCATAATTTGATTTAGTGTTCACCATTACACTTAGAGTTAGGCTTCTGCCGTCTCCATTCTACAGAGCAGGAAACTGAGACTGAGAAAATTTTTCGGTTATTTTCCAAAGATCACACAGTCAGAGATAGAGGTGGGATTTGAAACAGGTTTGTGTGATTTAAAGGCTTGTGGTCATTACCTCCCCTCTTTCTGCTCTAACAAGTTATCTGTGTTTCTGGTTGCAGTCTTCTAGCCATACAGTGCAGCTGATAGTGCTACACAGCTTGTCTCAAAAAGGCAGGACGAAGAGCCCATTGAAATGGTGAATGTGAGTTTGTGACAGCTGCATTTTGTCTGTTTTATTCAGTGTGACTAGAATAGTACTTGATGCTTAGTATTATTGCTGAATACATGTTTGTTGAATGAATATGAAAATGCTTTGTGAAGCATAATATCTGCAAATTTGGGGCATGATTTCATGTCATCTGGGAACAATTTTTCATTTTTCGTGTTAGTTTCCTGTTGTGGCTAATTTCCAGATTGGTTTTTGTTTTTCTGAGTAGGAGTCAGTATTTATAAAACTTAGAACATTCTGGTAAAATTGACATCCGAATGACAGAGCAGTCATTTTATAATGATAGTGTTTAACAAAATAGCTTGTTAAAGAATTTGCGTACCTCTAAAAAAATTCAAGGTGGTGTTAAAATCATTATTGATATTGAAGGGGATTGTAATATGGCACCCCAAAATATACCACTTTGGCATACAGATTATTTTGAGCTGAAGGCCATTGAGAATCAACTAGTGCAGAAAGAAGCTTTCTCAGAGCTTTTCTTATTGGACTAAAAGCAGAAACTTCTGAGAAATGACGACTGCCATAAATCCCCTCTCCCAGGGGAGATTCATGGCCATGAAGAAGATGGAAAGTCCATACCACGAAGGGCCTGCACAAACAAACTTTACTAAAAAACCCTTATCTTCTGATAGTTTCCCCATATATTTACTTTTCCACAATTTACTGCTCCATGAATCTCAAAATCCTTTTCCTTTGTTTTGTTGTTTTTCCACAAATTTACTCCCCTTTGTTCAAATGTTATGTAAACCTTCGTTCAGTATATGTGCTGCCGAAGCGAGCACATAAACCTTCGTTCAGATTGCCTCTTTGGGGTTTTCATTTCATTTCTGTGAAGCCCCCCATATGCATATATTATTTTTTCCTATTAGTGTATTTTTTATCAATTTAATTTGCAGGCCTCAGTCACTCAACCTGAGAGAGTAGAGAAAAAAGATTCTTTTCCTCCCCATCACTACAAGAATCAGGGTCCTAAAACCAATGAGTTAAAGTCATAAAAATGCAGACCCTGCATAAAAACGCCTTTGATATAATACACTTCATTTTATAATCTTATTTTAATTTGTATTACGTGAAATCAATTTTGGTTTGGCCTGATCCCCGTGCACAATTTTGGTTTGGTTGCCACTGTCCCCATGCACACTGGACATAGTTATGTTAATATAATGGCTGAGTAAAAGTCAAAAGTGTGAATCATGAGCAGATGGCTAGAGGAAAGCAATACAAGAAGGGGTGAGGCCGTGGAAACATTGAGAGGGTGGAGAGTGTAACTGGGCTCTAGAGTTGTTCTTTGCTCGATTCTACTTTCATTCTACACTTCTGAATAAATCACCTCCATTTTCCTGAGATAACTTGAATAGGTCATGGTTTAAAAACAAAAGGACCCAGTTACAGTAGTGTACCACGTGGAGTAGTTAGAATTCTTTCAGTTGCAAGCAACAGAAAACTCAACTTAAACTGGCCTAGGCTAAAAGGGAATGCAACGGATCACATAAATAATATGCAACCTGGCTGCAGACAGGTCTGGACCTAGACCTCAAATGGCTTCACCAGGATCGATCTCTTGGTTTTGTTTCTTCTGAATTAGTTAGATACTCAGACTCCTGACCACATCTCCCAACAGTCCAGGCTCTCTCTTCATGGGTATAGCAGCTCTAAACCTCATCCTCTTACCCCAGTAGGTGGTCTGTGTCCCAGCATTCGCTGAGAAAGTCCCGCTGTTCACTCTGATTGAATCAGCTTAGATCACATCCCCACCTCTGAACTAACCATGATGTCCAGAGAAACGGCATAAACTGATGGACTTAAACCACACAGGGCCCTCCTCTGAAGCCCAGAGTGGGTTCAATCCTATCTACACCTCATGAGACAGATCCTAGCTAGTTATGTACCAAATTGTTTCCCTTTTGCTCATGGATATTGTTTTTCTTGTGACCAAGTAACTGAGCTCCAGCTGAAGGGGTTCAGAATACGCCACCATGGTATAAAAGCTATTTTGAGCTAAAGCCATTTGAGAATCAACAGATACAAGGCTTTCTTTGTTGTTGTTTGTTTTGTTTCTGAACTCCTCTTATCTGCTTAAAATCAGAGCCTCCCACACTAATTCAACTGCTATAAATCCCCTCTCCTGGAGTTTTGCAACCAGGAACATTGACTCCTACCACCAGAAAGGAGAAGTCTGCACCAGCATGAGAAATCACTTAAACAGACACTGTCACAAAATTGTCACATCATCCATCTATTCTTTTTTTTTTTTTTGTCTTTTTCGTGACCGGCACTCAGCCAGTGAGTGCACTGGCCATTCCTATATAGGATCCGAACCCGTGGCGGGAGCGTCGCCGCACTCCCAGCGCCGCACTCTCCCGAGTGCGCTATGGGCTCGGCCCTCATCCATCTATTCTGCTAAGAGCCCATTTATCTTTCCTGAAAGTCATTTTTTTTTCCTGTAAGTGCCCTCTCTCTTCCCATTCCATTAAGTATTTGTTCTTTTGTAAGGGCCTTTCTCTTTCATCCTTTCCCCTATTAGGATGGTATATGAACTCCGAATTCTAACCACCCCCTTGAATCACATTTATCTGTGAACACCTGTGTACATATGTGAATAAACATCTATCTCTCAGCCACCAAAAACACAAACAAAAACCTATTTTTTCCTCTCGCTAATCGGTCTTTTGTCAACTCATTTTGTAGGCCCCAATCTCTAAACCTAAGAAAGTAGAGGGAAAGTTTTTCCTCCCTGACACAGCTAATTGAATGGGACCAGGTTTGGAAGTACCCATTCCAAACCTGGCCCATAAAATTTCCTGCACAATCCTCTAAGTTTTTCCAAACACACCCGGGTACTTCAAAAAGTTCAGGGAAAAATAGAATTGAAAAATAATACGATTTACATGAACTTTTTGAAGTACCCTGATACTTAAAAGTTTTCCAATAACTGAACTAAATGAATTAAAATTAAATTAAAAATTCTGTTCTTTGGTTGCACTAGCCATATATCAGGTGCTCACAAGCCACATGTAGCTATTGCTATTCTATTGAACAGCACAGGTCTCTACAAATTCTCTAGATTTTCTTCCTCCAAATAATTCACTTTGCTTTGACTGTCCTGTTGAAAAAGATTTTTTGGCTGAATTTCCTGTTCAATTGTCTCAATTCTCCTAGTATTTCTGTGACAGTGCAGAACTGGCCCCAGGTACATGGTGCTAAATTTTGATCATTGCCTTAAGTATTCAGATTTGAGAATACACTAAAACTTAAGATAAGTTATAATTCCTACAGTTCCCTTTTAGTTCATCAATATCTACCAAAATTCTACCATAATTGTTCTCTTGATGCACAGTTAAATAGAAGAGAAAAACAATCATCATGAAGGGCATGGCGCATAATGTAGCAAAAGGGAGGACACAGTAGATGGTAGAAGAACTGAGTCCAGTGTTCCCTTCTGCTGGCTGTCAATTTACTGACTCAGCTCCAAATCCACTCTTCATTGCTTTGCCAGGGCTGCTGCTAAGCTTTAGCATCAGCAGAGGACACTGAAGGGACAATGGTAGAATGGGCTTTTCCTCCTGCTTCCCTATCTGGCCTGCTTGGAACACTAAATGAAGCCCTCTCCTAACAAATTTAAGTGGAATCCCGGTGAATTCCATTGGTGCTCCTGCTGGATTCTTGCAGCAAGTTCAGCAACATCCTCCATGTTCAGCTGCCCAAGGAATTTTGAAAGTGCCCCAGCAGGCTTCCCAGAGACTTCAGCTGCAATCCTCCCCAACAGGTGGATTCCTGTGAGTTCTGTGGGTGCCCCAACTGGCTTCCTTGTGATGAGTTCAGCAGCACCCCTGTACAGGCGGCTTCCCTGCAAATTTCATCAGCACCATGGCAGGCAGTTTCCTGTCAGTCTAGGCCTGCTCGGGCAACCCGGTGAATTTCTGCCATTCAGTGAGCTGTAACCACACCCTGTCCAGTGAGAGCTGAACCCAAGCCTTGAGGAGGGACTTCTCCTCCACATTTTCCCTTCCTTGGGTCATCTCTCAGAGCACTAGAGTAGATTTTACGAGTTCTTTCCTTACCTCTTTTACTAAAGTTCCTATGAATAGTAATTCTTTATATGAGACTTCTTCCTTTGAGTTACTATGTGGTTTCTGTCTCCTGACTAGACCCTAACTGGGACACTTCCTTTGCAATTCTTTGTCCAGGTGATATTAGGTGACACACGTCACTTCCCCAGAATTTGTGAGTCTTCTCTGAGAACTGGGAATATCTGATTTGCTCAAAGATAGGTAGAGTTAAGATCCTCAGGGGTCTCTGCAATCAGATTTATAAAGTAGCTTTCTGCCAGTCGATACCTACCAAAAAGCAACTTCACCATTTGTCGTGCAATTATTGAAACCACTGACTTCTCAGTCTGAGGAAGAAAATGTAAAAACTATCACAATTCAGGTTTTACTGAAAACCTGTGAGAGTTGAGAAATGTCTTGCTGAGGAAAATGGTGAATGAAACTCCAATATCATCCCACAACTGTCCCTTTGGCAGCTTTTTCCATATTTAACGTTGTTGAATGGCATTTTCCTCCAGTGTGGGTCTCTAAGGGCCATAATTAGAGAATGTATGAGAAACTCCATGCAACACCAGAGCTGACCTATGTCTTCTTGGGCTATGGAGCACTCAACAAGGCAGGAGCCTTCAGTGATTCACTCTCCCTTCCCTGCAGGACGAACCTTATTCAGGCTGTTAACCTGCCAATCATGCAGCCCAGTGGTATGGAAGCCCTTTGTGAAGGCAACACGGCCTTCTCTGGGCTCCTGGGACCTGCCTGGATCCTTGGGCTTAGGGCTTAGAAATTTTACTGTGTTTATAAAAGCAACACAAAGCTTTCAGCAAGAGGAATAGTTAGAAGAAGAAATCATACGGCTGTCCAGTGGGAATCACGAGCTCTCATCTCGTGTGTACAGACAGGACACAAGAAGAAAAGGTGGAGGAAGATGTGGGGACAGGAGAAGGTGCTCACTAGTGCCACTGGATCTGACTCGTTTGGGCGCTTAAAGGAAAAAGTAGCTAAAAGAATCTGTATTATCAAGGTAAGAGAGAAAGAAAGATTCAAATTGGAAGGTATTTGACAAATTGTGTCCATCAGCCTCCCTGTGTGTCTGGGGCTTGCAGGATGATCTAGCTCGGTCTTCACTCTGGTGCTTGAATCTCCTCTGCAGCGTCCTCATTTGGTTGTTCTCCTGCTGCAGCTAAGTCAATCGTTTCCCTCCCAAGGTGGGCTCACCTGTCGTTTTCAGCATTGAGGGGGCCTGCTGAAGACAGCAGTCACTGAAAGGGCTTAGGGCGTGGCGTGTGAAATGTGCAAAGTTTAAGTCATTGTGATGGAAAAGAACATTTTCACAAATACCCCAGTTCCCCTCGCCCTCTGGCACGTGGTAGGAGGGTGCTTCTTCACCCTCTTTGAGGTTAGGTGTGGACATGGGGCTCGTGTTGGCCAATGAGATGTGAATAATGTGGAGGTTGTGAAGCACATGTAGAGAGGAGTTCTCTATCTTTTTGAAAAATATTTACTTGTATACATTTGTGGGGTACAGAGTGTTGTTTCAATACATGCATATACTGCACAATGATTCACTTAGGGTAGACAGCATAGTTTTTTTTTTATTGGTTATGAATATTCATGGGGTACAAAGCTGACTGTCACCACTCATGCCCAAGATGTGATGGCCAGATCCATACTGGCAGCAGAGAGCATAGTTTTGTACCCATTAGTCCCCACTTCTCCTCCTCCCCAGCTCCCTCCCTCCTGGCCTCTGGTAACCATTATTCTACTTTCTACCTTTATGAGAACCACATTTTTTTTCTCTCTCTCATATGAGTGAGAGCATACAGTATTTGTCTTTCTGTGCCTGACTGACTTCACCTAATGTGATGGTTTCCAGTTCCATCCATGTTGCTGCAAATGATGGGATATTATTCTTTTCGTACCAGAATAGTATTTCATTGTGTATGTATACCACAGGTTTTTAAAAATCCATTTATTCATTGATGGGCATTTAGGTAGATTCCATCTCTTAGCTATTGTGAACAGTGTTGCAGGGAACATGGGAGTGCAGGTGTCTTTTTGATATATTGATTTCATTTCCTTTGTGTATAGACCCAGTCGTGGGATAGCTGGGTCATACGGTAAATCTATTTTTAGTTTTCTGAGGAACCTCCATACTGTTTTCCACAATGGCTGTACCAATTTACATTCCCACCAACAGTGCAGGAGGATTCCCTTTTCTCTGTTTCCTTGCCAGCATTTGTTATTTTCTGTCTTGTTGATAATAGCCAGTCTAATCGGGGTGAGATGATATCTCATTGTGATTTTAATTTGCATTTCCTTGATGATTAGTGATGTTGAGCATTTTTTCATGTGCCTGTTGGCTATTTGTATGTCTTTTTGAAAAAATATCTGTTCATGTCTTTTGCCCATTTTTTAATTGGATCATTTGGCTTTTTGCTGTTGAGTTGTTTGAGTTCCTTATATATTCTGGATATTAGTCTCTTGTCTGATGTGTAGTTTGCAAACACTATCTCCCATTCTGTAGGTTGCCTACTCACTGTGTTGACAATGTCCCTTGCTGTACAGAAGCTTTTCAGTTTGACGTAGTCCCACTTTTGTATTTTTGCTTTAGTTGCTTGTGCCTTTGTAGGCTCATTCATAAAAGCACCGCCCACTCCCATTTCATGTAGCATTTCCCCTATGTTTTCTTCTAGTAATTTCATAGTTTCTGTCTTAAACTTAGCTCTTCAATCCATTTTGAATTTATTTTTGTGTATGGTGATACATAGGGGTCTAGTTTCAATCTTCTGCATGCGGATATCCAGTGTTCCCAGCATCATTTATTGAAGAGGTTGTCCTTCCCCACTGTATATTCTTGGCACCTTTGGAAAAATCAGTTGGCTGTAAGTGTGTGGGTTTATTTCTGGGCTTGCTATCCCATTCCTTAAAGAATAGCAAGGACTGTTCCATTGGTCTGCTTGTCTATTTTTTTATGCCAGTACCATGCTGTTTTGGTTACTATAACTTTGTAGTTTATTCTGAAGTAAGCAAATGTCATGCCTCCAACTTTGTTCTTTCTGTTTAAGATTGCTTTGGCTATACAGGATCTTTTGTGGTTCCATACAATTTTTTGGGGGGGAGATGTCCAATGTGGGGATCTGAACTCTTGACATTGATGTTAACAGCACTGCACTCTAACCGACTGAGCTAACTGGCCAGCCAGACATTCAAACAAATTTTAAGATCATTTTTTCTATTTTTGTGAAGAATGTCTTTAGTATTTTGATAGAGATTGCATTGAATGAGTAGATTGCTTTGGGTAATACGGACATTTTGATGATGTTAATTCTTCCAACCCAAGAACATGGGATGTCTTTCCATTTATTTGTACCCTCTTCAATTTTTTTTTAACCAACCAATGTTTTGTAGTTTTCATTGTGGAGGTCTTTCACCTCCTTGGTAAAATTTACACCTACGTATTTCACTTTTTTGGTAGCTATTGTGAATGAGAATAATTTCTTGATTTCTTATTCAGTTATTTCATTATTGGCATATAGGAAGGCTGTTGATTTTTTGTGTTATTTTTGTATCCTGCCATTTTACTGAATTCATTTATTAGTTCTAGTAATCTTTTGGCAGAGTCCTTAAGGTTTTTCTCTGTGTAGAAACATACCATCTGCAAATAGGGATAGTTTGACTTTAGGAGAGGAATTCTCTATGAGCCCATGTCCTGGAGTGACTAAAATGATTCAAACACCACCCCCCTAAGCTGTGACCTATATTAGATGTGTGTTGTGAGTGAGAAAAAAACATTTGATGTGTTTAGCACCAAGCTTGGGAGTTACTACTGCAGCTTATCCTGACTGACACAGTCACTGAAAATTAGGTTTGCCAGGGTGAATGAATACATTTAGGCTCATCCTCAAAGTTATTTGATAGAATCGCATTTTCAAATCTTCTGAGGTACATTTCTCTTGACAAGAAATAAATTCGCTTTTGACTTTCCTAGTTTTTTCTTTTTTATGTGATCTTTTCCCAGGAAACAGTGACTCTATAGAGCCAGTGGATGTGGACCCCAGACGTAGAAAGAGATTCGGAAACAGAGCAAAGAAGAACACTAGAGAGCTGATCTCAACCCCGAGATGATTTGCCCACTTTCTGCCTGGAGTCAACGTCCCTGCAAATGAACAGTCCCAGCTGTCCTCTTGCTACTCTCTTTGCCCCTTCTTTGTAGGTCACAAATGCTGTGTTTGGAGAAACTTGATTTACCTAGGATAAGCATCATTTATTAAACAGTGCATTTTTTCCCGTAAAGAAAGGCATTTATCAATGTCGTTAGTCATTGTTTGTGTTGGAGCACTTGGTGGAAGTCTTATGATCTGTGATGTCCACGGAAGCTTCCCTTTGAAGGGGAGCAGAGTCAATGCCGAGTTGATAGGAGGCACGATGGGGAGGTAAGCTTGCCAGGCCTGCGTGTTACCCTTCGCAGTATCTGAAGGGCCAGAGGAAGGACGGTGATTATTCTGTTTGGCAATCCAATTGTCTGTCTTTGGAAAATGATAGGATGAAGGGTGGAAGTCACAAATAATACCTTTCCCACTGCCCAGGTATAAATGAGCTATTTACAATCCCTGCTGTTTTTTAGGTTTGAGTTTTATTTTTTTCTCTGCACTACAGATCAAACCCTAGAGGAGGTTTGCAGTGGAAGAGGGGAAAGTATTAAAACACACACACTTGCCAACATCTGCAAGCAACCATATTATTTGTCCCCTTCAAAGAAATCTCCTGGAGAAGCCGTAGACTCGTTCAAATGGAATTGCTGTGTTGCAGACTTTTACAGCTTCTTTTTTTTTCTTTTTTTTGAAATTGTTTTTCACATGTTCTTTACACACAACTCATTCATCTATTCTTTTAAATAAGCGTGTTGAATGCCTGTCCTATGTCAAGTACTGTGCAGGAACTTGAGAAACAATGATGAGTAAGTTGATCCTGGCTTCCTCAAGATATTTACCAGCTATCAGTGAGCCACAGACAAATAAAGCAGACACTGTCACTGTGGGTTTGATCAACGCAGTGGTAGATGTATGCACAGCATGCTATGGGAAAAAAACAGGAGGGGTGTCCAACACATGGTCATGGAAAAACTGGAGCGAGTGGTTCCCCAGCTGAATGCTGAAGAAAGAAAATGGGAGTTACGTGAACACGATAGAGGAAGGGGTGTGCAAAGTCTGGAGATAAGTGGTGACGTGGCAGGTCTGGAACCAGCAAGTCTCTTGCATGGTGGAGTGAGCATTCAAGACAGGGAGGATAAGGGCTATGGAAAGAGTGGCAGGAGGGGCCTGTGCTAGGTTTGAGGGGTCTATTAGACATCCACACGATGATGTGGAGGAAACATACATCCACATATACATTAACGTGTATGTGTGTGTGTGTGTGTGTGTGTGTGTGTATACTCATATATCTGGAGTTCCAGGGAGAAAGATATGTGTGTGTTTGTGTGTATATAAAATATGTTTTATATATAAGATAAAATATATATATATAAATATAAAATGTGTTTTATATATAAGATATATATATATAAATAGGTAAAAATGTATGTGTGTATATGTAAATATGTATATAAATATATGTGTGTATATATACATGTAAATATATATATGTATATATATCTAGATACCATCATCAAGTAGATGGCATTTAAAATCATGAACCTGGATAAGATGACCTAGGGAATGAGTGCAGACAGAGAAAAGGAGAGGTCCAAAGATGGAGACTTAGGGCGCTTCAAGATTAATAGGTAAGGAAGAGAGAGATTCTTGTTTCCAGTAAGTGAACTCAGTTATTCTGACTAACCCTTCTACTGAAAACAATGCAAAATGCTGGATAAAATATGAAAAAAGAACCCTCACAATTTAAGTGCATTGAAGACCTGAAAAGATAGTTGAAATTATGGAAGAAAGCCTAACATTAGGAAGACAAGTGGATTATTGGAATGTCAAAATCTGGAGGGCATTTGCTGGTACTGCATGCTTGGGCTTCAGTTAAATGGCCTAAGAAGCAAAAGAGACGGATGTCTAGGGCCTTTCTCAGAGGGGATGGAGTCTTTCCCAATATTGAGCAAGGACTCCAAAGTGTTAAACCTAAGGTAAGGGTAAAGTAACTAAACCCTCTTGCTTTCCTGCAAGACAGCAATGACAGCAATGACCCAATAACAGCAGACTGTGGAGAAGCCTGTCTTTCTACTGAAATGAGTGGGAAACAAAAACAAAGAAGCAAAGGAAAAAACCCATTTCTGAGAAGTTGTGACAACCAACCGGCCTTTGTGTAGATGTACATCTGAGTGTACACACGCCTGTGGCTTCTGTTTACATATTTCTATTTTTCTTACCATAAGCAGATCACTGTGCTTTGAAAGTTCAGTTCTTAAGACTTCACTTTCCATTTAGCAACGAGCTTAATGCTTTATATGTGCAAAATAACACATATATCAATTACTTTGAGTATTTCTGTTTTGAAGTATTTTCCTTTTTGTTTCCTCTAACGTAATTCTCACTGTCCCTTTCGTTAGACTCAGAAAACCCCTTTCTTTTTATCTTCAAATCACCCCATTTCAAGCTCTCAAAAGTTGGCAGGCATGTGAGAGGTCTGTACCATACTGGTGAATCACATAAAGACAAATTTATTTGCTTTGATTTTTAAAGATATCCAAGGGGGAAAAGGGAAGTGAATGTTTGGTTATTTATCACAGTCCCAACTCTGAATGTGGTTTCTGACTTCAGCGTCCTGTTGACAGCACCTTCACGTTTCACCGCTTCTCCAGGGGGACTGTTGAGCTCCTGAGTTATCTATCCATCAAAGCAGAAGCCAGCTCCTGGAGGCTTGGCCTGAGATGTCTCTATCTAGGCCTTAAACAGGCGGTTCTCTCATTCTACCATGGGCAGCTGCACCAGTACAGCAGGTACCTTGGACAGCGAGACCACCACCTGCCCTTAGCTCTGCTGCACTCAGGTCTGTAAATCAGAAAGTTTGAGGCTGTGTGTCGCTCTGGTTGGGACTGGCTTCCTAAGACACTGGATTCCATTAGTGATGCAGAGACTACCCTGCACAGCACAGGATGGGCACTGGGTTTACTGGGTGGCCATTCAGCTCTTCCCCCCAACTTTCTGGCTCCCCAACCTCTCTATCCCTGTAGGAACATTTTAATCTATTGCCTTTAAAAAAACTCTAATGAGGTAAAATTCATGTACAATAAACTGCATCCATTTAGAGTGTACAATTCAATGATACATTTTTTGGACAAATGTATATACCCATGAAATCACCACTACCGTCAACATGCAGAACAATTTCATTATCCCCCAAAGTTTCTCCAGCCCTCTTTTAGCCCATCGCCCCCCCCCCCACCTCTAGTCCCAGACAGCAACTGATCTGCTTTTTGTCTTTATAGATTAGGTGGTCCTCTCTAGAAATTTATATCAATGGAATCATCCAGTGGGCACTATTTGTGTCTGACTTCTGTCACTTAGGATAATGATTTTGAGATTAAATCTACCATTTTTTGTTTATCTCTTTTCTTTCTTGTTTCTTTGTTCCCCCTCTTCTGCTATCTTTGGGTTAGCTATTTTTTTTTTTTTTTTTAGAATTCTTTTTGAATTTATGTACTGGCTTTTAAGCGCTATCTTTTTGTATTTTTTTTGTTTGTTTGTTTTAGTGGAAGTTCTAGGGGTTAGACTATACATCTGGACTAGTTATAAATTTATTGCTTCTCAGCTCCAAACCTACCTTTTTGTGCCCTGCTCTGTGATGGACACTGGAACTGGAACCTGTGAATATTTCTTCTTTGTCAGTTGGCACAATCTTAGGCTTTGCCACAAGAGGGCACTACAGGGCTGCATGTCTATGACAAAAGAGAGGCCTTCTTCATCTGGTCTTTGAGTTATTTTCCTCCTATGGCATTTTCATGCTGTAACAGCATGTGGAAGGTCCAGGGGTCCTAACTCTCCAGAGAGTTTCTCTGCTATCCAGGAGGCCCCTCCTGTGGACGAGCTCAGGCCCACTAGCACTCTAGCAGACCATGTCTTGTGGAGCAGCTTTAGCTAGCTTGCATCCTTTAGTGAGTTTCTGGGCCATCCAGTGAGCTGCTCCTACAGACCAGCCCTATTCCACATTTACTGCCAAATCTCTTTATGGATGGTTGTGTGTCCCTGTGGTGGCCACAGTCACTGCAACGAGTTCTTAATCTCAGCCTCGAAGAGTGAAGACTCTTCCAAGTTCTCAATTCCTCCCTTGTGTCATCTCTCTCAGTCCAGAGATAATAGCTGCTTCTTGTGTTTGATATTCCTTAAAATCCACTTTTACCCCTTTAAGTAGTTAACCACTTTCACTAATCATTAACAACTTTTTCTATTAAATTTTGTTTGTTCAGATAACTGGTATGATTTTCCTCTCTAGACCCTGACTGATACAATATCCTCAGCAAGTTAGAGTTAAGGTACCGTTTAACACAGAATGTATAAACCTTGCAACCATAGGGTCCATTTACCAGCAGTCCTTTCTTAGATTATAATTTCAGATGTTTGGCCTCTACCTACATTATAAACCCTGCAAGGCAGTGTTATTTATATCTACAGACATGTGCTGCTTAATAATGACGATGCATTCTGAGAAATGCATTGTTAGGTGACTTTGTCATTGTGGAAGCATCATAGAGTGTACTTACACAGACCTAGATGGTATAGCCTATCACACACCTAGGCTATATTTACATGGTATAGCCTATTGCTCTGACCACTGTTGTATATGCAATCCGTCAGTGACCAAAATGTTCTTATGTGACTCATGACTATATTTAACAAATAATGAGGAAAAAATAAATCTTTTACATTTACTAGATATTTACTATTTAGATCCTCTGTATTCCTTCATGAAGATATGATTTTTCCCCTGGTATCATTTCTCTTAAGCTTGAAGAGTTCTTTCTTCCTTTCCTTTCCTTCCCTTCCCTTCCCTTCCCTTCTCTCCCCTCCCCTCCTCTCCCCTCCCCTCCCCTCCCCTCCCCTCCCCTCCCCTCCCCTCCCCTCCCCTCCCCTCCCCCTCCCCCTCCCTCCCCTCCCCTCCCCTCCCCCCTCCCCTCCCCTCCCCTACCCCTCCCCTCCCCTCCCCTCCCCTCCCCCTCCCCTCCCCTCCCCCTCCCCTCCCCCTCCCCTCCCCTCCCCCTCCCCTCCCCTCCCCTCCCCTCCCCTCCCCCTCCCCTCCCCCTCCCCTCCCCTCCCCCTCCCCTCCCCTCCCCTCCCCTCCCCTCCCCTCCCCCCGTCCCCTCCCCTCCCCTCCCCTCCCCTCCCCTTCCCCTCCCCTCCCCTTCCCCTCCCCTTCCCCTCCCCTTCCCCTCCCCTCCGCTTCACTTCGCTTTCCTTCGCTTCCTTTCCCTTCCCTTCCCTTCGCTTCCCTTCGCTTCCCTTCCCTTTTTTGTGGCTGGCCTGCATGGGAATTCAAACCCTTGACCTTGGTATTATCAGTGCTGCTGCTCTAATCATTTAGCTAACTGGCCAACCCCCTTCTTTAGCATTTCTTAGAGTGCAGGTGTCCTTGTGTCAGATTCTCTTAGTTTTTTGCTATCTGTACATGTCTTCATGCTGCCTTCATTCTTGAGGGGTATTTTCACTGGATATAGAACTCTGGGTTGACATGGTCTTCTGGCCTCTATGGTTTCTGATGAGAAGTTTGCAGTCATTTGAGTCACTCATTTCTCTGTGTGTGATGCATTGTTTTTCTCTAGCTGTTTTCAAGACTTATTTTTAATCTTGGTTTCTTAGCAGTTTTACTATGATGTGCCTAAGCATACATAGTTGTCTTACTTTTCTTTGTAATTGTGCTGTTTGGAGTTTGCTGAGCATATTGAATCTGTAAATTTATGCCTTTCATCAAATTTGTGAGGCTACTAGCCAAGTTTCAAAAAAAGCACAGGTCCCAGACTCTTTCTGTGTGGAGGTGAAAGAAAACTATGGGAAATGCCTCTTGGAAGTGATGTCAGCTATTATTTTTAAAAATATTTTTCTGTTCCATTTCCTTTATCTTCTCTTTCTGGAGGTATGTTAGACAACTTGAGATTGTTTCATAGATCCCTAGGCTCTTTTAATTTTTTTCTTTATCTTTTCTCGGTTTTTCAAATTGGATAATTTATTTATTTTTTGTCTTTAAGGCCATTGACTTCTGTCATATCCATTCTGATATTAAGCCCATCCAGTGGATTTATAATTTTCAGATATTACATTATTCAGTCCTAAAATTTCCATTTGATTATTCTTTATGTTTTCTATTCTGCTAAGATTTCTTTCATTGTGAATATATTTTCCTTTATGTCATTGAGCATAGTTTTAATAGTTGGGATGCAGTCCAAATCTCAATTCAATTTCCAGATGAAAAAAAGTGAGCCGAGATGCTGGATATCATTCAAGCTTTATTAAAGAAAGAAATCTGCAGGGCTGTGCTCAGAGTGACAGGCAGCCCAGGGCTGCCCTGAAAATGGGGACAGCACCAGGTGTGAGGGTGGTAGAGCTTATGTAGTGCACCAAGGACTGGCTGATACCATCAAGGAGGGTCATTATGCTAATGTGGATTGGGGTGGAGAACTGCATCCTTGCTGAAGCAAGAGGGGTTTCTGTTTAAGTTACGGAAGGGGGGAGAGGAGGGGAGGAGGTGGATGGTGCCATTTTCTACTTGGGCTTGTCTAAAGTGGTGCTGGTTATGTTGCAGATCTATTATTCCTTCCTTTTAAGTATAGGAAAAAGGGGGAAAAGGGCAGAGGTCTCATCCTTCTGAAGCTACTTCCTGCTGGAGATGGGCAAAGATATGGAAAAAATAAAAGATTTAGGTGGTGGGGTATTGGTTTCATGTGGGGAAGCTGTGCTCCTCCAGGGAAGGGTCACTGGTTCTCAGGGGCTGCTGTCCTCCTTATGGGAACAATTCGGCGACCTTTTGGTTGGTGAAAGCCTGCAAACATTCCTACAAGAAATTAGAGAAACACCAAAAGAGACAGGGATCAAAAAGTAGGATGAGGCACAGTTAGGGGTCCTAGTAAGGGCATAAGCCAGGGTATCCAATGGTTCAGTGAAATGGTTTAAGTTGTTTTGGATCACCCCAGACTCATTTATGTAATAACAGCATTCCTCCCCCAAGAACAGGCAGGTGCCTTCCTTCTTGGCTGTAAGAGAATAAGATAAAGGGCTCGATGGTTTTGTAAAGTGACTGTCGACTGTCGTGAGTGAGGTGACCTGTCACTGGAGGGAGGAGATGTTATCCATGCTTAGTTCTTCTGAGAGTTTTTGATAGAATTGAGAGGCAGTAGCAGGTCCCACTATGCCAGTTCCAGTTGCAAGAAGGATCCCTGACCCAATTTAAAGGTACAATTAGTGCCCTGTGGGAGCGGGGGGGCACTTCCTGAGAGGGGGGGTGCTGAAGTTAGTCCCAGTCCTGTCTCCATCCCTCCATCTGTCTGGAGGGTGATGTCAGGGATGAGCCAAAAGAATATGCAAGAAATCGTGTTAGGGGGGCAGGCAACAGGATAATGTAGTTTTACAAAGGAAATATATTCCGGTTTCAGGGCATGGATGAGGAGGGGTAAGTGAGTGGTGGCGTTTGGTGTTAGTGAGGCAGAGTGTGGACAGGCCCCGCACAGCGCTGACAGTCCCCACTGAGGTGAGATTAGAGGAAAGTGAAGAGACATTTGTGGAAACATTGCGGGCTGCATCAACAGGGAGGGGGGTGACCACAGAAAGTTTCTCGCGAAGTGGGAGACAGATGACTCGCTTGGGGACCAGTCTGATTTGCTAAGGACTGCATCGTCCCTGCAGACCTGGAACCTCCATGTTCCAGGTAAGGGGGAGCATTGAGATAGGAGGAAAAACACGGGAAGGATGCTAAGGGTTAGGAGACAAAAGAATTTAAAGGGGACATTGCCATAATGACATTGCTAAGAAGCATCCTACTGATAGGAGGCAAAGAAGTGCCAGGAGAAATCTTCCTACAATGTTACATGCTCTGGGGCAGCTGCTGCCAATCCTGTAGCAAGTACTAGAACAGAGAGTATAATAGTAGCTCTCGTGTGAAGGACGTGGAGCGGGCCTGCAGGAGTGAGAGGCTGATCGCCGGGGGAAAGACCATCCTTCTTCTGGGACTGGGGGAAGAGCGGAGGTCCTGGAGATTTTCAGCTTCGTGGGTCCTAAAACAGACAAAGTGTGAGGAGATTGGGGTTGAGCACAGGGACCCCTCTGGCTTGGTCTTAACAGATTTTTGGGTAAATTCTCAGGTGCTAGTTTTACCAAGAATAAGTGATACCAAGAGGCCTTTCCTAGTACTTTTACTGCTGTGGGGGTGGTGACAAGTGCTGTATAAGGCCCTTCCCAACATGGAGAGAGAGGCTTTGGGATTCAGATTTTAATATACATTTGCTGTCTTGGGCTCAGTTTAAAGTCTGAGGGGGTGGTGGGGAAAGGATGAGGTAATAGTAGGTTGGCCTGTTCCCTAGGAAGATCCCTAAGGAGGGAAAGAGCAGGGAGACACTGGCCTAAAGGCGATGAGCTGGAAGGGAGAGGTGTGAGGGTGAAGGGTCTGTGTACATAAGCTCAAAGGGGCTGAGGCCTGTGTGCTTGTGGGAGCAGCCCGGGGGCGAGTGAGTGTTGGGGAGGCCAAAACGAGGGATGATTTCTGGGGTGAGAGCATGAGTTACTGCTGTAGCATCCTCTGAAGTGCAGGGAAAAGCCTCAATCCAACCTGAAAAGTTATCTACTAAGGTTAGAAGATAGCTTATCCTTTTGTGGGGACAGTAATATAAGGGCTGAAGAAGGTGTAGTAGTAGATCATAGCCTGTATGAACTGAATTATGGAAATCTAAAAGGATTTGCTCAGCTTGTGTAGTAGGGAGGACATAGTCACCGGAGAGAGTACATCAGTTGTCCTTCCTCTGTGCCCCCAACCATTGGAGGTGTTGTATTTCTTGGGGTGTGTATTGGGATAAGGGCATTGGGGCCATGAGAAGGACCTGAGCAGGAGAGGAAGAGTGGGGGCCTGGTGATTGAGCAGACTGTTTTGTGGTTAGATCCACCAGTTTGTTTCCCTGGGCTATGGGGTCGTTGGAGGTTTGGTGTCCTCTACAGCATATAACCCCAATCTCCTTTGGGACTTGTGCAGCCTCAATAGCTTGTGTTAGATTTACTATGGCATAACCCGCCTGGCAGGCATGGAGGTGGCGCTCCCATCTATGAACCGTGTAATGGGATGTGGGGAGATGTGTGGAAAGGGATTGAGAAAGAGGTCTAAGCCTCCATGCAACTGTGTTCTAAGGGTCATGAGTGTTTTGAGATGAGAGTGGCTGGATTTTAGGGAGGGGCAAGGTTTAAAGGAGAACTGGGAGTTTTCAATGAAAGTAAGGTAAAGCAGGAAAGGGAGAGAATTGACTTGGCCTTGTGGCTGAGAAGGTCTTGAATGTTTGTTGTCTAAAAGTTAGTTTAGAGCTTCTTTATGCTAAAAGGGCGGCTGCCACCAAGGTCCATAAATAAGGGCCCATTTTCGAGCTATGGTGTCTAGTTGTTTAGAGAGGTATGTAACCAGGGAGAAAATATCTCCTGCCTCTTGTCCCCAAATCCAGACTGCCAATCTTTAGGTTTTGGTGATGTATAGGATAAAAGGATGAGATAGGTTTGGTAGAGATAGAGCTGGGGCTGCGAGGAGAGCGGCTTTTAATCGCTGGAAGGGAGAATGAATGGGCTTTGTGGGATCTAAGGGAATGGCAGGACCCCTTTTGGCTGCCCCATAAAGTGGTTCTGCTAGCTGCCAAAGTTAGGAGTCCGTAGGCAAAGATTCTCTGCAAGCCCCAAGAAAGAAAGGATGTCACCCTTTGTGGTAGGAGTAGGGAATTCAGAAATTAGACTCTTGTGATCCACCCTTATTTCTCTGGTGTTGGGGGTGAGGTGGACTCCCAAGCAGGTGACTTAAGGGGAAGAAATTTGGGCCTTGCTGGGGGACACTTGATATCCCTGGAGGCCAGGAAATTAAGGAGAGCAACAGTGTGGGCCTGTGAATCCTCATAGGAGGGGCTACAAAGGAGGAGGTCATCCATATACTGTATTAAAGTGCTGGAGGTTGGGGGAAGTTCAGATAAGTTTTGAGCCAAGGCCTGGCCAGAAAGTGGGGGCTATCCCAAAACCCCTGGGGCAGTACTGTCCAGGTGAGTTGTTGGGAACAACGGGTGTCAGGATTAGTTCTGTACTAAATGGTATGAGCTGTTAGGCTTTATAACCAGAAGGATGGGTGGGTAGGCCGTGAGACATGAGAAGAAAGAAGTTTGTGTACGATGGGTTTTAAGCCTATTAGGTGTTTGTTAGCGATGGGGTACTGTGGGACATCAGGGAACAAAGAGGGGTTCCACAATTTAACAAGGACAGTGGAATGGTGTGTAGCAATGGAGGGAGAAGAAGCGTCCTGTACTAGGGATTGACCTTGTCTGAGGGGGAGGGGAAGGTGGGAGCCTCAGGGGCCACATCTGGGTATGTCCTGTAATGGGAGTGTTGTATCTGGAGTTAAAGTGCTTAAGGTAAGAGTAGCTTTGAATTTGAAAAAAATGTCCCATTCCAGTAAGGGGGTTGGGCATTGAGGCATTATTAAGAATTTGTGTGTGAATTGGGTGTGTTGTAGGGCACAAGAAAGGGGGTTGAGTGATCTGTGGGTGGTATCCTGATCCCATGATCCCTACTATTGTGATAAAGGATGGGGTTGTTGGTCCTGCATACTTAGGAAGGGTAGAGTAAATGGTCCCTGTATTGATGACAAAAGAGATTGGCTTGCCTGCTACAAGTTACCCTGGGCTCACGCATGGTGATCTCCATGGGGGTCTCAGGGCCCTGGAATCGTCAGTCCTCCTCCTGGGCAAAGCCTAGAAAATCTGGTAGGGATGGCCATGAAGCCAAAGGCTGTAGGTTGGGAACTGGGCTACTTCCTCTCTGGTGAGTGGCACAGTCAATCCCCCAGTGACCTGGCCATTTGCAGTGAGGACAGGTTACAACAGGCCCATGCTGAGTGGCCCTGTTGACTGCATTTGAAGCAGTTCTTGGGTGGCTTGCCCCTAGAGGCAGCTGGCTTTGGAGTAGGTGAGCCACAGATGGCATTAGCCAGGAGCTGGTATTTGGCCTGATCTCTTTTATGGTTTTTTGAATATCAGGGGCTGATTGGGTAATGAGATGAGAGTGTAAGAGGGCCATGCCTGCAGGGGAGTTTGGGTCTATATGTGTGTATTCATGTAAAGACTCAGAGAGGCGGATTAGGAACTCACTGGGATTTTCAGTGGATCTCTGTGTGATTTCTCTAAGCTTGTTGTAATTGACTGACTTGTGAGTAGCCTTTTGGAGGCCATGAAGTAGGTGTGTGATCATGTTATCCTGGAGATCCCGATCCCTGTGGCCAGCCTTGTAGTTCCAATTTGGGTCTGTGCAAGGAACAGCAATGGCTCCCACAGGCCACCTATTATTTTGAGCATGTACCTGAGCTGCCATCCAGACCTGCTCCCTGTACATGGACTCAGACAATTCCTTCCATCCTGGCCACTTCATGGAAGGGTTATAAAAAGCCGGAGCTGAGGCAGGGTTGTTACCTGATGAAGGGGGAGAAGGAGAGAAGTTGGGTTGAGGACGAGCATCTGGAGGCCAGGTGTGGGGAAGAGAGGGAAATGTGGAGGGCTGATGGAGCAGAAGATTGATCCGAGTCTGGAAGGGGAGGTTGAGCATGAGCTAGGAGAATTTGAGACATAGGACAGTTTTGACAGAGAGAAGAACGCATTCAGAGATAGGAAACAGCCTGAACAAGGAATCTCTACAGCTTTTGCCACTTCGGTGAGTGTCTAAATCGAGTGCCATTTTGTGGCCACTGGGATCCATTGTAATGAGGTGTTCGAGTTTTAATGTCTCCCTGGAGGCCAAGAAATTGGCCAGGAGACAGACCAAGGGCATAGAGTGTGGAGGTTTGGATTGTGAGGATCCTGTGTAGAGGGTGAGAAAGGGCAGTCAGTCCTGGTAGAAGAAGAGTGTCAGCAAAGGGCATCCCCTTTGGTGCCCACCTTCTTTTCAAGAGAAAAGCCACTGACTGACTAGAGGAGCATCCTTCAATAGCTGGGAGGCACTAGAAGAGTTCCCTCAGCCAGACACCTGGGCTTTGTAGAGACAAAAGTCGTAGAGTAGTCGGGGGAACCATAGAAGTAGGCAGGACAGACCCACTGACTCACCCTGAATTGAGGCTGGTGTTGGATGTGTTGGTGAAATGGCAAAAGGAGAGTCCTGAGTGTACCCAGTTCTGGCAGGTCCAGGAAGGATGGCTGAGGACCAATCACCCCAACAGAGAGGGGATCGTCAATAACATCAGCTGAAACCCTTCCCTGGTTTCAGCACCATAGTGAAAGAAAGTGAGCTGAGATGCTGGGTACCGTTCAAGCTTTATTAAAGAAAGAAATCTGCTGGGCTGTGCTCAGAGTGGCAGGCAGCCCAGGGCTGCCCTGAAAAGGGGGACAGCACCAGGTGTGGGGGTGGTAGAGCTTGTATAGTGCACCAAGGACTGGCTGATACCATCAAGGAGGGGCATTATGCTAATGTGGATCGGGGTGGCGAACTGTGTCCTTGTGGAAGCAAAAGAGGGTTCTGTTTAAGTCAGGAGGCTTCTCATAAAGGGAAGGGAGGAGGGGAGGGGAGGAAGTGGGTGGTGCCATTTTGTACTTGGGCTTGTCTAAAGTGGCACTGGTTATGTTGCAAATCTGTTACCAGCCACCTGAGAAATTGCTAAGCTGAGATGTTTGTAGCCTACCCTGCTATTCATGACTCAGCAGTCAGCTGGGGGTCGGGGTAGAGTTGACACATGGCACTGGCCTCCCCTTCTTTGGTTCTCTTTTTTCTGAAATGCCCCCTCACTTTCAGTGGCCTTGGCAGCCCTGGATTTGTTTTCCTCTGGCCAGAGAGATGACAGGATTTTTTTTCAGAAGCTGCTCCATGCCATGTCATGATTACAGCTTGCCTATGGGCCAAATTCACAAAGATGGGTATATTAGCCCATTTCTAATGCTTATAACAGAATACCTGAAACTAGGTAATTTGTAAGGAAATGAAATTTATTTTTATAGTTTCAGAGGCCAGGGAACAGGGGACACATCTAGTGAAGGCCTTCTTGGTGGGAACTCTCTACAGGGTCCCACAGTGACCAGGGTATCACATGGTGAGAATGGGCTGAGCAAGAGAGCTCACCTGCTCATTTTCTCTCCTTGTAAAGCCATCAGAACTACACCCATTACTCTATGCATGGATCAATCCATTCACAAGAGCACAGTCCTCACAGTCCAATCACCTCTTAAAGCCCCACCTTACAAACACCATAATTGTATTTTCCACCCTCTTAACACTGTTGCAATGGGGATTAAGTTTTCAATACATGAACTTTTGGGGGACACATTTGACCCATAGCAATGAGGAATTCACCTGGTGCCAATCTCTTCCAAATTTTAGCTCCCTTGCAAATTCTGCCAGCCTTTGTTCACTCTGCAGAGGCTTTGGGTAGTATTACAGTATTGTGTCCAGAGTTTATATTAGTTACTTGCAAAAGGATCAGTCTGCTGGGAAATAATGACACTTTTCTAGAAGTGAGACTTCTTTACCACTACTTTTCATTGTCTGGGTAGTGGATATGAATCTCAGTTCATAAACTCAGGTGTATGAGAGCTAGAGTATCTAATTTCTATAATTCAACTTTATTTCTATTTGGAGCCTCCAACCTCAGACCTGTTTCCCAGTTCCAGGGTCATGTGACACACCATAGTCATCAGTTCCAACAGGTCACTGTGGAGCCATCTTTTATCCTTGTGTATGTGGCCCCATCAAATCATTGGGCTGTCTTTGGTCCAGCTGCACAGGTGAGGCTCCTAGGTTCCAGGATTCTTAGACAACATGCTGCCCTTTCCCCTCTAGGGTCATGCACATCCCTAGTGGTACTGTTGGGAGAAAGACACGGCCCCCCTCTTCTCCCAGGACCCCAGACCTCTGTCTTCCTCTGAGCACAAGAGGAATCTTGGTCTAGTCTCGGACAAATTTTTCATTCACATTTCTTCAAAACACACTATTTTTTCTTAAAATGTTCAAGGATTTCATAAGACTTTAGGCATTTGGAACATCAGAGCCAGGAAGACATATCAGCTAGTTTTGTTCCCATCCTGCCAAATGTTTCCCCTGAGGCTCTGAGCTCAGAGCTGGCCAGAGGCTTGCATAAAAAAGAATGGGGAAGACCAGGGAATTTGATATCTCCAAATTTATCTCTGGTCCTATTTATCTCTGGTTCCCCAGTGTGCATCTCAATGCCTGGCACATGGTGATTTCTCAATAAATGTTTATTAAATGGATGAGATTTGTAATATTGAGCAAGTCTCATGACTTCTAACCTCTGTTCTCTGAGCTATGAAATAGGGATAATGATCCTGATGTCATGGGGTTGTTGTAGGATTAAATGAGATTATGCACACTTCGTGAAGAGGTTTCTCACTGTACTGTTTTATTACGATGATTATAAATGTTCATTGAGCTAAGACGGTGCTTGGTTTCTTTGTTCACCCTCTGGGTGATTCCAGGCAGACCTAGTCAACTAGAAACATGCTTTTATCTTTTTCCCAGAGAAGCTGTACAATTTCAGTGCTTTTTTTTTCTCTCCAAATTATTCATTCTCCTGATGACAGTTTTTAGGTCACTTTGATTGATGATTCCTGGATGATGAGAATCGATTTTGGATTAGATTCCACCCAGCATGAAGTAACTACTACGGTACTGAGAAAATAATGTTGAAATTGTATCTCGTCTCAAAGGCATGCTTTGGCTATTTGCATAGTTTAGTTAGAATTTAAACCAAATTCTAATCACATGATATGTTAAGGTATACTTTAAATGTACCTTTTGAGTATTCATAGAAAATGCTTTTCAGACTCACGAAGTAAAAAACTGAGTGATCTATATCTCTTGTTGAAACTTCTGCAAATGGTCCAGTGTTTAACAGGAACTGATAATTTTTGATGTTCTTTGTGTGTGAAAAGGAACTAGCTCAATTCTAAAGAACTCAGCAATAAGAAGGGCTGGCTGGTACTCAATGACCCGGTGTATTCCAAGGAGCTCATAAGATGTGGCAGATTGCACATCTGCCTCCCTTCAAAAATCCTAGGGAATTCTGCAGTACTTGCTGCACTCCCACCTTATTGTAAAGCTTGGGGTTCAACCCTGGGAGCAAGGCAAAGGTCAGGATTTGAGGGATGGGATGAGGGGCACATGAATTCTATGAAAGATCTGCAGAAGGGGAGAAATAGGGTATCAGGGCTATTCGCCAAGCTTCAAAGCAAGCCCCAGGTCTCAAATGTCTCTCCATGTGGAGGTGGGATAAAAGATTGGTGGGATGTCACTAGGAGGTTGTGCCAGTGTTGGGAGGTCCATCTGCAGGCCTTAGGGACAAAAATCCAGAGGACAAGGGTTTTCAGGAACAGAAGATCTAATTAAGATGAAAGGGACCTTAGCCGGAAAATGGTCATTTTGAGGGTAACTAGGACCAAGCAGAAAATTTCAGTTAGTCATTAATTTGGGAACAGATAATCATCAATTCCTTGAGGTTAGCAGAGACAATGAGAAACAGACCATGTGACTGAAACTGCCTGGAGATGAAATCATGCCTCAAAAGGATCCTTTTCAAAAGTTTATTTCTGTTTATCTCTCATTATATACCCTCTCATGTTAATTTACTGTAGATATTGCCCTGCACCTACAATAAAGGATTGAAACCGTTTTCTTGTTTTTCTTACCTCCCTAATCAACTGCAAACAGAGAAAATCCAAGAGAAAGGCAAAGCACTCCAGCTGCTTATTCACTCACATTCTTGCTTAAAGGAAAGTTGCATCCACATTAGTTAGAGGTCTGAGTCAGGTATTTTTATGTTCCAGTGATGCTTGACTGAGGTTACTGTCTTTGAGGTCTCCCTAGGAGATAAGGACTCCAACCCCAAAATAACATCAAGGGCTTGAAGCTGACCGGTCCACCAGCTACAGACTGTGACACCAAAGCACCCAGTCCATCGTGGACTCAGACCCTCTCCTGAACCCATGACCAGCCTCCACCTTTGCCTACAAGACAAAACCCTTACCTCACCTATCCACCTCTTCCCCTTTTCTAAACCACAGAGCAAGCATCAGAAGGCAGGATGATTTTAGCCTGATCGTCCCCTCGATGCTGGTTATCTGAATAAAGCTTCCAATCCTTGTGCCAACGTTTGGACTTTCAGGTCATTTGTTTAATGAGAGAGGGCAAACTGAACCTGGCTGCTGGTAATAACAAAGAAACTGAGAGGCTTTGTCTTTGGGCAAGATGCCTTACCTTTGAGGAAGAGGTTTTCCAGTTACTAGGGTTATTCAATAGTAAATATTTTTGGTTTGCCTCCTATGTGCAAGACCCTGTGTTGAATGCTGGGATAAAAGAAAAAGTTTATATTTTCCTGGCACCTTCAAATGTATTTTTTTTCCTTATACTGTGTCACACACACTGTAAAGCTAGGGCTTACAGACCCCTCGAGTCTGTTGCAGAGATTGGGTTACAAACCCTCCACACGCAGGTCTGTGAGCTAGGTAATAGAAAAAAAAAAAAGGTTTTGGGAGCAGTGGGTATAGAAAAATGAATGGATTTTATTCAGATCTAGGAGCAACTGTCCTAGAGGCTTCTCTGAGAGTTCTGAGAGGCACTGTGGATCAGAGCTGTTAGTCTTTTATACTTAAGTCCACAACCCTGGACACCTGGGTGCCCATACACAACTTACCTTAAGTAGTAACAAGGAACACCTGAGGATATTTACAGCAAATGCTCGGCAAGACTCTGGATGTCTGAGGGGCCCTGACCATTTTCCTATTTTTCCCAACACACACACACACACACACACACACACACACACACACACACACACACACACACACACACACACACACACACACACACACACACACACACACACACACACACACACACACACAGTTTTTAGGAGGGCTTTACTGTATATTGTAATGTGGATTCTGAAGCTACAGTTCTAGGATTGATCCTGCCACCACCATTTAGTAGCTGTGTTTTCTTAGGAACATTACTTAACCTCTCTGTGCTTTAGTCACCTTATCAGTAAAAATGAAAAACTGATAGTACCTACTTCATAGAGTTCATGTGAGGATGAAACGGGTTATTTCCTGTAAAGTTCTTAGAACAGTGCCTGGTATGGTATGTGGTCAGTAACTATTATCTATATACTGTCATTTTGTGGGACTGGGAATGTTGGAAGCCGGGTCCGTGCAGGGCCCATGATGTGTGATCCTAGGTGATCCTGAGCTGCAATGAGTTCAGCTGGTGATGTGAGAGGCAGAGAAGAGGGAGTGAGCAGGAGAGCTGGCTACAGACTCTGAAAGGAGGCCATGAAGGCCTAATGATGAATCAAAGGTCTCAATCAGTAAGGGAGGACAGCTGGGGTCCCAGGCGGAAAACCTGGCAGCAGGGGATCGAGCATGGGCTCCAGTTTGGATTACCGAGACAGTCTGCACCGTGGGTTCAGCATCTGAAAACAGATGTTTGGGGTTCTAAGGTAAGAGGCGTGTGCTGCAATGTGGTCTTGGTGTGGAGCTGATGATGTTGAACCAAGGCAGAGGACATCTCACACTTCTGCCTGTAGATGAGTTAGGCCTGACTGAGCTAAGATTGGGCATTAAAAGCCGAGTTGTAAGGCTGGCTGGTTATCTCAGCTGGTTAGAGTGCTGCCCTGCAACACCAAGGTCAAGGCTTCAGATCCCTGTACCAGCCAGCTCCCCCCCTCCCCAAATCACCTGAGTCGTTGTAGTAATAGCAGCAACAATGTGACTAAGCACTGCTACTACTGCTGCTATTACTAGTGATAGCATTTATTGATTACGTACTATGTCAGGAACTGTATTAAGTGCTTCACACACAAAAACCCTATGAGGAAACCTTATTATTTTTCAGATGAGAACATTAAGCCCACAGCAATTAAGTGTCTTGTAATGATCACAGATTAATAAGTGGAGGGGCCAGATTTGAACCTAGACAGATCCATGCTCTTAACCACTTAAAATCTGGAACAGGGCCGTCGGACAGCCAGGGAGAAAGAGGCCAGATTTGCAGCGACTTTTGTCTGGTGGAGCGAGGTCAGGAGGAGGGAAGAAAGGAAGGAAGTCACACGAATGGAGCACCCAGTTCAGCCCCCACACCATTCAATGAATGTGTGATTCAGACCAGAGTGAGACTCAGATCGAAAACAGGAATTGGCTCTTTCTTCGGTAGGGCTCAGTTTCTGATTGCTCCTCATGGACAAAGCCTAGCACTGCAGTGAGTGTGATTCTAGTGTTTAAATACACTCAGGAGCTGGCCGATTAGCTGTCGGTTAGAGTGTGCTGCTGATAGCACCGAGGTCCAGGGTGCAGTCCCCGTACCAGGCAGCTCCCCCCAAAACTCACAAATAAGCAAATACACACAAGTCTTTGCACCACATCTCTCGTACACGTAAGCCAAGTACTTCACCTCCAAGTTCAATGGAAAAAACAGCCATCTCTTCCAAAGCTGGGGAAAAAGCTGACTGAGCTGGAATTACTGAGAGATGATCTGTAGATCTTCAACATGATGTTTGCCTAGGGAATTAGCAAGGATCATTTTGATTGTGAGGGATGTTTCTTTGGTGCTGACCAGCTCCTTGGGTTAGGGCAACTCCCATTTTCCTTATCCCAGTAAAGAGCAGAAATAAGCTGTGCTATAAATGATCAAACTCAATATTAAGAGCATGCAGTATAATCCAATTGTCCTCTCCTACATATTTGAAAGTGGGGTGATGAGATCGCTGCCAGATTAAGGTCCTGGAATTTTCTGTTATTGGGACTGCAAATTTTCTGTTTGTGTTTGGCTGAACCTGTCCTAATCCTTATTTAGTTTAAATGGATTTTCTTTTTGGTGTGAATTTTCCCTATACACAAAAGAAACAGAGTGGAAAATGCAGCAGAAATGCCTATAGAACTCTGCCCACATTGTTTAGTGGTTACATAAATGGAGAGGTACATGGAATTTCCATTTTAATCAAGTTTTCCATTAACAAAGAGATTGACTTTGTTTCCTAGCCGAAGTTCTCAGAGACTGCAGCAGGTCACTGTGCTATGGGTACCATTACGGTGTTGGTCCCGTGACAATAGAGAGGCTTCACTCAATTTTCAGGTGAATATCTTTTCAGCAGTCTGATGACATTGAAGTGAAAGCAGCAACAGATAGTAATTGGGCTCTGGCTACTGTATTGAAAGTCTTTGAGTCATGGTAGAGTTTTGGACTCTAACAATGTTCATCATGTGGGGCACCAGCTTCGCTTAACAGGAGAAACCAACTCAGGGTGCCGGAAACTTTTTGCTGAGATGGTTTTTGGTGAAGAGTCTCAAGTAAATATAGGTGAACACATGGTTTTGACTGCTTTCCCAGGGGCTCAGCTGTCCATGGGTGTTTGTCCAACTGATTTCCACTGCCATCATCATGCTGTGTGTGCATGCGTGTGTGCACGCATGTGTTTGGGGGAGGAGAGCAGGGGCATGGGTATTGCTGTTTTAAAATCGACTAAAATGGGGAAAAAAATCTGTTTCATTGGACTGAGCTGAGTGAAGGAGGGAAGTTCTAAAAACTATATGAAATACTGATGAAGAATAGAACAGAACCAAATAGATAAAATATGAGGAGCACAAAAACAGCTCACTGAGTGCAGATACGGTAGACTGTTTATTTTGTGACCGCAATGCACTTACCTCCCATTATCCATGCTCTTGTGGTTCTGGGCTTGGCTATTTCACTTGTTTTGGCAGATGGAGCCTTAATAAGTGTGATGCAATCAGACAGTGGGACTTGTCCTCTTGTTTCTCTCAGGATCAGTGTCCAGAAGCCCATGTGGAGAGACCACACAGAGAGAGACATCCAGCCTTCCAGCCCCAGTCACCCTCCAACTGTGGCCTCATGAGAGCCCCCAGGTAAGGAGAGTGAGAGAACCACCCAGCTGAACGCCAGTCAACCCACAGAATAATACAGAATTAAAAAAAAAAAAAGACTTTTGGTTTAATTCATTGAATTTTGGAGTAGTTTTTTTTTTTTTTTTGCCCTCCCTCCAGTAATTAAATATTTATTTATTTATTTATTAATATTACTGTTTTTTGCACTCTAAGATGTTGTGGAGCAGTTGTGGGGAGAGGCGGAGGAGAAGGGGAAAGGAAATAGGGTGGGAGGAGGAGGAAGGGGAGGGCATGGTTGAGGCCCACAGCACCCCCCTCATTCTGGTAAGGGAGACCACGGGGTTTCCTGAGGTGGCTCAGTCATTGCTGGGCTGGATGCAGATGTCAAGGGGCTGTGGCTGAAGCCCTTAGCCCCCCACCACACCAGCTTGGGATCCCTGGGTGATTCTGGCAGTGGCTTGGTGGTCGTTGCTGATCTGGTTGCAGATGTCGGGGGGCATGGCCAAGGCCCTCAGCCCCACACCGCCCAGTGGCGGCTCAGTGGTGAGAGGTTTTTAATGCAGATAACTGAAATGGTAAGTCTTGGATCCCATCAGAGTTAACTAACGTACAAGGCTCCTGGGCCCTGCCTTACATTACATTGCTGCTGTGGATGACAATACTCTAGTCTCAAAGGTAGGTGTGGTTTGATGGGTGCCTCCATGGTGTGTCTACCATGTTAGTGGGATTGCCTGTCTTTTTCTAGCTGATGCAGTACACCATAACCCTAATCTGCTGCCCACCCAGTGTTTTCTCCTTTCTTTTGTTCAAGTTTTCAGGCTGAGGAAACTTCAGCATGGTCAATTGCCTGACAATTAACAAGTCTTTATTCTAGGGAAGAGCTCTGAGACAGTGCTTCCCGTATACTGTCCTTTCTCAGTCACGAATTCTGATGAGACCAGTACTAATAGTCAGTGCTGATGTAGGAGGACCCAGGCAGACCAGGGCCTCCCGATCACTGAAAGATAGCAAGAGGGTACAGTCTACCAAAGCTTGATTGTGTGGCCTGAGCCAGGTCAGGGGTTGGCCAGTCTGAATTCTCGTGGATTGTTATAAGTGGTATTAGATCTGAGTGGAGCAAGTCTGGGTTGCCCTAATGTCAAAACTGGTAGGAGCAAGTCAAGACCAGACAATGGAAGCTGGGGTATGGGTGCTCAGCAAGGCAGTGCTTTTCTTGTGAATTGCAGCTCTTTGCAGCTGGGTTCTTTTGAAAGACCAGGGATTCTAATAGCCTCTTCTGGATGCTTGTTATCTATGTATTCACACACACATAGGCAGAAGTTTGCACCTCCTACTCTAAATGTCTGGAATTGCATGTCTCTCTGCCTTTGCAAGCAAAAAATGAAATAGTCCAAAGAGAAAGTGGATAGATGTCTTAGAAAAAGATACTGACCAAATAGTTATTGTTCTCCTAAAAACTTACTTTTCTGTGGTAATCTAAACTCTCTGCCAACCCGTGTCCCTGCTGTCTAAGGTCCAGGCATGTGTGGACCCTACCACCCATTATATTCTTGATTTAGATCTGATCAGAAGACCACAGACCCTTCAAAACAGAAGAGACTGTTAACTGTACCACCCCTTCACTGCCAACTGGGGGCTCAAGCCAGAGAGGGAGGTATGTTTGGTTGCTAGGGCTGCTGAGATCCACCTTCCTTGATTGCTACCAATGCCCACCCCCAAACCCCACATCAGCTTCTGGATCTATTACTTTGATTGAGGCCTCTTAACTTGAGACAATGGATGTATCAGAATCTTCCCCAGAATTGGAGAAGGGAGGCTGCTAATCCTTTCTGTGTTCCCTGGGCTTTCTTGCTGACATATCTGGAAAGCAGGCTCACAGAGCAAATTGACAGGCTTGACACATCCAGGATCGGCACTTACACCCTGGGGGAGACTTTCCTTCTGTGACTTTCCACTGACTCAGATAAAATACTTCTTTCAGGTTATAGACACCATTTAAAACAAAAACCTCAATGAACTAGTTTTGGGGGTATAAAAATCAAAGAGTCTATTCCTGTGATATTTAAACAAAGAATGCAACCCCCAAAGTGCTCAATCAAAGGGGGAAGAATAGGGAATTTTGGGGAAAATATGGGAAGTAGGAACATGGATAATAGAGAAAAGGAAGAGAAAGTGAGGAGGAGGGGGAGGATGATGAGGGTTTAGCAAGATTAGAGGAGAAAGCCAAAGACCAGACAGGCTGGGAGAGGGAAGCTTCCCTCGGCTCTGAGTGGAGCCTTTTTATGAGCTGCATCCTTTTGACACAGCCTGCTTTTCATTTACACTATGGGATTTGAGTCTCCTGTTTCCTTATCTCTGAAATGCTAATTAACTGATTATCCAGTATCTGTTCTATAATTGCTCCTTATTCTTAATCCTTCTGAGGCACAGCCTTAAAGAAGCTGGAGTCAGTGCAGTGAGAGAGAAAATGTCCTCCACTGGAAGGGCCACTAGATGGCGCCTTCCTCACCTCCATTTATTTGAGAGGGGGAGGGAATTTATTCAGTGAGTGCCTACCCATCGCTAGGGACAGTTGTATATGCTTTAACATCTTTTAGTCGTCACAGAAGCCTGTGAGCTTGCAACTAAGGTTCAAAGGGTCATCTAGCAAGTGGCTGAGCAGATCTTGTAATCATGTCAGTCTGATAAATAACCAAGACTTTTCTTGATCCTCTGTGCTTTCTGCAAGATGGATGTGAACATGTACTTTAGAGAATGCTTATTGTAGAAAAGTTGTAAAATAGTGAAAAGTGTAAAGAAGATGAAATCCCCTATTACGAAACTATCCAGAATTAATCACCATTAATGTGATCATTTTTGGTTATAGTGTTAATGTGATTAAAACAATTGCCTTCTCCATTTAATATTATTTAAATTTATGTTAAAACATTGCAGCTAGAACCATAAGATATTTTAGTACAATGGGGAAAACTATAAAAGAACCCCGGTTATGAAACCAAAGACCTGAATTGTTTGAATTTGATTTCTGAATCTCTCTCTCTCTCTCTCTCTGTGTGTGTGTGTGTTTGTAATTGATCATAAACAAAACACAACTTCAACTTGTTTGCTATTTCATAAATTTATATTTTGAGTAAAAGATCCTGCAATCATATGAACTGAGCTGGAAAAAACAGCTGAAATTCTGAAATTGCTATCAACCAACCAAACTTCTCATTGAGAGAAGAGGCTCATAATAATAGCCTTGCAGAGAATGTTGGAAAATTAGGATTACACAGAAGCCATGAAGATGTCAAAATCACTTAATACAGGAATATAATTTCTGGGATTTTTCCTAAGGGAATTAAGGAAACAAAACAAAACAAAAGTTATGTGGCAAAGATGCTGATTTTTACATTATCTCTAATAGTGATTAATTGACAACAACCTTTATATCAAATAGTAGACGATGGTTAAGTAAAATAATGCAACTATTCATTATGATGTAATATTATTCAGTCTTTAAACATGATAACCAGATGTAACATATCAACAGACCAAGAATCAGCTGAATGCTAATAATCATAACTTTAATTTACTTAGTGCTTACTCTGTACTATGTACATGGTATCTTATTTAATCCTCTCCTGAACCTCAGTGTCAGGTGTTAGTATTTTCCTTTGGTTAAAGTTAAAGAAACTCGGGCTCAGAGATGTTCCTTCTGTAAGGTTAAAAAGCTGGTACGTGGAAGAAGGATGGTTTACACCTAGCATCATGTAACACTAAAGCTCATGATTTCATAGCTCTTTTGTCATGTTGCTCATGTACTGTGGATTCTGGAATGCATGACTAGATAGGGACTTTAGGACAGAGGCATCCATTCCCCTAGTTGCCAGAATTTTGTCTGCTTGTGACTCATAGCTGAATTCTTCCCTGGACATTGCTCTGGGCTGAACGAAGCATCCTCACTCAAGGTGACATCCTTTGAATTCACTAAATGGTTGCTGCAGGGTATAAAGGTGGGACCCTGCTTTAATCTGGGACAACCCTGAGGGGCCATCCCAGCACCCGAGCTGCTCCCAGGGGGGGCTGAGACCTCTACAGCTACTCAGTGCAGCCCCCAACTTCTCCCTCTGGCCAGTTCTACTTTGTTCACTCCTGATGATAGGTGCTATTTATACCCAGGTCTCTCCAGTAAACCTCCAGCATGGAGATCGGACCCAGAATCTTTTTTCCTGGGGACCTAAGAAATATATTCTGTTAAGAACTCTAAAGTTAGCAATCCAGGTGGAGGCCAAAGGCTAGAACTAAATACACAAAAATAAATGCAATTACTAATGACTTATCTTTTCAAATGTGTTTATTTATTTAAAGTTTAAAGGGCTGGCCAGTTAGCTCAGTTGGTTATAGCATGGTGCTAATAACACCAAGGTCCAGGATTCAATACCTATACCAGCCGGCAGCAAAAAAAGAAGAAAAAATATTAAATGATTTTATTTGCAGGCAAGATAGTTAACTTACAAATTATAGTAATGTTTCTCTCCAATTAAGAGAACCTGCTAGATTTTAAATGTCTGTATTTTAAAAGGCAAATTAAGAAATGATTAATTTCACTACAAAACAATTTAGCCTTAAAAACAGATTCTTATTCTAAATTAGAAACTCTAAGCTATACAATTTAAATAAAATTAAGCAAGAGGTAGAAACTTCTGGCAAGCAAAACTGAAAATTAAAGTACCTCTAATATAATAATGCAAATCAGTAAGAAAACACTATTTACAAATATTCAATTTGTATACAATTTTTTAAGGAGAGAAGTAAGCTACATAATGACAATTCAACGATGAACATTCCAAACAGTGGTGTCTGTTGCATGTATATAAACTATGATCTTTTGGGGGCTTCTCTTGGTTTCAGCTTAATAGGAAAGATCTTTTTCTAAGCTCAGGGTCCTCCACTTCACACATTCAGGGGTGTTCCTTTAAATGTCATATTTTTACAATTTAAAGTATAGGGAGGAGAAAAAAGCACCACATGAATGGGCAGCAGGAAAGGCCACCTGCTTTTACATCCAGTCCCTCTTTCTCTTGCTTACTTTCTCTCTCACCCTCCTGTTCCTGGAATCCCATGCTCCTGTTCTTTCTTCCTCTACTTGGAATAGTAGAATTACTCAGAAACCTGGCAACTTGTGCTAGAAGACATGCATGGCTAGTAATTTCATCTTCCTCAGGTAGGAAAATTTCTTGATGAGTTGCCTTACACAAGGGGATGGAAGTTGGATGTGGAAAGCCAGTGAGAAATGGGACTCTGTGGAGATGAATAACCATGTCACTTTATGGGATTTATCTTAGCTTGTCTCAGAGGCACCTTTCCTCTTGAAAGGAATGCTGTGGCACTAGTCATAAAATCAGGCTTTTTTTTCTCACCACTTCAGTCCACTTCTGGAGACACATAAACATTCATGACAGTATCCACAGGGCCTGCACATGCTGGTTCTATGCCGTGTTGCCCTGGGGAAATAGAGATCCAAGGTTGCAATTTAGATGTTTCAAATGGAATATTATCTTCCCTAGTAGAGAGGCAACATATTGGTGAATCTGCTGTGTGTCTTCTTTTCTGATTAAATCAAAATCTCAGCAGCACAAATCAATCTGCTGTTTCCCACATTTAAGCCACCACTACTTCCGTCTGACTGCCTTGCACCTGGACAGGTACAACAGCCTCCTCACTGTTCCCTCTGCCCTGGTCCTTCCTCCCTGCATTCAGTTCTCCAGGCTGCTGCCAACAGATCTTCCTAAAATGCAAACATTAGGTGATATTGACAATTTTATGCTTGAAATCTTTTAATGGTTTGCTCTTTATTCAGTATACAAATGCCTGATTAAGACGTAGAGAAAACTTTGTGATCCTTGCCTACATTTTCAGTGCCATCCCTAGTCACTTTTTCTTATGCTGCAAATATTTCAAACACATTCACCTTCATTTCCTGAACAAAGCAAACTGTCATGCTTCTGGGCCTTTGGAAGCGCAATAAATTCAGTCCATAATGTCCTTCCAGAATGGCTCTTCTTTAACATCACTGTCTCTGAGAAACTTTCTTTTGCCTTTTAGTTCTAGGTAACCCTGACCATTCTTTATGTATCAGTCAGGTTCTTAGTGGGAGATGACAGAATTGATTTTGTTTAGAAGGAATTGAGCAAATTAGAAAGCTTACCTGTTACTGGGCACCCAACTCCTGGCTGGGCTTGCCAAAATTTGTTACCAGGCATACAGGTCCAGCTGCCTGCCCCCAGACAGAAAACAAACAGAAGTCAAATGTCAGTGAAAATGGAAGCCAGCTTTTATTCATGAGTACTGGTGACCTGAGGAGAGACGTTAGGCTAACCCACCTCTCTGCTAAACCTGAAGGAGGATGGCCAGGCTAAAGCATCTCAAAGACTCAGATTTACTCAGGGATTTTTAAAGATGGGGCTGAGGGAATGGAGTGTGGGAAAATGAGAAGCAGGAGGAAGAGGTGCATGAGCAGCGAGGGCTTCATGCAAGGTCTCAGGTGCAGTCTTGCCAAGACTCCGTCTGGTTTTTGCTCCCATCCTTGTTGTTATCTCAGGGTCTGGGTGTACGTGCAAGACTGCAGGTTGAGGCTTGCTGGAAAACAACTTCACATTCATGTAAATAATGTCATCTTGCTCCATAACCATGTTTCAACATATCCCATAACCGTGGGAAAAGAGGAAACTCAGAGAAATGCGTGCTAAGGAAAAAAAAGCCGTGTCTTTTAAAAATCTTTTAGATTCCATGTGGTTGTAAGTCCCAGCATGGCTTCAGTCCCGCTCACTCCAACAACTTCTCCACTGTCAATAGTTCCTTCCGTTTCTGTGGAACAGGACAGATGACTCACCGTACTGCTTCGAGCTGGATCAGGGCAGAGAAAGGATTAATGTGGAATGAAGCTATTTGACATGATGGAGGACACAGCTTTTGGTACCCAGCTGGAGTGGTGGAGGGGACCAAGGGCGTTTGCTTATCTATTGTCTTAACAGTTGATTGACAGCAGGTGGTTTACTTAGACTTAGCAAGCTATATGTTAACTGGTACATCAACAATTTTAAGAACTTCCATGAATCCGTTGTTCAGGAACAGGATGTCCTGTCCAAGTCATCAGCCCTCTCTTTAAGGCTATGAATATTTTTAGAGAACAGCTTGTGCAGCCAAGACATCATTTCCACCCTTTCGATCAAAACACTCCTCATGAAAGCATTGGTGATCAATTTCCTGACTGAAAAGCATTGGTGATCAATTTCCTGACTTGACTTTTTGTCGAGAGCCATCCTGCTACAGGGAACGGCATGGGAGCCTGAGGACTGATACCCCTTGTTCAACAGGCTGCAAGGGGGTCACGTGTGTGTGACACGGCTCTGTGGAATTTCCTGTTTGTTTACCTTTGGTTGCTTGACAAGGCGTGTGGCTTTGCGGGATTCTGAGGGCTCTGGAGTTTCTCAAAGAACATGTTAATAATATATCAAAATTAATTGGTTTATTTAAAAGGCATTGTCAGTACTAGAGGTGTTTTTGATGTATGTTCCCGGCATGGGTTGGCTTGACTTAATTTTGTTGTTGGTCTTTCCTGTTAGTGGTGTGTGCATTGACCCATAATTTTAGAATAACTAGCTCTATAGGCGTGATCATGCTCTTGTGCGTGTGGAATGAAGTTATTGTGTTAAAAATTCTATCCACGTCTCCTAGGGAGGCAGTGGGTCTGAGTGCAGTGGTGTTTACAACTAATTGATCACAACCAGTTACTGATTTCTTTGTTCCCACTGCTTCACTTGACTCACCAAGAACATATCATTCCAGGATTGGAATGACACAGTGTATTTTAACAAACTTAAGAAGGGTCCTTTAACTTCTCACTTTGTCCCCTGTGCTGTTCCCGGAGTTTATTGGCAGGGAAATAAAAGGTTTTGTTATAAGATAAGTAAGTTAGATAGTAGAGAAACACAAATTTTGATATTAATGGGTTTTGTTTAAATCAGTTTGTAACAAAAAATTTGTAACAATAACATAGAAATTTAATAAGATTTATAGTTAAAGTTTATTATAATATTCATGTTATAAACATTATAATTTTAATTATAAATTAAAATGATCAATATAGAGTATAAGCAATATTAAATTGTTAACCATAACTAACCAATGTTATTAAAATTAAGAGTAGTAAGTATAAGTAAGATTAAAAAGGGGTTAAATTGTAAGCTAAGCAGGTTAAGGTTTATGATTCAGACCGAAAGTCTGATGTTTTAAAGCCAAGCGTGTTGCTATTGTAGTTTCCTGGCCACAAGCCACAGGCTTTGGGGTGAACTACTGATGCATGAATAGATGTTTTTGTCACAGCATGAGTGCTTTGGAACATTTTGATTTTTCTTTTTCTATAGAGATGAAATAAGAAATGTTTTGATTAAAAGATAAATCATCATGCAAAAGATTAAATAAAACATATAAATAAAGCAAGACTCATGTGGTTGGTGTCCACACTTGCACTAGACACTTGTGGTCTGCCTTTCTCTTTTTTCCTCATCCTATTCCACACCACCTATTCAGGTCCAACGAATCCTGCGGAGCTGGACTCCGGCAACTTTTCTTTGCACAGATCCCTCAGTGCTGGAAAAGCTCACTCCCAGGTCCCACATTGGGAGGAAAGATGAAACAGCAGTTAGGCCAACTTAGAGCAACATGAAGTGGGGTCAGGAACTTAGAAGAGACATGCTAGTTTATAACCACTGTTTCCAATTGTATCCTGTTAAAAGAGAGAGCAAATTCTTATTGCACTTATGCAAATAACCATATCGCCATAAAAATCATAAGGATATTCACAAAGAGTTTATAAATTTTGGAGGAATCAAATAGGGGAAAAAAGGCAAATGTTTCCATTGTTGTTCAAAAAATTATATTTTTCTGAATTGCTGTAAGTTATAGATAGCTTAAGAGAGAAAGTTTCCTTAAATCCGGAAAACAAAACATTTAAGTAAAGAAACAACAATGAAAGTTAAAAACATTATTTTCATCAGTTATTTAACTTCATATAATTCATTTTTGCTTTGCTTGAACTTAATCAGCAGTTTTATAAACTCATCAGATTTCTTATGAGTTCTGAAAAACTTTTATTTAGTTGGTTGATCTGAAAGTGTTTTTAAACCTGTGTTTAAGAACACTTGTTACAGTCTTTTCATTGAATCTGATTGCCAATGCCTTTGGAAAAAAAATCAAAACTTCTTGCAATTTTGCTAAGAGCAGATCAATACTTCAAGAAAAACCTTGTTGCTCTAATATGGGGGTGGGGGGAATTCAGTACTGTATCAGTGTCTTTTAAAACCAAAGTTCAATCTTAGCTAATTCTCTTTTAACTATAGCCAGCTTAGTTACACTTACAAAATTCTTTCTTAAATATACCCTTCACAAACCATTATTATGACTTACTCAGACCTTCAACAATATGCTTTAGATTTTCTGTCTTGTCCTATACTTACTCTTTCCTAAATAACCAGTCATTTTGCTCTAGGACAAAAATTCACTACACAAGGTTCTTCCTCACACAAAATTATTCTCTTATTTTTAAACCTTCCTAACCATAACTACATCTCCACATCCATAGCTTTCTTCACATCTCCCCTCTTCTACATACTTGTTCCATTTTATAACAATACTAAACTAGCTTCATTTATCTAAAAATTGCATAATCAAAGATCATTATGTTTTAGGCTGAGTTTATAACGTTAACCTTAAAAACCTTGTATTAGCCCATTTCTGTTGCTTATAAAAAAATACATGGAACTAGGTAATTTATAAAGAAAACAAAATTTATTGCTTACAGTTTCAGAGGCTGGGAGGTCCAAAGTCCAGGGAACACATCTGGTGAGGGTCTTGGTGGTGGCGACAGTGACGCCAGAGTATCACATTGTGAAAATGGTGGAGCAGAGAAAGCAAAGGGAGCAGAGGCAGGAATCTCCTCATTCATTCTCTTTTTAAAGCCCCCCAAAACACGCCCCTGACCACCATTTTTAATCCATTCACTACTGCACAGTCCTACAATCTAATCACCTCTTCAAGGCCCCACTTTTCAATTATCATAATACCACCCTCAACAGTTACAATGAGGATTAAGCTTCTAATATATGAAATTTGGGGGACACAATTCAATCAACCCACAGCAAACCTCTAGCAGAAACAAATATAATTCTGTTGGATCAGGAAACCCAGGCAAAAACGTATGCTGATTATTCTGAAGACATTTCTCGTAGTGGTCTGAGATTTTCAAAAAAGCCATTTTATCACTTTTTTTCCCCTGAAGTTTGTTGCAAATGAGTTTTGTGTTAAATTTTCAAATACTTACAATTAGCTAGAACTGGCTGAATTGTATAAGAAAAACAAACACTCTGAGTGGCCTTGATTCTTTCCCTAACATGTTTCTGTTTTAACACTTGCAGAACTCTGTGCACAGATAGACAAATTTTGTCCAGAGACTTAGCCAATGATAATTTTCTGATTACAGTTTTCTGTTTCTCAAACTTGCCTAAAAAACTCAGGGAAAACAAAACAAAACAAAACATTTCCTTTTTGGTCACCAGATCTTTAATGACCCAAAGGCATAAACTTGGTTACTCAAACCCAAACAGACACAGCTCTCCCAAACAAAGAAAATGCTGGCTTTTGCATCCTTGCATCATTTCTTACACCCAAAATAGTACTTTTAACAAATGAACCGTGCAGAAAAGAGGACTCCCAAAGGGACTTTCCAGCTCCACCAACTCAGAGCTACTCAAAGCCCCCACTAATGTTGCCTTTCTTCACCAACCAAAAGACAGGGAATTAGTGGTTATGCCGCCACTGGAACATCAGGGGAAGTCCCCCAAAATCCCAGCCATGGGGCTGGCCTACCACAGGTGGCTGGCACCCATGGGTGGACCCAGCCTTACTCCCAGAGAAGTGGGGTGCTAGGCCTCCCAGGGCACTCAGCTCCTGGCTTGGCTTGTCAGGATTTGTTACCAGGAATACAAGTCCTGGCTGGCTCATCAAAACTTCCCAGCATCCAGGACCCACTGCTCTCCACTCCAAAACATAAGACTTGTCAGTCCCAATGGTTGGTGCAAGGCAGGAAGTTTATTATCAGACATCTGAGGAGACAGTCTGGAGCAGCAGGACCTGGACGCAGGAATCAACGAGTTGGTGGAAGGGTTGGGAGATAGGCTCCAGGTTTACTTTCCAGTAGAGTTTCCCAGAACAACACTCCAGTCCAGTCCTGGTACAGAAACTGCTTGGGCCTCTGGTCCCAGAACCATAGCACCTCTCTGGCCATGCTTACCCACTGAATGGTCCGGCACCCTTCCCTGTCTCCTCATGTAGTTCACTTCAAATCCAGCGAGGATGTGTCTGATTGGTGGAAAGAAAGCCACGTGCCTACATTCTAACAGCAAGGGAAACTGGGAATGTTTTCTTTTTTGACACTACTTTGACAAGGCAGAATTCAAAATGTGGAGGTCCGTGTACATGTTGTAAAGGTGTTTAAATGATATGAGACAACATGGAAGACAGACTTCCACCAAGTCTCTCTTTGTATAAAACAATTCTTGCATTTTGCTATCGTTATCGTTGTACATGTGTGCTCCCCTTGCTAAACCGTGGACTCAAATTAAATGATGTCTTACCATTTTTGCATCCCTAGTCCTCTAGCACAGTGCCTGACATATCAGTAATTCTTTGTTGATAGTCAAAAGACTAGAGTTATGAGAATTTTTTGCCAAAAATTTTCACGTGGATTTAAAAAAAATTATGTATTATTATTATTATTATTTTACATTCTAAGATGTTGTTGTGAATAGTTGGGGAGGAGGGGTAGAGGAAAAAGAGGAGGGGGATAGGGTGGGAGGAGGAGGAAGGAGGGATGGAGGGTGCTTTTGAGGCCTGTGGCACACCCCTCATTCTGGCAGGGGAGACCTGGGGGCTTCTGGCAGTGGCTCAGTCATGGCTGGGCTGGATGCAGACTTTGTGGGGGGCAGGGCTGAGACCCTCAGACCCCCACTGCACTGGCTCAGGACCCTGGGGCGCTTCCAGTGGTGGCTCGGTGGTCGTTGCTGGGCTGGATGCAGATGTCAGGGAAGCATGGCTGAGGCCCTCAGTATCCCCCACCCTGGCTGGGGAGCCCAGGGTGATGTATGCATGTTAATAAAATGTTAATCTAGTCTTGAAAACTACGTCCAGTCTACATGCTCTGAAAACATTAAACTAAATCTTAAGTAACTCATTGCTTAAATCATGCTTTATTATCTACAAAGGATTGTCACACCTTTATCCATTTAATGCTCATAGTTGTTTTGTGTGGTTTTATTATCTTCACGTAATAGTCTAGGCCAGAGGCTGGCAAACTATAGCCTCAGGGCCAAAACCAGCTGCAGCCTGTGTTTGTAAATAAATTTTATTCGCAGTGTAGCCACACCCATTCATTTATGTATTGCCTATGGCTTCTTCTGGGCTATCATGGCAGAGTTGCATATTTGCTATGACCTATGACACCTAAAATCTGGCCCTTTATAGGGAGACAACTGAGGTGCTTAAAGATGGAAGGGAAAATTCAGATTTATTTTCTAAGAAACAACTCTAGTAGCAGAGTTGAGGAAGTGGAAGAGAGATTAATGGCTGGGGGACCAGTTTGTAGAATTTTAAACAGAGCTCGTCTGAAAGCAAAGCAGCCTTGATCGAGCCTTGGCAGATGAAAGAGCAGAGGGGGGTCGGATTCACAGGCAGAGTTGATTGGACGTGGTGACCAAGTGACCAGATTGGATATGAGGCATGACAAAGAGAGGGGGATTGAAAAGGAGTCTGGATCTTCTACATGTCAATGGTTCATAGCTTATTTAGGGTTTCTGCTCCATCACAACTCCCATTTTCCACAGTTTGTGGTTGCTCTTGTCAGTGAAGGGGACGTGGGAACCATTCAGGGAAACGAAGGAGAGTGAAGGCAGGGGTTACAACCACGCAGAGACTCCACGGCCTGTCGAGAAGGATTCGGGTTTGGGCAAGGGGGTGAGGTTCTCAGCTGCAGAGGGATGAGGGTGGAGTGGAGAAGGCTGGGAATAAATGACAGGAGACTTTGGGGCATTATGTCCCATGGGTTTTTTCTATTTATTTAATTATTATTAGTATATTCATTATTACAAATCGTAATTCTTTATGCCCCTTACCCAACTAATCACTCCGAAATCCCCCTCCCTTCTTCCTCCTCATCTCTAGTATCCTTAGGTTTGTTCTCTCCTTTTGAAAGTTCAGTGTATTATTGTGGTTCCTTCCTTCCTTCCTTCCTTCCTTCCTTCCTTCCTTCCTTTTCTTTCTTCCCACCCAGCTATGAGTGAGGACCTGTGGTATTTCTCTTTCTGTGTCTGGCTTATTTCACTTATGATAGTTTTCTCCAGGCTCATCCCTGCCACTGCATATGGCTGAGCAGTATTCCATTGTGTATATAGACCACATTTTCTTTATCAGCCACCTGTCAATGGACATTTAGGTTGGTTCCATATCTTGGCTATTGTAAAGAGAGCTGTGATGAACATGGAAGTGCAGGTGTCCCTACCACACTATGATTTCCATTCCTTTGGATATATACCCAGTAGAGGGATTGCTGGATCATATGGAGGATCTATCTGTAGTTGTCTGAGAAACCTCCATACAGTTATCCATAATGGCTGCACTAACTTTCAGTCCCACCAACAGTGTAGAAGAGCTCCCCTTCCCTGCATCCTCATCAGCATTTGTTATTCTCGATCTTTGTAACAAAGGCCAGTTAAATGGGGTGAGGTGATATCTCAGTGTGGTTTTGATTTGCATTTCTCTGATGATTAGTTATGTTGAGCCTTTTTTCATATACCTATTGGCCATTTGTATGTCTCCTTTTGAAAAATGTCTATTCATCTTCTTTCCCCATTTTTAAATTGGATCATTTATTTTTTTACTGTGTGGCTTTTTGAGTTCCTTATATATTCTGGATATCAATCCCTTGTCGATGTATAGTTTGTAAATATTTTCTCCCATTCCGTAGTTGTCTTTCTGCTCTGCTGATTGTTTACTTTGCTGTGCAGAATGTCCCACGGTCTTAAGGATGAGGGACACAGGATAAGAGGAAGGAGTGGCCTATTTAATTACTTTGTCCCCGAGTTCCTTTCCCAGGAGGTAGAACCCATGGATAAGACAGGAGTGGAAGGGGAGGATTACAGAGTAGCCCTTGACAGCTCAGCAAAGGCTCCAGAGACAGTATGGGGCAGACAAATCTTTCTCAGAATCAGGTGGGAGAGTGGGCATAAATGAAGTTCTCTCTTTTTTCTCAAAGTCATCTCAATTTATCATGAGGACCATGCTGAAAAGGACATCTTAGAAAACCCAAAACAACATTTTTTAGAAGGTAAAGTAAATCCAATTTGTTGAGATGTTTCTGTATGCTTGGAGATAAATCACATTATTGTATTTTATCAGCAGATTGGTGGGCAGTTTAACAGCTTAAAACTGGCAGTAAAATGGAACGGGTTCCTAGTATTTATGAAGAATCCATTATTTTATGCAGGCTTCTGGACAGTGTAAATCAGGTCTGTGCAGAGAAACACAAAGCAATTATGTAGATTGGGACAGCTTGATAGGGAGTGTTTGCAGAGGGTGGGAGGGGAGAAGGTAGGTCCAGCGGTAGTAGGCATGGTGGGGGATTTTCCTCCCCAGGCTGCTGTTGTCCTAGGTGTAAGTGCTGGTGTGCAGAAGGACACACAGCCATGAGGGTCAATGCAGCGTCCATTCGGTGTAATGTAGTGGCTGAGAGTGCAGGCTCTGAGGTTACACTGCTTGGTTCCTATCCTGGTCTACCATCTACTACAAGTGCGTGATCTTGGTTCCCACATGTTAAGTGGGGCTAATAATTTACTTACCTTACATGATTGTCATAAGGAGAAAGTAAGACAATGTATGAAAAGTGCTTAGAGCAGTTTCTGATACACAGCATGCACGTGGTGTTCCTAGTACAATTATCTGCATTTGATGCGTTTTATATTCTGTACAGACACAGATGTATGGGCGCCCTTCCTCTAGAGACAGAATTAAGGCATGAATGGCCTTCTCCGTCTCTAGGTGGCAATCATGCAGATGCCAGCAGGCCAGTGGATATGAAACACTAAATTCCTAAACAGAGCACCTGGGTCACTGTACTAGCAGTGGGGCTGCCTGGGTCTTCACTTTTCATTGAGATGTGAAGGCTGAGTTCTAGTGTCTGGCCTTAAAAACTAACGCCACCTTAAATGACATTACAAGCGCGCCATTATGGGCCCACAAGGGCGTATTAACGTGGCAGCCTAAGACGACGCAGGGAGGAAGCAGGGTGGGGGTGTTTGCGGGAACCTTGCCTTAGCCCTTATTGGCCAAATACGTGCTTCTGCGGTCGTGAACACTGCGTGGTTGCATAGCTAGGCATTGAGACAGGATGCATGCTCTCCTAACCTTTAAGCTGATAGGATTATGTTAAAACCTCCCTTCCCCATTTGCCTTTAAAAGCAAGTGCTTGTGTGATAATAAACGGAACTGCTCGACAGAATCCCCGCTGCGTCTGAGTGTCCTTTAATGGGCTGGTTGGGGCCGGCGGCTGTGCTCACCTCTCTTCACGGCTCTCTTCCCCCGTCTCCTTCCAAAGGGGACAGAAGGGAAAGAGGAATCTGGGCCATTCGCTCACCCACCAAAAGGAACGAGGCTAGGGCTGTTTGGGTCAGCTGGTGGCGGACCGACATTCTAGTACAGCAGTGTCGCCAGTGTGTGATGTCCCTATTGGGAGTAATATAACTGAGTTACAGCTGCAGCTCTGCCACAGCAGAGCTGGGTGCCCTTGGCCTAACTATGGGCACAGTGAACAGAAGGAGTGTGGATGGGCATGAGAGGCACACAGCCCCCTAGCTGGGATCAGGCAGCCTTTGTCAGTACTGCCATAATGCCGCGTCTGGTCTCTAATGTTGCTTTTCCAAATATCTCCATAATTATGTTTGCGTCTGTCTTTTCCACTAGACAATTAGCTTCTCAAATATGAATAATGCTAATAATCTCCAACTTTCAATCGGCATTTACTCTGTTCCAGTTATCTCTTTGATACTATTATCTTTTAGAACCCACAGTATCTGACACATGGTAGTCACATAAGTGTTCAATAAATGACTAGATACAAAGATAGATGATCTCTATTTGAATCAGACACTTAATTTGGTCTCTTTGAGCAAACTTTTCAGTCTCTCCAAGTCTTCATTTGCCCATTACACCTGGCACATGTTAGGGCCTCAGTAGATTTCATATAACTGAAATGTCCCCCTTCACTAGTGCTAGAGGGTACATATGGGTTGTGATCTGTGACTGTCCCAGATCTGCGTCCCTGGCTGCACACTAGTAGACCTGTCTATTCAGCATTTCTGCTTACACGTGCAGTAGGCACCTCAAGACTTACGTTTACTGATGACCTACTGATGTCACCTCCATCGACCCAGTCACTCAAAACAGAAATGCAGGAGTCATCATTCTATTTCCCTCTCAGCTGACATCCAATTTATCAGCAAATCCTCTAATCTCTCTGAGTCTGATTCCTTTTTGCCCTCTGCACTACCTCGACCCTTGTCCCAAGCACCCTCATATCTTGCACAGACAATTGTAGTTGTCTGCTAAAGAGTCTCTGTGCTGGCTTTCTTTTACACCCATCCCATTTTTGGTCTTAAGGATCCCTATCATCCTTTACTCCTTACAGGAAAACCCTGGCTGGAATGAAGGCACGACTTATTCAGCTGAAAGACTTGGGAAAGAAAAGGCAGGATGTGGTGGGTGTGTGTGTGTTTGGGGAGCTCAGGGTGCTGGGGAGGCAAGGAAGTTTTCTTTTTTTTATTTATTTTTTGTCTTTTTCGTGACCGGCACTCAGCCAGTGAGTGCACCGGCCATTCCTATATAGGATCCGAACCCGCGGTGGGAGTGTCGCCACACTCCCAGCGCCGTACTCTCCTGAGTGCGCCACAGGCTCGGCCCAAGGAAGTTTAAGAGAATAAAGGTCCTACAACAGGATGCAAGAGAGAGAATCCGCACATGGGAGCTGGCAGCCCATTGGAAAGTAGATAGAAGGAGCCTGTGAGGTGAGCTCAGGAGGGGAAGCGTCTATCATCATGTGCTCTGAATGTGCTGGAAAGGCTGCTCTGGCTGGAACTTCTCTGTCCATTCATCAGGCTCTGAATGTTTAACTGAGCAAATAACACTAAGCATCTTTTGGATGTAGTCTCTACTACCCCACACTTTTGGTGGCTGTTAAGGGCATGATAATAGGTGGAGCCTCAAAAGAGAATGTAGTCAAGGTCATGGCCTTTCCTCTCCCAGGAGGCCCCATGCTCCCTGCATATATTTACCTACTCTCTTCCAGTAAACCCTGAATTCTGGATGTGGCATTTGTTGAAGAAAAACCATGCACTTTATGGTCAGTTCCTGTCTCTGTCCTATGAGGACTGAACACATGGCTGCCCAAAGAGAGAGAGGACTCAGGTGGGTTTTTATAAAGGCTGAAAGAGCAGCATGGATGACTGGATATTCTCACACCCATCAGTGATCTGCTTTGAGATCTTAGGGAAGCATAATATGGTCTCTTTATTTGCAGTCCCATTGCAGCAAGATGGGCAGCACTGAATTTCTACAGCTTCTCATGGTGCTGTTACACACACAGATTCCAAAAATCCTTCCAAGTGGAGATCATGTGTCAGCCCTGATCCTCTAACAGTGGGAATAAAATACAAAGAAAAGCTAAATGGGATTCCCTGGCTGCAGACCTCAGCTTAATGTGGGTAAACCTCTGGCCAAACATGAACTTCCAGTTTTCAGAGTATATTTAATTGAGAACTATGGTTTATTTTGTTCCCTGAGCTAAACTGGCATCTGTACAAATAAAAAATGTGAAAAACCATAGCTACAGGCTTAGGAGAGTGACAGTAAGAAGGAAAGAGAGAAATTGTGTTTGTAAAACCACAGGGTTGAACTATTCTTCCTTTTTTGGATTATTCTCCTATTTCTCGGGATTTTTTGGCTGGAGAGCCAGGGCCAGTGATATTTCTGAGCCATCTGTATGGAGCCAGAAGGCCAGAAGCACACGGCTCTCCTGCCCTCCTTTCTTGGTATTGTTACGAACTCTAAATCAATGTAGGAAATTTATCCAGAGCCTAGAAAGGCAATTTGTCATCCTTTCTCCGTTGGTGACAGTTGTCAGCTCTTTCTTCCCTTCGTCCTCTTGTCAGAAACTGAGAGCTAAAAGTGTAATGCCATTTCAATCTATGACTCTGAAACTTGGACCAGGCCACACCGTTTAGGTGAAAGCCTTAAACACCTGAAAATAATCGCAGGCATTAAGTCAAAATAGCTCCCAGAATTTTGTGGCTCTGTATCCAAGGGTTATAGTCTTCTATATTTTCTAGCAAATAGAATTGCTGGGATGCTAGGATCTCTGAACTGGGAGTTATTTGGAGGTCATCTTGTCTGACTTTATAGAAGAAAATACTGCAAAAGTGTTTTTCCCTTTTGTAAAGTAGCATCATTCTCCCCAGCATTTATACTTGAAGAAACCAAATACAAAACGAGGAAATCTTACTGGTTTGCTCCCTTTCTTTGCTGGAAAACCTTAGCACCGTGATGGTTACAGGCAGTGAGGGAAGTCTGCTTCTATCTGAGATGCCTGAAATATCAGGATCCGTCATGGCCCCGTTGTGTTATATTTCCTTTTTGTGCTCATCAGTTTTTCTCCAGCCTTCTGCCTCAGGAGACCAAAGCTGAACCGGGACAGTCCACCTGCTCTTCGATATGCACGCGCTGTGGCCCTTAGTGTCCCCAGAGCCCACTGACAGCCGTCCCCAGCAGGGCTCAGGGATGCTTGGATGCTGGCACGTGTGTTCTGTAAACAGGGCAGAGGCACAAGCGAACTGCTTATCTGCCTCGGAATCAAGCCTCCTGCTCAGATCGCAGACCCTGCTCGGTCTGTGACCTAACTGCCCCGTCATTTCCCAGGAGCGTCGGTTTTGTCCTGGAGGAAGCCGAGCTGAGGTGTGCAGAGGACGCTGCCGGTCGGTCGTGGAGAGCTCATGCTCCCTCCTCTTGTCCCTTTCCCGTCCCCGCTCCCGTCTCCACCGGTGCATTTGAAAAAGTGCAGCGAGAAACCGCTGAGCCAGACGCCTTTAAAACATGCCCTGTGTAAATCATGGCCATCTGCAGTCACAGTGTGGGGAGGACATCAGACGGAAGTGGCCGCCTGTCCCCGGAGCCTTGTCCCAGGAGGCTGCAGGCAAAGGAGGAAAGAGGCTCTGGTGCGCCTTGGCAAGGGCAGACAAATGGCTGTTGAATTTATTGAAATGTGGGGCTGATCCCTGCAGCTGTTCAGGCCCTCGGAGGGCCACTCCGAATATGCTGGAAACTCCAGTCAAGCTTTCTCCTGCTACTGCTGCTGGTTTATTTATTTTTAAAATTTTTAAATTTAAAAAATGTATTTATTTTTTTGTTTTATCATTACACAATGTAGACATTTTTAATGTCCTTTTACCAATTTCTCCTTAAGCCACCCCCTCCCCTTCCCCCTTTCCCACCACTAAGGGTCTCAGGTCTGTTCTGTCCTTTTGAAAGTTCAAAGAATTATTGTGATTATTGTTTCTTTCCTTCTCTTTCTTTCTTTTTTCTTTCTTCTTTCTTTCTTTCTGTTTGCTGCTGGCTTTTTAAAAGCTGCCTGTCTGCTTGCCTTATATTTCTATGGCATTTTAACAATTATGAGGACCTTCCACACTCATTACTGCATTTCCTGGTGGCCTATGTGAGGTATGTACCACTGCTTTACAGGCAATAAATGAATGAATGAATGAATGAATGAATGAATAGAATAGAATAGGATCTCAGGAAGGATAAATGATATACCTAAAATCAAACTCAGTAAGTGGCAGAAAGCCCCTCTGTCCCATGATCTGGCCCCCCCTTCCTGTTGAAGGAAGCAGCTCGCTGTCCCCACACCTTTCTATAGCATAAAGAGTGGTTCTCAAACTTGAGTGCATGAGAATCACCTGTAATGCTTTTTAAAGCACAGATGGCCATTGGCCACACCTAGACTTTCTGAGGTCTTGGGTGGGCCTGAGAATTTTCGTTTCTAACAAATTACCTCGATGCTGATGCTGGTCCAGCAACCACACTTTCAGAACCACAGATATCTAGAAAATCACCTTTCTGTAGTATAAAACCATTGTTAGGTGATTTTTGGAAAACTTACTTCCATGTATGTAAAGCAGTTTAATTCAATGTAAGTCAGGCAAAGGCATGAGATATTTTTAAGTCAGAAAAAGCCTATGGAGCTTCCATTGCTCAAAGCATCCTCCTCTCTGGACTCTGTGCCTGGTATTTCCTCTCAGGCAGGGTAACTTCCAGCAGGCATCTTTTCCTCCAGCAAGCCATCCAATTCTCATAGTTCAGGTTTCCCCAGAGGCAGACTCTCAGATAAAGATTCTAGTGCAATAGTTTATTTGGGAAGTTCTGAAGATATTGATAGGACATATATCTTTTCACCTCTGGAGCAAAGCCTGTTTCACTACGTATTAGCATATGTGCATGAATTAATTTGTGAGGATGTTTGTGAATAAACCTATACAGGCATACATGCACACACATATATTTTATGTTATTCTTTTAGTCTCTGTAAATAGTGGGAAAACCTACATGTTATTTATTTGGCAGCTTAGGAAAGGAAAGGAACACATCCCAAACCCAACCAGCAAAAAAATATATAGTGTACTTCCTGAGTGCGAGGGTGTGGACTGCCAGAGGATTGCAGTTTGGGGAGGTGAAGCAGTAGGACATGTGGAATGTATTTATGGGGAACAGAAAGGATGCGTGGTCTAGGAAAAATATCGAGGACAAAAAATGAATAACTCCCCTCCAACCTCCCCCATCCTTCTGACTAGAAAAGGAGTACTTTGGCTTGGGGAAGAGAAAGAGAGGAAATGATAACACTAATATATGTGGACCCTAGAGAGAGGACACCAGGGCCCTTGAAGGTCACCCTGCTGGAGAGAGTAAGGCTTGAGTAAGGGGATGATAGATAAATATACGTGTAATGTATATTATAGATAAATATATGATTAATGACATTTCCACTTTTTAAAACATGATTTTGCCAAATACAGTTTTGCCAATTTCAGTATTTTCCAGGACCTGTGCCCAGTGAGAAATTACTAGGGATTTATTTCATGTGTAGATCCATTCCCCTCTTTCTAACAATTTTGTGCATTATTAAGGCCAAGATCAACTCCATCTTTTCAAAAACTTAACTCTTTGTTTCTCTTCAAAACGTATAAATCTTTCGCCTTTTACAAAAACTTAGCTGGCAGGCCCAGCCATGCTATTTTTTCTTTTCCCCATGCTTGTTTGGAAAAATGATCAGTTCTGCATATTTTAACATTTTCGATCATGCATTACGTACCCTTGTTTGTCTGAGTTACTCAAGTCTTCCTGGGTTGATGGCAACTCTGTGGAGGTTTCATCAAGTCAGTGTTCTAGAAAGGTTGGGACCAGTCAAGGTTCTAGTTTTTTTGTTCTTGAAGTTTTCCAAATGCTTTCTAGGCTGCGCTAAGTGCTATGCAGATGTTGTTGTAACCCTGTGCAGTAGATGCTATTGCCACTGACATTTCTTAGATGAACACACAGACTGAGTCAATAACCCACTGAAGAGGGTCATCAGAGCTGGGGCAGAGAAAGAAGAAAAAGACATGTGTGTGGCTGTAATTCGAACAAGAAATTTGCCTGGTCTCGTTTGGCTGAACTTTTTTTTTTTTTTTTTGAATAAATAAGAATTGGAAGTTAACATCAAAACCTCAGTGTAGGTTGTTTATCCTTTCTTCAATATGGGTTATTCTGAAGTTAATGGTCTGGTAACTATTTGATAGTTGGAGCCTGTCATTGTCAATGAATCATTTTGTACAAGGCCTCAGCAGGCGGTGTTGTAACAGCTAATTCACAGATTGAAATGTCATTATGTGGTCTCCGCAGCTATGCCCCGTTGCTCTCGCAGTGGATTTTTCCACGTCCCCTCAGGAGTGTGGGAAAGCATTCTTTTGTAGAGAATGCTTTTAGTGGCCTATATTGCTGTCTGTATAGGCAAACCTTACTCACACAGGCCATCCTCTGGCAGATCTCTGTGATGCTGTGTTTGAACTGCCTTCTGTTCTCGATTGGGGAACTACCCTAGGGTTACGGGTGTGGCCACTAACATGACATCCAGCACTGGACAGATGAGATCGAGAGCAGTTTATTCATCCCACATGCTCACAGCCTGGGGAAGGAAGACACTGTGCTGTACTCGGGACTGGAATGCACAGCCAGGGGCTGTGGGTGGCAGGCTTTGCAGTATAAGAGAATAGGGTCTCTGTGGAAAGTGTCTGTGGCTCCTGTGGGAGGATGTGGTTGATTGGTTTGAAAAATTTAATGAGCTGGCAGGGAACTGAGACCCCGTACTCCGGGATAAGGAGGAACTGCACCTGGTTCACTTGGTGAGGAAGGTTATTTTGCTGGGGGTCCTTATCTGTGGAGTAGAGGGAGAGAACTTGTGGTTAGGCCATTCTCGACCCTCCCAGTTTTATCAGGTATCAAGGTAGCACTTAACATCGAACCTTACTGTTAGGCCTTAAACCGCACATGGTGGGATGGGCCACTCACGAAAGTTCTTGCTTTATCAGACTATCTTTAATTGTCACGTCAAAAATGTGGTCTCTGACTCTTCAAGGCCGGCTCTCCAGAATCTGGATATTCTTCAGCCAAGAACACAGAAGGCTGGCTCTGCAGATTCTTGCCTGAGACTGACTTTAGAATAGTTTTTCAGTTCCTTTCAAACTGAAAGCAGAGATTACCAGCACTTGGGAGGGGAAACTGAGGGATGTGCTCTCTTCAGCCCTCAAACCTCCCCAGCATTCATGTCGCATTTCTTAACCTGGACCACGAGGGGTGCCAGACCTGCTTTGATCAGGTTGCCCGACATAGTTAGGATTCTTTCAGTTCCATCAGAGGGAAACAACAAGGTCTTTTTTAAGTATGAAAGGGGGAATTTGTGAAAAGCATATAGATTTGTCTCAGAAAGCCCAGGAGAGAGAGGAAGCTGACCCTCAGGAGAGAGAGAATGAATGGGAACCAGAAACTGGATGCCCACAGGCTTTCCAGACCTCACCAACCCTCCTTTTCCATCAAGGCCACCTCGTTTCTCTTTCTTGGTTGAGAGACCTTATCTGCCTCCAGGCCACATGGTAGAAACCATGGTCAGCCCATAGCATGGCCCTGGAAGTTTTACGTCCTCTTTTCAATAGATTGGGTCAGACTGAATTCTCTTAGTTTCAAACTGAACTTTCCTGGAGAGGGATGTCTAAATTCCTTTATCTTGAGTCACTCATGGACCAACAATATAGAACCACGTGTATTAGTCAGGGTTCTCCAGAGAAACGGAATACATGGATGTGATTATGGAGGCTGAGAAGTCCTACGATCTACTGCTTGCAAGCTGGAGACTGAGGACAGTTGCCATGTAGCTTTAGTCTGGTCTGAAGGCTTAAGAACCAGGAGCACTAAGGACATGAAGTACAGTCCAAGGGCAGGAGAAGACCCATGTTCCTGCTCAAGCAGTCAGGCAGAGAGAGAGAGAGAGAGAGAGAATTTTGTTTTCCTTCCACCTATTTGTTCTATTCAAGTCTCCAATTAATTGGGTAAGCCTCGCCCACACTAGGCAGAACCATCTGCTTCACTCAGCCTACCAATTCAAATGCTAATCTCTTCCAGAAACACTCTCACAGGCACACTCAAAAGTAATGTTTAAATAACGTCTGGGCATCCCATGACACAGTCAAGTTGACACACAACATTAACCATCACACGAGGACTCTGAATCAACTTAAAGCCAGGATCCTTGGCTGTATCCATGTGTATTGGGTAGGTGGTAAGGAGCGGTTTTATAGAAAGGGCTGGGTTGACAACTCCACTATACCGCTCTTGTTTCTATAGGATCTTTTTTACAGAATAAAGCTTTATTGTCATGGTGCCATGGTCTGCCATTGCATGGCTCTTATTTATGGTGGTAAAATTTCTATGGAGGATATTATTCATTATATTTTTCCACAAGCTGCATGGAGCAAGATACGTGTGGGTCTGAATTTTGTCTTGCAACTAGTTTGAATTAGACAAGTTACTTAACCTCTGTCAACTTCTGATTCTCATTAATGAAATGAGGACAATATGCAGGATTGCTGTAAGAATTAAATAACATACTGTTTTCAAAGGGCTTGCACGTAGAACAGAGAGCACTCAAGGAACAGCAACTATTATTATGATCGCTCATTTAGTACTGATCATTATTATTTCATACAGCCTATGCTCAGACCAGCACTGACAGAGGCCATTCAAATAAATTGATGCTTTCCTTTTTACTGATGATGACAACAAGATTGTAAGCCAATAGGTGTTCTGACAGGTGTGACCCTTGCCTCTGAAAAACATAAAATGCATAATTATGTTTTCATGCTAACGAGGATCGAGAAGTCGCAGTCTTTTATTTTTTCATTTTTTTGTGGTGACATCTACTAACCCCCACCTAGCGTTCTGTGATGCGGAGACCACATAATGACATTTCAATCTGTGAATTAGCTGTGAGCCTGTGGGAAAACTGAAGCCTGTCACTTCTATCAAATACAACTGGGAGGAAGTGCCAATTTGAGTTGATGGGTGCTTTTGGTCTTTCAAATGCAAAATATTCTTTAAGAAAGATGTAGGGCTTTGGGATTCAATACAGTCTTGAAAGAGTATTACTAAGACATAGGTCTCAGCTCCCTGTTTTTCTTTAACCATAAAAACAGTTCTCCCTCAAGGAGCATACTCATGCAATATTCTTTTCTTATTTCAGGAATGAGAGAAAGTTTGCTTCTCGTAAACCCATCACATGCCTGTTTTTAACCAGCCAGCTGGGAAGTTATTCATTTTTATTTTGTGGCAGTTTTCCTTAACCAGAAATGTTTTGTCTTGTATCTTGAGTAAAGGTCTTACTATATTTCTTTTAAGGTAAGTTCTTTCTAATTCATTCTCTCTCTCTCCCTCTCTCTTTTGGAAATAAGAAAATAAATATAATAATGGAATCAAAAGTTAAAAGCAAAATAAGGCAGAGGTAACAGAAGAATCAACTCTCTCTCACATATTCTCTCACTATACGTTTAACACATATTATGTATGTATTATAGCATAATATCTATCCGTGTTTTCACAAATGACAGGATTTCCTACTTTTTTAAAGGGCTGAATAGCATTCCATTGGGGCTATCTACCACATATATATCATATTTCCTTTATTCATTCATCTGTTAATGGGCACTTATGCTAATTTCATATCTTGGCTATATGAATAATGCTGCAGTAAACATGGGAATGCAGATATCTCTTCAAGACCCTGATTTCACTTCCTTTGAATATATACCCAGAAGTGAAATTGCTGGATCATATGATAGTTCTATTTTTAATTTTCTGAGGAGCCTCCATACTGTTTTCCATGAGGGCTGTCCTAATTTATATTCCCACCAACAGTGTACAAGAGTTCCCTTTCCCCCCACATCTTCACCAACATTTGCTCTCTTTTATCTTTTTGATAATAGCCGTCCTAACAGGTGTGAGGTGATATCTCTTTAAGGTTTTAATTTGCATTTCTCTGATGATTAGTGATTTGAGCATTTTTTTTTCATATACCTGTTGGCCATTTGTGTGTCTTTTTTGAGAAATGTCTATTCAGGTCCTTTGCCCATTTTTTTAAAATCAGGTTATTTCTGTTTTTATATTTTGCTATTGAGTTGCTTGTGTTCCTTTTATATTTTGGATATTAACCCCTTTTCAGATATACGGTTTGCAAATATTTTCTCCCATTCCATAGATTGTCACTTTACTCTGTTGATTGTTTCCTTCACTGCACAGAAGCTTTTTAGTTCGATGTGATCCCGTTTGACTATTTTTGCTTTTTTTTGCCTGTGCTTTTCGTGTATTATCCGAAAAATATTTCCCAGACCAATGTCATGGCTCCAGTATTTTCTTCTAGCAGTTTTATAGTTTCAGGTCTTATGTTTATGTCTTTAATTCATTTAACTCATTTTGAGTTGGTTTTTGTATATGGGTGAAGTAAGGGTCCAATTTAATTCTTCTGCATCTGGATATCCAGTTTTCCCAAAAGCATTTATTGAAAAAACTGTCTTTCTCTATTGCATGTTTTTGGCACTTTTGTCGAAAATCAATTGACCATAAAAGCATTGATTTCTTTCTGGGCTCTCTAGTCTGTTCCATTGGTCTATATGTCTGTTTTGTGCCAGTACCATGGTGTTTATATTATTATAGCTTTGAAGTAGATTTGGAGTAAGGTAATGTGATGCCTCCAGCTTTATTCTTTCCATTCACCTTTGCTTTGGCTTTTTTTTTTTTTTTTTTTGTGGTTTTATATGAACTTTACAAATTTGTTTTCTGCTTTTCTATGTCATTGAAATTTTCATAGGGGTTCCTTTGGGTGATATGGGCATTTAACAATATTCCAATCCATGAACATGAGACATCTTTCCATTTATTTGTGTCCTCTTCAACTTCTTTCATCAATGTTTTATAGTTTTCAGTGTACAGATCTTTCACCATTTTGATTAAGTTTATTTCCAGCTATTTTATTTTTTTGATGTTATTGTAAGTGGAATTGTTTCTTGATTTTTTTTGGGGGGGGTAGTTTGTTATTAGCATATAGAAATGCTACTGATTTTTGTGTGTTGATATTTTATCCTGCAACTTTATTGAATTTTTTTTTTTTTTAGTTTTAATTGTTTTTGATAGCATCTTTAGGGTTTTGCATATGTAAAATCATGTCATTTGTAAACAGAGACAGTTTAACTTCTTCCTTTCTGATGTGTATGTCTTTTACTTATTTTTTTCCTGCTTAATTGACCTGGCTAGGACTTCCAGTACTATTCCACTTGAATAGAAGTGGCAAGAGTGAGCATCTTTATCTCATACCAAATCTTAGAAAAAAATTTTCAATTTTTTTTATCATGTGTGTTAGCTTGGGCTTGTCGTATATGGCCTTTTTTATGTTAAAATACATTTCTTCTGTACTTCTATACTTCATTTGTTGAGAGTTTTTTTTTAATCATTAAAAGATGTTGATTTTGAATTTTGTCATCAGTTCTATATCATCTGAGATGATCATATGATTTATGTTCTTATTCTCTTAATTGCTATATCACATTTATTGAGTTGTGCATGTTGAACCATCTTTACATCCTAGAGACAAATCTCACTTGGTCCTGGTGTATGATCCTTTCATGTGCTGTTGAATTCGGTTTGCTAGTATTTCGTTGAGGATTTTTGCATCTGTGTTTATCAGGAATATTAACCCCTAAGTTTCTTTTCTTGCAGTGTCTGCTGGCTCTGGTGTCAGATATTGCTGGCATCATAGAATGAATTTGGAAATATTCCCTCCTCTTCAATTTTTTTTTTGGAAGAGTTTGAGCTGAGTTAATTATTTTTTAAATGTTTGGTAGAATTCATCAGTGAAGCCCTCAGGTCATGGGCTTTTCTTTGTTGGGGGATTTTTGATTACGAATGCAATCTCCCTACCTATTATTGGTCTGTTCAGATTTTATATTTCTTCATCTTTCAGTCTTGATAGGTTGCATATTTCTAGATATTTATCTATTTCTTCTAGGCTATCCAATTTGTTGGAATGCAATTTTTCAAGTAATTTTTTATGATCCTTTGTATTTCTGTGGTACCAGTTATAATATTTACTCTTTCATTTACACTTTTATTTATTTGAGTCTTCTCTCTCTTTTTCTTCTTTGTCTAGCTGAAGTTTGTCAATTTTGTTTATCGGTTTAGAAAAATCATCTCTTAGTTTTGTTGATTTTTACTATAGTTTTTCTAGTCTCTAGTTTACTTATTTCTGCTCTAATATTTGTTATTTCCTTTCTTCTACAAACTTTGGGCTCAGTTTTTTATTTTTTAAAGTTTTTAATGTTTTTACTTCTTTGAGTTGTAAAGTTAGTTTATTTTAGATTTTTCTTTTTTCTTTTTTTTCTTTTTCCTTTTTTTCTTAGCATTTTCATTATTATAAATCATACTTATTCTTCATGCCCATTATCCAGTCTCTCCCCTTCTTCCACCTCTCCCCCCTCTAATAACCACAGATTTGTTCTCTCCATTTGATAGATTAACTGTTCCTCTGTTGATTCGTTGCCTAGACGATCCATCCACTACTGAGATAAGTATGGTCAAGTCCTCCCTATTATTGTAAAGAAGCCGATGCTTCTTCTATTACCCTGGAATGTGCTTGTGGAGAGAGAGGACCTCTTCTTTTTTTTGGCGGGGGGGTTCCCCTGGTGGCTCTGTTTGTGTCAATGCAGTTGACTGTCTGGCATGCCATCTGTACTAGTGGCTATGACTGCTGCTATAGAGGCTAGCCACTATTGCGGCAGCCGTGGCTATGGTGGGCCACCTGCATGGAAATGGTGTTTTGGTGGTTGTGGCTGGGTTTGGCTTCCCCTGGCTCCATGCCTCAGGGTCCCGGTGGTGCCCCAGGGTGGTGGTGGCAGTGTGACTGTTGCAGCTGGGTTCAGCTTCCCTGGATCCATCTCTTTTTTCTTAATGTAGGCATTTACTACTATAAACTTGCTTCTTATAACTGCTTGTGCTACATTCATGTTTTGATAGGTTGTATTTCTATTTTTATTTGTCTCAAGATCTGTTTTGATTGCTCTTTTGATTTCTTCTTTCACTCATTGGCTTTTCAGGAGGGTGTGGCTTAATTTCCACAAATTCGTGAATTTTCTAATTTTCTTTCTGTATTGGTTTCTATTGACACCATTTTGGTTGGAAAAGATTCTTGATATGATTTTAATCTTCTTAAATTTGTTAAGACTTTATTTGTGGCCTAACATCTGATCTATTCTGGAGACTGTTCTTTGTGTGCTTGAAAAGAATGTGCATTCTACTGCGGTTGGGTTAAATGTTTTGTACATTTCTGTTAGGTCTATTTAGTCTACAGTGTTCAAGTGGCTGTTTCTCTATCATTTCTGTCTGGATGATCTGTCCATTGTCCAAAGTGGGGTATGAAGTCCCCTGCTATTATTTTATTGCCATTCATTTCTCCTTTCAGTTCTGTTAATATTTGCTTTATATGTTTAGGTGTACTAATGTTGGGTGCATATTAACATTTGTTATATCCTCTTGATGAATTGACTCCTTTATAATTATATAATGACCTTCTTTGTCTCTTGTAACAGTTTTTGACTTTATTTCAGTCTATTTTGTCTGAAATAAGTATAACCACTCCTGCTCTCATTTGGTTACCATTTGCATAGAATATATTTTTCTTTTTCTTTTCTTTTCTTTCTTTCTTTTTTTTTTTTTTGTGGCTGGCAAGTTTTGGGATCCGAACCCTTGACCTTGGTGTTACAGCATTGCACTCTAACCCACTGAGCTAACTGGCCAGCCCTGAAAATACATTTTGACCCCTTCACTTTTAGCCTATGCGTGTCCTTAAAGCTAAAGTGAGTCTCTTGTAGCATATATTGGATCTTCTGTTTTTTAAAAAATCACTATGTGTCTTTTAACTGGATAATATAATCAATTTATATTTAAAGTAATTATTGATAAGCAAAAACTTACTTTTGCCATTGTGTTAATTTTTCTCTTAGTGTCATCTAGTTCCTGATGTCATCCAGAGGTAGTGAACCTCCCTTAGAGAACCCTGGCTCTCACTCTTGAGGCTATATTAAGGACCTTGTCCCAGCCCCAGAAGCAGATCTACCTCTACGTGCATTAGTAATTAGTGTTGACTTTTACTGAATATTTTTTTGAAAACTGAGAAAATGTTAAATCACACACTAAAGAGAAAACACAATTTTTTGAGTCTTTATGCAGTATTTCTTTTTCTTGCTTAACTTTTTCCCCAGTTCCCAGCTACCTCTCTTCTCTCCTTTTACCCCCCATGCCAATCTTATCAACATCTCAAGGTATCAGTTCCCCCAACATCCTGAATGTCCAACTAAGCAACAATGAAAGTCCAACAAGATAGTGGAATTGGAGGTTCCAGCTTTCATCCTCCCACAGAAACCATCAACTTTGGCAACCATCTGCAGATTAGAATACTTTTATGGGAGCCCTAGCATCCAGCTGAGTGCTTCCAGCACCCTGGTGGAACCAAAACATCCTAGAGTGGCCCCCTCAGCCCGTGATTTCTTCTGTGAGGGAAAGTGAAGGTGAAGGGAGTGCCTGGACTCCCCAGTCTTGCAGGACACTGCACAGGAAGCCTACTTCTGTTTGGCTCCACCCAGAATAATAAGGGGATTGGTGCAGATGAATCATCAGGGGACTGAGGGAAAAAGGGTGGGGGTGCTCAGCAACTGGCAGCAGTTCTCAGTAGCTGACCATGGATGCTGCTACCAGCTCACTGACTCCACCAACAGTCCTGCCCACAAACCCTGCAGGACAAATTACTTGCAGGTGGCCCCATACAGGCAATGCATACCCACCAGAAACCAATATGATAATGGCACCCTGCACATTTCCGTGCATATAGTGCACAAACTCTCACAGAAAGCACATGGATCTCAACAGTGGGTGGGTATTGTGGAATCCAGCTTGACTCTGCTGTTTAGTGTGATGGTTCACAGCACTGAGCAGTTCAGGGCACTGCCCTAGGGAAAATAATCAGGAGGCTCTCAGCACCTGGCCTGGCTTTACAGGATCAAAACAAATTCTAAGAGTGAGAACTGAGGTTCTCCAAGGGAGGCTCACTACCTCTGCATGACATCAGGAGTCAAGGCTCATCTTCTAGTGCTTTCTCCTCCAGGAAGTCCCCTCTTACAGCCCTAGAGAGAGCAGATGAACCTCTTCTGAGTTTTGAAAGCACTCAACTCATGAGAAGGCAGTGCTCTAAGTCCGTGGTTTGGAATTGCTAGCTCATATATCTGGTTCACCCACTAGACTATAAGTTACTTAAGGACAGGGTCCTGGGCTTTCTTGCTCCTATGTCCTCCCTATTGACTGGTGCTAGGCCTTGAAAAGGTGCCCAGTAAATGGCAGAAATGATTTTCCAGGTCCGATTCTATATATGGTCTTTTCAGGTATGTTTGCTGTTGTTACTGACATGATGTATTAACATAATCCTAATGTAGAACATTTAAGGGAACCATACTAGGCAGGTTTCAGGTCTTCCAGGCTGAGCCATTTAATGCCAGAATGCTACTGGCTAAGGCTTTCCACGGTTTGACATTTTTCTTATAAGTCTAATAAGAATGTTCACTGTTCTCTGTAAGAACTGGGAAGCTATATTTTTCTTGGCCGCTGCCCTTCTTACCCCTTTTGGGAACTCGGCATCTAATTAGGCCTGAGGATGTATAGACCAAGGAGTGAGATTTATAACCAGGTCAGCCTCTCTCTTAAAATAGTCATGAAAAATAAATCCTAAGAAAAATAACTATGAAGGAGATTTTAGGACACAGTAGGAATAAACTAAGGAGAGAAATGAATTTTTAGCTCTAAGTAGAGGAAAAGGAAGAAGGGAAAATCTGTTTCTTTGTTCAGGGGAATGATTCTTACTCAACTGAGAGAGGGAGGATTAGGGGTGTGTGTGTGTGTGTGTGTGTGTGTGTGTTTGTACATGTATGTTTGTGTGTGGGATCACTGACAGCCTTTCTGGTATCCTCCTCAGTAAAATGGGGATAATCTCACCCTTCTAAGGTGAGATTTCTGAGGGTACTATAGTTGGTTCTTACTCAAGCATGTCAGGTAGCTTCTTTTTTGGCTTATTTGAGGATTCTTTGATTCTGCAAATTTCTCTACCATTGTTTGGTGCATGGGAGGGTAAAAGTGTAGTGCAGTAGTTAGAATTCTGGGCTTTGGATCCAGATAGATTAGTGACATGATATCTGGGTAAACATTAGCCTCTGAATTAAAAAACAAGATTTTACTTGATTAACTTAAATCACATTAGATGTTCATGTCAAGTGGGTACGTCATGGAGTTTGACTTTGGGACAAATATTATTAACAATAAATCTATCTTCCAGGTTCACATCTCAATTCTGTGACCTTGTGTAAGTTACGTAGCCTCCCTGAGCCCCTGTTTCTGGACCTGTAGAATGGGGGAAATGGTACCCTTTGTAGGGTTATTATTGTGGAATGAACTGAGCAAAGGTGTGTGTATTAGTCTTTAGTAAAGAATGATAATGGTGGTGGTGGTGATTATATCAGAGACAGCTGTTTGCTACCCATTATCTTTATTTTGTCTTTTTTTCCATAGGAAAAGAATCCTGGTGTAAGTCAGGGTGACAATGTGCCCAATGTAGACAACATTTTCCAGGCTCCCTTGCAGCTAGGTATGAGCATGTGAGCGTTTCTTGCCACAATGTGAGCTGAAGTTGTTGGGTAGAAAATTTAGAAAGGCTCCTTAAAGGAGGTGTAGCTCATTTGTTCTTTCTTGTTTTGTCCTTCCAGTTGCCTGGCACTCAGAGGTGATGGTAAGTGCTCCAGCAGCCATTTGGACCATGAGGGAACTTTAGAAATGGAAGCCACACTCTGAAGATGACAAACAGAAAGATAGAGAAAGGCTGGGTTCCTCAACCATGTTGGAGTGCTTTACCAGAACTTCTTTTAGGTGAGAAAATTGTCTAAGTCATAATATTTTTTTTTCATTTTTTTCTGCAGTAAAACTTAATTCTAATTGACAGTGATGGTGAGGATAATTTCTTCTTGGTTTTCAAGGGAACTATATTAATTTGGGGGCATTTTCCAAGGACTGCCTCTTGGTTGGTTGGTTTCGAACTGGCCAGAGGTTGAAGCCAGGTTCTGAGGGAATAGATGAGGTGAATGAATGCCTGGGTGTGCGCTGGGGGAGGCGTGGGGAGGGAGAATTGCCGGGATAAAGAATGTGGCTCAGAAAGGTAAGTACAAGGGAAAAAATCTGCCAGCTCTGTGCTTATCCATTGTGTCACCTTGGGCAAGTCAAATAGCGGTCCTGACTTTAGGTTTTTACCTACCCCAAGGGCTGCAGCAAGGATTGATGGGATTATTATTACATGATCTGGCTCATAGTAATTACTTAAAAAAAAGGTTTGTTTCTTTCCACTGATTTACTATGATAGGCCCGGAAAGAACCTGTACTTTGGGCTCCAAAAAGTAAGTGGAAATACTTTTCTTGCCTAGGTTTGCATGGTTTGACAAGCAACGGGCTCACTGTTTCTTCCTTTGAATTGCTCACCCTCTTTGAACTGATTTCTGTTTCTGTTTGTGGCTCCTGACGAGCCTGGGCCCTGCCTCAGCTTGCCAGGCTCTGGGGGTGGGAGGAAGAGAGAGGGTGGACACCAGGCTTCGACCTTCCTTCTAAGTGTATCCAGGCATGTTTTGGCCGGTTGCAAAGCGATGGCTTTTCTTTTCCCCCGGGATGTTATGCTAAACACAATTACATGCAGCATTTGACAACAGAGCTGGTAATTTATGTGCCACTGGAATGGAAAAGGAGGAGGGTAATCGGGGTGCATATCAATGTGCTCTGAAAAGACTGCATTTTCTCATCTGTTTCAGGAATCAGGGTCTGGGCATGGAAGGGAGGATGCTACTTGGTCATTCGGGAGATTGATTTTAAACTCATCTGCTTTTCGGATGGTGTGTAGGGGAGATGCATCATCCCACCCAGGACAGTTGGGTGTTGGGGTGCGTGAGGGTTTGGTGGGAGAAATGGGCAGAAGCCAGTATCAGATTGTCAATTGCAAATGTTTCATGAAATTGCAGTCTTGCTACTTGTGAGATCTTGAGAACATTGTTACACCTGTCTGAATCTCTATTTTGTTATCAGTAAGTGAGATAATAGCGTTCTCTCGCTGGGCCCTTCCGAGGGTCAGATGAGATAAATTATATACAGCATTTGGTCAAAAGGTGCTCCCAGGGATATGGTGGTCAAAAATCCATTGCCTTCCTACCTTATAATTGAAGGACCACACTTTATTCTTACCAGACTTTGTGAAAATTTCTCTTTTTAAAGTATTAACAGTGACAGAAGGGGATCCTTCTATTGCATTATTAGAGAAGGGCTGCTGAACTGTTTAGCTTCACCATAAGCAAACTTTATTTTGGGGAGAAGGTGTGAGTGTGTATGGATATGTAAATCTAAAAATCTTACAGTTTCTGTTTTTCATCACCAGTAATTACAAAATAGCATTACCATGCTATCATTCCTTTAAATGCACTCTTTTCCTTCCGGAGTGTGATACTCCTATATCCAGGTCATTTCCCCATCGTACTGGAACAGGGTCTCTCCCTTCCTGTGTTACTTTCAAGGCAATCTGCAAAAAATTCCAGACTGATCCAAATCTTAGCTCTTAGACGTGTGAGAAATAGTGATCTCAGACTTCTTGTCATTCCCCCGAAGAAAGAAATGGCATCTCCAGGCTAACCTAGAGGCAGATCTTGGCTGTTTTCTCTCTTTGGGCCCCATGAATAGCCTTTTCCTATGGGTGGCACATGAACAGCAGCCCAGAAAAAAAAAACATTCTCGCTTTGGAGAATGTCTCCCTAATAGGCCCTTCTCTTACTCTCAGCACTTGTTTCTTCCTCATGTCATAAGTCCTAGAGTCCTTCACTGCTTTGTGGTCTTGGGTTTGGGCTTTTCCTTTGCTCTTGTTTCTCTCCTTAGGGTCCTATGGCTCCTCATTTGGCTGTCTGGCTGGTCTCTCCCCGTAGCTTAAGATCTAGTGATTTTCAGCTCTGGCCTGGTGAATGCACAGCTGTCCGCCATTTCCCAAGGAAAGTGAGGAGTTTGGGCAAATCCAACCCCAATGAAGGCCTAGAAGACCCTTATTTCAGGGAATGATTGAAGATCTCTCCTGTAGACCTCTGGGCCCAGTCTGAAGGAGGCAGGAGTGGTGGCAGTACTGGTCTGGCTTGCTTTCTCTTACAACAACTTGGCCACATAGGATACCTTTCTTTAACCTGGGCAAAGTCAATGCTCACTTATGTCTCTTTCATGGTGGCTTTGCCACAGTTGGCACATAGCAGGTTCTTAGTCTGTGTCAGAAAGTAGAATTGAAAATCTCTGTGCTCAAGTCCGGTGGCTCCAATCTGTGCTTTATGGTTGGAACTGGAGCCCCCCCACACTCCTGCTCCATGGTTCCTGGGTTAAAGCCGAGTCACTCGGAGCCAGGAGCATTGCTGCCTGGATAGAATAGCTGAAACTGTTCTGGCTCATCTGGTGTGGCCTTCATGCACCTGTAGGTGTTGATGATGTTCTATACAGCCCCTGAAGCCAGGTGTTTGCCTGTCCCACCTGTCCGAATGGGCAGTCATTCCTGTTGCAAACCCACTAGGGAAACTTTTCATTGCTCTACCTTGTGGGCTGTTCTCTGTGCTCCATTCAGCTCCCATTCCTCCTGGCTGCTCCTTTTCTCACTTCTCCATGCTCAGACGAATTGTTGTTCCAAAGTGCCCTGTTGGGCTTCTTCCGCATAGCAAAAGACCAAGAAGCCTTATGGGGATGGGACTTTATTGCGTCCCCTTCCCCTCCTCACCATTTTCATTTTGTAGAGTGTCTGATTTATTTTCTGGGAGTTCTTAGTGAGGGCTGGGTGAGTAGGTCTATCCTGAATGTAATAAAATCCTTAGGAAGTTACAGGAGTTTTCTGAAGACAGAGTTGGAAGTTATGTCATTGCATTGTGGAATTCTTATCCTTATGCTGATTTACTCCAGTCAACCACGGCTTAATCAATCAACTGTCTCACCAATCAGTCAATCGAATAACAGAGATTTATTGAGCTCCGGCTGTGTGCTCAGCAGTGTATTAAGGGCCCCGAGAAAAAAGCACAGCCCCTGCTGAGAGGCATTTACAGACCAGTTGAGGAGAAAAGACGAACACTTGTGCCCCTCCAGAAAACACCACCAGGCATTTGTTAATTGACTGCTGCATTCTGTGTGTGGGTGGCAGGGGGTCTAGCGGGCAGGAACACCTGCCATGGAGAAGTGTGGTGGTGACATTAAGCCAGAGTGGGTTTTGAGACTGGGGGATCCAGGTTTGAGTACCAGGTCCCCCTTACTAGTTTTGGGGCCTTGAATCCTGAATCACTAGTGGAAAACATTTGTGGAGGACTTTTTGTGCACATCACCCAACTGCAAATGGGATTGCGGTGGTATTGCAGGGGAAGGCGAGCGTGACGCCCACCCTTGAGTTGCAGTCTCAACAGAGGCGACGAGACAAAACAGCAGATGACAAGATCCTCCTTATGTGCTTGCCCTGGAATGGATGAAGGGGAATCTATGACTGTGAACATATGCCCCACCAGATTGATCCAGGGAAGGGATTTTTGAGGCTTTGGTGTGCAATTTGCCTTAAAGATTATCCCATTTATAGAGCTCTTGTGGTATTTCAGGAAGCAAGCACATGACCGCATGTAAGCTCCTACTTCCGGATAGCTTTAAAAAATCCATCATCTGGATAATCTTCTCCATGATCAGGTGTGATTATGCATTTTTTTTAATAGACAAGGATATTAAGGTTCAAAGAAGGAAAACAAATTGCTCAAGGTAAAAAATCTAATAAGTCAGTGAAGCTCAAATTCCAACTCACACTGCTGATGCCATCTCTAATTTTGCATAGTTTATCTCCTCTTTACGTTATTTCTCCATCTGCAGATTAGGCAAGTGAGACACAGCTAGGTTAAGTTATTTAAAATAATCCTATACAGGGCTAGCATGCAAACCTGATCTGTCTGATTCCGAAACCTGAGCAGTTCCTGTACACAAGCTTGAGGAGTTATGGGAGAATTTTGGATGTGAAAGAAATGGTTACTCTGTATGAAAAGCCCAGCATACCAGTGTAAACTGAAGAGACCACCCACTACATAAAACAGCCATAAGAAAATCCACACTAGTGCTTCTAAAATGCAATGTGCATACAAATCACCAGGGTATCTTGTAAAAATGTAGAGTTTGATCCAGTAGGTCTGGGGCAGAGCCTGAGATGCTGCTGGCCCGTGAACCACTTTGAGTAGCAAGGGTCTAATTCAGGTGTCTCAGTTTGGACACTGTTGACATTTTGGGCCAGATGGTTCTTTGTTGTGGGGCTGCTTAGCAGCATCCCTGGTCTCTTCTCACTGGATGTCAGTAGCACTGTCCCTCAGTTGTGACAAACAAAAATATCTCCTGACATTACTGTATGTCCCCTGGAGGACAAAATCTTCCCCATGGAAGAATCATAAGTCTAAGCTGTGGTTTCCAAACTTGTCTGCACATTGGAATCACCTTAGGAGCTTCCGAGCTCCTGGTGCCTGTGTCCCACCTGGCACATTGTGTTTTACTTGACCTGGAATGTGGCTGGGGCTTTGGAATATTTAAAAGCTTCCCTTGGGGATTCTAATGTGCAGACAAGCTTGGCAGCCCCTGGTCTAAACTCAAACGCTGGACCATCGGCTTCTTCTCTCCTTTAGCTTTCAGGAAGCTGCCAAGCCTAATACTCAGAGCTGCTCATTGCTGACTAGATACCTGGTCCTGGGAAAGGAGGGGAGGTTTTCAGCCTTCACTCATCACACATAGCGGCCAGTAGTAAGGAAGAGCAGGAAGAAATTATGCAGGGCTGGGATATATTTAGCCCCCATCCATCATGCTGTCTGGGGCTGCTTTGCATATAGGAACATGACTTATTTTAATCTGCAAGAATCCCATTTTGAGCTGGTGATCTCCCACAGGTGATGTAAAGGCCTCTCTAGTGTTTTGACTCCCTTCCTGCTTCTCCCAAACCTTTGATAGAATCATCCTTTATTTCCCTCACACATAGAGGCCAAGGTAACAGTCTAACGCTTGTCTGAAGTTTGACTGAGCAGCTGCTCAGAGGTAGAGAATCTTTGCTGGGTAGGATCTCACCCAGTGGACCCTGCAAAGAACATCTATTTTTTGTTTTTATCTCAGTTGAGCATGTGTGTTTGTGTGTGTTTATGTGTTGTAGAACTCATCACACTAAGGTTATTCCTATCTAAAGCCAAGTATATTTTGCTGTCTGCTGGGACATGCTGTGAATTTCGATTAAACAAACCCACGCTCTGGTCCTTCGAGAGGAATTGCTTATTAAGGATTCTCCCTTGTCAGATGAGCTTCTGCTCCTAGGGAAATTAACAGAGAAGGATAGACGCTTAGGGCCATTGTTTCCACTACCTCTTGCCTGACACCTACTTTTGCTGTCTCTTCCTCAGTTGTACAGGAAAGAAAACATTGAATTGTGATGACTGGAACCGATGAGAGAAGTCACACTCATCAGAAAATGTGCATGCAGCACCTTCCTGGGTGGCAGCCTTATGTGGTGGCACTGATGAATCTTTGGGGACAGGCAACCTGGGATAGGTTTCCAGGTCCACTTTGCTATTGAGGTTACTTGCAAGTTACCTAAATTCTCTGAGCCTCAATTCCCTTAATTATAAATGGAAAGAATAACATGTACAGTCTTGTCATGAAGATTCTATGAGGTAATAATAAAACCTAATGTTTACTGAGTACTACTGTGTGTCAGAAACATGCATTAGCTTATTAAGTAGCCCCAACGAATCCTGTGAGGTTGGTTTTACCATCATCCCTGCCATCTTACAGTTGGGAAAATTAAGATTCAGAGAGGCTGAGTAATTTTCCTGACCTTATACGGTGTTAACTGCCAGGTAGTCTGACCCTAGAGCACACGATTTTAGGAACTTAAACTCCACTGCTTGCTAGTAAACTTAAAGGGGGCTATAGTTGACGTTCTGCAAATGCCACTTTTCCCCTTTCCTACTCTATGCAACACATTTATTTTCCTGATTACCAACATTTTCAGAGGATTGGATAAAGATAAAGGAGGCAGGTTTAGTAGAAAGAGAGATAGTGAATCTTTTGGATAGTAGAATCAAACATCTGTGGAATCAAGCAGGCTGAAATGAGGGTGTGGATCTAACCTGATGGAATGAGGGATAGATATGCTGCTCACAGAGGTTGAAAACCACTGCAGAGATGCAGGAGGGCCATCAAGCACTTGCAAAAAAGGGATTTAGGCTAAATGTGAATTAACGATGACCTAGATTACAGAGAGTAGATCACAGAGGACACAGCAATACATGAGATGGCCATGGCTTGGCATGTGTCTGCTGTTCTCAGTTCTAGAAGGCCATCAAGGATGGATCCAAATTGGCAGGTAGTTCTCAACCCACTTTCTCAGTCACATGCCTGTACGTTCACCAAGACTGTTTTTAAAAGCCAGAGTAATAAACGTGAAGACATCATCTAATTTGTGTTTTAAAGTTAAATTCCTCTCTGTTCAGTCCACTGGCAGATGAGATAATGCGCATTTAAACAGCAACAACAGTCTCTAGTAACCAATGCTTAAAATGGCAATCCTTATGTTATATATATTTTACTGCAATGAACAAGCAACAACAAAAAACAAAACGACAACAGCAGTACCAAAAACCATTTCTGGAGAGCCTCCTATGTCCTAAGCACTTTACTGAATGTTTTACGTGAGCTGTTTAATTTAGTGCTTACAACAACCTAAAGAGGTGAGCCCTTATCTTGCTTCTCTTTTTTAAATGAGAGAATGGAGCCCATAGGGATTATAAAATTTACCCATGATCACATGCTTAGTAAAATGAATTGGGATCTCGAGCAGATCAAATCCAGAAGGTGGTGAGTCAGGAGGAACTGGCTGACTGAGGGCCTTGGAGGATCCACGGATGCGGGAATGGGCCCCTGGCCACCCACGGCCAAGGCTTTGGGATTGCTTTACAAGGTGGTTCTGACTGGGTCTTCGTGCGTCTTGGCACATACCATCACTTCCTGGAGATAGATTTTCTATCCCCAAATGTGACAGCTTCTCCTGGGTGTTACTGTCACTGGCTCAATGATAAAAAGGATGATTTCCGTAGTTTTCTCAGTGCGTAGGAGATGAGATGGTGTCACATGTAATAGAGCTCAGAAAGGCTATAACACCCCAAGGTTCTGCCTCATTTTTCTTCCAGTTCATCTAAACAAGTTCAGATCTGCTCCCATTTTGCATTTATCAGAACGTGATGTGGAGGTGAAAAATGCCACTGCTGGTTGAGCGAGGTGCCCTGCATCTTGCCAGCAGAGCTTAAGGGAGCTGGAGACTCCCAGCACTCTGGGTCTTCCTCCTGGTGAGTCACAATCCCCAGGAGTCTTTGCTCTGATCAAACTGTAAGAATGTTTCCGGCCCTGAGGGGCTGATGCACTTTCTGCCAGCACAGGCCACAGGTAGGAGGAGCTGCGCACCCTGCTCCGGGGTCTCTGGGGGTGCACTCTGCCTCTTTCTGCCTCTCTTCCCATGATGCACTGGAAAGATCCCCATGGCTGGCCACCAACTCACTTTTGGACTTTGGGCAAAATTATCCTTGAAATGGTAAATTACTTAACATCCCTGGGCCTTTGTTTCTCCCTTGGAAAATTAGGAGGTTTGTTTTTTCAACAAAAATTCTTCTTTTTTTTTTTTTATTGTTATCTCTACAAGCTGTATTTAGTATAAGATATTTTTAAAGATTTTTTTTATTGAAGCATATTGATTATAGATATTTGTGGGATACAAAGTTGAGTTTCAATACACGTGTACCATATGTGATAATCAAATCAGAGTAGTTAGCGTATTCATCATGGCAAACTTAAGCGTTTCTTTGTGAGGAGGACACTTGACTTCCTTTCTTCTAGCCACAACAGAAATGTTTCATTACTTCCGATGTGTTGGGTGTTTTAGGAAAGGCATCCAGAGATACACTGGTGAGCAAATCCTGATGGGTCCCTGCCCTTTCAGGGTGGGAAATCTCTTGCACCAAAGAGTTTGGACTGGGTGACTCCCCAGGGCTCATCAGGGCTTCCCTCACCACCCTGTGAGGCAGACGTCATCATCTCCATTAAGAGATGAGGGGACGAGGCTCAGAGATGGTACGCGACTCTCCCAACCTCCCACAGCAAGTAAGCTACAGAGCTGGAATTCAAATCCAGTTCTGTCTGCTTCCAACGTTCCCACCTTTTCTCCAGCACTCTGGCTAGCTTAAGGGAAAAAGCTCATGTTTACTGAATGCCTCCTAGGCTCCAGGACTATTAAGTATGTTGACCCCCTGAGAGAGGGATTATCATCTCTATTGTGTGGATGAAGGACCTCAGATTCAGGAAGGGTCAGGTGCTTACTCAGTGTCACAGTTGGTAGAGGCAGAAGGAGGGGGCACTCGGCCGGCTCCCCGAGTCTCTAGAGCTCACTGTGGGTCTTCAGCCTCCTTGACTGTGGCTGTCTGGGTCTGCAACAGAACTCACCATTGACCACTGTAAGCTGTCACCTTCTGTTTATTTAGTTTTTAAAATTTTCCTGTGTCTCGGTCACCCATCCCAGAAACCTAATCTATTCTGATTTAGTTAACTGCCTCTCCTCCTAACTACCACATAGTAGGTACTCAGTAAACATTGGCTAAATTAATAAACCAATACTAATAACCTTCCAGAAAGCAGGGCCTACCCCCTGTGTCACATGTTTTATTTCTTAGCCTGGAAAGTAAAAACATAAACTAGAGCTAGTATCAGTTCTTCCTGAGCTAGCATGACCAGAAAAAAAGTAACCAACCTCCTACAGACATTTGAAAGATATTCCGGTCAAGGGAGCCCAGAACTTGCATTTGGATGCTAGGTATTGTTTTTGGAATAAGCAGGGCCACCAACAATGAGTTCTGATCTGGTCTAAGACAGACATCAGATACCCTAGCAAGGGTGGATTTGTATTGACATGCAACACAGGTGGTCCCAGGGGGCCTTCCAGGACCCTGGGTTGGCATTTTGTTTGGGCTTCTTTTAACGTCACACTGACCCCTGTGTGGTCTAAATGGCTGGGGAAGCACACAGAACTTCACTTCCACCAAGCCTGGATTCTGTAGGACCCCACTTGAGCCAACGGCCCCGGAGACGGAGCTGTTGGAGGCAGTAAGAGGAAAAGGGTTCAGGTATTTCAGGGGCCCGGAAGCTAAGGTTAAGCAGGAAAGATTCTCCATCTAGGGCAGCAAACATCTGCAGGTTAATTATTCTCCTAAAGAGCGGACTTCATCGTCTCCCACCCTCTGCCGTTCGATTTCTCTGTGTGAACTCCCAAGTTTAAGAGAAAAGTAATGTGATGAGCCAGGAGCAGTGCCGTCTGCAGCAGCGGTGCGCTGTGCTCTGAGTGTACAGACGCTGGAAATTCAGTTCTCAGGACATAAGGGTTTTCTGAGCTTCACAGCTGTTAACAGAGACAGCCAAGCATTTGTTCCATTTAATTGTGTGGTCCAGATTCTTACTGCCCACTGACAGCCCATTCAAGGAACCTGAATCCGCATTTATTAAAAGGGACAGAAGGAAAATTCCAGGTCTCAGTGCCTTAACAACCAGGCAGAGGGGCTGGACTCTTAGCAGAAGAAGCTAAAAACACGCTAACCAGGAGAGGTAAGCTCACAGGCTAGTGAGGGGAGGGTTACGAGCTTGTTGAAGGATTTTACTGAACACCTGAATCCTGAAGGGAATGCAGAAGTAACAGTAATTACACCTTAATTATCACAGAAACATTTTAAGTCAGGCAACTGCAAGGACCAGATTTTCCAGATCACAAACTGAGGCCCAAAGCATGGAAAAAGTTGGCTTTGGAAACTTCAGAGCAGAACCTGGACTCAAACAACAGTCTGTGGGATTTCAAGGCCAGTGTTCTCATCCTCATGAAACCTCCACCAGCATCTCCCATGTGTCACACCATGCATTAGAGGCAGGTGTACAGTGAGGGTGAGACCCCTTTCCTGGCCTCGGGGGTTTCTAGTCTAGAGAAGAATGACCTAAAAACCCACACTGCATGATCACATCATGGTTTGGGGGCTGGGGGGCAGCTGGGGTTTGAAAGATGCCTGGATGTCTGCCAGGTGGCCAAGTCAGTCTTGGGAAGGGCACTTCAGGCTTTAGACAAAATCCGTGAGCAAGGTCATAGGGCAAGAAATGGACTTGAAGGCATAGCTGGGGGTGAGGGGACATTTGGGATGTGTAGAGAATAACAGGAGCTCACACTTGCTCAAGGCTTGTTACTTCGCAGGCACTGCTCACCTGACTTTCCCCTTTGATGGGGACTGTCATTCCCCATCTCACTAATGGTGGAGCTAAGGCACAGAGAGAGAAGATGATTTGCTGGATTAGGTCACTCTGCTTGAAGAGGGGGAGCACGATTCACCTGGTGAGTGGTCTGGCTTCTAAGTCTCCTCTAGCATGTGCAGAGGGAGAGAGTACATCCCAGGGGGCAGCGGACACCAAGTGCAGGAAGCTGGCCAGGGGATGGCACTGAGGCTTCACCACCGCCATTGGCCGTTCATTCCACACTCACTGGACATTATCCAGAATCATGTGCCAGGAACTGTGACAGGGAAAAACAAAGGAAAATAAGTTAAACTCCAGCAGAGAAGAAAAGCCTTTTAAGAACTATGATAACCTGAGGAAGAATCTGGTCAGCAGCTTCAGGGAGGTGGAAGAGGTACCCAATCCCTCAGCCCCTGGTTCACGCCCATCATTTTAATTAACCCAATTCATTCCCATGCCCTGTTTACAAACCCCCTGCCTTTCCAAAAGAAATCTTGTCTTTGTGCTGCCCAATACAGTGCCTGACACCAGAAACATTGCTTAATGAATGAAAAACTCTCTGGGCACATTGTTGCTGAAAAGTTATTTTCACCTATTATGGTATTTGAAAGGCAGGGCCTTTAAGAGGTGATTCGATTGTGAGGACTGTGCCCTCCTGAATGGATTGATCCATGATGGAATAATGGGTGTAGTTCTGATGGCCATATAAGGAGGGCAAGTGAGAAGGTTGGCTCTCTTGCTCTTGCCATTGCTGGTCAACATGGGACTCTGTGTAGGGTTCCCACCAAGAAGAATGCCCTCACCAGATGCACGCCCTGGACTGTGTACTTCCCAGCCTTCAATGCTGTAAGAAATAAATTCAATTTCTTTATAAAAAAAAGAAAAAAAGAAAAAAAAAAAGGAAGTTCTTCTCACACTGGGGAGAAACTGCCTACCCAAGACTTCTGCCCTAACCCATGTTGTCCTACTTGAGGACACAAGCACCAGCCAGCCCACCTTCCACCTGTCACTCCCTCGGATACTTACAAGAAAGTGATCCTGTCTGTAAGCTGAAGAAGGAGCTTCCTCCTCATATGGCTCGATTTGAAACTACCCGTAGCGTCATGCCTACTTCACTAGTTTTCCTTTTCCTCTTTTGCCACTCCATCTGGTCTCTTCTGCAGGATCACTTATCTCTACTCAGCCATAAGTGACGGATTTCTACAATACGAGCTCTGATGCTTCCTTTGATATTTACTCCGTTCTTTCTGCCTGGGAGATTTTATCCACGTCCATGGCTTTAATGACCACCTTTAAATACGAGTCATTCAAATTTATATCCCCAGGCTGAGGCTTTCCTCTTAGCTCTAGACTTATATTCAACTATATTCTTTAATGTATTGTTTTCTTTCTGAATCTGTATTTTTTTTTTTCTGTTGCTTATAACAAAACACCTGGGATTAGGTAATTTGTAAGAAAACAAAATTTATTGCTTACAGTTTCAGAGGCTGGGAAGTCCAAAGTCCAGGGAACAGATCTGGTGAGCGTCATCTTGGTGGTGGCTTACAGCAATTCTGGGGTCTCACATGGCAGAAAATGGCAAAGCAGAGAGAAAGATTCACAGGTGCTCTACTTTTAAGACCCTCAGAACCACGACCCTGACCACTATTATTAATCCATTCACTACTGCAGGGTCCTACAATCCAATCACCTCTTCAAGGCCCCACCTTTCAATTACTATAATAGGACTTTCCACCATCAACAGTTACAGTGGGAATTAAGCTTCAATGAGATTGTTGTGAGGCACCCTCCCAAAAGAAATGCACTTGCATGCCACTTGTGCAGAAAAGGGCAGTTTATTCACTCCAGCTGGCCAGCATCAGTCTCCCAAGGAGCAACCGAGGAAGAGTGGCATTGGGCCTTGCTCTTGTAGGGTTTTTAAAGGTAAAAACTATATCCCGGTGGCACACGGGTTTGTCCGGGTGCTAGGGAGCTAGGTCACTGAAACCAAGAATGAGCCATTGGAGCAATCAAGCATACAGGTGTTCATTGTGTATGTTCCCATGTTCACTGTGCATGGTTCCTGTTGTAATAGTTCACTGTGTATGGCTCCTGTTTCTATGCAATGGCTTTTGTTTCTATGAGAAGGTCAGCAGTTTCTCATGCAGAAGGGCAGGGGGTATTCTGCAGGTCAGACAGGGGGTAAAATGGAGTTACTTAGGTTAAGCAAGCAACTCTACAGAAGCAGATAGCGTATGTTCTGAGGGTGTGGGCAGCTCTATTTCACTTGAAGCCATTGTTTCTCACCAGGACTATTGCAATGGTCTTCTAACCACGTCCTTCTTGCTCCACTCTGGTCCTACTCCATTCCCCACCTCCACATTACAGCTAAGTAATGTTTTCTTTGTTCATTCCAGTATTGACTGAGTACTGACTATGTCCTAGGTATTATAAACAAGATCCTGGACACATATTGGTGAACAGGACAGGTAAATTTCCTGTTTATGGAACACACACCTGGGTAGGTGTGTATTATCGGAGATAGTAATATAATTTGAAGTGCTATGAAGAAAATAAAGCTAGGGCTAGATAGTGACAAGGATACCATCTTCTACAGAGTAGTCAGGAAAAGCCTCTTTGATGAGCTAATATCTGAGCAGAAACTGGTGGATATGAAGGCATGAATCACAAACAAGTCCGGGGATAGAGCGTTCCAACCAGAGAAAACAGTAAGTGCAGGGGCCCTCATTTATTAGCTGTTTTTTGCAGGGGGCGGGGGAGGAGAAATCCTCATTAACTTTTTAAGCCCTTTTTTTTTTAGAACAGTTTTAGGTTCACTGCAAAACTGAGAGGAAGGTACACAGATTTCCCATATACCCGCCCCCCACCCCATGCATATTTTCCTACATTATCAATTATCAACATCCCTTCCAAGGTGCTACATTTGTAACAAGTGGTGACCCTGTGCTGATAGGGACATAATCACCCAGTTTCAGTAGTTTACATTAGGTTTTACACTTTGCTGTTGTACATTTCTGGTTTGGAAAAATGTGTAATAACATACATCCACTATTACATCATCATAATGGAGTATCTTCACTGCCATAAAAATCCTCCGTCAACTTAGTTCTTACATTATAAAATATTTTTATGTTCTGAGGAAGTAATACATGCATAAGGTATGCAGTGAAAAGTATATTTTCCTCATTATTAACAGTTTCTTATATATCCTTTCAAACATGTTCCATGCATAATCAAGCACACACACACACACACACACACACACACACACACACACACACACACACACACACGTGTCCCCTTATTGTTTCAAACTATAAATGCCCCCTTTTCTAAAAATACTTCTAACCCTGCCCTCTTCCAACAACACTGAAGGTAGGAATGATGCCTGCATTCCTGACAGGGGTGACAGGGTCCTTCATCCTCTGGCTTTGCCTTATGTCTTTGGCTTATACCTCAGTCCCCATTGCTCGCTGTGTCCTAGGCACACGGGCCTTTTCCAGTTCTTAGGGCATCATCCCTGCTGCCACAGAAACTTTGCACAGAAGCTTTTTCTTTGGAATGTTCCTTTCACCACCCCTGCTTTTCCTTAACCTAGTTCAGGTGTAGAGTCCTTTATTCCTCTTGTCTCAGTCAGTCTGGGCTGCTATAGCAAAATGCCGTAGACTGGATGGCTTATAAACAACACAAATCTATTTTTCACAGTTTGGAGGCTGGGAGTAAGTCTGAGATTAGGGGGGAGCATAATTGGTTCTGGTGAAAGCCCTTTTCTGGGCTGCAGATGGCTGACTTCTCATTGGGCTCTCGCATGGTAGAAAGAGGACTGGAGGGCTCTCTGGGGTCACTGTTACAAGGTCACTAATCCCATTTATGAGGGCTCACCCTCATGACCTGACCACCTCGCACTTCAGCCTCCATGGCTTTCTTTTGGTGCTTTGAATGCACCAACCTCCTTGCCTCCTTGGCCTTCGGGTTGGCTGTTTCCTCCGCCCGCGATGCTCTTTCTCATGGTCTCACGGCTGGCATCAGGCAGACCTCAGTTGAACCGTCCGTAGAGGCCTTCCAAAGCCACCTAACCTGGAGCAGCTGCGCAGTCTCTTTCTCGTAGCACTCTAGTTTAGTTCTCTGCTAATATTTTCTTGATTGACTGATGTTGATTGATCTCTCCCACTCCACCCCAAACATAAGCTCCGAGAGAGAAGAAAATTGTGTCTTCCTCTTTCTGCGTCCACTGTCTGGAGTGCCCGGTAGATACCCAGTGCCTGTAAAGTGAATAAAGACATCACATATTTGCAAGCATAAGTGCAGGATGAAAGTGGTACTTAAGGAGGGCTGCAGATCGATAAAATTCAGGGGGATCAAGGACAGCTTAGACGTAGAAACGAAAGAAAGAAACTGAAGGAGAGGACAGTTCATGATGTTTCTGTCAATTATGTCCCCTCAGCCATTTGAATCAGAACCTGTGAGGGTGGGGCCCCCACGTCTGTGTATTTTACAAGCCCCTCAGGGGATTCTGATACTCAGTAGGGGTGAGAATGATGGGGCTAGAAGGGATATAACTGTGCTGCCTGCGGGTAATTTTAAATTTTCTAGTAGTTATAGTTTTAAAAAGTAAAAAAGAAAATCCAGGTGAAATTAATTTTGTAATATATTTTATTTAACCCAGTGTATCCAATATATTATTATTTCAACATGTCATAGTTATAGCAATTATCAGTGAGATGGTTTACAATTTTTTCAGTAATTAGTCTTCAAAATCAGTGTGTAGCACATTGCAATTCAGATTAGCCACGTTGCAAGAGCTCAGTTGCCACGTGTGGCTGGGGGTTCTGTATACAATGGAGCAGAACCGCAGGCCCCTTCTGGCTCTGGCATCTAACAACTGACCCTGGGAACAGTAAAGAAACCTCTGTAGTTTGAAACCCAAAGCTATCCAGAATGTACGTCCAGAATTTCCAAATTGCATTTATTTCTTGTTCTTATTAATGTCTATGTTCTCCCAAGATCTGCCTTCTCTTGGCTCTGGACTCATTTCTTTTAGCTGTCTGTTGGTAACTGGGAATCGCCAGCCTGAATCAAGCTATCTTGCTAACCTGTTTCTTTATTTAGGTGAGTATGACACGGGATTTGATTTTTGGCCAGTGGGTGTCACTGTTTACTCAAGGAGGGCCCTTGGAGGAGATAATCTAATCCTGGGACAAATGCAAAAAACAGCAGTTAATGGTTTATCTTCCCCTCTGTTAGTGTTTCCCTTCTAACTGGGAAGAGCGACAGATTTTTAGGAAGGGAATGTCAAGTGGTCAGCGCTGGTTCAGCAATGCTGTCTAGAGCATTCACTGGTCTTGGAGATTTGAAGTCTTATTAGGTAAAAGGCATCATCCAGAATAAGAAGGACAATCAGCAACAAAGTCAATTGCAGTAAAAAAAAAAAAAAAGTCCATGAACTGACCTTTTAAGAAGAGGAGATCTGTATTTCTATAAAAGACACAGGTCACACACAGTCAGCCTGTAAAGTCTGACCCACAGCTGTGTGACCCACACAATATTTGAAACACTATCGAGCTATCATCTACCTTGGAGGGGATTTCACTCAAACATATGGATTTCTGGCTTTGCTTTAAATATTAGGAAATCTGACTACATTAGGCTTATGCCCTGCAAGGCCACAGCTGAAATAATGCTTCTTTTAAATTGCAATATTCTCTTCTTTTTTCCACAAGCCTCACCACTGCCAACTACTGTCCACACCAGGTCACTTCACACATTCAAGTTGGTAGCCCAATCTCTGTCGGTGTTTGCAGTTTTGATCGCTGCTGTAAAGCATGTCTTGGAGTAAAAACATGTACATAAGCACCAGCTACTTTTGCAGGATGGAATAATCTGTAAACAAAGACGATGGGACATTGGTTTTGTAAGATCTTTTTTCCAGCTTTAGATTTGGGGCTAAAGAATTTGTGGTTCAGGGTAGGACGAGGTGGCCTGTTGCTTGAAACTACTTTCAAGATTACAGATGTCACTGGTGGTCAAGAGCTGTCCAAGGTACCCCAAGGTATGGGAGCTGGGCCCAGTTCTCAGAACTTCTGATTCAATAGATCTAGGACAGGGCTCGAAAATTCATATTTCTTTTTCTTTTTTTAATTGAACATAATTGATTACACGTATTTGTGGGGTACAGAACTGAATATCAATACCTGTATGCAGTGTGTGATGATCAAATCAGGATAATTAGCATGTTCATTATTACAGAACGTAATCATTCCTTGTATCCATTAACGGATTTCTCACTAATCCTCCTTTCCCCCTTTCCTGCCTCTAGTAGCCACAGTTCTCGTCTCTCCTCCTGAAAGTTCATTATGTTATTGTGATTGTTCTTTCTTTCTCTCTTTTCTTCTTTCTTTCCTTCTTCTCTCTTTCTCTACAATTTTTAAAAAAATTTATTTTATTTTTTTAATTGAAAAAAGAATACAAAAATAAATTAGAAAAATATAAGCAGAAATTTGATGAAGGGCATAAGCAGATAAGTCACACACGTGGAAGAAACACACATGGCTGATAAGTACATTCTGAGGTCTGCTTGCAGGCGGGAGTGTGGCTGGCCCTTGGCCCCACCTCAGGACCCGTGGGCATCTTGGCTAGCTGTGTTGCTTGTCTGGATGTGGGTGGGTGAGTGGTCTATCTTTCTTTCATTTATTTTTCAGCTCCTACTTAGGAGTGAGATCATGCGGTATTTCTCTTTCTGTGCCTGGCTTATTTTGCTTAACATAATTTTCTCCAAGATCATCCATGCTGCTGGGAATGGAAGAATTTTATCCCTTTTTGTGCCTGAGTAGTATTCCATTATGTATATACACCACGTTTTCCTTATCCAGCCATCTGCTGATGGACATTTAGGTTGGTTCCATATCTTGGCTATTGTAAATAGAGCTTCAGTAAACATGGGAGTGCAGGTATCCCTTCAATATGATGATTTCCATTCCTTCGGGTATATACCCAAAAGTGGGATTGCTGGATCGTATGATAGTTCTATCTGCAGCTGTTTGCGAGAACTCCATATTTTTTTCCATAGTGGCTGTACTAATTTATAGTCCCATCAACAGTGAAGTAGTGTTCCCCTTTCTCCACATCTTAGCCAGCATTTGTTATTCTCAGTCTTCTTGATAATGGACAGTCTAACTGGGGTGAGATGGTATCTCAGTGTGGTTTTGATTTTCATTTCCCTGATGATTAGGGATGTTGAATATTTTTTCATGGGTCTGTTAGCCATTTGTATGTCTTCCTTTGAGAAATGCCTTTTCAGCTCCTTTGCCCATTTTTAAATTGGGTTACTTGTTTTTTCAGTAAGTTGTTTGAGTTCTTTGTATATTCTGGATATTAATCCCTTGTTGGATGTGTGGTTTGTAAATATTTTCTCCCATTCTGTGGGTTGTCTTTTCACTCTATTGATTGTTTCCTTGCTGTGCAGAAGCTTTTTAATTTGATATAATCCCATTTGTTGATTGTTTCTTTTGTTGCTTGTGCTTTTGCAATCTTATTCATAAGACTTTCATAAGAGTCTTTGCTTAGTCCTACTTCCTGAAGTGTTTCCCCTATGTTTTCTTCTGGGAGTTTTATAGTTTCGGGTCTTATATTTATGTCTTTAATCCATTTTGAGTTGATTTTGGTATATGGCAAGATGTCTGGGTCTAGTTTCATTCTTCTACACATGGATATTCAGTTTTCCTAGCACCATTGGCTGAAGAGGTTGTCCTTTCCCCAATGTATGTTCCTGGTACCTTTGTTGAAAGTTAGTTGGCTGAGAATTCACATTTCTAATAAACTCTCAGAGGATGCTGATGCTGTTGGTCCTGTGACCACACTTAGAGAATACTGGTCTAAGGTTTCAAGGCCAAAGCGAGATTGTTTCAAAGGCAGAAAAGGTGTGTGTGTGTGTGTGTGTGTGTGTGTGTGTGTGTGTGTGTGTGTGTGTGTGTGTGTGTGTGTGTGTGTGTGTGTGATGACATATTGAAAACAGGCTCTTGAGTTCTGTTCCAGAATATGGGTATGATAGAAGAGCTAGTGCATTATCAACGGCTGACAAGAATGAATTCATCCACAAACAACACTGAGGAGAAAGTTCTGGTTTTTTCTTTTTCAATGTGTTAGATCTACTTCTCAGGAAAAAAAAGACAAAATACCATTGAATGGCCTCTAACCCTGAGTCTGATTACCTGACAGTGGATGAAATGACCTTTTTCTTAAAAGAAAAACAAGACCGCAACCACAGGCCAGCTTTCTGCTGCCTCTGACGGTGCTGTGCAGTTGCAGGGGGAGGAGATGCAGAGCAGCATGGAGTGACATTTACTGAGCGGTGTCATATGCTTACCCACAATGTCTCATTCAGTCCTCAAACCATTCCAGGAGACACGTACTATACACATTTGCACCGTGTAGTTGAGGGAACTGCCTCAGTGCTGTTACGTAACTTCCCTAAAGTCACATAGCTAGTGGGTGACAGCCAGGCTTTGAGCAGGTTGGAGCTCTTAACCACTGCTCCTCAAGCCAGGGTGGGTTTGAAGTGAAGGAGTGCCACTGAGAAGCTATGAAAAAGGAGAAATTATTTTGCTCCTTTGGGTTTTGAGTTTCTTCTGCTGTAAAGTGGAAACAAGAATACCTCTTTCAGAATATTTTGAGAATTAAATCAGGTAAGGTCTGTATATCCTCTGATGCATCTTTGTCTCAATAAGTGTTAATACACTCCCCCCTTCCCTCCTGTGTCTCCTGAGTGGTTTGCTCTATACTTCAAAGCATCCATTCATTGGGCGTTCATTGTGAACCTACTGTGTGCACTGTAAAGAAGCCAGACATGGTTCCTGCAGTGTGGTGGCAGGAGGGAGCCACGGATTGACAAACCAGCTGCTGACTCTGCATCTCCGAATGCAAGTCTCCAGGCCCCTCCAGTTCAACAGACCTCCTCTACTGTGATCCCCCTCAGGTGCTCATATTCCCTGTCACCTGCTGTCCCTATGATCCCTGGTGCCAATAGCCTGCCTGTCATTTCTACTTCCTACATACATTTCTTTCAGACATCAAACTCCTCATTTAAGCAGGCACCAGGTTGAAGGTGTTCCACCTGGGGAATTTCTTGAATGCTCAAGACTCTCGACTAATTCAGGCCACCAACACTTCTCTCCTGGGCCCTCGCTGCCTCCTACAGGGATCTCCTTTTCAGCTCATCTTGATCCTTCCAATACTGTCTTGGGTGGCTGCCAGAATCAGTGTTCTAAACGCACCTCCGAGCCCACTGCCACCTGCTGCAGGTTCTGCAGCAGCTCTTCCCTGTCCTCAGGTCCATGTCCAGCCTTTGGGAAGCCAAGTCTGCTGCCCTCTCTGGACTCATGGTGTCATCCTCTCCTCATCCTCCAGCATCCTCAACTCTTGGGACATAGCTGCTCACTCTACTGGCTCACACCTCCATGAATCTGCTCTGGATACTCTCTTTGCTAGGAATCCATCGCCCCCTTCACCTGGCTCATTCCTACTTACCCTTTCTCAGCCAGCTCAGGAACCTGCATTGTCAGAAAGCCTTTCCTTCCCCTGTTTCAGTCAAGTTCCCCTTCTGGGTGCTAGACATGTCTTTATTTCTGCATCCAATTTGAGAGCAACCAGTCATGGCCAGGGCCCCTAAGAGCTGGGAGTGTGGACGTGGGCCAGGGAGTGGGTGGAGCTGGGTGGAGGCCTCCCGGGGTGCCAGGAGGTCTAGAGCTTGCACAGCCACAGCTTCGTGAACCTGTGAGCAGCGCCACTCAGTGTGAAGAGCCTCTAGGGTGGCCTTTGGAGCCCCAGGGCTCAAGGCTGAAATAGCTGCAGAAGAAGTCAGCATCTTTATTTCATGACCTTTCTGTCTGACATTTCTCCCCTGAAATGCCACTTCTATTGCGGCCACATGGAGACACATGTCCAGGGGGACTTGTCCTATTCAGAGGCCTGGAGATCAATCAGAGTGAGGCGAGCTGATCCCGATTCCCAGCTGGAGCCTGAGCACAGCAGCACACATTGGCGGCAGATCTGGGCCTGTCCAGCCCTGCCTCACCCTGCCTGCTGCTGGCCTTTCCCTTCTCTCAGCTCTCTCTGCTGTGCAGAGACAAGCCGCTAATTAAGCCAGGACCTTTGTTTCCTGAGCCCCTCCCTGCAGTGCCTGCTGCCTCACCTGGCATGTGAACTGTTCCTTGTGGCTCAGTGAGGATGCTGGTGACAGCACTCGAAAGGGTTGGAGCCAGGGATGGGGTATGATGGGGACCCAGCAGGGGCTCCTGATTCCTTATCTCTATTGTGGGCTCCAGGGGCTCCGAGGAAGAGGTGAGGGCTTTCTCACTTTTAGAGACCTGAGAAATGTTGGTATGTTTGGCTGCCAGCAGATTCAGGCTCCACAGTCTGGGAAAAATGGCCCCAGGACTCCTTGCAGGGAGCCAGGAAAGTTGTGGGATCGAGCTCTTTATTTCTTGAAAGGGTGTATACATATATTTCTTTCTTCCTGAAAGCAGCCCCCTGCTGGTATGTAAGCTGTTAATAGAACCAAAGGTTATACCAATCTGTAGACTGAATCAGCTCCCAATCCACTTTCCCGTCTCTCACTTGATTCTCTAGGAACCCCGTGAGATAGGGAGCAGGGACTGGTGGTATGCTCCCTGCTTTACAGATGGGGAAACTGAAGCTCAGAAGGGTCAGGGGTCAGTAATGAGACAATCGTCTTTTATATCTGCCAAGCACTCTCTACAACTTGCAAAGCATTTGCATGTAAATGGTTGCATTTGATTCTTTTAACAAGACTGCAAGGTAAATAAGAGATGTGTGAATAACAACATCTTCAAAAACTCTTACGTGTTTGTATATGCTGGGCACTGTTCTTTGTGATAATGAAATATTATGTCATTGTCAATAACCCTATTGTAGGTGGTATTGTCCTCAACTGGTCCTGGACTTAACTGAGACTCAGAAAAGTAAAAAGAAAAAAAATAAAAACTACCTCTGGAATATGTAGGGTCAATGTCAGAATTGGAAGAACTCAGACTACTGGGTCTTTAGTGTAAAACACTCTCTAGTGTCTAGTGTCTAGTCCAAGGTCATGTGCTCAAGCTCCCTTCTAGAATTCTCTCTGTTACTTCCTTAGTCTTTGAATATGAGCAGGACCTTCAGTTACTGCAGAAGGAGGACCCCTGGACCACCACAGTCTGGTAAGGCAGGTTGATGGTGCCTAGACAGGTAGACTATGTGTCCACTCCTGTGTGTGACAAAAGTAAAACCTGTAAAACACTTCCAAAGGTAGTAGTGAAATGTCCCCACTGAGCACATCATTCTGCTCTGGGAAATACTTTAGTTTTCTGGCTCCCAGATTTGTTTCCTGGGGATTAACAAACACTTAAACCTTGTAACTTCATTTTTAACTCAAGTTTCAGAATTTCCTGCTGAGACATGTAATATTATCCTAAACTTATAAATGAGGACTTTTGAGATGCAGAGAGGTAAAATGATTTGCTTCAGGTCATACAGCATAAGTCTGTAAGTTGCAGAGCAGGGATTTGAATCTCAGCCTGGTTGACCCCAAGGCCCCTCAAATTATCTGCTTTAGTGCACCATGAGGGAGCTGGGAAGCGTGAATGCTGCACTATACAGTGCCTTTGACAAAGCAGGAAAAAGCGCCTCCTTTGGACACAAGAAATTAGAAAATGGCACCAATTTCAGGCACACCCAAGGGACCTGTGACTCAGGGAGCCGAGCCTGGTGGGAAGGTCAAAGCATTCCTCCCTCCAGGCCTGGGGCACAGGGTGACCCTGACAGAGAGGTCTTCAGCCCCACTGGTCAACTCAGCAGGTGCCTTTGTGCACTGCACAACCTGTGAACTGGAGCAGATGATTCCTTCTGGAGCCTCAGCCTGTGGTGGTCAGAGTTGGAAGGGTCATGCTGTCCCCAGGCGCCCTGGTACCATTGTGAAAAGCATGCACTCTGTAGTCACAATGCCTGGGTTTGAATTCTGGCTCTACTGCTTCTACGCCTTGTTACCAGGAAAAAGCCACCCAACACTCTGTGCCTCAGTTTCCCTCCAAGGGTTGTTGTGAAGATTAAATAAGATACCATTTGTAATGTACATGTGCAATGCCGGCCCAGCCCTGCCAGCTCTCAATGTTTGCTGTTATTTCAGGGAGCATTGCCTGGGGCTCCTCTCAACTCAGTCACCAATGCTTTGTGAAGGAGCCTGCTCTCCAGATTCTCTTTTTTATCAGCTGCTTTGGCATGGTAATCAGAGGCCTAGGAGGATCTAATTAGATATAGATAAACACATCACAAAAAAGACAAGACACTCTCAATTGGTGAGTGCGCCTAAGGTAATGTTGTCAGGAGTTTCAGCTCTCCTCTGTAGATGCAAAGTGCAGGTTATTTCTTCTGTTTCTTATCTTCATAGAAAGCTCCTATTCATCCTTTCACACCCCAGCTTAGATGTCTCATCCTCTATGGAGCTTTTCCTGACCCCTTAGATATATGAAATCTCTAGTTCCACTTTAGGACATTTTGCACATGCATCTAACACCTACTTATTTATTTGCTAATTAATTAATTCAATCATTTAAACAACTCATACTTAATGAGCACCTATTACGTGTAAGATATGGTACCAGGTGTGGGTGATGTTCATGGGCAAGGACTTTGGATCCTCTTTTTTCTTATCATATCATTTTTTGTCCTTGGCTATCTTAGGAAAAACACCCATTCTGTTTCTGTCCCCAATTCAAATCCTGGCACTGGCTCCACCTACCCTGCACCCCTACCCTCCCTACTGGAGTAATTTCTAGAACACAGCTGAGGATGACCAGAGGAGCCGTGCAATGACAGTGACCACCTTACTGGCTGAATTTACATGCAGGCAGTGACAGAGGCCATGAGATGAAGATGGAGGGAAGACAGGCCCATGAGCCACGCCAGGATGACCAGCAATGCAATGGCAGGGACTTAGGCCTGAGGCTAACTGGACTGGGAATGTGGAGTAGGGAGTACAGTCACGGATGTTGCCAGCCTCCTCCCCATACATTAGTGCTTCCCCTGGCTGGGAAGGGCACTGCTCTTACAGTTCTGCATGTTAGGTGTCTGCAAGGAGGAGGAAGAGGGAATAAAACCCCACAAAAATAGAAACAGCTGGTGAAGGAGGCCAGCTCAGCAATAAGGGCATTGCTGAAACAACCAATAGCCTTTACCTACCAGGAACATTAAACCATCTTGACAGCGACCATTTCATGCTGCAAAATACAGAGAGACACTGGAGAGAAGGCAGCTCCAGGAGAGGCCTGGGGCTAGGTGGGTGGAGAATTCCTGCATACCATCAGGACTTTTATTAGTAATTACCTTGTGAGGGAGAGTCCCAAGGACAGAGGTAGGCTGAGAAAAGCCATTTGGGAAGGTCCATGAAGACAGCAGGGTAATGTGGTAATAACTATCCCAGGATGAAATCTCATCTTGTTTTGCAGACAAATCTCTGTAGAACTTCTTGACGCCCCAGCTTGGCTCTTGTTCACAGTGGTTTGAATTCCAGCTCTGTTCTTACCAGAAGTGGGATCCTGAGCAAGTTATATAATCTCTCTGGAGCTACAGTTTCTACATTTGCAAAATGAAGGTCATGAAAGCTGTGGGGGATTAAAAACCATGTATATAAAGCGTCTTGCACAGAGCCTGACAGGTGGTAGCCATGACTAAGTAAAATGTAGCTATTATAATTTTGGGGAGACTATAATGGTGGTGGTTGTGGTAGTATTAGTAAGTGTAAACTAACTCCTAGAACAGAGAAATCTCAAAGTTTCAGTCCCATAAAACAACAGAAATCTGTTTCTTGCCCATGTAACAATCTGATGCAGGGTTGGAGGTCAGAGGGTGGGTTTCTTCCACATGTTGACTTCTAGACCCATGTTCTTTCTATCTTGTTGTGCTGTCATCCACCAGGACCTCAGAGTCCACAGCTGGCAGAGGGGAAAGAGAATGGAGAAGGTGCCCCGCTTCTCGAAAGTCCTGGCCTTGATGTGATCCATAGTATTCCTGCTCATGAAGGAAACTGATCATGTGGCCACCCTGGAGATGGGGTGGAGTGGGTGGGGCTCTTCAGCAATGATTGATTGGGTATTGGGAGCTCCCTCCCAGGAATAACAGTATACTGTTGAAGGAGGTGCACACATTTCTGGGCAGTTGCCTGGCTTTGCTCCAGTGGTATCAAATGAGGACAGTTCGAGATAAAGCAGATGCCTTAGGACAGAGCTAATCCTAGCCAGGCCAGTTATTGAGAATGGGGGTGAGGGGCGGGGTGTTAATAGGTTGCTTAGAGCCTTAATGCTCAAAGTGTGCTCTGTGGCCCAGCAGCATTGGAATTACTCAGGAGCCTGCTGGACATGCGAAACCTCAGGCCCCACCCAAGACCTCCTGAGTCAGAATCTGCATTTATCTGTTTAGATTACCCTTTAGGAGAGCTGGGGTGGGGCCTGGGATTCTGAATTATTAGGTGATGCAGATGTTGCTGGTCCATGAACTACACTTTAAGTATCAAGCACACGGAGGACACCAATTTCAGAAACTCAGCTTCACCCTGGATGAAATGAGATTTTTCAGTGGCTAGGTGGAAGTGGGGGGAGGGGCTCTCATCTTCTCCTCCTTGTGCTCACATCGTCTACCATGCAAGCGGGGAGAGGTGGTATTTCTGCAAGAAGAGGATTAAGTAGGATCCTAAGCTCTTGTGTTGTCTGAGAAAGGAGAAAATCCGGTGACCACCCTCAGAAACCCTGCAGCTGTGTGTTTACTGATATCTGGTGGCTGAGTAGGGAGACGCTCTTCTCAGAGGTGCAGCGAGAATCCGTCTGTCCAGCTGCGATTTACTTGCACTTGTCTGCAGTGAGCCATGTTTAGTTAATGAAGGCTGTGCTTAAGCCACACAGGTAATCACCCCCTTCCCTCCTCTCACCCTCCTTCCCCCACCCTGTGACAGTGCATCATTTTGCAAAAAATTCATTAACCTACAGTAACACATTTCACTGTTGACAACTCTAAGTAAAAGCAGACTGGCGTTTCTTAACTGTTCACAGACTATTCTCTCAGCTCCCCGAGAATCACACATATTTTAGAAAAAAAAAGCCTTGACTTGGGATCAGTGCTCCTCATGTAAAAGCTGCCTACAAGTGATTCTGGCCTGTACTACAAACTGACAGCCAAGACTTCTTGGAAGTTATTGGGTGGGGGTGGGAAGGGACTAATGTACATGCCTCACATACTACAGGTTGAATATCTCTTATACAAAATGCTCGGGACCAGAAGTGTTTCAGAATTCAAATATTTTCAGATTTTGGAATATTTGCAAAATACACACTGAATGAGCATCCCTAATCCAAAAATCCAAAATCTGAAATGCTCCATAAAGCATTTTCTTTGAGTATCATGTTGCTGCTCAAAAAGCTTCAGATTTTGGATTTTTGCATTTGGGAAGATCAACCTGTGAGCACCGTACATTGCACTTTTCATATATAGCTCCTTAGTCTTCTAAACTGTCTTACAAATAGGGGGTAGGAATTGATATTTATTAAAATTTACTAGGTGCTCTGCTTTATCTAGGCACTGTCTGTCACATTGGCCACCTAATGTAATCTGTTCGCATGCCGAGGATTGGACATTATTGTGTGTGATATGATTTTATAGATGAAGAAAGTGAGGCTGGAGGTGATTAAGTAAACTGCAGAGGCAGGGTTTAAAGCCAACTGTACTGCACTGAAGCTCACACTCTTCCATCTTTCTTACAATGTCACTGTCAATGAGAACCAAGCAGTAGACTTTTAGAAGTGTGGGCTGCTCTTTAATAGTTCCCAGATCCATGAGATTGCTCAGCTTGTATTAGTTAGTTTTTTGTTGCTTATAACAGAATACCCCAAACTGGGTAATCTATAGAGAAATGAATTTATTTCTTACAGTTTAGATTATGGGAAGTCCAAGATCGAGGGAGCACTTTTGGTGAGGGCCTTCCTCATGGTGGAGATGCTCTGCAGAGTCTTTTGGCGATGCAGGGAATCACTTGGCGAGGGCTGAGCAAGAGCATAATGTGTGCATGCTTTCTTCCTCTCCTTATAAAGCCCCCAGTCTATTCCCCAATGACCCATTAGCCCATTAACCCATTAATCCATGTATGGATCAATCCATTCATGAGGCATAGTCCTCATGATCCAATCACCTACCTTTCAATTGGAGATTAAATTCTAACATGAGCTTTGGAGGGGACAAACATTCAAACCACAGCATGGGTCAAAGAGCAGTCTAGCATGGCAGCTATGAGTATGAAGTTTGAGTCAAATTCATCTGTGTATAATTCCTGCTTCAACTGGAAGTTAGAATCAAATTATTTAACCTCCTAGAGTATCAGTTTCCTCAACTATAAAATGCAGATAACAATAGCACTGCTCTCATAGGAATAATGTGAGAAATATTGAAATATGAATGGAAATGTTTTAGTATAGTGCCAGATTCAAAATAAATGTCTAGTGCATGTTAATTATTATTGATAATGTAAATATGATTAGAGTCAAGGTCATTTGGGCAGAAAGGTACAGGCATCACTCAACTCAGATCACGTGAATAGGGTGAGGTTATTTCAAAGCTGTAAAGAGCATCCCCAAAAGAAAGTGAGACACGGAGGCTGCTGTCCCCATCTCTCCAGGGGCCACATGGCATCCTCACAGCTGCTTCTCTTGTTAGATCCGGGTCATCCTTCTCTTGACCAGAGTCCTCTATTTCTTCCCTTGCTCAAAGCCCAATAAGGCTGCCTAAAGCCTGAGTCTGCATACTGTTTTATCCTAAGCACCTGCCATTGATTACTTATAGATTCCTGGGACTTAATTTAAAATTAATGAGAGACGATCTGGTTAGTGGACAGCCAGCCAGTGGATCGACCTCTTCCATCTGGGGTGTGTTGGCGTGTTGGATGAGGTTTACTGTCTGCTCCAGGGACCAGCTCTCTGTGAAAGGGTTAAGGGTGAGGCAAGCAGTCAAGTATTTAGAACAGGACATACATTATTTCTTTCAATGTGTCTTGGAATCTCCTGTTTTTCTCTCTTTCTGTCCTTCAACCAGTTTTTCAGTGGGGCATAGATAATGAATTGAAGGATAAGAATTTGAGATGGTATCTGAGGTGATGAAAACCATTTCCCTAAACAAGCAGAGAAAGTTATTCTCATGTGTTTGGTCCTGTTACTAGAAGGACTGTCCTGTGCTTTAAGCCTGAAGCAACCTCTTTGGGACTTTAGACTCTGTGCATCATCTGGACAGACCTTGATGGTTGTTTCTCTGTTTCTGCCTGTCTCTTATGCCTTTAGACATAATTGCTGCTATTTTTCATGAAAGAAGAATTTTCTTGGAGAAAATTGCTTTCTTAAACTTTTGCCTTCTTCATGGTCTAAAAGTCATTGGCAAGTTCTGGAACCAGGATTTTATCTTTCATTTCAGGATGCTGCTTGAGATTGGATGGTAAAGCACCAGAGAATAAAACAGAGGAAGCTAGCTGATATTTCCAGAATTTAGGGATGACTGACTAAGGAACTCCAGTTTTTCTTCTTCAAGGAGAAGAGTCAACATGTGTCTAACTCTGGATCTTAAACCATGATTTCCTATTTCCTTCTATACCTACTACGATATATTAAAATGGCTGCAGCACTTCAGATCTTTAGAATTCTGCTACCATACCCATAGGACATTTAAGTTTCTCAAGCTTCAGAAGTGATGGCGGTTATGCTCAGAGCCAGCGTCGTGATTAAGAGCCTGGGCTCTGGGGTTGGATTCCTTGGCATTGCATTTTCACTCTACAATTCACTTGTTCTGTGACTTTGGGTAAGTGTCCCATCCTCCCTGAATCGCATTTTTCTCATTTGTAGCATGAGGATGATAATAGGCCCGTGGTCAGTGATAATAGGTGCCTAGCTTAGTGACGATGTATGCAAAGTGCACAGCGCCGTGCCTGACATGCAGTAAGTTCTCAGCAACTGTTAGCTACTAATGATATTATTTATTATCAGCATTATTCAGTGCAGCTCTGGGAGTCTGTACTCCCGTTGAAAAATTGTTCGTTATTATTTTATTCAGTTTCACATCTGTGCCTTGGGTAAGAGGTCGTGCCCCTCATCCTGTCCCCCTGCTACCATAAAAGGCACAAACCTGTTCCCAGCAATGGACTTCATTGAGTACTGTGGCCTCTGAGGAACTTCCTTCAGATGTAAGGAATACATCCCCCTCTGCCACCTTCTTAGTGTGTTCGCTGCTTTCTGAAAATAAAAGGTAAGAAGTTTTCCCTCCCATTGGACTATTTGCCAGTTTTAAGCCCAGTGATGGCAACCCTCTTAGTGCATATGGCTGATGGGCTTCGTTCTCTTTTCTCTGTCATCCGTGTTTTTCCTGTTTACTTTTTATTAACCTTTATTTTTAAAAAAACACACATAAGAGTAGCTAACACTTAGTGAATGTTTGATGTGAATCAGCCACTGGGGTAAGTCCATTTTAGGCTTTATTTCATTTAATGATCAGCAGAGCACTGTGAGGCAGGTACTAGGACCATCCTGTTCTGCAAGTGTAGAAACCGAAGCTCAGAGAGATGAAGTATCCGGCTGATGTGGAATAGGGTCAAATTCAAAAACTCATGTTTCAGTCCCTCCCCATACTCCCTCTTAATCGTGCACATGTCCCTTCTGCAAACCTTGCTAACCCTTTTGGGAAAGAGGTGATTTTAAATACTTTTCACCAGACTAACTAAATACAGTTGTTTGATTTTGCTGCCTTTCTACTCCCTGCCTTTCTGCTCTTCTTGCTTTCTCTTTATCTTCCTTCTTGCCCTCTTTATTCCCTTTTCTCCTGTTTCTCAGCGGGAAGTTGGCAATGACACACAGCCAAAGGAGGCAGAGCCCACACTGCAATGACTTTGCACCGTATCTCCCCTCCCCTCCACTCCCAGCCACGATCTGACCTCTTGAGACCTGTTGCCGTGTTGTCACCTCCTGCTTCACGTAGAGATGCTCAGCCAGTTTGCCCAGAAATGTTTCTGTTGCCCCAGGAAGTGGAAGCCATGGTATGAAGACAAGGCAAGTGAAAGTGTGGGAAGAGCCCAAAACCAGGGAGAGATTTGAAGCTAGAGTTGTAGTTTTCCAAGTCTGGTGGTCAGATGGACTGTCACACAGGCCAAAAGTTTGACCCAACTATATTCTAGTTTTGTGGCCTTGGGTAACATTCTTTATCTAAACAATAGGATTAAAATGATGCCTGCCTTGAAGCATGGAGACTTTTCAATGAGATGATTATCTGAAGAGCCTAGCATGGTGCAGGGCACCTGGTAACCCCACACAAGCTATTCCCTCTGCACCCCTTAAATGCTGCAGGGCACTTTCTTTGGGCAGCAAGCTCTACTTCTCTTTGCTTTATAGGAACTCAGGATAGTAACTCAAAGGTGCTCGGTCAAACACAGCTCTGACAGTGCCAACTGTATGAACACAGTCATACTGCTTTTCCTGTTGAGCTTTGGTTTCTTCATCTATTATATGTCTAGAATAAAATATTGCACAACTCTCTTGGATGAAGCATTTTGAGAAATCCCTTTTGACATGATCAAAGGGTAATATTTCTCTTTGGTGTTACAAAGAAATGTGTACAAAATATGTTCCGGATCCTCCCCATCCCATCCCTTACCCTGTCTCAGATTCCTATCCTCCGTGTGTGTGCATGTGTATGTGTGTGCATGTGTATGTGTGTGCATGTGTATGTGTGTGCATAGTGATGGGGGTGATGGCAGCTGTAGGTTATTGGTTATGGGCAAGGCTCAGAAATAGAGAGAAGAGCTGTGTTTTTAAAATATCATTAGATAATAGAACAAAACTTAGCTGTGCAGAAGCTTTTAGTTTTAAGTACTCCGGTTTGTCTATTTTTGCTTTTGTTGCTTGTGCTTTTGGTGTCATATACAAGAAATAACTGCCAAGACCAATGCAAATAATACCATCAACAGAGTGAAAAGGCAACCTACAAAATGGGAGAAAATATTTGCCAACCACATATTTGATAAGGAGTCAATATCCAAAATATATAAGGAACTAACTCCTATAAGTTGATAGCAAAACCCCCAAAAAACCCAATTAAAAAATGGGCAAACAACTTGAATAGACATTTCTCCAAGGAAGACATATAAATGACCAACAGGTATTTGAAAAGGCACTCAACATCAGTAATTGTCAGAGAAATGCAAATCAAAACCATAATGAGGTAAGACCTCACACCTGTTAGGGTGAGTATTATCACAAAAACCCAAAAGGTGACAATTGGTGAGGACGTGAAGAAACTGAAACCCTTGTGCACTGTTGGTGGAATGTAAAATGGTGCAGTCACTATGGATAACAGTACGGAGGTTCCTCAAAAATTTAAAAGTAGAATTACCATGTGATGCAGCAGTCCCATTTCTGGGTATCTATCCAGAGAAAATGAAATCTGGATCTTGAAGAGGTATCTTCACTTCCATATTTATTGCAGCATTATTCACAATATCCAAGACATAAAAGTAATCTAAATGTCCATCAGTGAATGAATGGATAAGGGAAATGTATATACATACAATGGAATATTATTCAGCCTTAAAAAAGAAGGAAATAGGAGTGTTGTCATCAAGAGGTGGAATAGATGATCCCCAGTGTCACGCTCCCCCTCCCCGAAGCTGATTAGTTTACAGCTGTTAACGAACAAAGACTGCCATCCTGGGACCACTGGAGCTTGGGAGCAGAGGAGGAGAGACCCGTAGAGTTCGTGAAGTTGTGAGAAGCCAAGGTGAGAGAGAGAAGGGACCTCTCTGACCCTTCTGAGCCCCAGAGGCTTCCAAGCTTGTGTGGTGCAGGGTATGGAGCAGCTGCAGCACATGGAGCAGGTGGTGGGAGATGGCAAGAGAAGGCAAAGCTGTAGTGATGCCCTTTGCATGAGTTTGCAAACTGCTTAGAGTTTGCAGGGAGAAGAGAGCTTCAGAGCACATTATACCAGATCCCAGGCCATCAAGGCAATGGCAGGTCTCTCCTGGACCTGCATAGGAGTGAGGGGCCACAGATGACCAAAGGAAGGAGCCACTCAGAGGCTGGTGAATCATCACGAGGGACTCATGCACAACTTGCTCCAAGGGAAGCATTTGGAGTGCAAGGGAAAGGCTGGCCTACTGGGGGAGTGTGTTAGTCCATTTATGTTGCTTATAACAAAATACCTGGAACTGGGTAACTTGTAAGAAAAGGAAATTTATTGCTTACAGTTTTGGAAGCTGGGAAGTCCAAAGTCCAGGGAGCACTGTTGGTGAAGGCCTTCTTTGATGGTAATTTCAGCAATGCAGGGGGGTATCACATTGTGAAAATGGTGGAAAAGAGAGAGAGAGAGCCTCTCAAATGCTGTCTTTTTAAAGCCCTCAGAACCACACCCACAACCACCATTATTAATCCATTCATTAGGGCATGGTTCTCAGGATCGAAGTCGCCTCTTCAAGACCCCATCTTTCAACCACCATAATAGGATTTCCCACCCTCTTAACAGTCACAGTGGTGATCAAACTTCTAATACATAAAACTTGTAAACACAACTCAGTCCATATCAGGGAACATTGAGGCACTGTGTGGGAAGTTCATCTGCTTTCTGATCAGCATGAGTGCTGCTCAGTGGAGGCTAGTTGGAGTGATAGAACTGCAGGGGGTACCATTTACAGGAAAGACTCAGTCCCATGCCAGAATTTCCACACATCCCAGTTGTGTCTGTGGTGACCTCACAAGATTTGGAAGTGATTAAAAGGACCACAATTCAAATCCAATCTATACTGAAAGTCTTCCTCAGAGAATCAGCAGCAAAGCAGCAATTTAAGTCAAGCACAGGGCTCAAGTTCCGGCCCCTGCAGGAAGTTCCCCCAAACCAGAAATTAACCACAGGACAGCACATTAGTTCCAGTACAAGTTTAAGCAGTGGCGGTTGCTATTAATCTACTGCAGAATGGAAAACACACACACACACACACACACACACACACACACACACACACACACACACACACACACACACACACACACACACACACACACTACAGACAAAGCTCTGATACTAACCAGTAAAGGTCTAACACTACCACCAAAGGACATCTATGAAAACTACAAGAGGTAGCAGAGTCCTCAAATGCCCAGGCATCAGTGTAAAGACACAATGATCAGGAAAGAACAGAGAAAAATGACACTATTAAAGGAAACAAATGAAGTACCAGCAATGGACCCAGAAGAACAGCAGATTTATGAAATGTCTGACTGAGAATTCAAAATAATCCTCCTAAGGATGTTCAGGGAGTCATGGGAAACTACAGATAGAAAATTAGGTGATATCTGGGGCAGAACAAGAAACTTGACAAAGCAATAGAATCAATTAAAAAAAAAAACAAATAGAAGCAAACAGAAAGGACATTGTTGGGGGGGAGGGGGGAGGGAGAAGGGAGGGAGGTTTTGGTGATGGGGAGCAATAATCAGCCACAATGTATATTGACAAAATAAAATTTTAAAAAACAAACAAAAAAACAAACAAAAAAACCCCCCAACAAATAGGAATTCTAGAAATAAGAATACATTGTCTGAACTGAAAAACTCAATAGAAAGCTCCAACAGCAGACTTGATCAAACAAAGGAAAAGAATCAGTGAACTTGAAGACATGTGATATAATCTGATCAGAGGAGCAAAAAGAAAAAAAGAGTAAGAGAAAATGAAAGAGAAATACAGCAATTATGGGACTCCTTCAAGCAAAATAACCTCTGTATAATTAGCATACCCAAAGGAGAAGAAAAAGGAAGAGACCTAGAAAGCATATTAGAGGAAATAATGACTGAAAATTTCCCAAGTATGGAGAAAGATGATAACATCCAGATACAGGAAGCTCAGAGGTCACCAATCAAATTCAATCCAAAGAGGAACACCCCAAAGCATATGATAATCAAATTATTAAAAACCAAAGACAAAGAAAGATTACTGAATGCAGCAAGATAAAAGAAACACATAACATTCAGTGGAGCCCCTATATGTCTTTCAGCAGATTTCTCAGTAGAAACCTTACAGCTCAGAAGAGGATGGATGACATATTAAAAGTTCTGAAGCAAAAAAGCTTTCACCCAAGAGTTCTGCATCCAGCAAAACTTACCTTCAAATATGAAGAAGAAATGAAGTCTTTCCCAGATGAACAAAAGCTAAGGGAATTCATCAGTACTAGACTGGACTTACAAAAAATGCTGAAGGGAGTTCTTCAGTCTGAAAGAAGACAATGCTGAAGAGTAGCAAGAAAATATTAGAAGGTTACATAATTCATTAGTAAAGTAAGTACACAGACAAACTCAGGATACTCCAGTATTGTAAGGGTGGTGAATAAACCACTTATATTCTTAGTATGAAGACTAATGGATAAACCTAATAAAAAAATTACAAGTACAATAACCATATAAGAGATAGGCAATATTAAAAGATGTAGCTTGAAATAACAAAATGTCAAAAAATGGAGGGGAATGACATTAAAGCATAGAGTAGGCTTTGTTTTTTTCTTTTTCGTTAGATATCAAAGCTAAGTTGTTATTAATTCAAGATAACCTGTTAAAACTATAACACAGAAAAAAAAAATCTTCAGATTTGTGTGGAACCACAAAAGACTCCATATAGCTAAGGAAATCTTGATCAAAAAGAACAAAGTTAGAGCCACCATAATTTAAAATGTGATAAAAGCAATAGTAACAAAAACAGTATGGGTCTGGTATAAAAACAGACAAATAGATTAATGGGACAGAATAGAGAGTCCAGTTAGTCTGGAAATAAACCCACGCACTTATAGCTAACTAGTTTTTGACAAGTGTGCCAAAAATATACTCTGGGGAAAGGACAGCCTTTTAAATAAATGGTGCTGGGAAAACTACATATCCATATGCAGGAGATTGAAACTAGACCCCATCTCTCGTCATACACAAAAATCAACTAAAAATGGATTAAAAACCTAAATTTAAGACCTCAAACTATGAAACTACTAGAAGAAAACATGAGGGAAATGCTACACAAACTGGGAGTGGGCAGCTCTTTTTTGAGCAAGACTAAAAAGACACAGGCAACTAAAGCAAAAATACACAAGAGGACTATGTCAAACTAAAAAGCTTCTGCATAGTGAGGCACACTCTCAACAAAGTGAAGAGATAGCTTACAGAATGGGAGAAAGTATTTGCAAACTACACATCAGATGAGGGGCTAATATCCAGAATATATAAGGAATTCAAACAACTACAGCAAAAAAACAAACAACCCAATTAAAAAATGGTCAAAGGACCTGAACAGACACTTCTCAATAAAAGACATACAAATGACCTGCAATCACATGAAAAAATTCTCAACATCACTAATCATCAGGGAAATGCAAATTAAAACCACAAAGAAATATCATCTCACTTCAGTTGAATGGCTGTTATCAACAAGACAGAAAATCGCAAATGCTGGTGAGGATGTAGAGAAAAAGGAAACCTCCTACGTTCCTGGTGCGAGTGTAAATTGGTATAGTCACTGTGGAAACCAGTATGGAGGTCCCTTGGAGAATTAAAAATAGATCCGTCTTACAACCAGCTATCCCACTACTGGCTATATACCCAAAGGAAATTAAATCAATATATCAAAAAGATACCTGTACTTTAATGTTTATTGCAATACTATTCACAATAGCCAAGAGATGGAATCAACGTAAATGCCCATCAATGAATGAATGGATAAAAAATCTGTGGTATGTACATAGATATACACCATGGAATACTATTCAGGTACAAAAAATGGTATTTGGAGTATCCAGTTAGCTCAGTTGGTTACAGCATGGTGCTGATAACACCAAAGTTCAGGGTTCAATCCCTGTACCAGTCTAACCTAAAAAAAATGGTATTCTACCATTTGCAGCAACATGGATGGAACTGGATGGAAACCCTGTTAAGTGAAGTAAGTTAGGCACAGAAAGACAAATACCGCATGATGTCACTTATATGACTTCTAGAAAAAAAAGTGGTTCTCATAGAAGTTGAGAGTAGAATAATTGTTACACCAGGCTGGGTGGAAAGGAGGGGTATGGGGAGAAAAAGTGGAATAATGGGTACAAAGCTATGCTATCTACCCTAAGTGAATCATTGTGCAGTGTATGAATGTATTGAAACCACACAGTATACCCCCAAAATATAAACAAGTAAATGTTAAAAAACAATAAAAAGCAGATATTAAACGTGGCAGTTGGAAAAAAAAGAAGAAAATCCTGATGTTTGTGAGAATGTGGATGAATTTGCTGAACATTGTGCTAAGTGAAATAAACCACATGCAGAAGGACAAACACTGCATGATTCCACTTACATGTGGTATCTAAAATAGACCAACTCCACTTCCTCATCATCACTTTTTATTCTTGTCAGTGAACCCACAACTCTGAACAGCAAATACAATCCCAACTTCACTCAGTTACTGGAAGTAACTCTTCCTTAAAAAACAAACAAAACAGTGCCCACTGCCCAGAGAGGCCTGAGAGCCACTGGGCTTACATGCCCTGAGTCAGCCATGCCAGAACAGACAGGCACTATGGGACCTATAGCCCAGGCCAGTCCCTTCTGCCCTGGGTGACCTGGGAGTCAACAGGCCACATGCTTTGAGTCAGCCATGCCAGAACAGGCAGGTGCTGCAGGACCTCCAGCCCAGGCTAGTTCCCACTGCCCGGAATTGGCAGTCCCTTCAGGATCCAGGCCAGACATCAGGGTGGAACGAGTGGACAGAGGTACCCCCTGCCACAATGACTAAACATCAAAGGAAAGATGCCAGAATTGTGAAAAATCAAGAAAGTATATTGCCACCAAAGGAAAATAATAACTCTCAAGCTCTAGATCCTATAGAGCAGGAAGTCTTTGAAATGACTGACAAAGAATTTTGAGCAACAATTCTAAGGAAACTAAATGAGATACAAGAAAACTCAGTTAGACAACACAATGAAATGAGAAAAAATATACAGGACTTGAAAGAAGAAATGTACAAAGAAATCAATGCCCTGAAAAAGAATGTAGCAGAGCTTGTGGAGCTGAAGGATTCATTCAACAAAATAAAAAATGCAACAGAGAATCTAACCAGCAGGCTAGAACAAGGAGAAGAGAGAATTTCTGATCTTGAATACAGGCTGTATGAATTAACACAGGTGGACCAGAAAAAAGAAAAAAGAATTTTAAAAAATTGAAGAAAATCAAAGAGAGATAACAGACAACCTTAAGCGCTCAAATATCCGAATCATGAGTATTACAAAAGGGGAGGAAAAAGGAAATGGCATTGAAAACATATTCAATGAAATAATAGTACAAATTTCCCAGGTATAGAAAAAGTCACAGATCTTCAGATTCAGGAGGCTCAAAAATCCCTAAACATATTCAACCCTAAAAGGTCCTCTCCAAGACATGTTATAGTCAAACCGGCAAAACTCAAAGACAAAGAGAGAATCTTAAAAGCTGCAAGAGAGAAGTGGCAAGTCACCTATAAGGGAGCCCCAATCAGACTAACATCAGACTTTTGATCAGAAACCCTAAAATCCAGAAAAGAATGGAATGATATATTCAAAATACTAAAGGACAAAAATTGCCAGCCAAGAATACTTTACCCAGCAAGGCTATCCTTCCAAAATGAAGGACAAATAGTATATTTCTCAGACAAACAAAAACTGCAGGAGTTCACTACCACACGACCAGCCTTACAAGAAGTTCTCAAGGGAGTACTGGGTTTGATACCTTAAAAACAACCATCACTGCCATGAATACTCAAGAAAGAACAAAACCTACTAGTAAAACTAAAATGCTAACAATAAAGAGAAAAAAACAGTTTATCTACCACCCCAAGAAACCAACAAACATAGAAGACAAACAGAAAATCAGAAAGAAAGAAACAAAAGATACTTAAGACATCCAAACAAAAATCAATAAAATGCTAGGAGTAAATCAACACCTTTCAATAGTAACTCTAAATGTAAAAGGATTAAATTCCCCACTCAGAAGACACAGACTGACTGACTGGATTAAAAAAGTTGGACCCAACAATATGCTGCCTTCAAGAGACTCACCTCACCTGTAAAGAAACACATAGACAAAGAATGAAAGGATGGAAAAAGTTATACCATGCAAATAGAAATGAAAAATGAGCTGGAATAGCTATTCTTATATCAGATACAATAGACTTTAAACTAAAAACCATAAAAAGAGATAAAGAAGGCCACTGTATAATGATAAAAGGATCTATCAAGAAGACATAACAATCATAAATATATACACACCCAATATTGGAACAGCCAGATTTATAAAGCAAACGCTATTAGATCTAAAGAATGAGATAGACTAACACCATAATAGTAGGGGACCTGTACACCCCACTCTCAACATTGGACAGATCATCTAGGCAAAAAATCAATAGAGAAAAACAAGATCTAAACGTCACTTTAGACCAATTGGACTTAGCAGATACCTATAGAACATTTCATCCAACAACTTCAGAATATTCATTCTCATTAGCACATGGAATATTCTCTAGGATGTACCATATGTTAGACCACAGATCCAGTTTCAACAAATTGCAAAAAACTGGAATTATTCCATTTACTTTTTCAGATCACAATGGATGAAAATTAGAAATCAATAACAAATGAAACTCTGGAAACTGTACAAACACATGGAAATTAAACAACACTCTACTTAATAAAAAAAACCACCTGAAGTATTAATGATTTTTCTTTAAAACATTTCAAAGTATTGCTTCATCAACATAGCAGCTCCAAAGATGTTGCTGTAAAGTCTGCATAATAAAATGTGTTGTGCCCACTTATCCACCTTGTAGGGTTGTATGAGGATAACAGGAGACAATCTGTGGGAGAAAATTTTGTAAACTATGTTGCTACAGGTGTGCTGCATGTTATTGTTGTAAACCAGTGTGCCCTTGAAAAATGTCATTTGAGACTCACTACCATGAAATATCCTGACTGAAGTTGACCAGTAAATTGATGCAGGAGGAGTGGCATGATATGGAGAAAATTAATGATAAGTGCCATGTGGAGTAAGTCAAGGCTAGCTCCTGTGAGGAGGTGAGCCTCACCTCCCCACCAGGTCTCCAATGCAGCGATCAACAGGGGCTTGCAGAGACAAGGGGTGGGAAGAGCTGTCAGGAGGTGGGACCAGATAAGCTGGAGTCAGGGCCTGGGCATCCCATTAGTGTGCTCTTCTGCTGCTGACAGGAATGCCTCTTGTTTTGGGGGGAGAATATGACTGAGTTCTATTAGTTCAACTATGTGGGAAGAGCTCTTGCCCTGTGACTGATCCCAACACTGTCAGCAGGCAACTGAGACGTTTGAAGCAGATGGTCAGCCAGCCCCTCTCCCTCTACCCTCCCTGCCTTCATAGTCAAGAGTGGAAAGAGATCCCTTCCATAGATCATTAGGCAGGCCACACCCACACGGGGAGAGGGGAGCACTTTCTCTCTCTCTCTCTCATTACGCTATTATGCTTTGTAAGTACCCTTAGATTTTAAAGAGTAAATCATTAATATTCAATTTGGGCAAGGCAGTGGTATGCAACTGCAGCATTGGCAAAGTAAATGGAAAGTGGGAGGCCATGAGCAGGGTATTAATGATCCTGTGCCGCAGACAGAATGCGGACAGGTGTTTATAGTTCCTATCCAGCTGGCTGACGTGGCAGTGCTCGCTGTAATCGGGGAGATTCATGTCCATGGGACAAATCTTCCTGCGCCCCACTGAGCAGCCTTGTAGTCCTAGCAACATTCTTAGTGTGAATTTAGAAATAATAATTTCTATTGACAATGTTACATGGGGGTAGCATCTTAGAGAGCCACATCTCTTTTCCACAGGCAGGTTTTGTTTGAATAACCATCCTGAACCTTTGACAAACACACACAGAAAGGAAAATTAGAGCAGACATCACTTTAGGGGATTACACCAAATGGCTTTGGGATGGGAGCCTCCCCCAGTTACCTGGGGAGTGATAGATGTACCCTCGAGATGAGTATTAATGTGTATATGAAATGGGGATGAAATGATGGGAATTCAAATGATAAACTCGAAGATAATTGACATCCTCATACTCTTCCTTTTGGCTCACTTGACATCTTTTATCCTCCAACCTGGACCTTGTGATTCTCAATCTGTTTTTCTTTTCCAGTGTGGCTCCCTGGCAGTTTCCCTTCTCCATTCCAGCAACTGCCATTGCTGTTAGAGACGGTTTGTGTGCAGCATTAGTTGATGTGGTTGTGCTGAAAAACCTCTTCTTCCACAGGAATGGTGAGGGCAGGCGGGGCCACGGTGGGGAAAGGGCCAAGAGCAGGAGTCTGCTTCTCTGCCACGTGACGTCCTGGGCTCAGGGCGGTGATGAGTCTGTGGCTACCCCTGGCCTGGGACAAGTCTGGTTCCACAGCTGGCTGTGTGGGTTGAGGCTGACCAGCTTACGAGCAAGAGACAGGTTGCTGTCCTGGGGGATGAACTCGAGGGTGGCCAGCTCTCATTTGAAGGAGGTCTGCTCTCCTTTTGGCTGTATCTTCTCCTGGGCTGCAGAGGTGAACTCCTATTCAGCGAAGAGTTGGGCTGTGACCTAGGCATGGGTATTTATAGGGCTGCCACTATTGTGCCACTCCATGTGGGTGTTTATAGGGCTGCCACTATTGTGCCACTCCATGTGGGTGTTTATAGGGCTGCCACTATTGTGCCACTCCACGGTAGCCCTCCCTACGTATTCAGAAAAGCAAAACAAACAAAACGAAACTTTGCTGAATAAATAGGATGCACACTCCCAGAACGAGGACCACAATGCATTAAGCAGGCAGATAGCTGGGGTTTTCCCCCAGGGATATAAAGGGAAGAGAGAAGCAAAGGAGAGGAGGACTCTTCAGGGGAGTCATTGTAACGATGAACTGCGGAGCCCAAGTTGGACTAAGCAGAGAGTGAAGACAGAGGGGGAGTAATGAGTAATGACATAATAGGGGGAGGTGATATGTTGGGGGTCTTGAGGAGGATAAATCATTGTTTCATTGGGGGCGCTAAAGTAAACCGGAAGGACTCGCAAGAGAGGGGAATGCCTGAAACTGAGATTTGGTGGTGGTCCTGTTTCATTTAGGGAGTGCCTGTGGGATGGTGGGGGTGGGATGCAATGGAGTGGGGGATGGTGTGGAGGTCAAGAAACTGATTGTCACACTGGGTTTGGACGTTGTCTAAGTGGATCTTAGATTAGCTGAGAGGGTGGAGGGAATGGAGGTGGAAAGACGGACTGTGATTCCAGCCGTCTAGAGTGAGTGCAGGGCACAACTAGGAGGTCAGTAGACCTTCAGCTTGAGGAGGTGGGTGGCTGTAGGGCATGGCCTCTACGCCAGGTCGCTAGGTCGGGGAGGAACTATCTGGAGACATAGCAGGGGGTGGGACAAGGAGGATTCCTACTCCCATCTCCCTGGGAGAGAGACTGGAAAAGACAACAGCATCAGCTCGGTGCGGCTTCTGGGGAAGCAGTGGCCTCAGGGTGCAGCTGGGTTAAGCAGAAGGGAAAAGAAAGTTCAGAGGGGAACAGGGGAGCCTTCTAGCTGCAGGTCCTGTGTTCCAGAGGCTCAAGGGTAGGGCAGGCCAGAGAGGAGGACGCTCAGCTTACCATGAGGGTGATGATCAGGTTGGTGCTGGGTGACCAAGAAGGTGAGACTTTGAGTAGTTGCTGAGGTAAACAGGTATAAGGAAGAGGCAGAGCTGGTTTCATGGGTGTGCAGCCTGTGCAACTGGCCATGTGCTGAAGGGCTCCATGCTGGGCTGAGTGCTCTGCTGCTGCCACCTTGACATTCTTAATACTTCTTGGAGCCCTGCATTTTCATTTTTGCTCTGGGCCCCACAAATTACATACCTGGTCCTGGGAGGGAGTTTCGGTATGGACGTCTTCTGAAGGAGAGCGCAGTCCCCACACTTGTTGACTGCTGGGGCTGTGCCAGATCTTTGTTTCCTTCCCAGCAATGCTGGTGCAAACTATCTGTGTCAATCGACTGTCCCAAGGCCCAGCCTCACTTCCTTCCCACACATTTCCCAGTTGACATATTTGAGGGTTTCTGCCTGGACCTCTTATTCTAACTTTGTGGGTAGTTGTAGGAAGGAATAGGCCATTTTAACTATTCTTCAATCCAGACTGTTGCATAGGATGTGTTATAGGAGTTCCTAAAAGTTTCTAACATGAGAATGTCTCTATTTCTTTGTTTCCACCACTAATAATAGGCTTTCCTCTAATTTTATAGACTTTGACCACTTAAAGAGAACTGGGTAGGACAAGGAAGAAGAAATTTAGTTATATTTGTTTAAATTGCCATTATAAGAGGGGATCTTTTTTTTCTCTTTCTTAATATGTTCTCCCCCGACTCTTCTTAAAGGATCAGGCCATATATCCTTGTCTTCTAATTTTTCTTTGCTCTGAGAGACACTTGCATCATTAGACATGGCTGATGGCTGAGGATATAATTTAATTTTGGCAAGTTGCCAGTACTCATTATTACCCAACTATTTATGCAAGGAAAAAGAACTACTGATTACGTGAAAATCAACTCAGGGTTGACCTGGTAGCAACTGATGAATTATCAATGGTTACTTCTTTCTGAAAAAAAATTACTTTTTTTCTTCCTTTCCTTTTTTTTTTTTTTTTTAACCTGTTGCCTCTATTGACCACCCGTGCTTCCAAACACCAACATCATCAATTTACTGCTGTATTTCACATTAAGTGTGTGAGGAAAAAAAACAAAAACGAAACTGAACATAGTGGAGTTTAGTTTCTGTGCATTCAAAATGAGATCCAAATAAGCAAGACCTTCAATGGAAATGACCTTATTTATCTTGTTCGTTCGTCACATTTTATCTCACTTAAGGAGGATGGAAATCACTTTTTTTTTTTTTTTTGCCTTCTGACATGCAGTGTGGCCTGCATAGCCCATGACAATTATGCATGTGAGGAGAAGAATGTGTGGAGGCCTTTGAATGTCAGCATTTCAGCCAAATACCAGGGCTTCCTGTTCATTTGGGCAGAGAGTATAGCTGCCTGCTAAAGATGTTAGCAAAACATTAAATAAATAATCCTGCTGTTGGAAGGGAGTGGGGATCACTGCAATTTATTACACACCTACTGTGTGTTAGCTGTCAGCTCACTCTTTTCATTTGTCATTTCAGCAGACAACCCCATGTGGTTTATTTCCCATTTCTCATACAAAGAAAATGAGATGGAGAGAAATTAAAAACGTGGGTACAGTGTTATAAGTCATGGACAGAGCCAAGAAGATCTGGAAATAGAGCATATGCTTTTTCCACTTCTCTTATATTGCATTATGGATTCCAATATGTGGGGATGTAAACATCCAGTTCCACAGTGAAAATGGTTTCAGTAGAGATCTGGCCATCTGGGGCAAGGTGCATGCTTGCACACCAGTGGGGAGAAGACTTGGTGTTTTGAAGGACTTGTGTGCAATACATCCTACCCTGCAGGTCTTCCCCAGTCTGTATGTACACACTAATCAACTTCTTTTTTTCCTCCTCCTTTCCTTCCTTCCCTAAATATTAATAAGCAAGGAATATATGCTAGGAACTAGAAATTCAGAGACTAAGATGACCCAGTGTGCCTGCTATGGGTCAGGTGTGTCCCCCAAAAGTTCATGCACTGTAAACTTAATCTTCATTGTAACAGTGTTAAGAGGGTGGGGAATTCAATTATGGTATTTGAAAGGCGGGGCCTTTAAGAGGTGATTAGATTGTGAGGACTGTGCCCTTGTCAAAGGATTAATCCATTCATGTAACGGGTGTGGTTCTGATGGCTTTATAAGGAGAGAGAGTGAGAAGGTGAGCTCTCTCTTGCTCAGCCCATTCTCGTAATATGACACCCTGGTCACCACAGGACCTTGTAGAGAGTTCCCACTAAGAGGAAGGCCCTTACCAGATGTGTCCCCTGTACCATGCACTTCCCAGCCTCCAAAACTGTAAGAAATAAATGTCTTTTCTTTATAAATTACCCAGTTTCAGGTATCCTGTTATGAGCAACAGACAACGAACTAATACGGTGATCTTAGGTCATAGGCATGTAGAATACTGATTACAACAAAATAAATTATTACAGGTAAAAGGCATCAGACAGAGTCTTACAGAAGGTGTTATGTTTGAGCAGAAGCTGGAGGGTTGTGTATACATTTTCCAGGCTGAGAAGGCAGGAGAAAGGACACTTCAGGCAGAGAGGGGGCGTAAAAGGATTTGATGTGGTTGGGAAAGAATAATTGGGGGTCAACATTGCATAAGCACGTGGAAAGAAACAGCAGAAAGTGAGGTGGAGGAAATAGTGGGGGCTACTGAAGGCTATAGACCTTAATTGGCATGAGGAATCTGAATGTTACCCTACAGGTGATGGGAGCCATCGAAAATTTTAAATAAGGTGTGCCATGGGAAGATTTGTATTTTAGAATAAAAGCTCATGCTGTGTCAAGGGTGGATTGAGCTGGATGGGGATGAGGAGGGACTAGAACGTCAGAGACCCCAGCTGAGGCTATTTTACTAGTCTAGCTAGGCACCTGAGTTAAGTAACCTGTGATGAGAATAAGGACGAGTAATATATTCAGGTGACATCAGGAGACCGAATGGATGGGACTTGGTTGCTGATGGGAGGCTGGGGACTAGGGAGAGAGAAAAGTGTTAAGAATGGCCCCCACTTTCTAGCTTGGACAACTGCAGGGATGCTCATCCCCTTTTCTGAGGCATAGGAAGATGACTGGGATTGCCCGGGGCATGTTGGGGAGAAATAGGGTATTTTACATTTAGGCACTGACTTTTTAGCACTGGTAACATTGGATGAAGAACCACTTTACTCCAGGGTGTTGCTTGTGGAATTTTCCCTCCTTTCCTACTGACTTTCAAGGCTCACCAGGACACTGCCACATGGACAGCTGTGGTATCCTGAGTTCTCCATCCTAACCAAAGCTGATCAGCAGCGTGAGAGGTCCGTGAGAGGCAACAAGGGGGTGTTTGCAGCTCAGGCTGAGTGACCATGACCAGACAGAGCTTTCTCTAATGCAATGTGACACTGGTATCAGGCCAAAGATTACTGTTAATAAATTTCAGCATTGTTCCCTAAGTCACAATCACTCAGTATTCAAAAAAGCTCCTGACAGCAGCTTATAAGTCCAAGCCAAAAGCCCAGAGCCATTATGTGGACTCTCCCCCGATGACAACTTATTCTCATTCCTCAGTGCCTGGCATTGCCACTGATGATTAGAACACTGACAATTTCCTGGCCAAAATGTTCTCTTGGGGAGTCACTCTGCACCTGTCTGGGTGAATAGATGTGGTGAGCAAGGCAGACAGATATGAGCTGCCTGGCCAAACACAGAACAGACAGAACAGAAACTCTAAAACTTTGTTGAACCAGAATATGACATGAAGAAGAAACACATTTGCTACCAATTACCAGCTCCTGTTTTATGCAAGTCATCTCAATGGAAGATACTTTTGCTGGCCAACTCTTCCAAGAATGCTTATAGCACATACAGAAAGCAAAGTTCTGGGGTTGACGAGATGCCCTGATGGTGTTTTCAGTCATTTGTTGAGGGTCAGGGAATGTAATAGAAAATAGTTACCCTGTGTCCCCTATCAGGAATCCCTCAGCAAGCTTCTGGAAGGCTATCATTTGCTTGGTAAGCCCTGCAATTCCCCATAGATAAAATCTGGGGAAGAAGCTGAAAAGAGAAGGCATGAATGATGGACCAGGCAGGTCCAGGCACTTCCCTCTGGAACATCGAGCCCCAGAAGCTCACCACAATCTGCAACATCCCCGCCTGTCCTCTGTGCCTGTTGTCATCAATGCGAAAGGAGGCTTTGCAGTTGTCCGGCCCAGGGCCAGCACGGCCCATCAAATTTTATCTGTATTCTCTGTGTAAGGAGAAAATTACTAAGCACAAATCCAATCGAAGGCAGGAGCAATTAATGTGGAACTCTCGCAGCTAAATAAGCAATTTAAATGTATGGCTACAAATTCCCAGGTTTGCGCAGTTGGAGGGGGGCCAGCAACAGAGCCCCCATCAAATGTTCCAGAACTGGCTGCCAAGCAGATATCAAAGTGCAAAACCCCAGAGAAGATGTCAGGAGATGTTTACGAAATATCTTTATGAGGAGTTTGTCAGGCTTGGTGGTGGAAGTTGCCATGGACGGTCTGGGTGGACAGGCAGAATGCTGGGACTGAGGGTGAAGACTTCATTTTCCCCCAGTTCCCCAGATTGAGTTAAATTTGGCCAGAAAGGCACAACACTTGGTATAACGAACATGAGCATTAACTGAGCTTGGATTCTTGGCTTTTTGCTTGCTGGACAGTCTCTGAATGGGCCAATTGCCCCTGATCCTGAATGTCAGGGGAACGTAGAACAAAGCAGGCTCAGAAATGTATCATTTCTTTTTCTGGAAACTTTTAAGGTCATCTTATACTACATGACTCAATCGTTTGCAGGAATATTCAGCTTTGAATAGAAGTTGGAAGGAGACTAGGAAATTGCTTTGGCTAGACTAGCTGAGACCATGATTACAACTGTTGACTTGGAATTTTTCCTTGATACAGAGATAATGTAAATAATTTTCTTGGTTTCTTTCTGGGAATCCCTTGGAGTCCAGGAATTTTGCTTCTTTTCTTCCAGGCTAAGAATCTGTCATATTGTTAGGTGCACAGATCTTCAGATCATGGCTTTTCAGATTACTACAAGTCAAGGAATCTTCATGTTTAAAAATTATTTGAAATATAAGAGATTTGATGACCCATTGTGAAGTTGACCTCTTTGCTTTTTGGCACAGTCCTGGATTCAACTGGGGAATAAATACACTGTTATAGGATTACTATGAAATTATTAATAAGAGAAAAGATCATGGTTTGGAAATATCTCTTCACAATCTCCATATATAAAAAAAAATTCTTCGAAACACTTGAAAAAGCTACAACTGTGCCTCTCCTCCCCCTCCCCCAGCTATTGCTTATCTTTGGGAATCCTTTACAGAGATTTTATAGAGATAAAATGCATTGTTAAGAGGCTTTACCATTAACACACAACCTTAGGCAAACAACTCAACCTTCCTGGCTTCCCTTTCCTCATCTGCGTAATGAGGAGGTTGGATGGAGTAACCTCTAGGGGCTGGTTTCTATCCCCTGTCCACCTCTTTCCACTTGTAACTACCGAAGATGTACAACCTGCTACTCAGATATCTGCTCAAGGTGTGTTCTGGGACCAGCAGCGCCAGCATTAGCCCCAGGTACAGACCTGGCTCAAATACTGAATCAGAAACTGCACATTAAAAGACCCCAGGTGATTTATAGACACATACTTTCAGGAGAAGCGCTGATCTGCAACCTGCAGACTCCTCTCTTTTGCATCCCATGACCTTGTTTGGCTCTCTCAGCTTCTCTGTCCCTTGCTATACCACTTTGGTGTATCTAGTTTCAAGGACAGATTTTACCAGACAATTATGCTATGATTATATGGTAGTTGATTTTCAGTTTTCAAGGTCAGGATTAATAGAATAAATATAGTGCAAACACAACATTGGCATTTTTAACTGGTTTTTTTTTTTCTTTTTTTTTTCCTTCTGCTGAAAGAGAAAACTTTTCTCCTGAGCCTGCTGAGCAAGCTCTTTTTGGCAAACAGAGTCCCCTCCTGTTATCAGTCATTGCTGGAAACAGGGGAGGAGACTGCTGGACCACAAAGGGCCTGGCTACCATCAGAAATGGGAACAGTATTTTCCTGGGGACAGCACTCTTTTGCTTGATGAGTTCAGACTGATGGCATGAAGAATTTGTATAAGATGAGAAACAAGAGGACCTAGCAGGGCAGTGTCCACAAGGCAACACCCATTTTGGATGAGAAATTGCCACATTTACAGTTAAGACTCAGAGAGCCAGACCCTCCAAGAGGGCAGTTCTAAGATTTGTAAAGCTCATCACTCACCTTATATCCAGGGTCAGAAACTGTGGCCTGTCGACTAAATCTTGCCAGCTGCATTTTTTAATTTTTTTTGCTTTTTTTGTAAATAAAGTATTATTGGGTCACAGCCATCTTCATTTGTTTATGTGAATTATGGCCTCTTCCAACAGAGACCACAGAGCCTGCAATGCCTGCAATATTTACTAGGTGGTCCTCTATAGAAGAAGTTTGCTGACTCTTCTGCCTTACATCCATTTTCATTCTTAAGTTTTAAATATTATGGGGGGAGGGATGTTGATGGATTTCAGCTAGTACCAGCTTTATGATGAAACTTCAACCTACTTTAATGCAAGCATTGTCCTTGAATAACAGTCAAAATTTAAGACCCCTTGGGCTTAAGCCCTCAGTAAAATGCCCTGGCTGTCCTGGGTGAAGTACCTAGGGACCCATTCTTTCAACAGATTGCATTTCTTCGGTTGCATACCATAGCCACCTCGGAACTTGATTATATGTAATCATGCTGCATATAGCCATTTGTTTTTTCTCCAGTATCCCAACTCATACCCAATTACTGCTTCTAGAAGTCCCAGTACCATTTGGTTACCTTACTTTGACTTAGCACAATTCTAACTCCTATTTTCTAGCTTCCAGACAGTGTATACACAGGGCAAGGTCATGACAGTGGGAAGGGTGGGCACTGGAGCATCACTAGGTGTTATGATCTGAATGTCTGTGTTGCCCCCAAATTCCTATGTGGAAATTTTAACCCCTGAGGTGATGGTATTAGGAGGTAGGCTGTTTTGAGGGGTGATTAGGCCGTGAGGGTGAAGCCCTCATGAATGGGATTTGTGTCCTTATAAAGAAGGCCTGAAGCAACTTCTTCAACCCTTCCCCCTTGGGAAGATGCAACGAGAAGGAAATGGACTAGGAGGAACAGACCCTCGCCAGACACCAGCCTGCCAGTGCTTTGATCTTGCACTTCTCAGCCTCCAGACCTATGGCAAATAAATTTCTGCTGTTTATCAGCCACCCAGTTTATGGTATTTTGTTACAGCAGCCCAAATGGACTAAGACACCAGAGAATCCTGGAAAAGCGTGTTGCGTGACCTTCTGAATCACTCTGAGGTCAACTGGATCCTAAGCCCAGATCTCAGACCTTCTGCAGATCATGCATCTCTAATTACAGACAGTTTTTAATCAATAAGAAGTCACTGTTTTCTCCCTAAAGATGCAAGAAACATTTAATATTTTAAGTGGAGAAAGAATGTCAAGATGTCACTGAAGGGAACTACAAAATTTTCTTTTTTCTTTTTCTTTTTAAATTTTAATTGTCAAAATTCTAATTGTTAAAATTTCAGGGGATGTTACCTTGTTATGGCTTTATTAATTGAAAGTCAATTAAAAAATAGAAGTTATATTACAGATTTTTCCAGCTTTTTGGTCCAGACATTTTGAGTTGAGCCCTGGAAGAGATTGGGTGAGGTCTCCCTCTTTCCTCTTTGCAAACGTATAGCTCCAAGAGCAGGGGAGGAAGGTGTTAAGAAGACATCCTGGAGAGATCGTGGATGGTGGGAATTATTTTCAGTGTTTCATCTTGCTGACTCTAGAGCCTCAAAAGCCTTTCATATGTCATTGCCGCAGTGTGAGGCCATTAAGAGCAGAAAGCAACCTTTCAATCGTGACCTGGGAAATTCCAGGTTGTACTGCAGCGTTGAGTGGTTAAATGCCAGTAATTATATTATGATAAGCTTCCAGATTCAGATTCTCCAGATCAAGAACAACAAAACTCTAAATAGTGTCTGGGACAAAGTCCAAGCAAAGTCAACCCAAGTAAACACTTTTAACAAAATAGTTTTAACGTCTTTCTTTCCTTTCCTTTTTATCTTATATTTTTGTTCCTCCATAAAATCTAGACCATCCCACATCATAAAAACGCGCTTGAGTGATTGCACAGGATTTAGAAAGAGCAGCCTTCAGGTTTTAGCTCTGGCTCAATAGCTAGAATATTAACTGTGTGATCGTGAACAAGTTAATTGATCTGTCTCTGTTTCCTCATCTGTAAAACGAGTTTAGCAGTAACAACCTCATGTGCTAATGTGAGAGGTCTTCAATAAGTTCATGGAAAGATTTGTATTTTTGTCTTTTAATTCTATTTTTCCACGAACTTTTTGAAGTACCCTTGTATAAGTGGAATGAATGAAATAATGTCTGTACCATTTGAAGTATTATCCTGTACATTAGCAGGTTAGGAAATTACTAATAAGTAAGTTAGTTAACAGGTTAGTGAATAGCTTAGTAAATTTTTAAAACCATATTCATCCTAATGCTTAAAGGGGAGTTATATCAAACATTCCATCTTGTTTTGAGTCCAAGTAGCAGAACTGGCTTCCATCTTCATATGAGTGACGTTTTTAAAGCTGGATGGGTGTTTTCAAAACTAACTACTGAAGGATTAGGATAATGAGAGACTAAGTCACATTTTGATTGCTCTCTGCTAGATCCAGTTTATCCACCTCCCCAGATCTACCTGTGCCTGCCTGCCTGCCTGCCTGCCTCTTGGGCCCAGGCTGATGTCCAGGAAAGCCTTGGCCAATGTCTTTAGCTCCTTATTTCCTGACATCCCCCATTGTCTTGGCTTCCCCTGGAGGCCAAGGCTGGGCTTCAGCAGTTTTTTCATTGCTATGGCAGCTCCAATGCCAGGTCCAATGTGACCAGACACAGAGGTTCTGGCTTCCCCACATGGGCTCCACAGCCTGGAAGTGAGGGGGAATTAGTGTCCCCTAGCGGAGGCTTTAATCAGTAAGAACATTCCACAGGAGCTGGGAAGGGTTCAGCAGATGAATTATTCACTCTTCTTCTCCGTGACAAGATGGTGAGTCTACACAGGTCTTCCAGAGACGTGCCAAATGACAACCAACAAGTTGGGTTTTCTTATGAAGCTGTTTCCAGCTCTGTAATAAACCACTTTGTATTTCTTTCATGTATTCATTTCTTTACTTTCCATTTTTCCTTACCTTTCCTTCCTTGAGACTGCATGCCCCGGTAAAGAATTGGCATGCAAAGTTTGCTTCAAGTTCAGTTTTTGGAACCAAGACAATTGGTACCAGGGGCAACCCTACAGAGTAGACCTTGTGGATGAGATTTTGGAGTTAGATTTCCCACCTATCTGAAGTCAGTCTGAAGCACTGTTGGGGTGCTAATAATATCTGGCATGTGGTGGTGCCACAGGGACTATTGTCCTGAGGAGCAGTGTTTGGAGAAAAAGTGGCTGATGAGCTTTGATTAGCTTGGGGCAGTGATAATTACAAGGATTTTGGTGTTAGTTCCTGGTTCATGGTAGCATCAGAGGCCTTGCAAAAAGCAAATTAAGTAAAAAAAGAAAATTAAAAGAAAATTAAAATTTAATGTATCAGGACAGTTAACTGTCACCTTAAGGCATACTCTGAAGCTAGAGGGTCTCTAGGCAGTTTTGAAGGAGAAGCTAGTATCCTGCTGCTGCAGTACAGACTATGCTGGACGTCTGATTACAAGGTTGGCAGAGCTGCAAAGGAGGCCAAATATACAGCCTTGACAGGTGTCCTTTGTCAAAGTCAGTGCCTTGATAGGGAAAGAGGAAGTCTGAGAACTAGTCATATTTGTTTAGATGAACCTAGAACCTTAAGCCTCCAAATTTCCATAACCCTCTTGGCTGGTAGAAGCATCCTCTTCTTCTTTGCCAGAGGAAAAGTCTCCCCTTGCCTGGAGATCATGCAATTATGCTTCACCTGAGGCAGGTATATAATAAGATGATGCTTGTTCTGTCCAAGTTCTGCTCACTTCCACTTGTTATCTCCAAGCCGACAGTGAGGATCATGTCTGAACAGGACTTAAAGAAGTACAAGCCCTGCTATATAAGGAAGAAAGAGCCACACAGCAAAGGAAATACAGGACCTTGCTAGTCATACCAGCAAGAACCAGAATGACGCATGTGGAAGCAGTAGCCCAGAATGTGTGTAATATGCTGAACAGGGGAGAATATACCAGCATGCAGTCCTCACCCAGTTCTGCTAAGGACACTGGAGCTAACCCACTAGTTTTCTGGGATAGCTTTTTGAAGTTAGAACACAATATGGCTGTGGTGAATGAAGTGGAGATGCAATAACTTCCTTGGCCTATTGAGGAAGGAATCAGAAGGCTTGGGAGGTAAGAAAATTAGATTGGATTTACACTGGAAGACCTGAGAACCCACCACCTGACTATGTTCCCCAGGACACCCAAGGAAAAAACAAGAGAACAAGAAATGCCCAAGTGTGGGGGAAGCTGGCATCTCTGAGAAGCTTATTGGTGGCTGATGGCTGGTGTTGATAGTAGGAGAATTTACCATGCAGCTGGGATACCCACTGGCAGTAGAGGTGATGTAATTCTGGAATGACAAAAGCCAGGTGACAGGACCTAATCATCAGAGGCAAGGTGGGTATAATTTCTGTGATGGGTCAAGGACCCAAAGAATATCTTGACCTGTAGCGTGTCTTGATCCATGTGGATAATAGATTTAGTCATTGCTAGGGGTGAGAGAGATGGTCAGCTGAGGAGGATCTCAATCTATTTGAATAATAAAAATGTTGAGAATGAGAGTTGAAGAATAGACAGTTGATGTCAGCCAGCACAATGAAAAATTGTGGTCCCTCACCCAATTTCTAGATTAATGTCCTTTTACTACCCCGAATCCATTGATTAAAGTAAAGGCTTGTCCCTTGGGGAAGGAACTTGAAATACTATTACAAATATTCCTCAGAATCCTTCCCCAAAAGGACCTGTGGTCATTATTCACCAGAATCTGAATGTTCAAATACTTAACTGGTATACACGTTTACATGTATATATCACATTATATATATGTGTGTGTGTGATACACACACACACACACACACACACACACACATGTCTGCTGGCAGAAGCCTCACATCGTAAGGGCATTAGCATGTGAAGCGTCACGTAGAAGCCATGAGCTGCATCCTTTCCAAGCAAGATGATAAATCAGAGGCAATACTCCATTCCATGAGGAATGCGGGGATTAGTGCCACTATTAAAAACCTGAAGTATGCAAGGGTGTTGGTTCCATCATGTCTTCATTCGATTAATCTTGGCTTCTGCAAATCCAGATGGATTATGGTAGATAGTGATGGACTATGTAAACATAATCAGATGGTGGCCTTGTAGCTTCAACCAAAGATCCCACAATGGGAATGCTTGTTTACTAGAGTAGAGATACACAGCCTTTGTCCTTTGTATGTGGCTATTGATTTGATGAATACTTTCCTCTTGGCCCAAGTCAGTTGACTTTTACATGGCAAGGGCTACAGTGTATCTTCACTGTCTTGCCTCAGCACAATGTTAACCCTCCTGTACTCTGCTATCAAATAGTCCTTGGTGGCCTTGACTGTCTTGAACTCTCCACAGAACATAATGCTGATCCATTATCTTGATGTCATCAGGTTAACTGGACCTTGTAAGCCAGAAGTTGTAAGTGCCCTAGATGCCCCAGTAAGTGTATAAGTATTAGAAGGTAATGTTTTACAAGCTCTATGAAGTTTCAGGTATATGTCGTATTGGTGATTTTAGAGGTTTAGTGGTTTTGAGCATGGTGAAATATTCCTCCTAAGGTAAAGAAAAAGCTAATATATCTCCAATTCTTATCATTTGGAAAGAGACTTTCTCCTCAGCAGGCTTCTTAGGATTTTTGAAAAGCATGTAGTGTACTTGGGATTATGGCTCCAATCCATTTATTGAGTGACATGGAGTACTTCCACTTTTGAGTGAAGCCCAGTGTAAGAGAGGGGTCACCATTAGGTCAGTCTTGAGTGAAAAACACTTGGAGCCGGCAGATGTGATCGTGCTGGAATTGTCTGTGGTGGGGTCTCTGGCATCCCTATTGTCACAGCACAGAACCTTGGGCTCTTGAGAAAGGCCATGACCTCTGTTGCAAAGAATTCCTCTTTGTTTGAAAAACAGGTTCTGGAATTCTACTGGGCCTGGTAGTGACTGAACACCTGATCATGGGAAATTGAGAGACTATGCAGCCAGAATTGCCCATCAAGACATGACTTTTATGGAGCATATTACTAATGCATTATATGTTGAATGTAGCACTTTATAGATCAGACTCAAGCAGGACTTGAAGACACAAATAAACAAACAGGTGGTCCAGACTCCCGTGTCACCAACTCATTTCTCTCAGTTTGCGCCTGTAGCCACTTGGAGGTAGGGGTGTTTCCTACAACCAAGTGATTTGGCAGAAGGGCTTGAATCAGATTTACAAGTTGGTTTGGTGATGTGTTGGCGCCAGCAGGAAATGGACTCCTGTTGCATTTCAGCTCCATGCAGTGGTTGCCTTGAAATGAAATCCTTTTAGTTGGTTGCTGTGGTGTGAATCTTTGTCCCCTCCAAGACTCATATGGAAACTTGATCTCCATTCTAACAGTGTTAAGAGGGTACAAAATGTGACTGTGGTATTTGAAATGGGGGGCCTTTAAGAGGTGATGGGATCTTGGGGACCATTCATGGATTAATGGTTTAATGAGTTATCAGGGAATAGACTGGTGGCTTTATAAGGAGTAGAAGAAGTCATGTGAAGACACTCTCTTGCTCAGCCATTGCCATGTGATACCCTGCGTCACCATGGGACTCTGTCGAGTTCCCGCCAAGAAGAAGACCTTCAGCAGATGCACCCCCTGGACCAGGGACTTCTTAGCCTCCAAAACTGTAAGAAATAAATTCTGTTTCTCTATAGATTACCCAGTTTCAGGTATTCTAAGCAACAGAAAATAGATTAATGCATCACATCATAGCTAATCATAGCACACTTGGTCATCAATTTTGTATAAGGTGAATTGAGGGGGATGTTACCTGAGTTATGGTTACATACTAATTCTTGGTCAGTGCCAAATGACTTGGTAGTTTTGCCAAGGTCAATGGCAGATCTATGAGAGGGAGACTGAGGAAAGAGATGCGTGGATGGACCCATGGGGAGCAGGCATGAACACCTTTGGGTCTCTCTCAATGCCACCAAGGAGCCCACCTAGGGAGTTTTCAAACACCAGGTAGACAGGACAGTTCATCTGTGCCTATCACCAGCCTGTCTTCTTGTCCATTCCAGCATTTACACACAATGGATCCACAAGAAAGCGCCCATGGTGACAGGCATGGAGGGTACACATAAAGCCAGAACATGGCACTTTTGTCACTGGGGTATGTCTAGCTATTGTCATGACTGAATGCTCAACTGAATGCTCAAGGCCAAAGCTGAGCTCTTGATATGACACCATTCCTTGGGGAGGTCAATTACAGTGGGCCATTTAATAAACTTTTAAAGCAAGTAATGTTATCGATATTTATATAAACATATGTTTATGTGAGATTTATATAGAATGAAATTATAAAACAGGAAATTAAAATGATAAACAACAAGGTAGTGGTTATCTTGGGAAGTGAGGGAGGAAAGTGTTTCAACTTCATAATATTTCATCATTCACACTTAGTGACATGGTCACAGGATTTTTTACATCATCTCTTTTATCTTTTTACAGGTATAAAATGTCATACAAAAAGAGAGTTGTGAAGATAATTTTAACTCTAGTTAGTAAGACTGTACAAAACTTTTACATATTAATGAGGAAGTTCGGGGTGAGAAATGAGGTACAGTAGAACCTGTGAGCATACCTCTGGTAGAGCCGGGCTTGCAGGGGAGTCTACATAATCCAAGCCTTGAAGTGTCTCCACTGCAGGACTGATAGAGTTTGGGGGTGTTGTCCCACCAAAACTCAGGTGGAAATCTGATCCCCAATGTGGCAGTGTTGGGAGCTGTTCATGGGGACGGATCCCTCATGAATGGATTCATGGTCTCCCTCCCTGGGGGAGGAGGAGGGAGTGAGTTCTCGATCCATTAGTTCCTGCCAGAACTGGTTGTTTAAAGGACCCTGGCACCTTCTCTCCCACTTGCTCTCTCTTGCTTCCTCTCGCATGAGTAGAAGCAGCCTGAGGCCTGTACCAGTTGCAGCTGTCCCAGAATTGTAAGCCAAATAAACCTCTGTTCCCACTTTCAGGTTTTCTGTTATAGCAATACAAAAACGGACTAATACAAGGGCAATCATGCTTCCAGCCTGCATTCTGTACAATATGTACAGTGTAACACAGCATCCTATAAAGCAAGGGGCTGCAAATTCTTTCTGTAAAGGGCCAGATAGTAAACATTTTTGGCTTTTCAGGTTATGTGGTCTCTGTTGCTACTACTTAACTCTGAAGTTTTAGTACAAAAGCAGCCTTAGATCAATACAGAAATGAATGAAAACAGCTGTGTTCAGGACTGACAACATGATATGTGGGGGCCAGTAAAAAATGAAAATGGGGGCCCTTTGTTGAATAATTATTAAGAATTTCAAAATGGCAACAGCAGTGAATTAAACCAAATTTGGGCTCTTCTAAATGTGGGGCCCTCTGTGACCACACATGTGTTGCCTGCCCATGAGGCCACTTGTGGCTATTTCTAATAAAACTTTATTTTCTTGAATAGATGAAGAGATGGATTTGGCCCAGAGGCCTATTTGCTGACCCCTGCTATTAAGGATCAAATAACAGCATGTGTCTTTGATTGATCAAGAGGGTTCTGAGTAGGAGATGCCATCAGTTCTACGGTTCAGCCGTCCTCAACTGTCTCACATTTATATGCCATGGCTGAAAGTCCATATATGTGTCCTTGAACTAGAATTGTTCCTCAGGGAAGGGTAGTCCTGGCTCCAAAGGTTATCAGGCCAACAGAAAGAGGTTCTTTCCTAAGCATTTCTGCTGTGGTTTGAATGTCTCCCATTAAGCTCATTTTAGAACTTAACTCTCAATAGGGTGGTGAAAGGTGGGGCCTTTAAGAGGTGATTGGAGGAGTGTGCCTTTGTGAATAGATGGATCCATTCACAGAGTAATGGGTCAGTGGTTTAGTGGGTTGTCATGGGTGTGGCTCTGATGGCTTTATAAGGAGAGTGAGTGAACAGGTTAGCTTTCTTGCTCAGGCCTTCACCATGAAGCAGGCCCTCACCAGATGCGCTCCCTAGACCATGGACTTCCCAGCTTCCAAAACTGTAGTAAATGTTTCATTTCTTCATAAATTACCCAGTTTCAGGCATTCCGTTATAACAACAGAAACAGACTAAAATGATGTCCCATGCTGCTCCTACCTGGTTACCTCTGGGAAGACAAAAGGCCTTTTTGTTTCTGTTCTATTTTATGTCAGGTAACTTGGTGTTGACTTTGCCTGGATGTGTCCTTGACTTCTGAAACACCTTCAAAGACCACTTTTGGAATAAACACAGTGATCCTTTCAGAAGCCTGTCAGCCTTTGATTGGTTCTTGCTGACTTTCTAAAAACAAATCTTGTCACTTCTCTTGAGTTTTCATGAAGGCTTTTGTAGTGTCTAGAGTATTTTTTTGTACGTGTTTTCCTTTTTTCTTTTTGGTGCCTGGCTGGTACAGGGATTGAACCTTGGACCTTGGTGTTATCAGCACCGTATTCTAACCAACTGGGCTAACCGGCCAGCCCCTTTTTCATGTGTTTTTACTTCCTTATGTCAGATGTAGGTCCTGGCGAGTCTCTAGACTGGGCCTGCTGGTTTCACCACAGTCTGCCTTGGTGCTGACCTTTTTCCAGTGTCTGCAGAATTTAAAACAAAATTCCATGGTGACCTTAGTGGGACTGCTACCTAGAGAAAGGATTTGGTTTGTATAATTGGAATGGACACCTGGCTATTATTCTCATTGCCTATCTTTAGGACTTGCTTTTACATTCGAGGCAAGAAATGAATTCAGGATGTGAAAACATTAAACAAAAGCATGCATTTTATGGGAAGCTCTAAAGTCCCTCCTGCGAGGTACATAGCTACAAGTGGAGTTCATATCAGGCCTGGGTTGATCCATGTCTGCCTGGGAGAATGATGTCCAAGCTTGTTTTCTTCCAGCCTGACTCTCCTAGAAACGATAGAGTTAGGATAAATGTGGACTGTTAGTTGTATTTACCTTGTCTGCTACGGGGGGACTGTGCCTGGCCTGGGGTAACTGTGAAATGACATGCAGGTTTCAGGCCAATGTGGAAAGTTTGGAAAGAATGGTAAGAAACTGAGGCTGCAGATTTTCTGCATCAAGTTGACTTCCACACAGCTTGTTCCTTGTCTGGGACAGTGATATCTGTGCCATGTAGGTGAAGAGGTAAAGGTAGCTGCTGGGCCTTCTTATGAGTTGAGATGGGTTCCTGCTGTGTCTCTCATCCAGTGTCCTTCAATAAACCTAAGTCAGTCTAGCATTAGATCACACATTAGATCTAGTATCAGATCTAGTATTGGGCCTCCTGAGTCTGATTGCCAACCTGAACCCACAACCATCACGGTGGTGGTAGAGTTAACATCATTTATCTTTAGATGCAGCATCGCACCCTGGTGAAGAGCTTGGGCTTTGACTTTGAAGACCTGGATTTGAATCCTGACTCCGTCACTTACTTGTTCTATCCCACTGGGAGATTATTTAACCTCTCTGTGCCTCTCCTCATTTTTTAACTTGGACAGGGAGAGTGGATTAGTACATGATGGATCATTGAGCAATGACTGGCCCAGAACAGGGTAGATAGAGGTGCTCAGTGAGCATTAGTCACTAGGTTATTACTGAGAATAGCCTCTTTCATGTTAGGGGAGTTTTCATGTCAAGAATATTTCATAACTGCCATATGTAAATGAAAGTTTGGCTTGATATAGTAAGCTTGATTCTTTTGTTTTTTCTTACTAGAGAAGGATCTAATAATTGTACTCTATATTTTGATGCTGATTTCTGCATTATAAGTTTCCCAGAACCCAGTGAATCACTTATTTTCTTCTTATCTCGATTCATTGAGATTTAATAGACAAATAAAAATTGTATATATTTAAGGAGTACAGTGTGTTTCACTTTAATATTCAATATCTATTCTTTTTTAATTTCTGAAACATTTTCTTCAATGACATCTTTTGATTCTATTCCAAGTAACAATATAACAGTTGAAATATTCAAGAGTTCAGAAATTCCTCTTACTATTTGTTATCTCTTCTGATTTCTTTCATAATTTCTTTATTATTCTGTTTGAGTTGAAATTCTATTCTAATAATCCAACTTTCTGCAGTTCTAATTCTTATTTGTTTTACCAGGGAAATCATTTCCCGTGCTTTTCATTTTATGGTTACAAAACCTCTTTTAGTTCTCTGATAATGCTTGATTGTATATGACATCTTACTTTTTTTAATCTTGATATTTGGTGGGAGATCATTTTGGGTGTTAAGTTTGTTTTAGAACCTTCCCTGCCTTTTTTGAACATAGCTGTTACCAAATAAAAGTTTCTGATTATGGCTAGTCTTTCTGTTCCTGTTTACTTGTGTTTTTTGGTGGCTGTTTCACACATTATCAGAGAAGGGGTGACAGGAACATTCATATAAGTGCCATTCCCTTCACTTGGTCAGTGCCAGAGTGGGCTTCCCAAGTCTCATGGTGCAATTCCAGTTATCTGGAAATAACAAAGATATTGGAAGGAGATTCCCGACAGAGTGCTTTCTCTAGATTTTTTTTTTTTTCTCCATGGGGAGGTGGTCCTACAAATTTGCCCAAACTACTCAAACCTCTCTTCGGAAGGAGATTTACCTCTGTAGAGTTGATCAGCTGGAGAATACACCCCAGCCATGCAGGCTGTAGCAGAGGGAGCCAGTGGCCGAACCTCAGTCTGGATTGGGGCACCTCATTCATGCAGGGGGCTGTAACCTGGATATTAGGTTGTATATGATTAATGCAGGGGGCTGCAAGCTAGCTTTGCTCACTGTTGAGGCAAAAACTCTGCAGTATAGCCACCAGCGTCTGCCTGGGAATCCAGGGGAATAGAGCCAATATCTGAGCAAGTACTCAGCAAGAGCACAAAGAAATAGCTCTGAATTCCAGGGGGAATGTGCAGCTCTGAGATGAGGTACATTTGCAAGTCAATCTATGAGCCAGGTTAGAGATGTTATTACATTTGTGTCCCCTAGACAATCTGGATACAGAGGAGGTAAATTTCTTCTGGCTGCTGTTTGATAGCTCTGGGTAATTCTGCAGTGGACATCTTTTTGCTCTCTAAGGCTTTTTAATTTGGGTGCAGACTGGGCTGAGAATGGAGAGACAGGACTCACTCAGGATTACTCAGAGTTTAGACAGATTTCATTTGCCTGTGTTCATAGCCCACAAATGAGGGAAATAGTCCAATGTGGGTCATGCTCTGTCCTTGTGTCACGGGCAAGCTGTAAGTGCTGGCCATATTGGAGGCCTGACATGAAGGTTAGCAACCTGTGTTGTCTGGGTGCTTGTTCAATCGACCAGGCATGGAGCTGGCTATTAGAGTGATGGGTGGAGAGGGAAGGGTGGCATGCAGGCAGCACATGGGGACATGTGGGTGGCAGTGGGAATGGCCTGGGGAGCTTGGTGGTCACCAGTCCTTAGTTTGCCTTTGAGAAGGATTAAGGGGACTCAAGTTTGCCCAGGAAGGATGTTTGCACCCTTCTGGGTGCACCTGAAAAAGAAAGGTGGACATGTGGCTAGTCATGTCACACCATGACTGAAGAACTCCTGGAGACTAGTAGGCTTGGAAGATAGAGATGGAAAGAGCAGCAGCAACAAGGTTGCAGATCAGACTTTCTAAGTCCTCAGGAGGCATGCACCTGTACCTTTTTTGTTCCCTCTTCTCAGTATGCCGAGGTGAGGGTTGCAAAGAATGTCATCAAAGTCATCATTATGACAATAACAGTAGTGCCATTATACCCATGATTTCCTTTAATAGAAATGTTTTTGCATATGTGGCAAATAGGTTTTGAGATATGGAGAAAAGATTTTAGACATGAGAGAATAAAACAGGTTTTCTCTCCTCCTTAGAGTTAGCTCTGCTTCATGTAGTGAAAAACTTATGAAAAGTAGTGTCCAGAACATCTCACAACAAAACAACAATGATGGCACAGGTAACAAGAGCTAACACATGCACACACACACACACACGCACGCACACGCACACGCACACACACATACACACACGCGCACACACACACACATACACACGCACATACACACACACACGCACACACGCACACACGCACACACACACACACACACACAATTTTTCTTAATATGGACCATGTGCTCGTCTAAGCTTTTTTAAGACAGTAACTCATTTAATCACCACAACAACCAGGTGTTTGTATTATCCCTGTTTTATCTCTGTGCAATTCCTCTTTTATATCTGTTTTATGTCTGGGGCCCTGAAAGGTTAAGCAACCTATCCAAGTTCATGTGGATATCTGGGGGAGATGGAATTTGAACCTAGGCAGTCTTCCTCAAGAGGCTGTGCTCTAACCACAGGACAGTGCTGACCCTTGCTCCTGATCCTGGCTGTGTCACCTCATGTAGGACCCTTGACCTCAGGCCAGTAACGTCTTCTAAACAATGGGGACCCTGAAACTGACCTCCCTGGGGTTTGCAGGTGGAATGCACCCAGTCCAACCTGGTGTACACGCCTGGCACACAGTAGATGGGATCTCCCTCCCTCCTCTGAATCTCTTCCTTAGAGGACAGGGCGTGATTTGCACATTGTGGTGGCTAGAAGAAGATGAAACACAGAGGCGTGGGACTGCTGGGTTTTAGACACAGGGCAACTAAAAAAGTTATTTATTTATTTTTTAAATTGTGGTAAAATATACGTAACATAATATTTACTATTTTAACCATTTTTAAGTGTAAAGTTTAGTGGCATTAAGTATATTCAGTGCTGTGTAAGCACCTCCTGCATCCATCCACAGAACTTTTTGTATCTTGCAAAACTGAAACTCTGTACCCATTAAATGACAACTCCCCATTTGTCCCTTCCTTCAGCCCTGGGCAACCACCAGTCTTCTTTGTCTCTATGAATTTGAGCACTCTAGGTATGTCATGTAAGTGGAATCATACACTATTTGTCTTTTTGTGACTGGCTTATTTCACATAACATAATGTCCTCAAGGTTCATCCATGTTGTAGCATGTGCCAGCATTTCCTGCCTTTGCAAGGCTGACTAATATTCTATTCTATGTGTCTACCACATTTTCTTCATCCGTTCATCTGTCGATGGACATCTGGGTTGCTTCCACCTTTTGGCTGTTGTGAATAATGTTGCAATGAACATGGTCATACCAATATTTGCTCGTGTCCCTGCTTTCAAAAGTGGAATTGCTGGATCGTATGTTGATTCTATTTTTAATTTTTTGAGGAACCACCATACTATTTTCCCTAATGGCTGCACCATTTCACATTGCCACCAGCAGTGTGCAAGGGTTCCAATGTCTTCATATTCTTGCCAAACTGAAACAGGGCAATTTTGATGATTACTAATAGCAGCTGAGATATATTTGCATCTTCATTTGGAGGAAAGAAAAGGAAGTAAGCATACGTATTATGTGTATCCTGACAAGTCCCTTGTGATAAAAGCCTGAGTTGAGTTGACTGTTCCTCCAAAGAACCTCACCAACAAGCCGAGGAAGTTGCTGAGTCAGAGGGGGAGGGAACATGGACCTTATAGTGGGAAACCAGGGCATGGGCCCTGCTCGGTGCTATGCATGGCGTGACCATGTGCAACCACTTTTCTCTCTGGGCCTCTTTCTCCTCAGTAGTAAATGATGGAGCTCGGGCTGGAAGACTGACCCCTTACTACTTAAAAGTCCATGTTGTCTCCACAAGAGGTTGAGAGCTGGGTGCTCTTGAGACTTGTTGGGTTTGCATACTGGCTCGAACACTGGAGACCATCTGAGTCACACAGCAGCTGAGAGAGCTGGCGGTGAGACCACACAGAGCGTGGGGCGATGACAGATGGGCAAGTTCACACCCCCTCCAAGGGGGACTGCTGCCTCTCCAATCTGGCTGTCGCTACCTACGGGAATGTAGGCCTAATGTGGTCAGATCTCATGATTTTTCACGGAAGGCCAGATGTCCATATTTTTTAAGTGAAGTTTTCCAAATTTGAAGTGTTGGCTTAATTCAAAACAAAACAAACAAACAAACAAAAAAAACCACTGCAAGATCCAAACAAAATATTCTGAGGCAAGATTCAGCTCAAAGATCTCTGCTTATACCTGCCAGTGTCAAGCAGTGAACCACAAATGCTGGTCCGGGGACTCGGGGAGGAACTTGAAGAGGCTCCACTGACCACTGAGGTTGTTTGCAGACAAGTCTGTGACTCCTGCCAGAGCTCCGAGCTATGTGGCACACGACTTTGGTGGGCATTGAGGGAGGAGAAGCCAGAAGACATGGCTGGCCACGTGGAGGTTCTGCTTTCTTGTCATCGTTCAGTTCCCCCGTGATATTTCAACTTAAGTGAAATAGCATTGTGTGTTTCCTCAATTTTGACTCTCTCTCTCTCTCTCTCTCTATATATATATATATATATTTTTTTTTTGGTCAGTATACCTAAGTGTTTTGACAACTACAATAAAGTCAAAACGTGGGCCCAAGTTGACATTCCAGTGTCATTCCCTGCGTGTCACTGAACATTGATCCCAGGTTGATAAACTAATTAGCATTTACCTGATATATACATTTTCTGTGTCCTTGCTTTAAACATTCTGTCTCTTTTTCTTTTAAGTTTGTCCCATTAGCAACACAGATACCTGGATTTTTTAAACCCAACTAATGAGCTGATGGGGGAACTAAAGCCAGTTGCAGTTATGATTTCCGAAGTGTAAACTCATTCCTGCCATCTTTTGCTTTCTTGTTTGTTCTGTTCCCCTTTAACTCCTTGAGAGAATCCAGCTCTTCTGCTCTCATCTCCCCCTTTGGGAGCTGGATCCATCAACATCTCCCTGACATCACCCCGCACTCTCCACCCCATGTGCTATTTTTCTTCTTTCTCCTCACAGTCCCACATTTCATTTTGAGTTTATCAGGGATTTTGGTTTCAGACAGTAATTTGTTAACTCTTTTTTTTTTTTTTTTTTTCAAATTTTGAGTCAGTGGTTATTTATACTTAACCGCAAGTTTTAGTTGTTTCTTTGTTTTCATTTATTTCTTGTATCTCACATCATTTTTTAATTTATATTTATTTTTTTCTGGTATGTACTCAATTCTTTCAGAGATATTCCATGAAGAGATACATTTATGAATCCTTGCATGTCCACATATATCTACATTTTGCTTCCCTCTTGAATGTTAGTTTGGCTGGATATAGGATGTTAGGTTCAAAACAGTTCCCCTCAGATTTTCAAAGACTTATCTCTTTATTATTATTATTTTTTGGTATCCAACGTTTCCAATAAGAAAGCTAATTTTACTCTGATTTTCACTCCACTCTGGGTGACATTTGGGAGATGGATTTCATATGTTTATCCTCGGTGTTCTGAAATATCACCAGTGTGTTCTAGGTGTGTGTCTTTTCTTTCCAACCTGCTTAGCACCTGGTGAGTCCCTTTAGTCTGAATATAGTCTTTCTTCAATCCTGAGAAATTCTCTTTTCATTTCTTTGGTTACTTCATTCCCTTCATCCTCTTTGTATTCTCTTTCTGGAACTCTCATTGGACTAATGCTGAAACTTCTATGTATGTTTTTCATGGTTTAATCCAGCATGCCCCTTATTTTGCATTTCTTTTTAGTAGAATTGCTACATGACAAATGACTGCATAATTTAGTGGCTTAAGATGACAATTTATTATGTTTCATGGTTCTGAAATTGACTAGGCTTTTTCTGCTTCATGTCTTGTTGGCTGGGCTCACTCAGGCAGCTGCATTCAGCCGGGAGCTCAGCTGGGGCCCTGGAGGTTCTTTTCCCTGTAGCGTCTCTCTCCAGGCAGTGTCATCCTCCAGAGCCTCTCCACGTGGCCCTTTTCTCTAACAGGGTCACTTGAACTTCCTTACAGCATGGCAGCTGGGTTTCAAGAGGGAGCCCTCCAAGAGGACAAGCTCCTGCTTGCATCAATCCTGCAAATGTCCCACTGGGCAAAGAAATTGACATGACCAGGCCTGAGTCACTGTGGGAAGATACTCTACAAGGGCAGACGAGCTGAGAAGTAGAGTTTTTTTTTTTTTTTTTTTTTTTGAGGTTAACGATATAATAGTCAACCAAAGTTGGGGTGCTGGTAACTTATCTTTTGAATGCAAGATTTTTACTGTCTCTTCTGAGGTTTAATGCCTCCGTGAGACACTGCCTAGCTTCTTTTAGGGCCCACCTTCTCTGGTGTAGTCCCCAGAGAAAGTGTCTCTGTCACCCACTGACTGGTTTTGGTGGGTGGGTAGCAGGTGCTCACCTGCTCAGCTGCCCTGTGTTCAGCTTCCCAGCTAATCTTCTTGTTCAGTTCCTTGTAGCCTCCTTGTTCTTCTGCTCTCCTTCGTTTCTTAGCTCCATGGTGTCTCAGTCTCCACCTGCACTGTTTCATGTGGCACTTTCTTCTTTTCTTTGGCCATACCCTTCTGAATCTTCTACCCTCCTCTTCTCCCCCACCGGACATGCCCTTTGAGAAATATAAATCAGGTTTTGTGTCAGAAATAGATTTACCTTTATATTTTTTCTCAAAAGGTGTTTCCCTAAGTCTTCGTGATTTAAATAACCACATTTTAATTACATTGAGCAAATATTTGTTGAATGGTTCAATTGACATGCAAGAATTTATTGGTTGAGCTTAATGAAATCTGTTATTGCAAGCGTTAGTGTCGAGAGTACCCTGAGAGGTCACCTAGACCAGGGCTGCTTAAACTTTGCTTCAAATCCATTAACAGCTTTTCATGGCACTTATGATGAAGCCCACATTTCTTACTGTTTCACAAATGATCTTTTGTGGTCCATGTGGAGCTTAATTCTATGGCCTCATCTCTTACCCTATATTTGAAACAGTTGTTTCCTATATTTGAAACAGTCTTTACTCAGCTGTTCAAAAGCATCACTTTCTGTCAATTCTGGTCTTCACTACACATAAAGCTTTCCACCTGGAAGAGTCTCCTCTCTTCAGCAGCTAGTTAACTCTAACACACCCTTTAGATCCAGTTTCTCTGCAACATCAACCATGACTGTATGTAATCTTGTCCTGTTTGAGCACTTATCATGCATCATACTGTAATCGCACATGTCTTGTCTGGGTCACCCAACTGACTGTAAATTTGAGGATGGCAGGGACCACGATGGGTATCCAGCCTGTAGCACGTTGTCGGACACTCTGCCTATTACTATGCCTGGTGCATGATGGATACCCAGGATCTATTTTCTGAGTCAGTGATTCCATTAACGCGCTTCAGAAGACTTTTACAAAATTTGGGAGAAAACTTTCCATCATTAGTCTACATTTAAACATCATGAAGAATCTGTGGAATGCTGTCATATACTAGGGCTTGAAAAAGAATCCCCATTAAAAACAGAGTTTTGCTGCTAAAAGAGTTTAAAAATCCTGACCTGGGATAATGCTTTCATTTCACAGACATAGAAGGCTTCCAGCATGGGAGTGGATTATGAAACCTCACATCTTCACAAATGGCAGAGCTGGACCTAGGTCATCATCCCGGCTCTTCTGTGACACAGCCTCTACGAGGGACGCTGGTGGCGTCACTGCCCCATCTGACCCACCCTGACATGCAGCCTCAATGTCCTGCTCATATCCATCAAGGTGGTACCCATCTACCCCCACTACTCTCTGCCCCCACCCAGGATGAAGACTGTCATCTCTAAAATTCTGTCATCAGTGGCATTTCTTAGGATGCTTGATCACTAAGCCCTACTGGGGCTTGTCCAGAAAAGGCTCAGCAATTCTACCAATAATAATTCTACTTTGAAGAAGACCCAATCTCTCTGCAGCAGATTCCAAAGCTCTTGCTTTGTGTGTATCAGATGCCTCATGTGTAAACAGAATTGAGAGAAAAACCACAGTTGAGAGAGGTAGGCCGGGTAGTTTGGGCCATACCTTTGTATAGCTAAGGAAACTGAGGCTAGGGGGTTTTGTTTACATGAGCTGTCCAAAATAGAGCACAGACAGTGAAGAGAAGAGCCAGAAAAGGACAGGGACTAATCATCATTCTCTTTGGGGACTGCACTGCTGCTAGCAGACCAGCTTAACAAATACCTGATGTTCCCCCGACAAGAGGCAACTACTACACAAATCAGCACAAAACGAAGCATGCTAATTTCTGGATCATGATGTGAAACAGGGCCTTCTTGTCTTTGGCATTCAGTGGGGAACACTGTGGTTGCCGTGCTGTCCTGGCCTCTTCAGGGCCCAGGCATTCAGTGCACCAGCTGCTGGGAATGCTGGCTACTGTTGATTGACAGCAGCATCCTTCTCTGGGAGCTCCCCCAGTGGAGGGAGCTTCCTTGTCCAACACTGCCTCGTCCCTGGGGGCAGCCTGCATCCAGAGCTGGTTGATGCAGGTGTACAGAGACCTGGCCCCGCCCCGGCCTCCCTCTGAAAGACTCTATCCAGTCTGAGAGCTCCTGGGGATCACCTGAGGGCTGATGCAATTGTATCAATGTTCAAATTCTCCCTCTGCCTAATCCTTCTCTTTCACTTCTATTTTTAAAATTTAATTTAATTTAATTAATTTTTCTATTGACAAACAAAAATTGTATATAGTGTACAACATGATATTTGTGAAATGACTCAGTTAAGCTACTTAACATGTGCATCACCTCAAATACCTATCTCTGTGTGTGTGGTGAAAGCATTTAAAACTACTCTCTTAGCAGTTTTCAAGTATATAATACATTGTTGTTGTTATAGTCACTGTGTTGTACAACAGATCTGAATTTATACCTCCTGTCCTTTGACCAACATCTGCCTATTCCTCTCACCCCCCCACGGGTCTTGGTAACAACCATTCTATTCGCTGCTTCTATGTGTCTAACTTTTTCAGATTCCACCTGTATGTGAGATCATGCGGGATTTGTCTTCCTGTGCCTGGCTCATTTCACTTAGAACAGTGTCCTCCAGGTTCATTCCTGTTGTTGCTAATGACAAGATTTCCTTTTTTTTTAGGGCCGAATAGCATTCCATCGTGTGTATATACCATATTTTCTGTAGCCACTCATCTGTTGACAGACACTGAGGTTGATTAGCTATTGTGAATAATGCCGCAATAAACATGGAAATGCAGATATCTTTTCAACATACTTATTTTCTTTCCTTTGAGTATGTACCCAGAAGTGGAATTGCTGGGTCATATGGTGTGCTATTTTTCATTTTTTGAGGGACCTCCATACTATTTTCCATAATGGCTGTCCTAATTTATATTCTGACAACAGTGTACACGGGTTTCCTTTTCCCCACATTCTCACCAACACTTGTTAGCTTTTGTCTTTTTCTTAATAGCCATCCCAACAGGTGTGAGAAGGGACCTCATTGTGGTTTTAGTTTGCATTTCTTGATGATTAGTGATGTTGAGCAGTTTTTGATATACCTGTTGTCTGTTTATATGTCTTCTTTTGAGAAATGTCTTTTCAGGTCCTTTACCAATTTTTAAATTTTTTTTTTTTTAATTACTATTGAGTTGTTTGAGTTCCTTATGTATTTTGGATATTAACCCCTTATCAGATGCATGGCTCACATGTGTTTTTTTCCCATTTCGTAGGCTATCTTTTCAATCTGTTCATTGTTTCCTTCCATATGCATGAGCTTTTAAATTTGACTCAGTCCCACCTATTTTTGCTTTTTGCCTTGCTTTTCAGGTCATATCCAAAAAATCTTTGCCCAAATCATTGTCATGGAGGTTTTCCTTAAGTTTCTCTATTACTTCTTTACAGGAGTCACTTCTGACTGTGCTCCAAAGGAAACCTTCTCATTGTAAATCCCTATTTCAGAATCTATTCCCAGAGAACTCAAACCCCGTGGAGCTATCAATGAGCCGGGCATGCCCATTCCCAAAGGGGAGTTCTCCAGCACCACATTGAGAAAAAAGGAGTTTCAGACAATCACAAAGAACACAAAGTGTGTTCTCTGGATTTTGGAGAATATAGAGACTGAGACCTACTCATCTGGGGTTGCCCCGGATGGCTGTGCAGGGAGATAGGAGTGGGAGCGAGCTGCAGATGTGAGTCTCATGGAAACCAGACAGACTGTGGGCACCTTGAAAAGTCTTTCACTCAAGAGGCTGGCCTAAAGGGGTGAGATGACCCCTCCCTGGTGGACTTCCAGATGCTGGAGGCTTAAGACCCAGTTCTATTGGTTAACAGAGGAAGCAGTACTCATGTCAGAAATGCAGGTGGGAGACCTCACCTCTGGCATTGGGCATCTCTGAAGAATCCCAAAAAGTGCCCCTATAGGACAAAAGAGCCAGTATTTTTATTTCGGTGTCTGCCATGAATAAGGGCATTTAAAAACCCAAAGAGGACCAGAGATAGCCCCAACGATAGGCATACAAGACACTTTGACATTCTTTAGTTCTTTTCTTGTCCTTCTCTCCTCCCCACATCAGAAGAGTTAAAAGCAGAATAGTGCATTAGGGGCAGGGAGGGGGAGGGGGAAGAATAAAAAAGTCTAGGGGAACATTTAAGAAAAAAGTAAAAAACAAAACAAACAAACAAACAAAAACACCCAAACCCCCAAAAACTAAAAAACAAAAAGCACCAAAGACTGTCAACTGCCCTCCCTTTCCCACTGTAGGCTTTCTCTCTGGTCCCCATGTGGTGGTTTGGGGAGAGAAGTTTCAAATCGGCTGAGAGATTGAAGTTGTGGTATTGTCAAATTGACAACTTTTTTCTTCCTGAACGTAAAGCTACTTGCAAATACCCAACAATGACTGAGAAAGTTCTGGGACCTGCCTGAGATTTTACTCAGGGACAGAGAAGTATTACTTTGGTTGAGCAGGTACAGAAGAAACCCGGTGAGAAGAGACACATTTGTTTTCTTCTTGCACCCTACTGTGCTCAGCTCATTAATAAACAGGTTACACTTAGCTTCCTTTTTGTTAATTTCCTGCTGGGACCATGCTGAGGGCAGAAGGCAGTGTGGCAAATGGAAGGTTTTCTTAGAGCAGTATTTCCCCAAGTGTGTCTCCTATTCTGTCTGATGTTAATGAGTGTCTTAATGCATTTTCTGTTGCCATAACTGAATATTTGATGCTAGGTAATTTATAAAGAAAAAGAATTTATTTCCTACTGTTGTGGAGGTTGGGAAATCTGAGGGCATGGTGCCTGCATCTGGGGTGGGCCTTCTTGTGCAGCACCATAACATGGCAGAAGGCATCACATGGAGAGAGGGAAAGAGGTGTGTGTCAGCTCAGGTTCTTCCTCTTCTTATAAAGCCTCCATCCCACCCTGATGACCTTATCTAATCCTAATTACCTCCCAAAGGCCCCACCTCCAATCGAAATATGAATTTGGGGATTAATTTTTCAACACATGGTATTTGAGGGACACATTAAGACCATAACAGTGAGTATTAATAGAAAAGGCTTCTCTGTGGCCAAATAATCTGGGAACCATTGGGCTTAATACAGTTTAATGGTATTCTTTACTGTAGGCCTTATCAGAACCTTTAAAATAATAATAGGCATTGTGAGTTTCTAGGATAGGCTTTCTCAACTGAATCTCATTTGATCACTAAATCGTTTGACTGATGAATGTCTTTTAGGCCTAGTGTTTCTGGAAACTCTTAAGAATAGTTAAATTTTAGGAGCACATTTCCTGGAACCAGTATAGCAGAGCAAATATGTAACAGTATGTGGCAGGATAATATGTTGAGAAATTGTCTTAGTCAGTTTGGGCTGCTATAACAAAATACCATAGACTTGGTGACTTAAACAACAAAAGTTTATTTCTCACAGATCTGGAGGCTAAAATGTCCCAAGATCAAGGCACCAGCAGATGCAGTGTCTGGTGAGGGCCTGTTTCCTAGTTTGTAGATGGCCATCTTCTCTCTGTGTCCTCACATGGTGGAAAGAGACCTTTGGGCTCTTCATTCCCTTATAATAGCGACAGTCCCAGCTTGGGAGATTCAGCCTCATAACCTAGTCACCTCCCAAAGGGGATTCCATTTCAACATTTGGATTTTAGGGAGGGGACACACACATTCAATCCATACCGATATTAACTGAGATTTTCAGCCTTGCTTATCAGCCTACACAGGTCACGTAGTAATTTCAGGTCTGCACTTAACTCACCGTGCTGGGCATGGGGCTTCCTCTAGAAGGGGCTGCCATGCATGTTCTCATACTGTGCACTGCGGAGCATTCATGTAAACACTTGGGGGAAGGGCACCCACTGGAGCTGGGCAGTAGCGTAACCCGTTTCTCTGTGAGGCTGTCCTTTCTCCCGTGGAGCTCTTTCTGAAAACTAAGCAAGTCCTTCTTGCTCTCACACTCCTGAACATGTACAGAGATTCCATTGCTTACCATCCCGAGGCCAGTTTCATTCTTAGCAGGACCTCTTCCACCAGCCTCTGTGCCATTTTCTCCTTTTTTGATCCTCTTCTTGGAATATACTTTCTAGGTCCTGGTATATAGTCATGTGGCCTTTAGCATAAGAGTTACTTGGGGTGGGAGAAGTGGCTTAGGGCATCAATCAGTTCTGTCATGGGGCACAGAACTCTCTGGATTCAGGCAAGGACAGACACAACATTTGGAGAGAGCTGGGCATGGATGAGAACTGTGACATCTGTCATTGAGACACAGAACCAAAAGACAAATAAATATGGCCAGAAAGATTCTTTTCAAGGTTCAACTTATTATTTCTTCAATCCCACACATATAACTTTTGCCCTTGCTTTAGAACACCTATTGATTTATAATAAACCTCTGCTTGGGGAAGGGAAATGAGAGCTCAGAGCACATAACTGAGTTACTGTGCTTGTTGCTGATACTTGGTGTAGCTTGGGAAATTACTATGGAAAGCACGCTCAGCCTGAATCCTGTGGGGAACACGACCCAGAAGCCAGAGCTTCCACTAGCACCGCCCTCATTCTACCACAAGGTGTCTCACGTCCTCAGAGGTGTCCCTGTGCTCCCAGAGCTGCTGGGTGCCCTAGAGGGTGAAGTAGAGAATGCAGCATGATTTAGAGGAATTAAAAAAAAGTTCTGCAAGCATCTCAGCAGAAGACCAGGGTACCTACAAAGGAAGCGACCTCCCTTTGCCTTCGATTTTGCTCTAATGCAGAACTGCCATCGCTAGAGGCTTAAATGCAGAAGGTTGTGATCCTAGAATTCTGTGTTCAGCTAAATTGTCCTTGATGTGTGAAACCATAAAAAACACACTTTCAGAAATGCAATGGTTTAGAAAGTATGCCATTTTCTCATACTTCTTGGAAACTGTTCTAAAATGTATTTCATCTGACTAAGAGATAAATCAAATCAAGGATCCAAAAGCTGATGATGTTGTATGCTGCAAAGAAAATCTGAGTATGTTCTAAAGAGTATAAACGGCAGAAGCCACATTTTCTGACTGGGATATGACAGAATTTAAAAAAATTATAAATGGAATAAAAAAATAATTTCCCTAAATGACTACTGGAAGAAAGATGAAATAAACATCCAAGTATACTATATTTAGAAAATAAGGAATTTAATAGAAATGAAGACATGTTGTAATGGAAATAGGAGCCTCCTGCTCGGGAGAAGCTTTTGTCACCGGAACTGCCCCCAAACAGGGAAGCCTTCAGGGAGGAAAGATAAATTCATTTGATAGAAGTTAGCTGAGGAGGAAGAAAAAGCACATTAGGGACGTCTCCCTTGAGGGAAAAGAGACACAAATGGATTCAAATAGTGTCAAAGAAATGCCAGCAGGCCTTGAGATTCAAAGACTCCTGACTCCATCCCCAAATCCCCATTCCCTGCTGACCTGCTAGGATAGCAAGTGCCCCTCCAAGGAGCAAACCCACCTGGTGGAGCAGCTGCATTGGCCTTTGGCTGTGCCATCTGCTCGAGGAGATCACCAAAGTCTTCCTAAAGCCTGGCCCTCCTTGGCCCCTTTGGAGCTCCTCAGAGCCACACACACACACTGAGGGGTAGGAAGCCCCCCAGGAGGGAGTCTGTGAAATGCTGTCACAGAGGCCGCAGAGCACCCCAGTCCTCTTTCTGCAGGCTGCATCTGCGTCTGCAGCTTTACCTGCTCCAGGCAGCACCTCTTCCCAATGCTCACAGAGCAGGGCCCACGTTTCCACCTGGACCACTTTATCCCTTTCCTCACCCTATGCCCACAGAAGCATACTAACCTGGCAGTAGCTACGGTAGGCACCCCCACAGGGTGGGTCATGGGTGTGAGCTCTGCAGGTGCCCAAGCTGACCCACCGAATTCCTAGTCCTATTAATGCTCAGAAGGAAGGTGGCTATGCCCCCAGGGGAAGCACTGCTGCTCTCAGGGGGCACCCAGGGAAGAGTGTACCCAGGGAAGTGGGCATCCTGGTGTCCTGACACACGTGCACAGACAAGGCTCCTAGTTGCATGGATGCACTGGCTGCAGAAGCACATGGCCCCTTGACACATGTTGCCAGAACACCAACCCTGCTCCACCCTGCAGGTGCTGCAGCAGCTCCTGCCCCCTGCAGCTGAGCTGCTGGAACGTGACCTCTGGGTGTGGAGGGGCACCCTCGTGCCTGCCGCATCTTCCTCCTGGTCTGCCCTCAGCCCTGGCCCACCAGCCCTGCTGTGGGCACCTCCTCTCTGCTCTTCTTGCCTTCAGCCTCACACTGCGTCATTGAACTTCCAAATGTCAGTGAGAGAGTGATCTTTCTACAACACCAATCTGGCTGTGTCCCCATCCTCTACACTCTCCGGGGTAAGCCCATTTTATCCTTAGAATAATGTCCAAATGCCTTAAGGAGACTACAGGATTTTACCTGTCTTTGCCAGGCTTATTTAGCTCGTCTTCCTTCGTAAACTCCATTCTGCAGCTTCTTGGAATGACTCAGTTTTTTTCACCTTAGTCCTTTGCTCATGCTCTTCATCTTCATTTGATTAGACACCTCCATCCCTCTTCATCTGGGTGAGCAGCTTCTTATTCTACAGGTATCGGGTTAGACATTGCTTTAGCTGCAAAAGCTCTCCTAAAGCCTAGCTTAGATGCCACTTCTGAGCTCTGGAGGCATACCATACCTCCCCCATCACGGCAGGTGCCACATCAAATTGTATTTGCTTGTTTTCTGGTGTACCCCTCCTTCTTGCCCCAACAGACCATAAATTCTGCTAGGGCAGGAGCTTCCTTCTAATTGTTGTTTACTTGTTTGTTTAGGTCTTGCTGCCTATTCATGTGCCTGGCACATAACTGGTGTTCAACAAATGATTGCAGAATCATAGGGTGAATAGTAGGTGCATTAGTAGAAGCTCTCCTGGCTGCTGCACTTGCCACAGAAGAATGGCAGCACTTTGGAGGTTGCCCACCTCCTGTGGGCTCCAAAGCCCTCAAGTGAGGGAGCTGGTCACACCTAGCTTTCATGCCCACCTGTGGATCTCTGAGACAGTCCAACTTAGTCCAGGAACTACCGGAGGCATGCATGGAGAGGGAAGGGTATGTGAGTGGCAGTAATGTCCCGTAGGTGAGCCCCACTTTGCACAATGCCTGAGTGTGGCTTCAGCCACATCCAAATGCCTTCTGTGTATAATTGGAACCCACAGCCAAGCCACTCTCAAGATCAGAGGCTCCCCTGATGAGTTTGCATTTGTGAACTTGACAAGATGCAGAGGGGCTGAACAGGACATTAAAAGATTTGCCTCCTTTTGTTTCTGTTTGCATCAGAACTCCAAGTCAGTGGGTGGTTTGGACCATGCCAAGGGGAATCCAGGTTGGAGAAATTAGTCCCAGCCACCTTATAAATTACACAGTCAGCAGATACCTAAAGAAATAGAAACTGCAGCAGAGGATCTTAGCATTTCACCAATTCCATTTCTTCCCTGCCATCCCCTCATACCCCCCCAGAGACACAACTTGATCGTATTTCTTGGTCCCCTTTGCAGATAGATGGGAGCTTTGGCAAATGGAATGTGGGTGGAGGGGATATGTGTCATTTCCAGGCCTGACCCCTAAATACCTCCTGTGTAGTACTCCACAATGGCTCACCCAGCCTTGTTGACCAGCCAGGTGCAAAAGAATCAGCACAGAGCTCTGAAGCCTGCAGGAAATAGAGGGGCAACTATACAGAAGATGCCTGGGCCCCTGAAGGACTGCATGGAGCAGACCAGCTCTTGCTCATTCCTCCTTCCTGGCTGACTCAGTGTGGTCTGTGATGGGAGCAAGAAACCTTTGTTGTATTAAGCCACTGAGGCTTGGGGCTTATTTGTGAAAGCATCAGACCTACTCTAACAATGACTTTCTAGCCTTTGTCATCCTCAGATTATCACTCTTGGCCCAGTGCCCTGAGTTTACAGTTTTACTCCACGTACTTAGAAGACAAGGTTAAGAGCAGGCAGAGGCCCTAGTGCAGTAGAGTTGATGCAGATACTGGCCATTCAAGGAGAAATCAGCCTTGCGTGTTTGCTGGCCACATTGCTCCTCTGTCGCTGTGATGTGTCAGGACCCACAAGTAGGTGTCTCTGCAGAGCATGGCTGGCATGACCCCTATTATCGCCAGGTGGGCCCTCCGATTCCTGCAGAAACCCTGTGCCTGTGCACATCTGAGCCCTGAGACCACTCATGGGGCAGGCCCTGCCCAGGTCCCGGGACACTAGCTGCTGGCCAAGCCATGACGGGAAGTCGCAGATTCTTCTGTGTTGTGATGAAGAATTCCAGCTTGGGAGTCAGACAGATGTGGCTTAAAGCTCTGATATGGTATTTGAGTGACTCTGGGCACTCTTAATATCTTTGTGTGTCATTTTTTACATATGTATAAATCTTTATAGATATCTATCTCTCTCTACAGATAAAAATATCAATATAGATTTCTATATGTAGAGAGATAAAAGTGAGACACTTTTTACACAGCCCTAGATACACTATGTCCTAAATACATGTTAGCTGTGCCTGAGGTAAGAAATATCAATAATAATGACCACTTACCGAGTGCTCCTGCCCAGCTTAATTTAGTTAACTGTTACCTGTGATAACTTATTGAACCCTCACAACAAGCCTATGACTTAGGTTCTGTTATTAGCTCCATTTTACAGATGAGGAGACTGAGGCAGAGTAATGTCCATTCTACAGTTCACACAGCTATCCTGCTAGAGCTGGGGTTCCAGCCCACACAGTCAGAATCCCTGCTCTTAGCTATAGAGTCGAGGAGATGAAGGGGCCCCGTCATCTGGGTTCCCTGCACTTTCTGTGAGGCCGTTTGCTCACAGGACAGTCTCTCCGTGGCTGTGTTTGTTCCTTTCTCTCTGGCCTCCAAGGCTCCTGGCTTGGGTGCTGTAGAGTCCTGAGATGCAAGCAAAGGGGTCTCTTTTGGCTTAGCCCAAAGTGTCTCTATGCACTGGTGCCCCAGCGCACCCCAGCAGTGGCGCAGGCAGCTGGCCTGGGGAGGAGAATGCAGGCAGCTGCTACCTTGGGTGGGACATTGTTTCTCTGGCCCATGTGATCACACAGCTCCTATCAGGAAGTGCCAGGGAGGTGCCACTCCTGCTGGGCTATTTTGGAGGGCCTGGAAGTCTGCCTTGTCATCTCCTTTCAAGTGTCACTGTGAATGTGACTGGAGGAGCCAAGGCTTTTCTCAGCTTCTGCCGCTGCCTGTGGTTCACGCCCTCTTGCCCTGCTCCTCCAGTAAACAAAACGGGTTCCTGCAGCTGTGCCAGCAACTGGACCTTCTGGGTGAAGTTTGCTAGGACCTGACCACCACTTCTGATGGTGCTGCCAAGTGGAGTCTTGCTGGTCCCCATCCTTGGTAAAGGCCACATTGCATGTGGATTCTGGTGCTGGATACATGACGGCCAACTACGGTAGGCCTGGGTCCATCCAGGAGGCCTGGGGGTCCATCAGAGATTGTGGTGCTACCTCTGTCTCAGCGTCACCTAGCACACACTGTGGGGACAGCTGCGTCCTGGGGATCGGCCTTCACCTTTCCCTGGTGTCATGGTCTGTCCAGCTGGGAGGCTGGTGCCAGAGCAGTATATGGTAGAGGCACCCAGATCATCATAACCACTGGTATGGACTGAATTGTGTTTCCTCAACATTCATAAACCTAAGCCCTAACCCCCAATGTGACTGTGAGATAGGGCCTTTATGGATGTATTTAAGCTTAAGTGAGGTCATTAGAGTGGAGCCCTGATCTAGTAGGATTAGTGCCCTCATAGGAAGAGAGAGACCACAGTATACTCTCTTTGCATGCACACAAAGTGAGAAGGTGGCCGTCCTAAGCCAGGAAGAGAGCCCTCACCAGAATCTGACCATGCCAGCATGCTGAACTCTAACTTCCAGTTCTGGAACGGTGAAAATGAATGTTGTTTAAGCCACACAGTCTGTGGAATTTTGTTATAACAGCCCAGGCAGACTAAAAAAGCCTGCACTGGGAATTTAGTGTTTTCTGCGTGTGGGCTCTGTAGTTAGAGCTCCACTCTTCTGACCTTACTTACTTCTGATCTCTTGGCCCCAGGCTTACCCACCCATGCCAAGGGCCTCTCCACTGTGCCGTGGACCATGCTTTCTGCTGCACACGCACCTTCATGCTCACAGCGAGGACGAGCCACTGAAACTTCCACTGAGCTAGCCCTCACCTCCTGTGACCAAAGGCAGGAGCAGAAATTCTGCAGTGTGTGCGACCGCTTAGGCTCTCCTGAATGCAACACCCGTGTGTTTAGTGAGCATCAGATCTTTGTGTAGTCATTGTCGTTGATCCTGGTGGGGCAGCGGTGAGTGACAGAGTTGAGGTCCCTGCTTTCACAGAACAGATATTCTAGTGGGAGAGACAGATAAGGCACATGCACACAAACAAGTACGTGGGATGATTTGGATAGTGATAAGTGACAAGAAGAAAAATAAAATGTAGCAAAGTGATGGAGGGTCTTGTGCCTCAGGTGGTCAGAGAAGCCTTCCCTGCAAAGGTGCTTTTGAGTTATGATCAGAACAAAAGGAAGGACCAGCTGAGCCAGAGTCTGGAGAAAATGGTCCAGGGAGAGGGAAGAGCAAGTGTTAAGTGTTCTAAGGTGGGACCAAGCATGGAAGCTGGAGGCTGATCTCAGCCGTGGTGTCTGCTGGGAACCTACCTCGGCTGTGCTCAGGCGATTCTGGGATTGAGGCTTCATCTTCTGGCTCCTGCTGCCACCAAACCCTCCACAGTGGTTTCTTGGGGATCACAGCCTCCCGAGACCCAGGCTCTGAGGAGGCTGTGAATTGGAGTGCAAGGATGAGAATTCTGAGGTGGTCACAGGCACTGGGGCCCACATACATGGTCTTAGGCAGGCAGACCCTGCACCCTCCTGGGACTCAGTCTGAAAGATATCCGCTCAACATGCATGACTAGATAACAACTGAAAAAGTCAGAACCAACCAGTCTTCTCTCTGAGGAGGCCATTAATGAATTGGGCTAGCATTTCTTTTCTTTGATATTGATCCAGAACACTGAGTGACAAAAGTAAGAGTAAGACCATGTCCTTGAGGAATACCATGAATGCTTGAGTTTACCAAAGCATAAGTGAGTGGATTGCCAGTCCCTGCCTCATTGACTCCGCAGCTCTGTGTCCTAGAGGCTGTGCTCAGAGGACTCACTATGGGGAGGGAGTCTCCAGCGAAGCTCTGTGTCCTAGAGGCTGTGCTCAGAGGACTCACTATGGGGAGGGAGTCTCTGAGCCAAGGAGGACCCCATCTTGCATTGCCTTATATTGCAGAAGGTGTTAGAGAAGGTGAGGGGGAGCTGGGATACTGGCTATCCCCACTCTGATATCTCTTGTGCCAGAATGACACGGCTGCTGAAGACCTGCGGGACCTTCAGGCTGTGGCGGCCCAGCTAATTCCCAGCAGGCCAGACCTCCTCCTGCCTGCTGCTTCCTGCTTCCTCACTCCAGGTCTGTCTCCTCAGTGGGAATACACTGCAGTCTGGAGCCCAGGCAAGAGGAGCTGAGCGTCACCATCATCCTATGGTTACCTTTGTGAACTGAACACTGTTGAGGAGTCTTAGAGATCAGAGTTTGAATTCCATCTCTATGAGTAGCTGTGTGACCTCAAGCATATGACTGAACTTCTCAGAACTTCAGGGTCTTTCTCTGTCAATTGAGTTGCTGTGGGGATTCCAAGAAATTGAGTGTCCTGATGAGAACACTAGACTTTCAGATCTTATTTCAACTCTGTTTGTGCTGCCATGGACCAGCCACTGCCGTAGCACCAAGCCCACCCTGCTATCGGCTGAGAACACCTCTAGCTTCCCACAAAAGAGTTATCAGCCTGATCAGAACATGAATTATCTACATCCTGAGGACCTGACCATGTGGGCTTCTGGGCCACTCTGGCTGTTTCCTACATGTGACAGCAGACTTGCTCCTCTCCCTCCCTGCTGTCTGATGCACCATGCTCCCTGCCTGGGGAGAATTCTGCTGTCAAACCTGGTGGCTTCCCTGCCAGTTCAGTGCTGTGACTTGGGGTCAGAAATGTATGGCTCCTACCCTTCAATACAAGGTGAGATTGGTCTAGAAGTCAATGGGACCGAAACCCAGTCATTCCTCTTCCAAGGCCCACTGCTATCACTAACACCTGTGGTTGCTGACATGTTGGGGGAGCTGGATTTTTTCCCACTGTCTGAAATGATCAGCATAAGCCTGTTGCCTATGGTGACATTCAGGGATGACAAGTACCCAGGACAATGCCCATCTACCCTCAAACTTTATACAAAAATCAGGTGTGTTATGAAAGGGCCTGAAAAGGCTTTAATTTTCTCAACCATCTAAGGCTCCATGTGGACTGGAGTGTCCCTGCTACAAAAGCACTGTCCATCATGAGCTTTGCTGAATACAACACTTAGCCCAGCTGTGCAGTTTTCCCACACAGCTCGACAATGAGGCTCAATCAAGGCTCAGAACTTCTCCCATCGCCTCAGACCTGCTCCTGCTTCTCTCTTTCTGGAAGAGAGAATGAGTCCATTGCTGGGTGTTTCCCTGATGCTTATCATTGGTTGACAGGAGGTATCTGTGATGATTGTGACCCTTGAGGTGCTGCCCTTTTACCTTGCAACCTAGTTTTTTTGGCAAGGGATGTTAATAGGCTGTCACTTTCTCCCCTCTGTTCTCCTTTCTAGCAACTAAAGTGGGAAAGCTGTTCCTCTGGCAGATTTTGAAATTTCTGCTAAGACTGCCAGTCTGTGAGACTTTGAGGTCCATTAAGTCTTTCCTCTAGTCCCAGAGCTGAGTAAGCTGGGACTCGGCTCTGCAGGTATTAACTAGCTATCTGAACTTCAATGCCCCACTTAGACAAACAGCTCCACTGAGGACGGCTTGCTTTGTAGGTGCCACAGGTAAATTAAGGAAGCACTAAACTGGCATACATCTTTGACCTCCCTGAGTGGTGTTTGGGGCATCATCAAAGGAAGTACTTAAGAGAAAAGAGGTTTCACAATGGATGCAGGTGGGCAATGTTTGACCCATTGTCAGGATGTTGGACTTTCTGCAAAAGTTGTTGCAACTTAGGTGGCTTTGCTGCAAGGCAGTCTGGGTCACTGCAGAGCTAGAGGAAGGGGACACTGGTGCTTGGAGGAATAACGCAAAGTGGGATAGCCAGCTATCCACTCTACAGACTTTCAAAGTGGTGTGAGGATGCTGGCCTGACTCTGTAGAAGCAATAGGGTCGGGAACTATGTCTGCTGCATGCAAGATGCCAGCCAGGACTTGGGGTAAGGCAGAATCCAGCCCAGGCAGGTAAAGGAGTGCTAGTATTTCAGCAAGTGTTGAGGACCAAGATATAAAGGCAGTTGTCCCAATCTGGAGTGCTGGGCAAGATATCATATGGACTGATCCCTGAGCCAAGGGCCCCCAAGGCTGGTGAATTCCAACTTCATGAGTGGCTAGTATCTTGGAGAATGTTTGCTAGGAGGGTTTTTGAGACTGATGCTGCAGGCTGAAGAGGGGCTGGGTAGGTAGAATCTGGCAAAAAAAGAGAGCTGTCACTTTTGTATAGAAAAAAAAAAAAAGAAAAAAGGCCAATTTGCATTTCCCTGGAGTATAATTATATACTGTAATAATGAATGTGACTATAGCAGTTTATGTATGTTACCGGAGCCCAGTATTAGGTTTGCAGGATAGACTAGTAGTCCTGAGAAGCTAACATTGTATGTTGTTTTTTACCATTGACTTTTTTTTTTTTTTTTTGCATTTTGGCTGCATTGTGGGGTCATACTTCACTTTACTTCCTGCACCATCTCTGTACTAACCATACCTCTTCCTCCTCCATTTTGCCTTTTGTTTTTACACTCCACTCTGATTATTGCTGTGTAACAAACAAGCTCAAGACTCAGTGACTCAAGCCCGCACCGGGCCCCCCTCCCCAGGCAGGGCTGCGGCAGCTTGGCTGGGGGCTGAGGCGGCTCAGGACAGGACCGGGCGCTCCAAGAAAGCTGCTGCGGTGAACAAGGGTCACAGTCAGAGCAAGGAACCCAAGATACTACTTGCTCCCCTAGGTCCTGTGGCACTTGATCCTAAAGGTTGTGTCATCATAGATGTCCCTGCCAAACTGGGCTCCAAACAAAATGTTGTAACAGACTTGACAGCTGAAGCCATCAATGTAGCTATTGCGGTTCCTCCATCAGGAGCGGCTACCACTGAGCTCTGCTGGTATCTTTCCAAAGTCATAGAACTCAGGAGAAGTGATGTGGTTTTGAATAAGGGTGGCAAATCTCTTGAAAAGGCGGTGAAGCACTTCGTCTCTGCAATTCCAGAAAAGATCTTGGAGAAATGAGAAAAGGCAGCTGGAGAAAACTAAAAGCAGGAAATGAAAAATACATCCTTGAGAAACTTTTTTATTGCCAATGGTGAAGATGCCATTAAATAGGAAAATATATTTAAATACACAGAAGAACATGGAAGAAAAATATATGTATATTTAAATAAGACTAAGACTCAAAGAAGTAGAAATTTTAAAAGTATGATGCATTGAAGAAAATCCCTGACCTCAAACAGCCTGGAACATGTTCTTCTGATTTCATGGCATTACAAAGTAACAGAGCTGGAAAGGACACTAAGGGTGATCTGGCTTAACCCTTTCATTCTGTGACGGAGCTTCTGATATCCAGAAGTTGAGAGACTTGAATTCAAGATCACACCATGCAAGATGGCAACTAGAACCCAGATTCTTTGACTTCTGGTTGAATGCAATTAATCCTGATTGTAAATTAAAATGATAATGTACACACACACACACACACACACACCAAACAAACAAAACTCAGTGACTTAAAATGACAACCATTCAATACGTATAGTATGGTGTAAGATACATGTCATAGTTATGAGATTAACGATAGCCATAAGCCCCACTCAAACATCTCACAGGGCTGACACTATGAGTCACTTAGCATGATGTAACCTGGCCTGGGGATTTCCAACCCTGGCCTGGAGCTTTCCAGGAGATAAGACCTCCTCAGCACACATCCCACTTTCATGAGCCTTAAAATAAAGCGCACCTTTACAAGCATAGCTTTAACTCCCTTCATTATAGAAACACCTGGTGGCTGATGCAGACTAAATACAGGCATAAGAAAGGGAGAAGAGTCCGCCAAACTCTGAGAATGGCTGCTGAATGGAGACTCTCCTGGGCAGGTGGTCATCTGACTACTGACTGTATCTGGGCCAGGCCACGGCCAGCTCCTGCTACCCACTCATAAGAATGCAGCCAGCATAAACTGCCTGAACATCAGATGGTGTCTAAGACTTGTCTTTGATGCAAATCAGACCAAAGGGTTGCCCCTGAGGAAGCTGGTTAAGTAGGACCACCTGAACCCCCTGAATGTGACAATATGTTACTAGATTTGGGAGTTTAGTGAGGCTGTAGCCCGCATCTGTTTTCCCAACTCTATGATGTCTGAGGCCTCAGCTGGGAAGACTTGAAAAATTGAGGGTGGTTACAATGGCTGGGGGCTGGAGTTATCTGGAAACTTCACTCACACGTCTGACACCTGGGCATGAATGGCTGGCATGATGGGCTCAGCTGGGACTAGTATTTGAATTGCCCACATGAGGCCGAGCTAGTATGGAGGCTCAGGATTCCAGGGATCAGGGTTTGAACATGGCCATTGTGACCTCGCCTTGGAAGTCACACCGCACCCCTACTGCCATAATCTATTGGTTGAAGTTGTCACAGGCCTGCCCACAGGGAAAGGCACAGGGGGAGGAGTATCCTAAAATAGACGGCCATGACTTAAAGCCACCGTGCCTCTGGACTTTGTGTTAGCTTGATTGTTGCTGCTTCTAATGAGTCCTCTGCTTTCTTTGATCTCTTCTGCCCAAGCAGGCTGCCTCCATACTCAGGCAGCATGCTCTTCTTGGTCTGGATAAGCCTATCTGTTCAGTTTTTAGTTTGTTCTTGCTGCATGGTTGCAGGGATAGGGTTATTCTTATGTACCCCTCGGGAAAACTTGTCGTTTGCCTGGGTTTGTTGTAAGACATCAGAAAGATCTTGCTCAAGGAAGCATTATTTATTGTGTTTCTAAGGCACTTCTGGTTCCTTCTTTTCTCCCAATAGTTTTATTAAAGGTCATACTTTCAAAGGAAATAGAGACTATAGAATAAATCTTTAAGTCTTAAAAGTGTCTCAACTTTCCCTGCACTCCAATAAGTTCTCCCCGTGCAAATCCATGCAACGGAGATTTTTATCATATCTGGTAGCATATGTTTTTCCCTGATTGTTTAAAAGTGTCCTGGTCTGGTCCTCCTATGCTAGGTTTAAAATTTGTAGGGTGGGTGAGCATGTGTTGTGGTTTGTCTATACCCACCATACCAACCTCAGTGCCAAGAAGTCCACTTCAAACTTAATAGATATTAATTGATTGGAAAGGTCATATTCAGGTTTACTTCACTCTGAATTGGGTTTTTGTTTAGTTTGTGGGTTTGACTGGCCTGACAACGTAAGTATACAATGTAGGTGGAAATGAATGACAGCTAAGGGAATCTATGAGTCTCTTTCCAAGAAGGACATTCAAATGTCAAAGCAATGTAGCTTTATCACTTATGGCATTGTTTATGGAACAGCTCCATGGTCTGCTATAGAGGTAAAGAGAACTGGTCTTGGTGTCAGAAGATGAGGCTTGAATCCCAACTCTGCTGCTAAATAGCGCTATGACCTTGGTAAGTTACATCCTCATTCTGAAACCTGGTGTCCTTAGCTATGAAATTGTAGTAATAGAACCTATTACTTAGAATTAGGATTAAGTGGTGCCTGTTTTTTTTATGGTGAAGATTAAACAAAATAATTTATGGAAAAGTGTTTTTAAAATGCAGTTATAAAATTTGTGATTGTTTGTCAGTGGTCTAAGTCAGGGTTTATTAACTCAAGGAGCCACACTGGTGATTTAATGGCTGAAGAAGCTGGACCCAAAGAAAAGGAGAGATGTGCAAGTGCCGTGTCAGAAGAGGGATGTTTCTGTTCATCTTCAGCTGATCACTGCCCAGTTCAGGCCCAGGTGGCCAGATTTGATTTTCTCAGAGTGTCCAGAAATGCAGAATGTTATGATTTAAAAATGTTTGTTATTCATCAACAAATAAATACACACACACACACACACACACACACACACACACACACACACACACACACACAACATAGTGTGGGACCAAAAAAACAAACTGTGTAACTCATCTTTTTCCTATACACTGACAGTTTAAGATTTGGTTCAAAGGTGATGCTGAGAGCATAAAAATGGCATAAAATAATTTCTCCCTGCTCCTTCCTGCTAAGTACAACTGTAAGCTCTGGAAATAACACAAGCAGTAACCAAAAGACCAGAGGAGGATGGGCTGATTGGGGGCCCCGGAACAGGGATAACAACATAGTGGCAGAACATCTTAGCACCCCACACCCAATGGCAGAGAGAGATGCAGGCCCGGTGTCTGTTGACCCCAGCCTAACAACAGAAGATGACCCAGTTGGGGTCACTGGCAAAACTATCTTTAAGAATGGCTAAGGGAGTTTCTTTAAACAGAAAGAAAATAAAAGGGAATTGTGAGGCATTAGAAAGGAAGAAAGAACAATGAAAAAAACAGATATATGGAAAAATAAAATAGACTATCTTTCTCATGAGTATTATAAATTATACGCAATGATTGAAACAGAAGTTAAAATGCTAATGCTCAAGACAGTGATATTTAAAAGTGGGTTAGATGAAGTGACCTGAATGGAAGAGAGGTTTACACAGTGCAATCCCAGCAGCAAAATGTGACACCAGTAGACTGTGATGAGTCATATATGTATACTGCAGCACACGGAGCAACCGCAACGGAAGTGTGCATGCCAGTACACATAAAAGCATGATAATTGAGTCAAGGTGGACTTCTAAAAATGTTCAAAAACCTACAGGGAGGCAAGAAAAAAAACCCACAAAAGAATAAAAATCAGAGGGCAAATAAGCACATGAAAAGACATTCAGCATCATTAGTTGTTAGGGAAATCTAAATGGAAACCACAATTCAATATCATTATACACATCTAGAATGCCAAAAATGAAAAAATACTTATGACAGCAAATGCTGGTGAGGATGCAGAGGAACTGGATCACTCATAAATTGCTGGTGGGAATGTAAAATGTTACATCTGTTCTGAAAATAGTTGCACAGTTTTTAAAAAATAAAACTACACACAATCCCAGAGAAATGAAAATTTATCTTCACACAAAAACCTGTACATGGATATTCATAGCAACCTTATTTTTTATATCTCCAAATGGGAAACAAGGTGTTTTTCTAAGGGTGAATGCCTAAATAAACTGTGGTACATCCGTACTACAGAATACTTCTTAGCAATAAATGCAACAAACTATTGATACATACAACTACTTGGATGAATCGCAAAGGAATTTTGCTGAATGGAAAAAAAAAAAAGCCAATCCTTAAAGGTTATAGGGGGCAAGGAGGGATGTGGGAGGGTTATAAAAGGACAACACAAGTAATACTTGTGACAGTACCATTTGATTTCTTGACTGTGCTGGCAGATTCATGAACCTACACATGTGATAAAATTTCATAGAACTAAATACACACACAAACACACATGTAAAACGGGGAGATAAAAATAAGATCAGTAGATTAAATCCATGTGAATATTCTGGTTGTGCTATAGTTTTGCAAGATGTTACCACTGGGGAAATTGAGTAGAGAGGGGACCTCTCTGTACTGTTTCTTACAAGTGCATGTGAATCTACAATGATCTTAAAATAAAAAGTTTAACAACAACAACAACAACAACAAAACAAGAAAAGAAAACAGTAAGGCTAAGTTGCAAAATGCAGAGCTGTTTCATTCATTTTCCAACATTTCTGTGAACACATTCAGATCTAGAATTAAACTCATATGTAACAAATTAGAAAAGGCAGTCAAATTAGAATGTCATAAATTGCCTTTGAAATGAGTACTATGATCTGTAATAGCGCTCAGGTTTTGCAATAATTTAAATTTTTTTTTCTGTTTTGCTGGGACATAGAAAGTTTTCTTCTTTTGATTTTTCACAAATCAATTCAGTTATTCCTCCTTCAGAACGTGCGAGGTAGGACTCTATTTCTGAAAAGCAAATTGCATGTTATCTGTCATCTCAGGATATCATGGTTTGGACAAATTACAGGAGTAGGTCCTCTTTCCATTTGAATGCTAGAAACTACTTGATGGGGGAGGAGGATGCACAAAGAAACTATTTCCTGCAAAATTTTCACTAAATAAATGGCTTTTCCATCTTCTGTTCCCATTGAAGGTAGTAGCAAGATATCAGTTTGGAAACCTCTGTAGCTCAGTAGAACCAAGAATTGAAAGCAATTTATGGATTCATATAAGGCATTGAGGCAGACCAGATCATATGTGGCCCATAGATGTTTTATTTCACCTCCACTTTACAGCAAATGCTACTCTGTTAGCTCTCATACTTAAAAAAAAAAAGGCACATGCATTCTCCATCTCTTTATTTGTCATATGACTTTGCCCATAAAAGAAACCTTCCTGAGGATGTGAGCTGGTGACAGAGGGTGGTGAGGGAGTCAGTCAATAATAGAAAAATCAAGAACTTGATTTTGCATGATTTTATTTTAGATTTTGCCACTATTGGTGCCCTCCAAAAGCTATAAGAAAACAATTTTTTAGTATTTGTTGAGTACCTACTATATGCTAAGTTACACTTCTGTGCAAGGCACTAAGTCACCAAGTTATTCATTGCAGCAGTGTTTTAAAATACTGAAAAGTTTGGCCAATCTAAATGGCTATCAGTAACAGAATGGGTTAAATAAATTACAGTGCAGTGATAAGATAAAATAATATGCAGTTATTAAAATCATGAGATAGATTTACCCTTGCATGGAAAGGTATTCTAGATATATTGCTCAGTTAAAAAGAATGCAGTTGGTGAAGATGCAGAGAAAAGGGAACTCTTATACAGTGTTGGTGGGAATATAAGTTGATGCAGCCATTATGGAAAACAGTATGGAGGTTCCTTAAAAAACAAACAAAAAAATAGAACTGCAACATGATCCAGCAATCCCACTACTGGGTATAAATCCAAAGGAAAGGAAATTGGCATACCAAAGAGATTTCTGCATTCCCATGTTTATTGCAGCACTATTCACAATAGCCAAGATATGGAATCAGCTTAAGTGTCCACCGACAGAAACAGATGAACAAATAAAGAAAATGTGGTCTATACATACAGTGGAATACTAATTAGTCATAAAAAGAATGAAATCCTGTTATTTGTGGCAATATGGATGAGCCTGGGAGACATTATGTTAGGTGAAATAAGTTAGGCACAGAAAGATAAATACCACATGTTCTCACTCATATGTAGGAGCTAAAAGAAAAGAAGTTGAGCTTATAGAAGTAGAGAGTAGAATTGTGGTTAATAGAGGCTGGGAAGAGTGGGGTGGGATAGGAAGAGGTTGGTTAATGGATACAAAATTACAGCTAGACAGGAAAAATAAGTTCGAGTGGGCTACAGTAGTGCTAGGTTGTCTATAACTAACAATAACATATTGTATGTTTTCAAATGGCTAGAAGAGAGGAGCTCAAATGTTCTCATCACAAAGAAATGATATTTTTTGTCTCTTGCTTCCTCTCGCCATGTGATCTGCTTGTACCTGCCGGCTCCCTGCCACTTTCCACCATGAGTAGAAGCAGCCTGAGGCCCGTGCCAGATGCAGCTATCCCAGAATCACCCACACATGGTACAGTACACACTAAGAAATGCAAGTGAAGAGACCTTTGTATCACTCAGACCCTTCTGAGAGAAAGAAAAGGAAAAGATGTAAGAAGAGAAGCGATGACATTCCAATTGTAGCATATGATTCAGAGCATCAAAGTGGCAATCAGAATATTCTGTTTTCTCCAAAATTCAATAGAAGTCGATTGCAACATCAACATTCCAAAAATAATTAGCAGATTTGTACTGTCTTTTTCGGAGTGAAGAAAATCTGCTGGCATCGCCTGAGTCCCGCTCCTGAGAAGGGCACTTCTTCCCCCCGGGAGGGGACAAAGACCCCCTGCCACTGGCCCATGAGGATATTGCCATGAAGGGCTCAGTGGCTGCAGCAGGAACCGGACCTGGCACCAGAGCGGTGGCGGCGGCAGCGGTGGCAGCAGCGGTACCGCCTCCTCACCCAGAGGTGGCAGCAGTGGCGGTGGCAGCGGCGGCCCTTCTTCACCCGAACATCAGGGCCCTCTAGACCCAGGTGCCCCAACAATATCTCCTCAAGCCAAAACCCAGGACCCCAAGGACTGCATTTGCACACCCTCCCACCCAACTCCTCCTCGGGACCTGACCTGACTGAAGGACATTTACCAGCCAACTACTCCCACCAACTCGCCCTAAGAGAGCTGGTCTACCTGCTGTGTTCATTAGACTGCCCAGTGGAACAGAAGATACTCTGCTCATTTCATCTGATCTGTGGACTGTGAAACCCCCTGCCACAATGAATAAACATCAAAGAAAAGATACCAGAAATACGAAAAATCAAGAAAGTACACCACCAAAAGATAATAAATCTCAAGCTCTAGATCCTATAGAACAAGAAGCCCTTGAAATGACTGACAAGGAATTTCGAGTGATAATTCTAAGGAAACTGAATGAGATACAAGAAAACTGAGCTAGACATCATGATGAAATGAGGAAAAGTATACAGGACCTGAAAGAGGAAATGTATAAGGAAATCAATGCCCTGAAAAAAAATGTAGGAGAACTTGCCGAACTGAAGAAGTTATTCAGTGAAATAAAAAACACAACAGAGAGTTTAACTAGCAGGCTTGTGGAAGTTGAAGAGAGAGCCTCTGAACTTGAAGATGGGCTGTTAGAAATAAAACAAGCAGACCAAAAAAAAAAAAAAAAAAAAAAAAAAAAAAAAAAAGAAAAAAGAATCAAAGGCATTGAAGAAAATCTGAGAGAGATAGCAGACAACCTTAAGCGCTCAAATATCCGAGTCATGGGTATACCAGAAGGGGAGGAAAAAGGAGATTGCATTGAAAACATATTCAACAAAATAGTGGCAGAAAACTTCCCAGGTATAGGAAAAATCACAGATCTTCAGATCCAGGAAGCTCAATGATCTCCAAACGTATTCAACCCAAAAAGGTCTTCTCCAAGACATGTTATAGTCAAATTGGCAAAACTCAAAGACAAAGAGAGAATCTTAAAAGCTGCAAGAGAGAAGCATCAAATCACCTATAAGGGAGCCCCAATCAGGCTAACATCAGACTTTTCATCACAAACCCTAAAAGCCAGAAAGGAATGGGATGATATATTCAAAATACTAAAATACAGAGTTTGTCAGCCAAGAATACTCTACCCTGCAAGGCTATCCTTCCGAAATGAAGGGCAAATAGTATATTTCTCAGACAAACAAAAACTGTGGGAGTTCATTACCACACAACCACCCTTAGAAGAAATCCTCAAGGGAGTACTGGGTTTGGTTCCTGAAAAATAACTACCACTGCCATAAAAACCCAAGAAAAAGCAAAACCCACTAGTATAATAAAAATGGCATTCATGAAGAGAAAACAAACAAACAAAAAGGCTATCTACAACATAAGGAACCAACAAACACAGAAAACAAACAGTAAATCAGAAAGCAAGGAACAAAAAACACCTAAGGCAACCAAACAACAATCAATAAAATGCTAGGAATAAATCAACACTTTTCAATAACAACTCTTAATGTAAAAGGCTTAAATCCCCCAATCAAAAGACACAGACTGGCTGACTGGATTAAAAAGGAGGACCCAACTATATGCTGCCTTCGAGAGACCCACCTCACCCATAAAGACTCACACAGACTAAGAGTGAAAGGATGGGAAAAGATTTACTATGCAAACAGAAAAGAAAAATGAGCTGGAGTAGCTATTCTTATATCTGACAAAGTAGACTTTAAACTAAAAACCGTAAAAAGAGACAATGAGGGACACTATATAATGATAAAAGGACTGATCCATCAAGAAGACATAACAATCATAAATATGTACGCACCCAATGTTGGAGCAGCCAGATTTATAAAACAAACTCTATTAGACCTAAAGAAGGAAATAGACACTAATACCATAATAGCAGGGGACCTGAACATCCCACTGTCAATATTAGACAGATCATCTAGGCAAAGAATCAGTAGAGAAACACAAGATCTAAACAAGACTCTAGACCAATTGGAATTGGCAGATATCTACAGAACATTCCACCCAACAACCTCAGAATATTCATTCTTCTCATCAGCACATGGATCATTCTCCAGGATAGATCACATATTAGGTCACAAATCAAGTCTCAACAAATTCAAAAAAATTGGAATTATCCCATGTATTTTCTCAGACCATAACAGATTAAAACTAGAAATCAATAACAAACGAAATTCTGGAAACTATACAAACACATGGAAATTAAACAGCCTTCTACTTAATGACATATAGGTCCAAGAAGAAATCAAGCAGGAAATAAAAAAAATTATTGAAACTAATGAAAATAATGATACATCATACCAAAACCTGTGGGATACTGCAAAAGCAGTATTAAGGGGGAAATTTATTGCCTTAAATGCTCACCTCAGAAGAATGGAAAGATGGCAAGTGAACAACCTAACACTTCACCTTAAAGAACTAGAAAAACAAGAACAATCCAAACCTAAAGTTAGCAGACGGAAAGAAATCATTAAGATCAGAGCAGAACTGAATGAACTTGAAACCCAAAAAACAATACGAAAGATAAATAAATCAAAAAGTTGGTTTTTTGAAAAGATAAATAAAATTGCCAAACCATTAGCATGGCTTACAAAAAATAGAAGAGAGAAGATTCAAATAACAAAAATTAGAAATGAAAAAGGCGATATTACAACTGATTCATCTGAAATACAAGGAATCATTCAAGACTACTATAAACAACTATACGTCAACAAGTTTGAAAATCTGGAGGAAATGGATAAATTTCTGGACACACACAAGCTCCCAAAACTGAGCGATGAAGATGCAGAAAATCTGAACAGACCAATAACAATAATGGAGATTGAAGCAGTTATCAGAAGGCTCCCAACAAAGAAAAGCCCAGGACCAGATGGATTCACAGCAGAATTTTACCAAACATTCAAAGAGGAATTGACACCGATTCTTTACAAACTATTCCAAAAGATTGAAACAGACGCAAATCTCCCAAACTCATTCTATGAAGCAAACATCATCCTGATACGAAAACCAAGTAAAGATATAACCAAAAAAGAAAACTACAGGCCGATATCCTTGATGAATATAGATGCAAAAATCCTCACTAAAATACTAGCAAACAGAATACAGCAACACATATGTAAAATTATTCACCACGATCAAGTGGGATTCATCCCAGGGATGCAAGGTTGGTTCAACATACACAAATCAATAAATGTGATACACAATATTAATAAAATCAAACGCAAGGACCACATGATCATCTCTATAGATGCTGAAAAAGCATTTGATAAAATTCAACACTCATTCATGACAAAGACCCTGTATAAGTTAGGTATAGATGGAAAGTATCTCAACATAATCAAAGCCATATATGATAAACCCACTGCCAATATCATCCTGAATGGGGAAAAGCTGAAAGCTTTTCCTTCAAGAACAGGAACTAGACAAGGATGTCCACTCTCACCACTCCTCTTCAACATAGTGTTGGAAGTACTAGCCAGAGCAATCAGAGAAGAGAAGGAAATAAAGGGCATCCAGATTGGAAAAGATGAAGTCAAACTGTCCCTGTTTGCAGATGACATGATCCTATATATCGAACAGCCTAAAACCTCTAGAAAAAAACTCTTGGAATTGATAAATGGTTTCAGCACTGTACCAGGATACAAAATCAACACACATAAATCAGTAGCATTTCTATTCTCCAATAGCGAACATGCAGAATGAGAAATCAAGAAAGCCTGCCCATTTACAATAGCCACCAAAAAAATAAAATACTTAGGAATTGAGTTAACCAAGGATGTGAAAAATCTTTATAATGAGAACTACAAACCACTGCTGAGAGAAATTAGAGAGGATACAAGAAGATGGAAAGATATCCCATGCTCTTGGATTGGAAGAATCAACATAGTGAAAATGTCCATACTACCCAAAGTGATATACAAATTTAATGCAATCCCCATCAAAATTCCAATGACATTTTTCTCAGAAATGGAAAGAACTATCCAGACATTTATATGGAATAACAAAAGACCACACATAGCCAAAGCAACGCTGAGCAAAAAAATAAAGCTGGAGGCATAACACTATGTGACTTTAAACTATACTACAAAGCTATAATAACCAAAACAGTTTGGTACTGGCATAAAAACAGACACACTGATCAATGGAATAGAATAGAGAATCCAGAAATCAACCCACACACTTACTGCCTTCTGATCTTTGACAAAGGCACCAAGCCTATACACTGGGGAAGAGACTGCCTCTTTAGCAAAGGGTGCTGGGATAACTGGATATCAATATGCAGGAGAATGAAACTAGACCCATACCTTTCACCATACACTAAAGTCAACTCAAAATGGATTAAAGAATTAAACATACACCCTGAAACAATAAAACTTCTTAAAGAAAACATAGGAGAGACACTTCAGGAAATAGGACTGGACTCAGGCTTCATGAATACGACCCCCGAAGCACGGGCAACCAAAGGAAAAATAAACAAATGGGATTATATCAAACTAAAGAGCTTCTTCCCAGCAAAAGAAACAATTAACAGAGTTAAAGACAACCAAAAGAGTGGGAGAAAATATTTGCAAAATATACATCTGACAAAGGATTAATATCCAGAATATACAAGGAACTCAAACAACTTTACAAGAAAAAACAAGCAACCCAATTAAAAAATGGGCAAAAGAGCTAAGTAGGCATTTCTCTAAGAAAGATATACAAATGGCCAACAGACATATGAAAAAATGCTCAACATCACTCAGCATCCGGGAAATGCAAATCAAAACCACACTGAGATACCATCTAACCCCAGTTAGGATGGCTAAAATCCAAAAGACTCTGAACGATAAATGCTGGCGAGTTTGCGGAGAAAAAGGAACCCTCATACATTGTTGGTGGGACTGCAAAATGGTGCAGCCTCTATGGAAAATGGTATGGAGGTTCCTCAAACAATTGCAGATAGATCTGCCATATGACCCAGCTATCCCACTGCTGAGAATATACCCAGAGGAATGGAAATCATCAAGTCGAAGGCATACCTGTTCCCCAATGTTCATCGCAGCACTCTTTACAATAGCCAAGAGTTGGAACCAGCCCAAATGTCCATCATCAGATGAGTGGATATGGAAAATGTGGTACATCTACACAATGGAATACTACTCAGCTATAAAAATGAATGAAATACTGCCATTTGCAACAACATGGATGGACCTTGAGAGAATTATATTAAGTGAAACGAGTCAGGCACAGAAAGAGAAATACCACATGTTCTCACTTATTGGTGGGAGCTAAAAATAAATTAATAAACACACACACACACACACACACACACACACACACACACACACACACAACCCGGGGGGGGGCGGGGAGAAGACACAACAACTACAATTCCTTGAAGTTGATATGACAAGTATACAGAAAGGACATTGTTGGGTGGGAGCGAGGAGATGGAGGAGGGAGGGAGGTTTCAGTGATGGGCCACAACAATCAACCACATTGTATATCGACAAAATAAAATTAAGGAAAAAAAAATAAATAAAAATGTAAAAAAAAAAAAAAACACACAAAGAAATGATATTTTTTCCAAAGATGGATATGCTAATTACCGTGATTTGATCATCACACATTGTGTACACGTATTGAAATATCACTCTGTAACCCATATGTATATACAATTATTATGTCTTATAAAAGATAATAAAAAACAAAAAAAATTCAGTAATAAAGCAGGCAAAAAAAGAGAAAAATGAAGAATGCAAAATAGCATCTATCACACAGTGCCACTATGTATATGTAGGTAAGTATATGCCAGTGGAAGTGTCTGAAAAGAATTTCAAATTATGACAGGGAATACTTCTGGATGGTCACATTCTGAGAGATTTAAACTTTCTTTAGATTTTCCAGTACTTCTCCACTAAACAAAAATTATATGTATGATTTTTATAAAAACATTTTACTATATAGATAAAATATATTTTATATTTAATGAGGTATTTATACATTACATAATATTAGATATATTTATATTTTATAATTAAATGTATTTACATTTCACTGTATAAGTATTTAGCTTTATGTTTTACTCTATACTTATAAAGACCTTCCATACCTTTGCTACGTTTAAGAATTTTGGTAAAATTTTGTAGTATTTTTCTTATAGATCCTGTTTAGTTTTGAAGTGCTCATTTTTAGACATTTTATATTTTTGTTTCAATTTTAAATGGCGTATTTTGATCTTTAATTATTAATTGGTTAATTGCAGGTATATAGAAAGTCTTTTTTGTATATTTATTTCATAACTAACCACTCAACTAGAGTTCTTGCTATAACAATTTCTCAGTTGATTTTTATGTTTAAGTATGCAATCACAAATTTTACAAATACTTCTAATTTCCTCTTCAATGTATATAAACTCATTTTATTTATTTATTATTTAGTCTAATTACATTGACTAACAATTTCAAATGTTATTAACACTAATTAATTCAGCCATTCCTCTTTTGTCATTAATTGTAATAAAAATGCCTCTGTCACCATAGATCATAATGCCAGCTGTTGGTTTGAGAGGAATTTTTTTATAATGATAAAGAAGCAATTTTCTATTATAATTTTGCTGAAATACTCTGAAATGGAAATAAATACTGACTTTATTGAAACAGTAGCTACTGAAATGTTTATATATTTGTTCCATCAAACAAATAATTAATATTAATAGACCCAACATTGAGTAATCCTCATATTTTTGTAATAAATCTACTCTTTTTTTTCTTGTTCAAAATTATGGTTAAATATGTCTAACATAAAACTTATCATTTTAATAATTTTTAAGTGTACAGTTCTTTAGCATTAAGCACATTCACATTGTTGTGCAGTAAATCTACTTTTGTAGTTAATATACTCTATCCTTCTTGGCTATTATTTTTACACACTGCTAGCTTTTATTTGGTAACATTTAATTTAGAATGCTTTTATATCTATTCTTAAATGAAATTGCTCTGTATTATTTACCTCGAGGTTTTTATATCAGCATCTTCCTAGCTTTATGACAAGACTTTGGAGCCTTTTCACCTTTCTTGGAGAGTTTTAACAGAGTAGAAATTATTTGTAAATTAAAAGTTTGAACAAAACTATTTACAAATCATCTAGACTCACAAGAAATTTTGTAGATAATTCTTTGATGATTTTCTCCTTTTTCCATCCTGTGCTTATTGGAGTATGCAGTTTCTCCATTTTAAAAAGTAGTTGTAGTAATTAATATTTTGCTAGAAAATTTCCTATTTCATAACAGGTTCCATTGTTATATAATAATTTTTGTTTTTCATATCTATATAATATATATTAATGCATATTTTATAGTACATTTAAATTCTTCTCTTCCTCATTCCTGATATTATACATTTGTAGCCCATGAACATTGGAACAGAGTGTTTATTTTTTGTTCTCTAAGAATTTTGTTGTATGTTGCTTAAAGGGTTTTAAATTTCTTAAACTCCTTTGTTGGCTTCCAAAGACCATCTTACTCCCCAGTCCTGCAGTGTCTAACCCTACTCCCCAGCCCCCGTGCACTCTGGACTCCAGCCACCTTGTCTTTCCCTCAGCTAGAGTGCCCCACCCTCCCTGAGGGCCAGGGTGTTTGCACAGGCTAGCTCTTAGCTTGTCCTTTACCTTCCTTTACTATTTAGCTGATCTTTAGTTGGTCCTGTCACCTTTCAGGTCTCTGAACAATGCAGTTTCAATGGAGTCTTTGCTAACCACTGAGGCTAGGTCAGATCCCCCTGTTATAGACTCTCCCAGAAGTGTGGCTTTCATTCATAACAATCAGGTGTTATGTACTACACGTTTATTTAATTATTGGCTTAATTTCTTGTTTCACCAATATCAGAGACTGGAGTTCATATGTGACTGATTCACTTATCTGTAGTCTCAAGCACAGTGCTAGAATTGTGTCATTAGTTAGAAAAATTATACTTTTATGGTATATTGATTGCATTTTCTCTCTCTCTCTTTTTAATGCTGTTTCATGCTTGTTTTCTCCCTTTTTTTCTATAGTTTGCTATCTGATATGGATTGTGTCAACCAGGTTTTACTTATTAGTAGCTTGATCCCTGCTGTGCTGTAAAGAGTGTGGGAAATCCTATTATGGTAATTGAAAGGTGGGGCCTTAAAGAGGTGATTAGATTCTGAGGACCAAGCCTAGGGAATGGATTAAAAATGGTGGTTCTAAGGGCTTTAAAAGAAGTTCATGAGGAGCTATCTTTCCCTCTCTCTGCTCCACCATTTTCTGTGATGTGAGACCCCTGTATGGCCATAAAGCCACCACCAAAGAAGACCCTCACCAGGTGGGTTTCATGGACTTTGGACTTCCCAGCCTCTGAGCTGTAAGCAATAAATTTTGTTTTCTTTAGAAACCAACCAGTTTCAGGTACAAATGTTATAAGCAACAGAAACAGACTAGTACACTATCTTTTATAAGTTTTCTTTGATATTTTTTAAAGTGTCCAAAAGTTATGTTATTTTTATAGCAATTATTTTTATTTTATGCTTAAAGCTTTATTTCTTTACCAATTGCAAGAATGAAACAGTATTTATTGATTCCTCCATTATATTATGTGTTTTAACGTGTGTTACATTCTTCTTTCCTTAGAAAGCCTTTATTTTAATATAACCTCAGCTTTTGGATAATAGCATACAATGTTATTATTATCTTACCATGAGGGAAAAGGTCAGTGTTGGAGAAAGCAATCCCAAGAAAGCAGGACTGAAAGAAAATTAGAATGAGGCAGAAAAGGAGACAATAAATATAAGGAGGCATGTTGCTGAACTGGTTTCAGGCTCATGACAAGCCAACTACTTTTCCTCAAAGGTCATTGTTAGAGCAGCAGTAGGAAAATTCTGCATTTCTAAACAATCCATCCAGAAGATAAAGAGCAATCAGGCAAGAGAAAGAAATAAAGAGCATACAGATTGGAAAAGATGAAACTAAATTGTTCTTGTTTGTAGATGACATGATCTTATATATAGAAAAATCTAGACTCTACTAAAAAACTCTTAGAGCTGATAAAAACATTCAATAAAGTTGTGATAAAGGATACAAAATCAATATAGGAAATACAGTAGTGTTTTTATACACCAAAAATGAACTAGCAGAAAATAAAATCAAGAAAGCAAGCCCATTTACAATAGCTATCAAAAAAAAAAAAATCTAGGAATAAATTTAATCAAGGAGGTGAAAAATCTCTACAATAAGAACTACAAATCACTGCTGAAAGAAATTAAAGACTCAAAACATGGAAAGACATTCCACATTCATGGATTGGAAGAATTAACATTGTGAAAATGTCCATACTACCCAAAGTGATCTGCAGATTCAATGCAATCCCCATCAAAATACCAATGACATTCTTCAAAGAAAGAGAAAAAACAATCCTATCATTCATATGGAACAACAAAAGACCCTGAATAGCCAAAGCAATCCTGAGCAAAAATAAAGCCAGAGGCATACACTACCTGATTCCAAATTATACTATAATGCTCTATAGTAATGAAAACAGCATGGTACTGGCATAAAAACAGACACATGGAACAATGGAACAGAATAGAGAGCCCAGAAATCAATCCATGTACTTAGAGTCAAATGATCTTTGACAAAGGCACCAAGAACATACATTGGGGAAAGGATGCCTCTTCAATAAATGGTTTTGGGAAAACTGGACATCCATATGTAGAAGAATGGAAGTAGACTCGTACCTCTCATCACATACCAAAATCGACTCAAGGTGGATTAAAGAGTCAAATATAAGACCTGAAATTATAAAACTCCTAGAAGAAAATACAGGGGAGATGCCAGAGGATGCAGGACTGGGCAAAGACTTTATGAATAAGACCCTCAAAGTGCAGGCAACAAAAGAAAACAAACAAATGGGATTATGTCAAACTAAAAAGCTTTCGCATGGCAAAGGAGACAATCAACAGAGTGAAAAGACAACCTACAGAGTGGGAGAAAATATTTGCAAACTACACATCTAACAACAGGTTAATATCCAGGATATGAAAGCAACTCGAGCAACAGTAAAAAAACCCCCCAAGTAACCCAATTAAACACATGGGCAAAGGCGGTGAACAGACAAATTTCAAAGGAAATATATACAAATGGCCAACAGACATATAAAAAAATGCTCAACATCATTAAGCATCAAGGAAATGCAAATGAAAACTACATCAAGATATCATCTCACCCCAGATATACTGGCTACTATCAAAAAGACAAAGCATAACAGATGCTGGTGAGGATAAGGAGAAAGAGGAACACTTCTCCACCATTGGTGGGAATGCAAATTAGTGCAGCCATTAAGGAAAGCAGTACAGAGGTTTCTCAGGCAATTACAGATAGATCTGAAATATCATCCAGCAATCCCACTGCTGGTATTTACCCTATGGAATGCAAATTATCATGTTGAAGTGATACCTGCACTCCACAGCTCTATTTACAATAGCCAAGAGTTGGAATCAATGTAAATGTCCATCAAAGGATGACTGGATAAGGAAAATGTGGTATATCTATACAATGGAATACTACTCAGCTATAGAGAAGGATGAAATTCTGCCATTCTCAGCAGCTTGGATGAACTTGGAGTAAATTATGTTAAGTGAAATAAGCTTGGCACAGAAAGAGAAATATTACATGTCCTCACTCATAAGTGGGAACTAAAAAAGTTTTTAAAAAGAAAGAAAGATACAATAATCACAATAATTCGTTGCACTTTCAAAAGGAGAGAGCAGAACTAAGTCCAACAGAGATGGGAAAGGGAAGGAGGGTTAGTGAGAAATTGGTAAAGGGCCACAAAAAATGATTACAATGTGTAATGGTGAAAATACTAATTATTCTGATTTGAGCGTCACATATTGTCCACAGGTATTGATATTTCATGCTGTACTCCACAGATATGTACAATCGATAATGTTTCAATAAAAAAAGCTATTTAACATATGCATTACCTCACATACTTATCATTTTTTTGTAGTAAGTACACTTACAATCTACTCTCTTAGCAATTTTCAAATATATAGTATATAGTATATTATTACTAACTTTAGTCATCATGGTACACAATAGATCTTTTGAACTTAATAAAAAAAAACACAGAGGATAACAAATGCTGGTGAGGATGTGAAGAAAGGAGAACCCTTCTATACCATTGTTGGCAAATTGGTGCAGCCATCATGGAAAACAGTATGGAGGTTTCTCAGACAACTACAGATAGAACTGCCATATGATCCAGCAATCCCACTACTGGGTATATAACCAAAGGAATGGAAATCATCATCTCAAGGGGGTACTTGCACTCCCATGTTTATCACAGCTTTATTTACAGTAGGCAAGATTTGGAACCAACTTAAATGTCCATCGTCAGATGATTGGATAAGGAAAATGTGGTTTATATACACAAAGGAATACTACTCAGCTACAAAAAGAATGTAATTCTGCCATTCCCAGCAGCAGGAATGAGCTTGGAGAAAAGCGTTAAGTGAAATAAGCCAGGAACAGAAAGAGAAAGACAGCATGTTCTCACTCATAAGTGGGAGTGCCTTGTATTGAATGTCCCCCCAAAACTTAATCCCCACTGTGACTGTTAAGAGGGAGGGAAATCTTGTGATGGTAATTACAAGGTAAAGCCTTGAAAAGGTGATTAATTCTGAGGACCATGCCTAGTGAGTGGATCAAAAATGGCAGTCATGGGTACAATTCTGAGGGCTTTAAAAGGAGAGTGCATGGGCTGACCCTGTGGCTCATTCGGGAGAGTATGGTGCTGGGAGCGCAGCGGTGCTGGGAGCGCTGAGGCCACAGGTTCGGATCCTATATAGGGATGGCCAGTGTGCTCACTGGCTGAGTGCGGTGCAGATGACACCAAGCCAAGGGTTGCGATCCCCTTACCGGTCACAAAAAATAAAATAAAATAAAATAAAATAAAAAAATAAAAGGAGAGTGAATGAGGAGCTATCTCTTCTGTACTCTCTCCCTGCTATGCTATGTTGTAACGTGATACCCTGCTGTCACTGAAGTCACCAACAAAGAAAGCCTTCCTCAGATGTGTTCCTTGCACTTTGGACTTCCTAATCTCTGAAACCATAAGCAATAAATTTTGTTTTCTTTATAAATCACCCAGTTCTGTGTATTTTGTTATAAGCAACTGAAATGTACTAATGCAGGGACCTAAAAAATAAATAAGTGAATAAGTAAGAAAGAAAGAAAGAAAAGAAACAACAGTCACAATAATATGTTGACCCTTTAGGAGGAGAGTTCGGAACTGTGGTTACTAGAAGTGGGAAAAGGGGAAGAGGAGGGGAATTAGTGAGAAGTTAGTTAATGGACACAAAGAATGATTATATTTTTGTAATAACAAATATGCCAACTATTCTGATTTATCATCACATATTTTGCACATATACTGATAGGTCGAAACTGTACCCCACAAATATGTGTAATCAATTATGTTTCAGCAAAACAAAACAAAACAAAAGTTTTCCCCACGTAGCATCAACAGCCTCTACTTGGCGTTGTGCATTTGCGGGTGCTGGGTGTGTCCCATGACTTCTTGTGCCTTAGTGTCAACATGGAAACTTTGAGATAGAAGACAAGTTATGAGTGGCACAGATACGCAGATAACATGTAGCATTAGCACCATGAACAACGGCAAGTAGCCATCACAGTGGACACTCAAAGCCACAACAGCCTGCCTCCATGGCCACCAGAAAAGTACAAGTAGTTGCTAGAGTTGTTCCAGCCAGATAGCTTGATAAAGTTTGCATATACTGAACCCAGTAAAGTTTTGGATGGTGTGTAAACTGAATCTCATAAAGTTATTCAATATTTTTACTTCATACTTTATCTTTCAAAGTTTTGATTTCTAACATGTTTTATTTCATAATTATACCAATAAGTACTTAGAAAGTGACTCAAATTTAACCAGTTTTATTCTTCTCCACTATTTCTCTTAGATTACATCTTAAATATAATTGAATTTTTATATATTTTTGGAGGTTGCAGAGTTCTGCATTTTTTTTTTTTTTTTTTTTTTTTTTTAGGAAAGATACATATGGTGGTCTGTTTTCTGAGCCTTAGCAAGTATAAAACTTTCAGCTGGCCTTGTGCATGAACAATATGGTGACTAGGTGTAGAATTTTGAGTAACAATTAATCTGCTCCCAGCCATGGCAGAATAACTGGTACAGATGGTCCCTGGCTTATGATGGTTCCACTTATGATTTTTTGACTTTCCAATGGTGTGAAAATGATGTGTGTTCAGTAGAAACGTACTATGAGTACACATACAACCATTCTGTTTTTCACTTTCAATATAGTATTTAATAAGTTACATGAGCTCTTCAACATGTTATTATAAAATAATCTTGTGTTAGATGATTTTGCCCAACTGTAGGCTAATGTAAGTGTTCTGAGCATATCAGAACTAGGCTAGGTTTGAAGGGATACCTGCACTCCCGTGTTCATTGTAGCTCTGTTTACAAAAGCCAAGACATGGAACCAATCTAAATGTCCATCGATGGGTGACTGGATAAGGAAAATGTGGTGTATATACATCATGGAATACTACTCTACCATAAAAAAATGAAATTCTGCCATTTGCAACAACATGGATGAGCTTGGAAAAACAGGTTGAGTGAAAGAAGCAAAGCACAGATGGAAAAATACTGCATGTCCTCACTCATAAGTGAGAGCCAAAAGAGAGAGAAAGAAGGAAAGAAAGACCACAGAGGTGCACTGGACTTGCAGAGGGAGAGAGAATACTTAGGGTTGCAAAGTGAGGTGTGGGAAAGGAGGAGGGGGAGGGAGGTCGGGGATTAGTTGGGTGGGGGACACAGGGTATAATCACAATTTGTAGTAATGGGCATGCCACCAGTATTGATCTGCCCATCACATCTTGGGCACAAGCGGTGGCAGTCATTGTACCTCATGACTATTCATAACCAATGAAAAATAAAATAAAATAAAAATAAATTTAATAAAAAGCTATTACGTTTGATAGGTTAGGTGTATTAAATGTATTTTTGATATTTGCAACTTATGATGGGTTTATTGAGATGTAATTCCATCATAAGTCAAGGAGTGTCTCTACTGGATTTTTCCTTTCACTAAATACAATTATAAAACTGGACAAAATGTATGAGGCATTGGACAACAAACAGTACAGGAGGCTGATTTCTGAGAAAAAGAAAACAAGCAAGGTGAGCCCCATGATTGCTCTGGCTTTTTTCCTGTAGTTGCTTTACTTCCACAAGGCAGGGAAGGTGGATCCAAGTGAAGCAACCTTCTCTCTGAGTTGGGAATTCAAAGATTAGAGTTCTAGGATGCTGAGGCAGTTGAAATTTGAAGAACAGAGTAGCTGAGAAGAGAAAGCTGTGTGAAAATAGGTGGGGAATGCCTAATAAATCTACATGGATTTTTAACATCATGGATCCTTGGAAAAAGGCTACCACATGGATCATTGGACAAGAGCTGAGCTGCACATTCCCAGGGATAGACTTTATTAGGCCTACCAAAGATTGCCTACTGTGGCTCAAAGGCTGAATGGTGATATCAGAGAACAGGATAAGAGATACTAGGGTTTCAGATCAGAATATAGAGACACCCCTAAGTATCCTAGACTTCCAGTTGAGACCCCAGAAACAGAATGTCTCAGCAATGAGGACAATATACCCTAAGGTTAAGGATACATTTTTTAGGATTAAGAGATGGATTCTGCATAATAAAGCATAAGATTATGACTAATTTGAAGACAGATTAATAGAAATTTAGCAGATATGAAGTGAATATCAGAGAAATATAGGATGATATCAATAAAGCAAATAATTAGAGTTCCAGAAAAAAATTAGAAAGAGAATAGGGGTGGGGGGAAACCTTAAATAAATAAAGACTAGAAACTTCTCACACTTGATGAAATACGCAATTTACAGATTCAGAAAGCTCAGGGAACTCCACACAGAAAAAGTACAAAGAATACCAGATGTTCACACATAATAGAAAAACTGCTTAAAACCATATATGAAGAGAAAATCTTGAAAGAAACCTGACAAAAACTGATGTATTACATATATGGGAGCAATGATACAATTGGTAGCTCACCTCTCATTATAAATAATGGTAAACGACAGAATGGCATATTTACTGTTCATTGAAAAAGTAAGTACAAAATTTTACATCCAGAAAAAAAGTTCTTCACATTTGAAGAGAAAATAGGCATTTTCAGATAAACAAAAACTTAGAGAATTTATTGCCAGCAGATCCACACAAGAAGAATATTAAACAAACTTCTTCAGATCTAAAAGAAGAAACAAAGAGCACAGAAATAATAAATAAGTAGAAAAACATAAACTTTATCCCATAATTTCTTTTAAGGTCATATGACTATTTAAAGCAAAAATTACATATATGTTACATGACATAGGTGCATGTAATATATATGACAGCATCATTAAAATGTTTAGGAGTATATGCAACTATACTGTTGGAAGATTCTTATGTTTTAAAATACAGATTAATATTAATTAATAATAATAATATTAATTATAATAAGACTAAATAATTTTAGGATACATATTGCAATTCTAAGAACAATTGTTAAAATAATACAAAATATAGTGACAAAGCCAACAGAATTAAAATTTGTTATTAAAAATTAATTGCTATAAAAGAAGGCAAGAAATAAGGTACAGATAAAACAGAAAGAAAAAAATAGAAATAACTAGCAAGATGGTAGATGTCATACAACCTTATTAAAGATTACATTAAATGTAAATGGGCTAAACATTATAATAAAACTGCAGAGATCATCAGACTAAATGAAAAATATGCCCTAGCTATATCATCTAAATGAGACATAAATTAAATAGGACACAGATAAGTTGAATGTAAAAGAATGGAATAAAATATATATGCAAAGTATAATCATAAGCTGTAGTGATTATATGCACATCATAAAAAACAGACTTTAAGACAATTAATATTATCAGATATAATGATGGATATTTCATAATTGTATAAGGGATAGCTAGTCAGAAAGATATAACGATCATAAGTGCATATATTTCTAGTAACAGAGCTTCTAAATAAATGAAGCAAATTTTGATATAGAAGGAGAAATAGACAAATCAGCAATTGCGGTTAGAAATTTTGAAGTCCCCCTTCTCAGTAAGTGATAGAGAAACTAGAAAAAAAAAGTCAAAAAGATATAGTGGAGAAATATGAGAAGGGACCTGCAGAAGAAATCAAGGAGGGCTGGCCAGTAACACAGAAGGAGAAGCAACAGAGAATAATGTCCTAGGGGTCACTATGTCAGTAGCTGCTTAAAAAGTATGTAAGAGGAGGACTGAGAATTGACCTTAGATTGGTAATCCTGAGGGATGTTTCATTGCATTTATAGAGACAAAGGATTGATTGATGTAAGTTTAAAAAGAAATGAAGGAGAAAACTTTGAGTGTAGTGAGTACAGGTAACTCTTTAGAAGGGCTTATCTTTAAAGAGAAGTTTGGTATCTGGAGAAGAATATGGATTTGTGGAAAGGATTTTTTAAAGAATGGAAGGTATTTCAGTATATTTTAGCTGATAGGAACAACATAGTAGGTTTGGAAGTGAGCACTTGAAGAGTTTCTCTTGGTGGCTTCTGTTTTCACCATGAAATGAGAAGCAAGACCATCAGCTGAGAGTGAGGGAAAAAAGAGATATAGGAGGTTGGAGGGGACTGGAAAAGGTGTGAATGACTTGTTTTTGAAACACTGAATATTTTTATATATCTGGTGATGTTTTTTCATCAATATACTCAGACCTCTTGGAAAAACTTTTGTTCAATGTTGGGATTTGAGATTGGTCCTATGACAGATTATATGAGACACTCTTCATTTAACAATTTAGGGCTTGAAAATCTCAAAGAGGACATTTAGATAATCCCCAGTGTGTTAATGCTTGTGGACTTCATTGGGGGTTCATTTGGCTCTGGGGTGAAGAGAGCAAAGCTTTAGGAAAGCAATCCCACAGGAGGAAATTTTTCTGCTTTCTTCAGGCCTTTGTAAAGATGACCCAAGGAATTAGTTGACAAGATCATGAGCCACATCCTTGAGTGTTCATGGTAGAGTTATAAAATAATCTGAAGTATTTTTGCTTACAGTGGCATTTTCTTCATGATGTGGGCCCATGCCACCTTGACCTTGTAAACACCATTCCCTCTGGCTTTCCTTTCACCTATGCTCCAGATAAACCTAGATCTTTACCTTTCTTCACATACATCCCTGATATGTCTCTCTCTCTCTGTATTGTTGCCTTCTCCTCACATACCTTCTGAGCAAAGCTTTTTCTTCCTTCTAGCTCAGGCTATCTTCTCATGATATCCTTCCTGATTCTCCACCACATCACACTCTCCTCATCCCCCCTTTTATATCTAATTAAAAGTAATGGGTTGCACAAACAGCTTCTGGAAAATTGCTCCCTGTATCTCTAAATCCTGAGTGATATGACATCAAAACATCAATAAAAATGGGTTCTATATGTAAATCATTTCGAAAAACAAGCAATACCTTATTCCCCTTTGAAGGTCTATAATGCATACTTGAATATTAAAAATTCTGAGAAGTCCTGCCAAAAATAAATCTGACATATATTTTTTTTCAGCCAGTGTTCTCCAAATTTATTTCACATGTATTTTTGATTATAACATATATTCACTTCCTATAGGGCTGAAATGTGATAGAAATTGTTTTGGAAGATGCTGAGCTGAAAAGGCAGCTTATTCTCCTGAACTCCTATTGTATTTTATCTCTCCCTCTTGTAAGAAACTTTGCTCTTTCTATTTTGTATATACACATGCAATTAGGATTCATCACAAAGCTGGGCATTCCTTGAAGAGAGGGCTAATGATGGAGTCAAATTTATCTCTGGTGCTTAACATCGTGCCTTGCACAGAGCAAGGGCCCCCAGAATGTAGGTTGAAAGTCAATGGATGTACTATGGGAATTTTGGGAGGAAGTTTCTGAGCCACACTGCCTTTGAGGTCATATTAACTTACCATTACTGTCTGCAATTGTGTTATTTCATATTGTCCCAAACACCACACCGGGGGATAAATGAATCAGCACTGCTATCCCCATTTATAGCAAAAGACTTAGGTTAAGAAACTTGCCCATCATTATATAGCAGGTAAATTGTAGAATACTAGAATCCAGATCTTTTTACTTTTTTCCTTTATACCTTCTACAGTGTCTTAACTCAACAACTTCTTAACTCTTCTTCTCTTGATCATACCCATTCCTTTTCTGGGGGAAAACATGAAACAAAATATTGCATTCCTACATACTCCTTTCAGCAGCTGAAATTAATTTTATGATCCCTAGAAAAATTTTATAGAAAAAGTAGAGAACATGGCAAAAAAACATGCCATATTTGAATCTAGAAATTTTACTACAGTGGTGGAGAAATACTTGGTTGCCATAGACTTTCTTACTAACATTTCCCTTGAGTCTATCTCTGAAGCAGCTGCAGGGTCCAGAGCTCAACACAGACCACTCCTGTTTCTTCAGTAATGTTCACTGATGTCTCCACATGCCAAGTGGAGGGGAGATGAGGTGAGAGATCTTTGATACTTGCTCAACTTGGTCAGATCACAGTGATCAAATGGACTTTTGTCCTAATAATTAAGGACAAATTTCATCACCAAGTGCAAATGCTCCAAGGGCTTGATTTGACATAGTGTTTATTTCTTATGAACAGGCCCCGGTCCTTTCATCTTTCTAGATCTCCCAATAATATTCCTCTTTCAAAAATGATTTAACTCACAAACAATTTCATCACCTGCTTTCATTTGGGACCAAAGCGAGAAGACAAAATAAAACACTTTTGTGTGTGTTTGAATTTGTCCTCTCCTCATAAGAATGAAAAAACACAGTCCAGCCACCCCCAGCCCTTTTATCACGCTGTTCTCAGCTCTTATGCCAGCTATAAAACCTACATTTACAGCTAGAACACTAACGTTTTTATCCTTAGGTTTTATCCACTTAATGAATAAAGATGCCTCTGACTACTTTGCAAGGTGGAAAGTGGACTTGAACTTGTACTTAGAGTGGGATAAAGTTTAGCCAATATTTATGTCATTTGTGAAAAGGGGTTTGTTTCACCTTGGGCTTTGTGTCCTCTGTGCAGTTATAGTTGCTCAGATACTGGGCTTCTGTTTGAGGCAACTTGTTCCTCAGTTACACTGGACTGGCTGGTTTCTGGCTGAGATCCAGCCACTTCACCATCAGCTTCCTATCATAGCGCCGATTACACAGACTCAAAACAGTGTCTGTTTGGGGCCATTTATTCTGGGAATGGCTTTTCGAAGGCAATGCTTTCATTGTTTGCACACAGCTGAATAAACAGTCTTGTTTCATTTAGAGCTCTTGACCACAGAGTTTTTTCATTCATTCAGTAGTTATTTCTTGTTCACCTAATGTGTGTCTGTTCCATTTACTTCAAGATTTTTTGTTTAGCCTGCTTTTCTTCAAATAGCTATTATTTGGAGTTGCCTTAAATTCACATTGTGAAGATCTGTTTACAACTAAGCATGCTTTCTTTCTCCTTTTCAGCTCTGTCTAAATAATCCTACACATCCATCAAGGCTCAGCTAAAATGTTTCTTTCTCAATGAAGCCTCTCTGTGTTTTTCCTAGGTTTAAACTACTTGGTGGCTCCCTTTCCTCAGATCCCAGGACTCTGCTGCCTTGGGAGCCAATCTAGCCTTTGTCTTCCCAGAATACCTCACATGCATAACTTGAGGACTTGCCATTGTTACAGAACTGGAAATGTTTTATGAAATTGCTCAACATTTTTTTAAATGCAGAGTCACGCTTGCAAGAAAGAAAGGATAATTGGTATATGGTAGAAATAAAAAGGTTTCTAGAAACTGGACTGGTAAGGATGGGAGCTAATCTTTCTATGGCCTTAGCGGATAGCAGGAGATTGCAGATCTCAGCAAACTGTGTGTGAACGATGGTGAATCATGTCAGTGCACAAGGTAGGATGCTGGAACTGAGACTCCTGCATAAACAGTGAAGGCAGAAATGCTGGGGTGGTAAAGCATGAAAGAATGACCCAGAAAAAATACACACTGTGACACAGACACAGGCAGACAGCAAGAAAATTGTCTGTTGCTTCCTGAGCCCTGGGTAGACAAAATTATCCTTATGATAATTTGTGATCACGGGTCTGTGTGCCCTAGGTTTGAAATTCTAATTTTTACTACTGATTGGTTCAGAGACTCTCAAGCTGAAGAGATTTTAAATCTTTATGTGAGAGTAATCATGAATAACTACCTGCTGACAAATTTGAAAATTCTAATGAAAAAGAAAAAAATACCAGAAAGCTATAATTCAACAAAATAATTTATAAAGAAATAGGAAATTTTCATAAAAATAAGTGAATTAGCTATTAGTAATTTAGCCAGTTGCCCCAAATGCTAATGAAAAACAGATCCAGACTGTTTACAGACATCTTCTTCTAAAACTTTGAGGAATAGATAATTCTTATGCAAATATTTTCAGAGAGTAGAAAAGAAGGAAAACATACCAATTAATTTTATAAGGTTATTATAACCTCGATTTCAAAATCAGGCAAAAGTGGCATGAAAAAGAAAAATTGTAGGTTGATTATGGTCAAAGAAGCAAAAATGCTAAATGAACTATTAGCAAACTGAATCTAGGTGTGTGTGTGTTTTGTGTGTGTGTGTGTGTGTGTGTGTGTGTGTGTGTGTGTGTGTATGTGAAAGAGAATGAGAGAGAGAGAGAGAGAGAGAGAGAGAGAGAGAGAGAGAGAATATTAAAATACATTTATACCATGCTATGTAGGTTCCTCCCAGGACTGTGGAGGTAGTTTTAATTGAAAAAACTGTAACTGAAAATCTTTTAAAACAGAAATGAAAGGGAATGTCTCCTCATTAAAAATGGTATATATTAAATACTTGCAGTATTTATCATGTTTCACGGTAAGATACTAGAAGGGTTATTTTAAAAGTCAGCAATAAATAAAAAAATATCCTTTATTACTATTCAGCACTATACTGGAAGTTTGAGGCAGTGTATTAATATTAGGTTAAACCACATAAAATTCATAATATTTAACCATTTTCGATCAAAAATCTAACAAAAAAGAGAAAGAGGAAATATGAAATTTAAAAGTGAAGAACTCAAAGTAATATTACAGAAAATATGTTTGCATGTAAAATTTAAGAGATTTTTACAGAGAGATTATTTGAATAAGAGAGCTTGTAAACTTGGTGGGCACAAGATTAATACTCAAAATCAATTGCATACCCATATATAGCAACAAATAATTAGAAGAAAAAAATTGTTTTAAGAAAACACCAATATAGAGACAAAAATATGGGGTTATAGGAAAAAAATAGAAATAAGATAACACGATTGAAACACTTAACAGAAGATCTAAATTACAGACAGGGTCAATATTATAAGAATGGTTATTATCCCCAAATTATTTATAAACAATGAGATTTCAATCAAAATCTGAGCTCACTGATGAACTCAGTGTTCTGACCCTAAAATTCTAAGGGGAGAGAGGGAAGCTGAGATAATTTTCAAGGAGAATAAGTTGGAATTTGTACAACTATTATTGAGAAGCTATAATAATTAAGACAATTTTATATTTGCATGGGGTTAGTCAGATAGAATAATGGTATAAAATGGAGAATGCAGAAACAGAATTACACATTAACATGCACTTAACACGATAAATGATATCAAATATGACAGAAAACAGATGAACTATTCAATTAATCCTTCTAGGCCAATAGGCTAACCATATAGATTTTTTAAAAAGATAAAATCATGTACTAATTCCCCTGTCTTCCTAAAATAAAGTCAAGAAAAACTAACACTGAAATGTAGAAGGAAATATGTGAAACTTTTAGAAGAAAATATGGGCAACAATCATTATGACGTTGAGTAGGGATCTACTTCTTAAACATGAAGTACACCTGCTTTAAAATTAAAGTCTTATGTATGATATTTAAGAAAGCAAAAAGTGAAATCATAAAAGGATTTATATGCAGAATATATGTCTATGAATCAGGCAAAAGACAAACAACCCAGCAGAAGAAAAGTAGGCATATCATATGAATGGACAATTCGCAAAGGAAAAAATCCAAATGGCAAAAAAAACAAAACAAACAAACAAAATAAACAAAGGAGAAAGGAAAAAAAAAAAAAAGAGTCTCAACCTCTCTAGTAATCAAAGAAATGCAAATTGGAACAAAAATGAGATACTAACTCCTACCTACAGAATCGTTAAAGAATTATTGACTGGTAACGTGTTTGATGAAGCTATAGAGAAGGTGAATTATATATTGCTGGTGGAAGTGCAAACTGGAAGAAGAAATTTAGAAAACAATTGGTCAATTCCCAATAAAGTTAAAAATGTGTTAGAGAGGACTGGCCCATGGCTCACTTGGGAGAGTGTGGTGCTGATAACACCAAGGCCACGGGTTTGGATCCCTATATAGGGATGGCCGGTTAGCTCACTTGGGAGAGCGTGGTGCTGACAACACCCAGTCAAGGGTTAAGATCCCCTTACTGGTCATCTTTAAAAAAAAATATGTTTGAGGAGTCTTCAAAAAGTTTGTGGAAAGATTCATAGTATCTTTCAATTTCATTTTTTCATGAACGTATGTTCTATGACCCAGCAATTTCACATCTTGCCTGGGGAACCTCTGGTATGAATAAACCAGAATCATGAACAAGCACCCTCATTTCAGCACTGTTTTTAATTGCCAAAAAGTGAAAATAAATGAACCCCTCCTCAGGAAGAGAAGGGGTGAATACATTACTTGTACATCCAATGGAATACCATCACACAGTGGTTAAAATGCATCACCTAGGTCTACCTGCATCAAGTAGGGGATCTGGCTAAAGATCTTAAACTGTATCTTTTGAACAACAGAGAGTTCAGAGGGCTTTAAGTGGCAATGGTGCTATGCCTAAAACTTTCTGGAAACTCGTCATTGTGTGTGTGTGTATGTGTGTGTACGTGTGTGTGTGTGTGTTTGTGTGTTATGTGGAAAGAAGTATCACTACTTTGGTGGGGCTAAGAAAGGATGGATAGACCAAGAGGAAACTTAACTGTAACTAAACGGAGGACTGGAATTTATAAACCAGGTCGATCAATCCTGGATGAAATCAGATGACATCGGAGCACCTTAGATTTGGGATTACCCACCATCATTTTTCTTTGGAAAATACAAATGGGAGATACTGAGTAACAACTCCTAACTGGGATAATTGCTGAGAAATATTTCATAAACTATAAAGTGCTTTGCACATGCCAGGGGGTTTTGGTCTTCTTTTGCAAATAGTCAGGACTCCCCTCCCAGAGAGCGCAGGGTTTTGGGAAGGCCCCTTCGGTCCCCACCCTGCGGATCCTGTAGACAAGCACCTCAACCCAGCAGTTTGGACTCAATTAAGGAATGTTGGCAGCTGTCTCTGGAGTCTAGCAAACAAGCTGGTTTTTTCTTTTCAAACTGCATTATTAATTGTCTGGGTAAAAGAACAAGGCTGATTTAAGTCCCCGATTTCACCAGAGAGCCTTGAGGCTTTGTCTGAGAAGTGAATGACATGGTCTTCAATTTCAGGGTTTTGGAGTGGGCTTGCTACTTACCATTGCTAACCGAAGGGAAATACCCCACATCAGATTACTTAACGTGGTCGTGGGAGAGCCCAAGGGTAGTTAATGATTCTGTCCCTTGCATGAAAAGGAAAAAAAAAAAAGCACATCTAAAAAACAAGGTAGTTTGTTAAGTGAAATGACAAGGGAAAAAGAATGAGGCTTTTTTTTTTTCCTCCTGTGCTTCTGAAGCAAGCGAGTTCTGTGAGACATTTAAAAGGCTAGTTTCCAACTTGCCTGCATTTTATCACCTTGTTGGGGAATTGGGACGTTTTCCTTTTTGATTCACTGCCCTTTCCAGAAGTTGCCTATAAACTTCTCAGTCCTAGTTGCCCAGGAAATAGTAGAATTCATGTGGCTTAAAATGGTACGATGCTTTTGCAAAAGACTGTCAATATTAGGTGGTCTCTGATGGTTCTTGGTGGAGAAATAGGAAGGGGGTACTCACTAGGAGGACAAGGAGCTGGGGGTGGGTAGGGACCCCACAGCTTCACTGCTAAAAAATCTGGTCACATGTGGTCAGGTAGATCCGTCTCGAACAATAAACGCTCCAAACCAGACCTTCGTTTTGAGGGTGGCCTCAATCCATAAGAGACTAATCTCGTCTCTTCCTCTAATTTTTTCTTCTACCCTCCTCTTAGTAATTTAAAGCCTGCATGCTCTTTGTCACAAAAAACAATGAGGGAGACAACTAAGATAAGAAATCTTCATATAATGTTGAATTTCCTAGTCTCTCCTTTCCCAGAAAAGCTAACAGGTACCATCTTTGGGGCCCAAACAAAGGTATCTTTAGTTTACTGAGATGAAGGGAATCTCAGGCAACATTTGGACCCTGCAGCCATTAGGGCCTGTGATACCCAAGCATCCTCTTCTGATCATGAATGACATTTACTGATGCTTTCACCTGAAGAATTGCCTAATTAAAGGTGCGAAGTGCAGCTAACCTTCTTTGGGGCCAGTTCTCAGTTACAAGGAAGTAAGAACAGAAGTAACCATAATGAGTGGGTAATTCTGAGCCATCTCATGTTAGATTCCGCAATGCTAGCCAAAGTCTGGGATGGGAGGCACTTGTGAGCTGGTGACAAAACAGGTGTGGAGCCCACCTGGCGTGCATCCCTGGGAGGTCATCATGGGCTGCAGGCACACTGGTCCTGAGGGTGATGTTTGGGTGTTGAGGCCTTCTTAGCTGGCAGCGTAAATTTTCTGAGACCTTGGAGTTCCTAATATAAGAAAGGAAGATTCGGTCATAGGTGAGCGTGTCCGATTGGTTTGGTTTGGCCTGCCATGTGGGAAGTAGTTTTTTTTTTTTCCAAAGATATACTTCGAGTCATTTTTCCAGCAGTGAGTCTGCGAGGCCCCTGCTCCCCACAGCCCCTTATCCTCATAGCGAGTGCCCAGCACTGCTGCTCTAATTGCCACCAATCACAACCTTCCTTGACACCAGCTGCATGTGGGACATTATAATAAGCTGGGACTAGAAAGACCTTAGAATGTAGGACACCTGCCCTCATGAGGTTTTCAATTTGATTGGAGAGAGAGAAAGTGAAGGGAGATATGGGGAAGGATGGAGATACTAGTCATTTTGGAGTATTTAGAATGTCCCAGGCTCCATGGTGGATGCTGTACTATATTATCTCACTGGTCCCTCCAATAACCCTGTTTACATTATGATACCCATTCTACAGATAGGAAAACCAAGGGTGAGTTATGCAGTTATGCAGTTAGACTTCATTCCTTCACTGGTTTAGAAAATGGCAGGACAGAGCCCCGTGACATACGATGGCAGGAAAGGCAGCGAGATTGGTGGGGTTGAGAGGGAGTGGAGGAGGCGGAGTTGAAAGGGGAATGGGGAATGGAAGGGGTGCCTAGAAGAGGAGAGGAGGGAAGATAGGTGAGTAAAAGGGAGAGGAAATAATAACCACCACCACAACAGCCAGAGAAGGTAGAGAGAAAGAAGGAAAGAAAGAAAGAAAGAGAAGAGCAGAGCCTGCAATCTTTGCAGCTCCAGGCTTCAGGGCTGGCAGAGCATATTCCTGCCTGCTGGTGAGAGCATCCTCCTTTGCAGGGCAACTGGAAGAAGCCATCACCTCTGTGGCTGTGTCTGTAACCCTTTGATAACAGAAACTTATAGCTGAAGGGTTGAATGCTATTTCCAACAGGAGCTGACCTCTCTCCAGGGAAATGCTAAATGAGGTCCAGCTTCTGTTCCAAGAGAAGAGTGGTGCCTGAGGAACTTCTCCCTGCAGGCTGGGCCATTCATCTGAGTCCCCAGGCCAGGGTTCGCCCAGCCAGGTGCACAGCAGGTGGGCTCAATGCTGATCTGGCTGCTTGGGATATGATAGTGCTTGCATTTGCCTAAATCCCCAGCACCTGTGGGCCGCTGCACTTGGCTCTTGCTAAGCTTGCTGGCTGTCTGGCCTGAGCACCAGGCTGATCCAGCCCCCTCGATTGGGCTCTGACATGCTGCATGACAGTTGCCAGCCCAGAATCCTGGCTGAGGTCCTGATAGAAACTTGTGTGTTCCCAGAGCCGGGATTCTACTGCTGGTTGACACCTGTGGTTGTCTGCTCTCTTCCCATTAATCCTTCCTCTCAGCCCAGATCGATGCCCAGAGACACTGACACTTGCTGAAATTGAGGCCTGAGCCATTCTCTTCCCTCTGGGCTGACGCTGGAGCACGGAAGCCACCCATCTCCTAGGCTAGCCTTACAGCTGAACTAGAACAAAACCAAAAATCCTATACCCGCTCTTTCTTTTTCCCGTTTCTTTCTAGGGGGCATGTAGGAAATAGCTCAAAAGGGATGTAGAGATTGCCTTTGGGGGCAGGGGGAGGAGTGTAGGTCTCTAATTTTGATTAGATATTATTTTGTAAAAATATGGGGAATTACTGAAAGATTGTAGGGAGGGAAGTGCCATGATTGGACTGGTTCTGAGCTCTGGCAGCAAGTGTTGCAGATGACAGGAGGCCAGGTGGCTGAGGAAAGGCTTGGTGACAGTCCACATGGCAGTGGGCAATGAGTGTGGCTTGAGACCAGTGATGGAGGTGAGAGACCCTGCAGAGGCAGGTATGACCTTTGAACTTTGTTCTGCTCCCTCAGCCTCCTCAGCGTTTAGGAGCTGGGGCGGGGTCCGTGTCCTGCAACCTAGCCCTTGTTTCTTGAGTGTCTGGATATTCTAGAATTAAACAAACAAACAGCAATAATAAAAAACAATAAAACTGTGGTCGTCTGCATGGGATAAAATGCATGGTGTGTTAGTTATGTTCTTTGCATAACAAGTTACCCCAAAATTTAGCAGCTTAAAACAACAAATATTTATTACTTCATAGTTTCTGAGGGTTAGGGATCAGGGAGTGGATTAGCTCAGAAGTTCTGGTTCCGAGTCTCTCGTGTGGTTATCATCAGGCTCCTGGCTAGGGCTGCAGTCACCTCAAAGTGTGGCTGGGGCAGCTCTGCTTCCAAGATCGCTCAGGTGGTTGTTGGCAGGAGGTCTCAGTTCCCTGCTGGCTCCTGGCTGGAGACCCCAATTCCTTGCCACGTGGGCCTCTTCATTGACTGCCTGAGGTTCTTCATGATATCACAGCTGGTTTTCCCAGAACCAGTAATGAGAGAGAGAGAGAGAGAGAGAGAGAGAGAGAGAGAGACAGAGAGAGATCGCACCCGCATGAGAGAGAACACAAGGAAATGACACACTGCCATGTCTGCTGTATCCCATGGTCCCTGGTACAGTGTGTGTGTGTGTGTGTGTGTGTGTGTGTGTGTGGCACTACACAGGGTGTAAATACCAGGAAGCAGGGATGACAGGGACCATATTGGAGGCTGGCTACTACACAGGGCTGGAGCAGAGCCTCATGTCATAGGCAACTGTCTCTCCTGCTGGGCAGTCAGCAAGTGAGAGGTGGAGCCCTGAGGAGACGAAGTTCACTCTGCCAAAGGGAGACTTTGGATATAGGGAGTGGGGGTCTTTAGTGATGACTCAGTACCCACAGCTCCTGGGAGCCTGCATAAGGTCCCTCCCAGGTTCCTTTGCTGGGTCCCACACATGGCTAACCCCTGTTCTGAACTGGAAGTGGGCCAATTTAGCGAGTGGTTGATGGCACTGGAGATTGTGTGGGGCAGTGGTTTGGAGATGCATTTAGAGGCACCAGTTGCAGGACCAGCTTGGTTGACAATGCTCACTGTTCCGACTACACTACTCTGTGTGGGTTCCTACTACTGACAACCACCATGAAAGGAGCCCCACTCTGTGCCAAGTCCTGTCTCAGGTGTGGGGGATGTGGAATAAAATCTGTGCCCCCATGAGGGGCTCTTGTCCAGCTGAGGGAGGCTGACTTGGACCCAGGCAGGGGACACTCACCATAATAGGTGCTTTGATAGGCATGTAGATAATGTCCTCTCGGAGCTTGGAGGGTGAGGGAACTGTCAAGGAGGGTTTAGAGAGGCACTGTCATCTGAGATTATCCAGAAAACTATACAGTAGAGACAAGCTTAGTTTTTATTGCTGACATTGAACTAGAAGTCTCAGGGACCTACCAATGGCCACTGCAAGGGAAGACAACCCTATTACTTCTCACACATTTGTACTTTTCCAGCACAGCATAGGAGATGACAATGACTGCCCCAAAGCCTTCACAAATTCCACAATGTGACCGAGTGACGCAGGCTGGCAGCCTCTCCCTACCCTCTCTGTCTTCTGAGTAGTTCCATCACCATCGGCCCTGCTGAGTTATTCGCTCCTTCCATTTTCCCTTGACTGCTCTCTTCTTGAATCGCCTCGTTTCATCCTATGAAGACTTTTTTTTCCCTTTAAAGTACTTGTATGCTAATGAGAAAAAAATCTGTAAATGAAGGTAGTTTTTATTTTCTCTGTTTTGTTTTAGCAGATGATTATTTTTCTTGTCTGGGCTTGAACAGAGAAAAGCATCAGCAAGGCTCTTGTTGAAAAATTCATCTTTTTGCTCAGAGCAAGAGCCACACTGCAAGATATAATAAGCCCAGCTGCAGCTGCTGTTCAGATCACAGCAGAGGCGGAAGCACCCCTTCCCCCAACTCGTGTTTTCTTTTTCTGCCCTTTGAGCAGCCTCCACAAGGCTGCTGGGATTTATATGTGTTGAAATAGACTTGAAAAATCCCATAGGACCAGTCCCCCATTTCCCATCTAGCAAGCACAATGAAGAATTTCTCCCTCCAGGTCAGAAGACAGTGTTCTGGGTCCCAATCTGGACTCTGCTGGTCCTTGGGGACGCTGTTGGCCACTCAGTCCCTGCCATAGTCATTTCTGCCTTGGATTTCTACTCCAGGCATCCTTTTACCATTTTTTCCTTTTTCAACCACATAGAGACATTATTTTTCTTTGCCTGTGATAAATCACTCCAAACTCAAGGGACAGAAAGAGTGACAACTTCAAGGAAGACCTCCAGGTGATTTCTAGTGGAAACTGTACTTTCTTGAAGACCCAATCCAAGTGACACATCCCTTATGAAGTCCACTAAGACACCAGCAAATAGGTTAATGTTGTTCTAAATGTGTCTTGTACACCTCTTGATGAATTCACTTGCACAGTATTGTCAATCTCTTTCAATATTCAGCATTCCCCTCTTATCTGTGGTTTCAGTTACCCATGGTCTATCATGGTCCAAAAATGTCAAATGGAAAACTCTAGAAATAAAGAATTCATGAGTTATTAATTGTGTGCCATTCTTTTGTGTGTGTGTGTGTGTGTGTGTGTGTGTGTGTGTGTGTGTGTGTGCGCGCGCGCAAGATTTAATAAAAAACAAACAAAAACAGGAACGGTTGCTTTCAACATTTTCCAGGTTGTGAAGGGTGTGCCACAGTTATCTGGGGTGGTTGTAAGTTGCTTTAGTGGAACCTATACAAAATGCTGCTCTTCTCCCAGGCCAAAAGGCAATACAATGGGGCCACTCACCACGCCTCTGTGCCTCCTCCTCCAACAGCTAGGCTAGTGAGTTGTCAGTCTGTGATCCAGGCCAAGACAGGGGTCTAGGTGGCTTTTCTCTGACCAGTAGGAGTTACATTCACTTCATGGCATGCTCAGCCACCACAGCAGGGCTGAAGCTGCTGGGCCCTGTTTGTGCACCAGCTCTTGGTGAGTCAGGGTTAGTTTATCAACAGGCTGCTGAGCCTTCATACTGACAGTGAGTGCGGTGGATTTCAGCAAGAAAGGGGTTCTAACACAGGCACCAGCCAGGAGGGACAGCTTGCCTATTTAATTGTGTACCTTTCTGAGTAGTGTGATGAAATCTCATGCCGTCATCACTTTGTCCAGTGTATCCACACCGTATACGCTGCCTGACCATCCGTCACTTAGCAGTCAGCGTAGTGCACGTAGGGTTTGGTATTATACAGGATTTCAGACGTCCACTGGGGATCGTGGAACATATCTCCCATAGGTAAAGGGGGACTACTATATTTGTCTATTCAACTAAACAGGATCCACAAACTTGGAACACCTTTGGGAACATGGCTAATATATCCTTCTTTGCTTTATCCTGAACCCCAGGGCCAGCACCTGGCAGAGAATTTACACTCATTAAGTATTTTTGGTTGAATCAATGAGCTCTGAGAAGCCCTGAAAATATACATTTCATACTTTCTTCTTTCTCCTGGCCTTGACAGGAGCCTCTATGTGGAGGGTACAATCTTGGAGTGAGTGCACTTTCTCTCCTGGCAATGGGGATTCCATTTGAGAACCCCCAGGGTTTTGGTCCTGATGGAGCCCATCAGAAATGTGTCTGGTCAGCTTAGAGCCTGTGTTCTGGGAGCCTCAGTCCCCCAGTGAGAAAGAAAAGGTTTGAGCAATTGTCAGTGTTAGTGATAGGTTAGTGGATATTCGATTTTATAGATCCTTTAAGGATGCTAAACTTACGTTACCAGAATGGTCGTTTGTAAACCACAGCAGATTAGCTGCAGACCTCTTAGTTGGTATCTCCCACACGGAAGGAGAGCTAAGTGTACCTGCCCTCAGATTGTGGGGCAGAATCCAGTTGTCTAATTCCACCTTGAACACACACGCACAAGCTCACACTCACACACACGTCACAGAGATCCCAAGCTTGGCTTCCTTCGTTCCTTGTGAAGGCGCGTTTCAGTATTTGCCACCCTCAGTGGATTTCTTCTTTGCTTCTCCAAGCCTCCTCTTTTCAGGTCTCCTCCGTGTCTTCATGGCACAGCTCCATTTGTGACCTTGGATTGTGCTGGCTGTCCCTGCTCCGGTCTTGCTGTGACTGCTCCCTCTCCTGCTTCGTCATCAGAGATCCCTGTGGGGAGTCCACCTGCGTCAGGGGCTGGAGCCACTTAAGCTCTGGCTTTGGAATCAGGGGCTGCTTTCCCTCAGCACCAATCCGTCTCCTGGTGGTTTCAGCTCATTCGTTATTTCTTGCGAACTAGATGGTCACGGCATGGTCTCGACTATAGTCTCCAACCCGTACTTATCAAGATGTTTCACAAGAAGTCCAAAAAGGTACTGATGCATTTTAGTTGTTAAAAAATGTGCTCAGCTGATCTGTAATTCTGCTCCAGGTGGAATTTCAGACCCATTTCTCTTTTTGACTCTTGCTGACATCAGAGCCCTGCTGTTTACTATTAAGCTGCCTTTGCCTGTGAAAAATTACTTTCTATACATACTGAGGGCCAGCCTCTGAGAAACATGAGCACAGCTTTAGGCTGCAGAAAGGGCAAGTCCCAACAGGACTGGGGAAAGAAAGAGCACCAAGTTTAAATTTCAGGCTAATTACTAGCTCTTCAAACTTGGTCAAATTAACTAGTGCCCTCAAACCTTCATTTATTAAATGAGAATGTAAACTTTTTGATTGTTTGAGGGTTAATTGTGATGGTGTATGAAATGGGCCTGGTGTTTGGTAAATGCTTGGTAAAAGCCACATCTCTTTTCTTCCTACCCCATGTTATAATTCTTTTGTGTGTTTGGATAGAAATCTCAAATGAATAATGTCATTGACTAATGGCATCACTTATAAAACTCTAACAGAACAAAACAGGGACTCTACTTAGACAGACCTTGAGCCTTCAGACCTGCTGACATAGAAAGGCAGATAGCACCATCAGATTGTGTGTGCCTGCTTCTGATTGGACAAAAATCCTACCAGCTGTCCCTGGGGGGATGACAGGGTCTTACTTACAATGGCATATGGAAAGCACCTAGCAGAATATCTGGCACACAGGGGTTACCCAGTGAATATTAACTCATTTTCATTTCCATCGGAGCTGACAGGAATTGGGGCCAACTAGGCATGAAGCTATAAGGGAACCTGGAGGCCATCGGGCTGTATTGTGCCTCTGGACACCCATCCTGTGGCTCCGTGGGCAGGGGATGGCAGTGTCACAGCTGCAGTGTGAAGCCAGCTCCAGCAGATGGCGATCTAATACAGGTTTCCTCAGCCCCACATGTGGGCCCTGGGATCACCCTGAGGATCCAGGGAGCAGAATGCAGGTTGTGACATTTGGGCACATTGTCTACCTGGAGGATGTTTACAGAGACTGAGCCGAGCCTGAGAACAACAAGCACTGGAGTTTGAGTTATGTTAAAGGATAATGAATAAAGAAAGAAAAAGAAAAAATGAGTGTTTTTTGTTTGTTTTGTTTGGCTTTGTTTCAGGAAAAAGGAAATTCATATCTCAAGAACAGAGTGGATGACTGTAAAGGAACATTTTTAGATAAAGGAAGAGAACATACTTAATCTGGCTGAAGGTCTGGGAGCTTCAGGGAAGCTCAAATGGACACAGATATTGGATGAAATACCTTCATTTCCTTTTGTCATCTACATCGTTAATAGTCTTTTAGTCTTGTTATGTCAGTGGAAAACCATGCCTTTTACCAATGCCTTTTACCAGCTCCTTTAAAAATGGGATAAGTATAGCCGTGCTTGAGTAATTCCTTTCTTTAAAAGGTAAAGTCCTTCACGTAGCTTTAGAACTTGTAGAAGCCGTAGGCAGTTGCAAGATCGAGTTGTATCTTAAATAGCTCCCCACAAGGAGCTTTCAATGGTGTACATACAGAGATGTGTCCCTTGGGGTTTTCTGTCCCTGCATGTCCTCAGGGTTCTAGTTGGAGGCACACATAGCTATTCCATATTATGGGTGTTGTAGTTAGGGTATTCACTGATCAAGGCAACCATGAACTGTTTCTGGGGCCAGGAGCTAGAGCTGAGACCACTCAGATAAAAGTGGGGATTCTGGCTTCAGAGTGAACAGATCTTGTGGCTCTTTTCTCCCAGGATGTGCTGTTGTGGGTCTGTGCACTTCGCTTCTGACAGAGCAACTCACCTGGCCCTCCACTGCTACCAACTAGTCGACAACTCTTGGTGAGCCCATGTCACAGGCTCGGGGCTGTGTGGGGGCTGGGGGACCACAAGGAGGACCAGACAGAGTTCCTGTGCTTAAGGAGACTGTCATCTCTGTAGCTTCTTGAAGTGACTAGGAAATGGATTAGCAGGTGGTTAAAAAAAACCACTGAGGAGATCTAAGCTTAGGCTAAATGAGCTGCAAGAATCATCTGTGTGCTGGAGGGTCAGGGGTGACCTGGAAATTTAGGACAGACTGAAAGCAGGGCAAGGGTAAGCCTTTGAAGTATGTTTGGATTTTGTGGGTGGAAAATGAGGGTGGAAGTCTTTACAGGGGGAGGTGAACTGTACAAAAGAAGCAGGAATAAATGTGGTGTGGGTGGGACAGTGCCCAGAGCAGCCCAGCTGGAGACACCCAGGATGGATTTGCAGAGAGAAGTGAAGTTTATATTGGTAGCAAGTGAACTAAAACTTCTAATCCCAGATTGAAAAACCGAAAAGATCCAGCAGTTTCCTTTTTTAGCAGCATGGTAGTGGCGTGGAAATTGATGTTTTAGGAACTTGCTCCTGCTATGTTCCAACCAATGTCCAAGAAAGGCCCCACCAACCCATGGCCAAAGCTGCAACCTGGGATTTCTATCTCTAATCCTTGCCACTGAGTCGACTGACCTTGGACTTCAAACAGTACCAGAGGGCTGGGACCAGGCAAAGGGTGGCAATGTGGGTAGAAACAGGAGAGACCAAAGCAGGAGATTGGCAGGAAGGCTCCCACAGCAATTTAGGTATAATATGTCTTGGGCCTGCCCCAGGGCACTGGGAACGGCTGTGAACAGAAGAGGATCTCTCAGAGAAACACGGCAGAGGGGCAGTGGGAGGGCTCGGGACCAGCTGGATGCAGGGAATGAAGCAAGAGAGGCGTCAGTGGTGACTTCCTCTAGGAGAGTGATGCCTGAGAGCATTCTCAGGCCCCTGAAAGATATGGGGACTTTGAAGAGGAGTCAACTTAGAAATCGGTGTTAGGAAAGGTAAAGAGTATAATTGGAAACATGGGTTGAAATAATGGTACATACATATGGACATTAGAGAGGGATTTGAAAAGATGAAAATGTGTCTCTAGGGGGTGGGGTGCTGTGTCTGGAGAGCACTAAGGTATGGGCCACAGTGAAGGCAGAGAGAAGGCAGAGCCCAGGTCAAAAGCTTAGTCCTCAAGCAAAGGGCCGTGCAAGAAGACCTTGCCCAGGACCAGGGCAATCCGAAGAGAGACCCCCCTCACTTCAACACGGGATGCTCCCATTTGGTGTCCTGAACATTTCTTATCGGGGATGACACTCGAGGGCCAGACAGTAGAAAGCACTTTGTAGCTTCCCTCAAGAGGGTCCTGGTGAGCTTCAAATGTTCTGTGATCATCTAGTTCGTCTGTCTTCATATAACAAGTGTGGACACTGAGGCCTAGGGAGGAGTGCCGTGCCGAAGCTGTGAAGTCAGTGAGGGCAGGTAAGACTCTAGCCATCCCAAGAACTTAGGACTTAACCCCTCTGCTTGTCCCTCTTGCAAAACAGTGTGGGCCATTGTTCAAGAGCTCCAACCCTGGCAGCAGGCAGGCCTGGGTTCACATCATGGCACCACCACCTCCTAAGTCTCAGTCCTGGGGAAAGTTAACCTCTCTGAGTCTCAATTCCCTCACCTGTAAAACACAAACTGCATGAGGTCCTTGTGTGGCCTGCCGGAGGTGACACAATCAGGATGCTGAGCATGTTGCCCTCAGAGAAGTCCTCAGCAAATCCATTCCTTAACGCATTGACTCAGGAAACAGTGATTGTGCACCTACTATGCTCCCAGTGTCAGGGATAAAGCAGTGAGCAAAACCCATGGTGTCTCTGCTTCGTGGATCTCACAACCTAGAGGGGACAGACATTAAATAAACCATACCAGAAATGGAAAATAATTGACTGCAATAAGGACTATCAAGGAAAAATCAGGACACTCTAAGAATGAACAGCAGGGAAACTAGGTCTTGTCTAGGGCTCAGGGAAGAGATGAAAGCTGAAGAATCACTGGGAATCCCCCATGTAGAGAGAAGGGTGGGTGAAGAGTGTTCTGGCCCAGGAAAGGAGTCCCTACAACAACCACGAGGTGGGAGAGAGGCCCAGTGTGGTCGGAGCTCAGGGCTGTGAAGTCACTCTGGGGTGCAGCCCGTAGTTTTTAAGGCCCCCTCCCTCTTCAGGCTCACTCCAAACTAGATTAATCCTTGTGAGGACAAGGGGACCCTATTCCAACTGTTGGAAGAAGGATTAATCAAGTTACGATACACTTGGTAGTTTGAGTGTCTTGGGGAAGCCAAGGGCACCCTTAGAGGAGAAACTGCCCTAATGTCCAGTTTTGCTCAACTTTGAGCTTCTGTTTAGCCTCCTCTTCTTGGATAAGTTAGAGCCCTGCCTCAGTCCCCCCACCACTCTCAGGGCTGGACCCATAGGAGCCCATACACCTCAGCTCTACTTGGGGTGCCATTCCGAGTAGTGATCACCCAGAATGCTGAGGCTCTCTTGTAATCAGCTAGCCCCAGGGAGAGAGCTGGAGGGTGAGGGTGCGGGGGGCGGATCAGACTGGTCTGGAGGCAGGAATGTTCTTATTAGGTTAAACTGAGGGATGTTGTTCAAGACAGCTGAAGGCCACTTTCCAGGTGAGAGGCAGGCTCGTGTTCAAAAAAGGAGTCATGTCTGGGGACCTGATGGGAGTGCGGTGAGGAAGGAAACAGCAGAGAGACCACAGGCTGTGCAGCCAGGAGGGGTTAAGAGGTCCGCATGGGTTACGCCTTTCAGAACCAGGGCTGTGAAAGGCACATGGCTGCCTGAACTCCCCTGACCCTGATCCTGGTCATGGACTTGGCTGGAACCCTCTGCAGCATTGCTTCGGCCATCAGATTGAGCTCCTCTGAGAGCAAGATCTGCTGGAGGTAGAAGCTGCCCATCACACCTTCAGACACAGTGCAGATTTGCAGGCCTGAATTCTCCCTGCAGGAGATACTCCATCTTTGACCCGTGCACTCGGTCTCCTTTTCTTCCACATTCCTGGCTCCCCGAGGTCCCTGCATGCCTTGCTGTTAAACTTGTTCAGCTTCTACCCTATGTGAGTTTCTCTCTGAACTTCCCAAACTCCTAGTCAAGACAATGAGGGAGAAGATGTGCCACTGAGGATGCTGTCCTGGGAGCCTCCAGGGCATGGACAATTTAGGCTCTTACAGAAATGAATCCAGGCATATTTTTTAATCCTCACAGATGGCAAAGCTAAAGGCATTCGTAGGCATCAAAGAATCTCCAACGTCTCTAGATGTGAAAGGAACATTACAGTCTTCTCTCCTTGGCTGCACCCAGTGGATTCCGGAATTCGCCTCCTTGGTGATTCTCCAGATCATTTAGCTGACTAGGAAACACTAAGTACAAAGAACTTTCTGAGAGATATTTATGGCAGCATGTGAACTTTATTTTGGAGTTGAAAAAAAAAAATGATCTTTTGAGGCTCTGGAGTACAATCTGACAAGGGAGCGGGAGGGAAGCTCCCTAATGCAGGAGACAGGAGATATTCACTGAGTGTATAATAGGAGCCCAGCCCAGAATTAGGCATATCATACTGATTTGTCAACGATTCTCAGAACTCTGTGGGTTAGAAGAGAATGTCTCAGTTTGACAGCCCATCATCCCACTTCCCCATTAAGTGTCAGGGTAGAGTTTGAAATCAAATCTGTTAAACCAAGCCTGTGGTTCTTCCACTAAATCAAATCACCTTGCATTTATTTATGTATGCATAGAGGCAATAAAATCAGAAAATACTTTTCATAGGTGCTGTCTCCTGGACTTAAAAAATAGCACCCAAATGCAACACGCTTCAAGCGCTCCGAGTTCTTACCCTCCTTTAGAAGCATCCTTGTTGACAGCCAGTTGCACCTGCCACCTTCTGCCTTGAAGAGGATGAAGATGATGAAGGATTTACAGGCTGGGGTCAAAGCAGCAGTCAGGATAAGTTCACACTCCAGTCCCCAAGGTCCCTTTTATTCCTGTGCCAATAAATCCAGCAGCCCCACTCTGCAGTCACATAGGTTTGTTTTCAACAGCTTGGAAGAGTTCACACATGGTTCCATGCGTCCTTTAGTCTGTATTGTCTATCTTCTATGAGATGGCTCTGTGACAGGCTCTGGAGATGCAGGGAAATGGTCCCCGTCAAGTAGCAGAAACACTAATGTCGTCATTATGGAGCAGTGTGGTGTGCGTCTCATAGCTGAGCACATGCAGGAAGGAGTCACTGACTACGTGGGCAGAAGCTACCTGCAGATGTGCCTCATTCAATGAGACAAAACACATGTCCATAGAAGTGCTTGGGAATGACAGGCAGGAGCTGGTCTTCTAGGGCGTTGTATATCAGGTTAGGGAGTTTGTAATCTGTCCTTCAGCTGTGGAGAGCCACTGCAGGTCAGTCTTGGCCCCAACCTCTGCGTATTCCTGTGTCCTCCTCACATCCAATTCCAACATGCAGGCTCAGCCATGCTCCCGTTCTCTGGCATGGGGAGGTCTGTCACTAAAGTGAAGCAGGAGATTCTCGGAGCACCCCTGCTGCTAGTCTAACCTGACCAGGGGTTCCAGTTGCTAAAATCAGGCTTCTTCCTTTGTTATGGAGCTCCTGTTCTGATCTGCCTGGATCTGGGAAAAACTTTCCATTTTCCGGAACTACACGCTAGCCCCCAAACACCAGCTCAGTCTTGGTCTTAGTAATGCCTCTCTGGAGCTGAGTATCATTCAGCATGAATTCCTGGACTCTGTCTGACTTTTAGGGTATCTCCTTACTGTATCTTGGGACCTCTTCTCTGCCTACCTTCCTGACCACCTCTTTGCCTAAACCAACGGTGAGGGAACGTGAGGTTTATTCCCACTCTCAATGTCTGGGATCAATGCTGCAGGTCTCTACCTGCCCCAACTTTGATAGTTGTTTGCTTTTTAAGCTTCATTTGGATCTTGTCATGAAAGATAGCTCTGGTCTTCTCCCTTCTTAGAGGTTATTAGGAAGGTTGGTTCATAGATTAATATGGTTTTCAGAGGTAATAATTCTTGATAAGACTTTTCTGATCATCACGATTGTGGATTTTTATATTCCTTGGGGAGATCCTGCCAGGAATTTTATATAATGTTAATATCTCAGGGCCATTTGCAATTTCTTGACCATTTGTAATATGTCTTCGACATTATTATTTTTTTATGAACCTTATATATGTGATATGATTTCTAGACCTTATATATCTGAGACAGTTTTTCTGTAGCATTCACATTTGAAAGACTGTATGGGTATAAATTCTATTTTATTTGTTTATTTATTTTTTAAATTTTAATTTATCAATATACAATGTAGTCGATTTTCGTGTCCCTTTACCAATTCCTCTTTCTCCCCTCCATCCCCCCCTCCCTGAATTAACATCATATCTGCTCACTTGTCTTAATAAGTTCAAGGAATTGTTGCGATTGTTGTGTCTTCTTCCCTCCCATTTATTTGTTTGTATATTTATTTATTTATTTTTAGCTCCCACCAATAAGTGAGAACATGTGGTATTTCCCTTTCTGTGCCTGACTTATTTCACTTAATATAATTTTCTCTATGATGGAGTTTGGTTGTGTTGTCCCCTCCAAAACTCATGTAGAAACTCGATCTCCAAAGTGGCAGTGTTGGAAACTGATTGAGTCATGGGGGCGGATCCCTGATGAATGGATTAATGCTCTCCCTGGGGGAGGGGGGAGTAATGAGTGAGTTCTCGCTCTATTACTTCCCGCGAGAGCTCGTTGCTTAAAAAGGCCCTGGCACCTCCTCTCTCTTCTTGCTTCCTCTCTCTTGCTTCCTCTTGCCATGTGATCTGCTTGTACCTGCCACTGCCTGCTGCTTTTTCTCCATGAGTAGAAGCAGCTGGAGGCCCATGCCAGATGCAGCTGTCTGAGAATCGTAAGCCAAATAAAACTCTTTTCCTTATAAATTACCCAGTCTCAGGTATTTCTATTATAGCAACACAAACGGACTAAAACACTCTAAGTCCATCCATGTTGCAAATGGCAGTATTTCATTCTTTTTTATAGCAGAGTAGTATTCCATTGTGTAGATATACCACATTTTCCATATCCACTCATCTGATGATGGACATTTGGGCTGGTTCCAACTCTTGGCTATTGTAAATAGTGCTGCAATAAACATGGGAGTGCAGGTACACCTTCAACGTGAAGATTTCCACTCCTCTGGGTATACACCCAGCAGTGGAATACCTGGGTCATATGGTAGATCTATCTGCAATTGTTTGAGGAACCTCTGTAGCATTTTCCATAAAGTCTGCACCATTTCGCAGTTCCACCAACAGTGTATGAGAGATCCTTCTTCTCCGCAACGTCGCCAGCATTTATCATTAAGAGTCTTTTGGATATTAGCCATCCTAACTGGAGTGAGATGGTATCTCAAAATGGTTTTGATTTGCATTTCCCAAATGTTGAGTGACGTTGAGCATTTTTTCATGTGCCTGGTGGCCATTCATATATCTTCCTTTGAGAAATGCCTATTCAGCTTCTTTGCCCATTTTTTAATTGGGTTACTTGTTTTTTGCTGTTAAGTTGTTTGAGTTTCTTGTATATTCTGGATATTAATCCTTTGTGAGCTGTCTATTTTGCAAATATTTTCTCCCATTCTGTTGGTTGTCTTTTCACTCTGTTAATTCTTTCTTTTGCTCTGCAGAAGACTTTTAGTTTGATATAATCCCTTTTGTTTATTTTTCCTTTAGATGCCTGTGCTTTTGAGGTCATATTCATGAAGTCTGTACACAATCTTACTTCCTGGAGTGTTTCCCCTATGTTTTATTTAAGGAATTTTATTGTTTCAGGATGTATATTTAATTCTTTAATTCATTTTGAGTTGATTTTGGTATATAGTGAGAGGTAAGAGTCTAGTTTCATTCTCCTACAAATGAATATCATTTTTCCAGCTGTATTTGCTGAAGAGGCCGTCTCTTCCCCAGTGTGTAGACTTGTTGCCTTTGTCAAAGATCAGATGTCTTTAGGTATATGGGTTGATTTCTGGATTTTCTATTCTATTCCATTTATTTGTGTGTCTGTTTTTATGCCAGTATCATGCTTTTTTGGTTATTATAGCTTTGTAGTATAGTTTAAAATCAGGTAGTGTTATGCCTCCAGCTTTATTTATTTATTTATGTTTGCTCAGTGTTGCTTTGGCTATTCGTGGTCTTTTGTTATTCCATATAAACGTTAGTATAGTTTTTTCTATTTCTGAGAAAAATGTCATTGGAATTTTGATGGGAATTGCATTTAATAAGTAGATCACTTTGGGTAGTATGAACATTTTCACAATGTTAATTTTTCCAATCCAAGAGGAAGGGATATCTTTCTAGTTTCTTGTGTCCTCTTTGATTTCTCTCAGCAGTGGTTTGTAGTTCTTATTGTAGAGATTTTTCACAGCCTTGGTTAACTTTATTTCTGAATATTTTATTTTTTTGGTGGCTATTGTAAAAGGCCTAGCTTTCTTGATTTCTTTTTCTGCATGTTCACTGTTCAAGAATAGAAATTCTACTGATTTTTATGTGTTGATTTTATATCCTGCAAATTTGCTGAAATCATTTACAAACACTAAGAGTTTTCTTTGTAGAGGCTTTAGGGTGTTCGATATATAGGATCATGTCATCTGCAAACAGGGACAGTTTGACTTCATCTTTTCCAATCTGGATGCCTTTTATTTCCTTCTCTGATTGCTCTGGCTAATACTTCTAACACTATGTTGAATAGGAGTGGTGAGAGTGGTCATCCTTGTCTAGTTCCTGTTCTTAAGGGAAAAGCTTTCAGCTTTCCCCATTTAGGATGATATTGGCAGTGGGCTTATCATATATGGCTTTAATTGTGTTGAGATACTTTCCATCTATACCTAACTTGTAGAGAGTCTTTATCATGAAAAACTGTTGAATTTTGTCAAATGCTTTTTCAGCATCTGTAGAGATGATCATATGGTTTTTGTCTTTGCTTTATTGATGTGGTGTATCACATTTATTGATTTGCGTATGTTGAACCAACCTTGCATCCCTGGGATGAATCCCACTTGATTGTGGTGTATAATTTTGTGTATGTGTTGCTGTATTCTGTTAGCTAGTATTTTATTGAGGATCTTTGCATCTATATTCATCAACAATATTGGCCTGTAGTTTTCTTTTTTGCTGTATCTTTTTTCTGGTTTTGGTGTTAGGGTGATTTTTGCCTCATAGAATGAGTTTGGGAGAATGGCCTCTGTTTCAGTTTTTTGGAATAGTTTGTAGAGAATTGGTATCAAATTTTCTTTGAAGGTTTGGTAGAACTCTGTAGTGAACCCATCTGGTCCTATGCTTTTCTTTGTCGGGAGACTTCTGATAACAGCTTCAATCTCTTTTACTGTTATTGGTCTGTTCAGATTTTCTACATCTTCTTGGCTCAGTTTTGGTAGCTTCTGTGTGTCCAGAAATTTATCCATTTCCTCCAGATTTTCAAATTTGTTGGCATATAGTTTATAGTAGTCTCTAATGATTCTTCATATTTCTGAGGTATCAGCTGTAATATCATCTTTTTGATTTCTAATTTTTGTTATTTGGGTCTTCTTCTTTTTTTAGTTAACCTTGCTAGTGGTTCATCAATTTTATTTATCTTTTCAAAAAATCAAGTTTTTTATTTCATTGATCTTTTTTTTTTTTTTTATCACTTTTTGGGTTTCTATGTCATTCAGTTCTGCTCTTATCTCAATTATTTCTTTCCATCTACTAACTTTGGGTTTGAATTGTTCTTGCTTTTCTAGATCTTTAAGGCGAAGTATTAGGTTGTTTACTTGCCATCTTTCCATTCTTCTAAAGTAAGTATTTAATGTAACAAATTTCCCTTTTAGTACTACTTTTGCAGTATCCCACAGGTTTTGTATGATGTGTCATTATTTTCATTATTTTCAAGAACTTTTTTGATTTCCTGTTTAATTTCTTCTTCAACCCATATGTCATTAAGTAGAATGCTGTTTAATTTCCATGTGTTTGTATAATTTCCAGAGTTTCATTTGTTATTGATTTCTACTTTTAATCCATTGTGATCTGAAAAAATACATGGAATAATTGTTGTGACTTGATTTGTGACCTAACATGTGGCCTACCCTGGAGAATATTCCATGTGCTGATGAGAAGAATGCATATTCTGAGGTTGTTGGATGGAATGTTTGGTAGATATCTGCCAAGTCCAAGTGGTCTAAAGTGTTGTTTGGATCTTGTGTTTCTCTGTTGATTTTTTGCCTAGATGATCTGTTCAGTGTTTAGAGTGGGGTGTTCAGGTCCCCTGCTATTATGGTATTAGTGTCTATCTCATTCTTTAGGTCTAATAGTGTTTGTTTTATAAATCTGGCTGCTGCAATATTGGGTGCATGTATATTTATGATTGTTATGTCTTCTTGATGGATAGGTCCTTTGATTATTATACAGTGGCCTTCTTTATCTCTTTTTATGGTTTTTGATTTAAAGTCTATTTTATCAGATGTAAGAATAGCTGCTCCAGCTCATTTTTCATTTCTATTTGCATGGTATATAATTTTCCATCCTTTCACTCTTAGTCTATGTATGTCTTTATGTGAGTCTCTTGAAGGCTGCATATTGTTGGGTTCATCTTTTTAATCCAATCTGTCAGTCTCTGTCTTTTGAGTGGGGAATTTAATCCTTATAGATTATGAGTTATTATTGAAAGGTGTTGATTTACTCCTAGCATTTTATTAATTTTTGTTTGGATGTCTTAAATATCTTTTGTTCTTTTCTTTCTGATTTACTGTTTGTCTTCTGTGTTTGTTGGTTTCTTTGGGTGGTAGATAAGCTTTTTTTCTCTTTATTGTTAGCATTTTTATTTTATTGGTGGGTTTTGTTTTTTCTTGACTGCTCATGGCAGTGATGTTTGTTTTTCTGGTAACAAACCCAATACTCCCTTGAGAATTTCTTGTAAGGCTGTTTGTTTGTGTGGTAGTGAGCTCCTGAAGTTTATATTTGTCTGAGAAATATACTATTTGTCCTTCATTTTGGAAGGACAGCCTTGCTGGGTAAAGTATTCTTGGCTGGCAACTTTTGTCTTCTAGCATTTTGAATGTAACAACCCATTCTTTTCTAGATTTTATGGCTTCTTGTGAAAAGTCTGATGTTAGTCTGACTGGGGTTCCCTTATAGGTGACTTGATGCTTGTCTCTTGCAGCTTTTAAGATTCTCTGTTTGTCTTTGAGTTTTGCCAATTTGACTATAACATGTCTTGGAGAGGACCTTTTTTGGTTGAATATGTTTGGGGATCTTTGAGCCTCCTGGATTTGAAGATCTATGTTTTTCCCCATACCTGGGAAGTTTTCTAGTATTATTTCATTGAATATATTTTCAATGCTATTTCCTTTTTCCTCTGCTTCTGGAATACCCATCTTTCAGATATTTGAGTGCTTAAGGTTTTCTCTTATCTCTCTTAGATTTTCTTCAATTTTTTAAATTTTTTTTTTTTTTTTTTTTTTTTTTTGCTCAATCGGTATTATTTCTAACAGCCCATCTTTAAGGTCAGAAATTCTCTCTTCTGCTTGTACTAGCCTGTTGGTTAAGCTCCCTATGTGTTTTTTATTTTGTTGAATGAATCCTTCAGCTTCACAAGCTCTGTTATATTCTTTTTCAGGGCATTGATTTCTTTGTACATTTCTTTTGGGTCCTGTATACTTTTTATCATTTTATTGTGTTGTCTGAGTTTTCTTCTATATCATTTAGTTTCTTTAGAATTGTTGCTCGAAATTCCTTGCCAGTCATTTCAAGGACTTCCTGTTCTATAGGATCTAGAGCTTGAGAGTCATTTTCCTTTGGTGGTGTCATACTTTCTTGATTTTTCATATTTCTGGTATCTCTACTTTGGTGTTTAGTTATTGTGGCAGTGGGTTTCACAGTACACTCATTCTACCCTGGTGTCTGGCATGTATCCCACAGGGACTGCCAGTTCAGCAAATCTGTCTCAGGGCCTGTGGGCTAGTGGCTCTGGCCTCTCTGGGCAGCAAGACTGGCCGGGGCTGGGAGTCCTGCAGCTCAGTGCCTGGCTGTTCTGGTGCAGGTGGCTTGGGGCCTGTGGGCCCAGCAGCTCTTGGGCCTCTGTGGGTGGCAGTGAGTGGCCTGGGCTGGGGGTCCCATGGCATGGTGCCTGCCTATTCTGGCATGGGTGGCTTGGGGCCTGTGGGCCTGGTGGCTATTCTCTCTGGGCGGTGGGGACTGGCCTGGGCTGGGGGTCTCATGGTGCCATGCCTGTCTGTTCTGGCATAGGTGGCTCCATGGGTATAAATTATAGGCTTTCAATATTTTCACCCAAAATTCTATGGATATTGTCATCCTGTCTTTTGATATTTATAGAGTTGCAGAGGTGAGTCTGATATTGGTTATTCTGTGGAGAATCAGTTTCTAATTTATTCATCATAGATTAAATATATGTTCATTGAATCACATCAGGTTGAATTATATGAAATATCTACTTTTTCTTCTGTAGGCCAAAATACTTGAGACCAGCAATTCCATATGTTTCAACTTAATATTATATACAAATCTCTGTGCTAGTATGGGGAAATCCTAAAATATCACAGTTCTTGCTTTCCAGGTGCACCCAGACTGGTGAGGAAGCAGAAAAATAAGCAGTTAATACAATAGAGCATGACAGAAATTATAGCAAAGGTAAAAACAAGACAGAGGAGGAAGGGGAGTGGAGCAGAATTGGGAGACCAGAGAAGGAAGGCAGGTTTATGTGCTTTCCTTATGCCCTATTGTAACTCTCTCTTTATGCCTGAACTGCATGCTCATAAGACTTATATTCTTCATTTTTGATGGGTGGTGGAGATGAAGGAAAGGGCGAGAGAAAAACTAGCATTCAGGCTGCTTCAAAAAGTAGAATCCTTGCAGGTAGAAAGTGACCCTGTTTTTAGTTACACTGCCCTTGCCTTCTAAGTCACGGTCAGCCTGTGGTGGAGGGAGGAGTGCCATTGTACCTATCACCAGACATAGACCGGGTGGGCCACAGAGTACATATCTGAGTCTATTCCTCTCAGTTTTGCTCTCGGTAAACGTCACTCTCATCACCTAGTGATCTGTTGACTCTTAAACTTATCCTCAGTGCTTTTTTTTTTTTTGAGTTTTTGTGTTTTTCTAAGCTTCTTCACAGATTTTTTATGGGACTTTGGGGATGGCTGATTCAGATGCTCCTTGATGGATGCTGTTTTAATCCAGATCCAATAGACATTGGCCTAAAGCAAGCACAGGTTTCATGCACCTCTGTGAACACTGGATATTTGACTCTGGGTTACCCATTTTAGGGCTACCAGGGAGTCAGAATGGTGCTTCCAGCCTTTGTTCTACTTGCTTTTGGCTTACTCCTTTTTCCCAAAATATACCTGAGTTCTCTGATTCCAGCAAGCCATGTAGGTGGCACCAACATTAACTTTTTATTTCTGAACATAGACCCTATACAATCTTTCCCAGACTTAAACTATCTCTGCCTTACTATCTTGCTTCTCCAGGTATCTAGATACCTGTTTTATTATTCTTGGAAAACTATGTTTAATATTTAATAATTAGTATTTGGTTATCTGTGGGGTGTATGACTTCTCTACCCAACATGTTTGAAGGGAGTCTCTCAGTTTTCAGTATTATTTTTTCTTTTGATGACAAAATCTTTGCCAAGTATAAATGTTGGAGTGCAGCCCCTCATTAGATGAGACACAGTTATGTATTCACACCATCAAGGTGGGAGCCTGGAAGCCCTCTGCCTTTATTCTGGAGGAGCTGCCAGGATTAGGGGGGTGTATAATTGCTTCAAGTACCCAGAGCCAAATCTGTCATCTTTATTGCTTCCTGATGGCTGGTGATATACACCTGCCAACTAGACAGCATCAGCAGGTGCATCCAAGCTGGGTACCAGAGCCAAGGCTTGGAGAATCTGCAAACTAGTAGCATCTCTCTGTAGGATGTGTTTGAAGTGGTTTGGAGTAAGAAATGCTAGAAAATGAGAACTTCTGTTTTAAAAGATTTCTGGGAAGCTTCCTGAAATGATGCTTTTATTTCCATGACTTTGAATATCTTCTATATACTTAGGACTCCCAAATTTCTACCTCAAACTCAGACCTGTATATTTAATTTCCTACTTGAAAATTTCACCTAAATATTCAAAACTCATTTTCTAATGTCTCCATCCTACCCACATATTTCTTCATTTTCTTCTTTTCCTATCTCAATTACAGCAGCTCATCCATCTCCTTGCTCAGCATAAATTCACTGTAGTCATCTGACTCTTCTCTTTCTCTCACACCTACCGCAAAAACATTAGAAAGCGTCACTGCGTCTACCTTCAAAGTATATTCCCAATTGAACTACTCACCACTTCAACTTCTACTACTCCATCGAGAGCCACCATCATTGTTCACTCAGCTGACCTTTTTTTTTTTGTAGCAAGTCTTTCTTGATGAAAGAAGCAGTGTGTTGATTTGCATTATGACTTAAGCTCCTCATCTCATCATAGACGTGTACTTTGATGAGTCCTGGTCTAGAAAGGCCTGGGTCAAGGTCACACCAGCAGTAACTGTGGGAGCTGAACTAGAAGCCAGGTCTGTTTATGTCTAGAAGAGTATTTAAATCACTAATCTGGCCACTGATAATCTTGGGATGATATGACAACAGACTGGATGTGCTTGATGTGTTTCCTCCTGATTGCCCACTAAATACCAATGACGATTCACAGCAAGGCAAGTATCAGCTACTGCTTTCTAAACTAAAACATAAGAAATGCAATCTGTTAACATGTGGGAAGAAGTTTTACTTATTGGGCCATGAAGGGGTATGGATTTTAAAGGCCATGTTTTGGTTATATTACATACTTCATCTTCTAAAAAGAAACAGGAAAATTACTTCAAAGACCATGTGAAGATTATTTGAGTCATCTCTAGTTCTGGTGTGTAGGGGCTTGATTTATCAGAAAAGGAGATGTTATTTCCTGGTTGCCTTGGAAATATTTTTTAAACCATCACTTTATCTCTGTCTATATCCAGCAAGAATAAAAGTTTTTAGGATCTAATATAGCAATAACTATAAGAGTTTTAAAATAGTGTTGCATTACAGTTTTGTAGTAAATGGAAAAAGAATCGTAAACAAACAAAAAAGCATAAAATGTTGCAGGTAGCAACAGTGTTTTCATGACTACAGTGCATGAGCAGTAACTGGTGCATTATACGAGCACTGAAACTGATATTTGGAGCAGGACACCTTGGATTAGTGGCTCGTAGGCATTGGAATTGAGCCAAGGGCTATATAGAATAACCTATTCTTTAACTGGATATGAGAGAGAGATGCTCCAAGAACTTAAACAGATAGTAAGAAAGGTCTAGGAACATTATGCTAACTGTTTCAGCAAATGCCAAGTCTAGACAGATGTCTTCCCAAAGTTTAATGGGAAAAAATGGTAATATGGAGAGAATAGGTTGAGATCTGCTAATGATAATGATAATGATAAGATCTTACTAGACTGAATCCCTTGCAGAAAATAACTGTAAAGAATGTATGTAATTCAAAAAGCAGCTACCTGAGGCTCTGGAGAGTGAACATTAGTAGACCAACTGGTAGGTAGTACACCCTCAAAGGAAGGAAGTCACATGAAACTAATTCCTGTTTTCGTGGTTTTTAGCTTGGGGTCAAGAACACTTGGTGAGGCACAGAATTTGTGGAGATAGGACTGTCAGAGGAAAAAAAAAATGCAGTATTTTTGCCTGGGGAATGAAAAAGTTGAGCCCAGAAAACTGGCCATGGAATAGAGTGGGACAATTCTGGAGAAAAAGAGCCAGGTAGGGGATCTCCAAATATTGTCTAACAGACTCAAAGTGGCTCAGGTAGAGGCAAATTTGCTAAAAGGAGACTGGAGCTATTGCACAAGAAACAAAGTTTATAGTTCAAGTTCACCTGAGATAATCGCTTACTAAAACAAAAGAAAAAGCACTCATTTGGGAAAAATAAAAGAATCCAGATTTTCCATAACTTAACATTCACGATGTCCAGGGCACAACCCAAACACCCAATGTATGAAGAACCAGGGGAAAAAGCACATTCTCAAAAGCAGGTGTTGGCAAATTCCAGTGTGTGGGCCAAATTTAAATCACAGGCTGTTTTTGTATATTCAGCATGTAAAAATTTTTTCCCCAAATTTTTAAAGGATTGTAAATCAAAACAAAATGAAAGCCCACCAACTAAAAAAAAATATGACAGCAACCATATGTGTCTCACAAAGATTAAAATATTTACTATCTGGTCCTTCATAGAAGAAAAAGCTTGCCAACCCCTACTTAAGAGAAAAGAAATATAAGGAAGAGCAATCTTGAGATGATCCAGATGTTAGAAGCAGCCTGTAAGGTTTTAAAGTGGCTTATTATATCCATACTGAACAAAGGAAAACAAACTAATGTGCTCACAATGAATGAAAAGATAGAAATCTTCGAAAAGAAACAGAAATGATAAAAAAGAAAGAATAGACCGTCTAGAGCTACAAAAATTCAGTATTGGTAATTTAAAAAATCAGAAATAAACGCAACAGCCAATAGAGAAGAGACAGTATAGGAAACAGTAAGTGACTTCGAAGCTCAACCAATAAAAATTGCCCAATATAAAGAACAGAGAGAAAAAAAGATTTAAAAAAATAGTCTCAGGGACCTATCAGATAATATTAAATAGCCCATTATATTGTCTAGTTTGAGACACAGAGAAATATAGACTGGAATAGAAAATTTTTCGATAAAATAATAGCTGTAAAATACCCAGATTTGATAAAAGACAGAGATTTATGGACAATTTTCAGCAAACACCATGGAGAATAAAAACAAATAAGCCCACATTAAGATATATCAGAATAAACTGTTGAAAGACAAAGTTAAAGAGCAAATGCCGAGAGCACAGCAGGAAAAAATACATAACATAGAAGGACCAGATAACTTGACCAATGGCTAACTTTACTTCAGACACTGTGGAAGCATATAACAACATTTAAAAAATTGTGAAATAATATAAGCTGCCAACTGCAAATTCTAGATCCAGTGATTATATTCTCCAAGACTGAAGGCAACATAAAGACACTTACAGAAAAAGAAAGCAAAGAGATTTTTAAAATTAGAGTGTCCACACTACAAGAAATGATAAAAGTAGTTTGATACAAGATGGAAATTTGGATCCCCAGAAAGGAAGGAAGAGCATTATAAATAATTTACTGAGTAAATGCAAAAGACTAATGTATTTTAAAGTCTTTTCCTCTTAATTTCTTTATAGTGCATGTAACTGCTTAACACAAAAATTATACAAGACTAATTCAAATAGTTCTTGGAAAAACAGAATTAAAAGATATTATGAATCTTTCCATGAACTTTTTGAAGACCCCTTGTATGTACAGTAGTTCCTTCATATTCATGGATTCTGCATCTGTTGATGCAACCAACTGCATGTCAAAAATATTAAAATAAAAAAATAAAAAATATAACAATAAAAATAATACAGATAAAAAAACTACAGTATACCTACTATTCACACAGCATTTACATTATATTAGGTATTATAAATAATCTAGACATGATTTAAACTATACAGGATGATGTGCATAGATTACATGTAAATACTACAACATTTTATATAAGGGATTTGAGCATCCTCAGATTTTAGTATGTTTAGGAGTCCTGGGACTGTTCCCCTCTGGATACTGAGAGATGACTGTACAAACCCTCATGGGGTTTATCATGCATCCCTATGACAAATGTATGACAATTTCACCTAAAGAATGGGGGTATATAGTTACAAATTTTTAAATATTTTATGTGAAGGAATGTAAATTATAATCCCTAGGAAAAATCCTAAATGTTAATGTAAAAAAAAAAATCTGAAGAGCTAATAAGAAAATTAAAATGGAATTCTAAAAAGATACTTAAATAATATAAGATAAAAGGGTAAGAAAAGAGGGAAGAGAAACAAAAAAGGGATAAGTACAGAAAAAACAAAACAATATATTATGGTAAATCTATACCCAAATATATTAATAATTATATCAAACATTAATGTATAAACACTCTATTTTAGAGGCAGAGATTTTCAGAATGGAAACAAAAAAACCGAGGCTGAACTACATGCTGTCTAGAAATGATTGATTACACATATGAATCACAAGTAAACTGGAAGTAAATGGATGGAAAGAAAAGACATCCCATGCAAATTGTAAACATTTAAAGGCTGGAATATATTTCAAGACTAAAAGACTGTACAAAAAATCTCTGATAAGAGCTGATAAATGATTTTAGTAAAGTTGCAGGATGCAAAACCAACATACAAAAACCAGTAGCATTTCTATATTCCAATAATGAATCAGCAGAAGAAAAAAAATCAGACAAGCAAGCCCATTTACAATAGTTACCAAAAAATAAAATACCTAGGAATAAATTTAACAAAGGAGGTGAAAGATCTCTACAGTGAGAACTACAACTCACTGATGAAGAAATTGAAGAGGTCATAAAAAGATGGAAAGACATTCCGTGCTCTTGAACTGGAAGAATTAACATTGTGAAAATGTCCATAATACCCAAAGTGATCTACAGATTCAGTGCAATCCCCATCAAAATACTGATGACATTCTTCACAGAAATAGAAAAAAACAATCCTAACATTCATAAGGAACAACAAAAGACCTTGAATATCCAAAGCAATCCTGAGCAAATAAATAAATAAATGAACAAACAAATGAACAAACAAATGAATGAACGAATAAATAAATAAATAAATAAAGCTGGAGGCATTGCATTACCTGACTTCAAATTGTATTGCAAAACTATAATAACCCAAACAGCATGGTATGAACCAATAGAGCAGAATAGAGAGCCCAGAAATAAAACTGCATATTTACAGTCAGCTGATCTGTGACAAAGGCACCAAGAACTTATATTAGGGGTACTGTAAAACTGAACATTCATGCAGAAGAATGAAACTAGACCTGTACCTCTCACTGTATACCAAAATCAACACTAGATGGTTTAGACTTAAATATAAGATCTGAAACTATAAAACTCCTAAAAGAAAACATAAGAGGACACTTCAGGAAGTTGGACTGGGCAAAAATTTTATGAATAAGACCCCTGAAGCATAGGCAACAAAACAAAAAATAAACAAATGGGATTATATCAAACTACAAAGGCTTTGCACAACAAACGAAACAATTAACAGAGAGAAAAGACAACCTATAGAATGGGAGAAAATATTGGCAAACTATGTATCCAACAAGGGATTAATATACAGAATATACAAAGAACTCAACAGTAAAAAAATAAATAACCCAATTAAAAAATGGGCAAAGAAGCTGGATAAGCATTTCTCAAAGGAAGATACACAAATGGCCAACAGACACATGAAAAAGTGTTCAACATCACTCAGCATCAGGCAAATGTAAATCAAAACCACATTGAGATATCATCTCACTCCAATTAGACTGGCCATTATCAAAAAGACAGAGAATAACAAAATGCTGGCAAGGATGAGGAGAAAGGGGAACTCTCCTGCACTGTTGGTGGGACTGTAAATTAGTGCAGCCATTATGGAAAATGGTATGGAGTCTCCTCAAACAACTACAGATAGAACTGCCATATAATCAAGTAATTGCACTGTTGAGTATATGCCCAAAGGAATGAAAGTCATCATGTCAAAGGGATACCTGTGCTCCTATGTTTATCGCAGCTCTATTTACAATAGCCAAGAGTTTGAACCAACATAAATGTCCATCAAAGGATGACTGGATAAGGAAAAGGTGGTGTATATATACACAACGGAATACTACTCAGCTATAAAAAAGAATGAAATGCTGCCACTCCTGGAAGCACAGAAGAACTTGGAGAAAATTATGTTAAGTGAAATACACCAGGCACAGAAAGAGAAATACTGCATGTCCTCCCTCATATGTGGCAAGTAAAAAGTATGGAAACAAACAAAGGAAGCAAAAAAGAAAAAGAAAGAAACAAAGAAATAATAAACACAATAATACTTTGAACATTCAGAAGGAGAGAACAGAACTGTGGTTATTAGAGAGAAGATAGGGGGAGGGGCAGGGAATTAGGGAGGAATTGTTTAATGGACACAAGGAATGAGAATGTTTTGTAATGACGAATATGCCACCTATCCTGATTTGATCGTCACATATTGTACACAAATACTGATAATCAACTCTGTACCCCACAAATATGTATAATAAATTGTTTCAATAAAAGAAAAGAAAAAAAGTATTACTCAAGATAAAAAGGAAAAATTTATACTGGTAATGAGTCAATTTTCATGAAAACATAATATTCTAATAACAGAACTTCTAATAACAGAGCTTTAAAATATATGAAGCAAAAATTTCACAATAGTAGTTGAAAGTTTTAAAACCCTTTTCTCAGCAATGGAGCTACTGAAAAAAATCAATAAAGTTATGAAAGATCTGAACTAACAAAAATCTTGACTTAATTGATATTTATAGAGCATTATATCCCCAAATTGCAGAGTGTATATTCTTAACAGATCTGTGATGGTAAATTTTATGTATCAATTTGGCTGGACCACAGTGACCAAATATTTGATCAAATATTCTGGATGTGTCTGTGAAGCTGTTTTCTGATGAGATTAATGTTTAAATTCTTGAACTTTGAGTAAAACAGATTACCTCCTCGTGGTTGGGTCTTATCCAGTCAGTTGAAAGCCTTATTGAGCAAAGACTGACCTCCCCTGAGGAAGAAGGAATTCTGCCAGCAGACTTGAGTTACAATTCTCCCTGGATCTCCATTGAGCCTCCAAAATCGCATGAGCCAATTCCTTAAAAAAAAAAAAAAAAAAAATCTCCCTGTATATGTGAACATACCCTGGTGGTTCTCTTTCTCTGGAGTATCTTGAATAGCGCAAGTTCCACATGGTAAGTGCTGTAGATTGAATTGTGTTCCCCCAAGTCCATGAATTAGAAACTTAACCCTCACTGTGACAGTGTTAAGAGGGTGGGAAATATAATTGTGGTAATTGAAAGGTGGGGCCTTGAAGAGGTGATTATATTGTGAGGGTCATGCTCTAGTAAATGGATTAATAAATTGATGATTTAATGCTGGCTATGGGCATGGTTCTGAGGACTTTGAAAGGAGAAGCAGTTAGGAATTAGCTCGTTCTCTTTGCTTCTGCCATTTTGCCATGTGACACCTGAGTAGCTAAACAGAGTCATCAATAAGAACAAAGCTCTCCTCAGATGTGTTCCTTGGACTTTGGACTTCCCAGCTTCTGAAATTGTAAGCAATAAATATTATTTCTTTACAAATTACCCAGTCTTAGGTATTTCTGTTATAAGAAACAGAAACAAACTAATACAGTAAGTGTACCAAGATATACGGTACACTTGTGCATGAAGCAAGTATTAATAAATTTTAGAAGATTAAAATAAAACAGTCCTTAACCACATGATTTTAAATTAGATATCATCAGCAATAAGATAATTTAGAAACCCCAAATATTTGAACAATTCTGATAGCACACTTCTAAATAAATACAGGGTAAGAAAAGAAATCAGAAGGGAAATTAGAAAATATTTTTAACTGAATAAAAATGGAGATTCAACACAAAATTTATGGGATGGAGCTGAAAGAGGCCTAGAGGAAAATTTATAGCATAAAATGCTTATATGAGAAATGAAAATCTAAATCAATCATTTGAATTCCCACCAAACAAAAAAATTTTAAAAATGAAGAAAACCTTAAAAAATGTTAATAGAATTGATACATCTCTAGACAGACGAAGAAGACAAAATAAGAAAAGACTCAAATTAACAATATTAATAATGAAAGATGGGATATCACTACAATTCATAAACATTTAAAGAAAATACAATGAATAAATTTATGTGAATAAATTATACAAACTTAAGGAAATGAAAAAATTCTTGGAAAGATTTATTACCAAAATTGACCCAAGAAGAAATGTAAAATCTGGAAAGCCTATATCTATTAAATAAATTGAAATCATAGTATAAAAAACTTGCTATAAAAAAACTTCAGATGAGATGACTCGGTTGGTTAATTCCATAAAGCATTTTTAGTAGAAGTATTACTAAAATATGTGGAGTATATTAGCATTTATAAAAAAAATATATATATTTCACAGGGCCTAGTTTCCAAAGCCCTGTAGTTTCAGGTGTAACCTAACTTTTAAAAATTACATATAGAAATGTTCAGCTTGCAAAAGACAGGAAACTTTCCTCAGGCTAAAGTCTCTGTTGTGGATATAGAATTGTAACACAGAAAAGTTGCTGGCTCAAGGACAGATGCCCTTGAGAGCAGGTTAACTTACTGATTAATATGTTAAGAAAGGTGCCTTATTGTTATGTAAAAATATTGAGAAAACTGCTGTAGGAAAACATAGTATTTGCTAAGAACAAGCTTTTGTTAGTGGATTGACTTAACCTTTTACAAATTGCATTATGGAATGTCACTTTGTTATTTCACTGATGTTACCAGCCTCTATTGTTAAACTGTACTTAACCATAACTCCACCTATGTTGCTTTTCTGTAACTTTCTGGTTTGGAGAATAAATACTGAGACAGAACCCCAGTTCACTGTTAATTTTCCAAAGGAGGAATGCCTCTCTCTTGAGGGTTCTGGCGAGTTAACTCCTTTGGGATGTCTCACTGCTTAGAGGAAATGGGCTTTGAGTAATCCTTTGCGTCTCTGTCACCCAGGGAAAAAAGGTGACAAATCCGTGTGAGGCAAAGCAACAGAAATACTCAAAAATACCCTGTTAGAAAATCAAGGAAGAGGGAATACTTCTCAAGTCATATTTCATGAAGCAAGTATTTCCCTTTTACCAAAACTAGAAAAGGACATTATAAAAATCAACACATACCAATATCTTTTATAAATATAAATTCAAAAAGCTTAAGAATGTTTTAGCAAATAAGCAAAAAGATATAAAGTTGATAAAGCATCATTTCTAGATAGTATATATCCTGTTAATGCAAGATTGGTTTAATATTAACACATCAAACAGTGTAATTCATCTTGCTGATAGACTCAAAAACAATTAATGCTATTATTTCAGTAAATGCAGAAAAAGTATTCAATAAAATTCACTTAGATAAAAACCCTCAGTAAACCAGGAGTAAAAGAACTTTCTCAACCTGATTAAAGATATCTATGAAAAAAACTACAGCTAACACTATATGCAGTGATAAAAGGCTCACACTTTTTACCTAACACCAATAGTAAGGCAAGGATATCTGCTTTCTCTATTCCTACCCATCCAACATTATACTGGAAGTCCTAGCCAGTAAATGAGGCTAGAAAAAGCAATGAAATGGATTACATTGGAAAGGAAAAAGTGAAACTGCCTTTAGTTGCAAACTGCTTGCTTATGAACATTGAAACTCCTATGGTATCCATATATAGGGATCAGAACGAATAAGTTAGTTTATCAAAGTTGAAGATAAAAAATCAATTGTTTTTCTATATACAAGCAATGAACAATGCAAAAATTATATTAAAAAAACCCTTCAATTTATAATAGCATGAAAAAAATGTATACTTAGGAATAAATGTAATATAAGATAGTCATGAGTGTACACTGAAAACTTGAAAACGTTGCAAAAATATTTAAAGAAAGTATAAATAAAGATAATAACATATCACATTTATGGACTGGAAGAGTCAATATGAGTAAGATGGCAACTTACCTCAAATTGATATGTAGATTAATTGCAATTTTTGTCAAAAAACTTTTTTTGCTGAAATGGACAAGCTTATGAAATTTTAATGAAGAACCAAACAACCTACAATAGGTTAAACACTTTTGGAAAAACAAGAAGTAGATTGGAGGACTTATACTACCTGACATGAAGATTTACTTTAAAGGTACAGTAATCTCAGGAGAGTGGTGCTAGGGTAAAAATAGATATATTGATCAATGGGACAGAATAGAGAGTCCATAAAATACCCCACACTTATATAGCCTATTTGTACCAAAAATGTTATGGTAATTTAGGGAGGAGAAGATACTCTTTTCAACAAAGATCCTAAAATAGCTGAATATCTGTTTGAACAAAATGAAACTTGATGCTTATCTTACACCACACAAAAAATTTACTTGAAATATATTATAGACCTAAATATAAGACCTAACACTCTAAAACTTGTAGAACATACAACAGGAAAAAATCTCTGTGACTTTGAGTTAGTTTAAGACTTTTTAAAAAGCTCACAAAAGCATGAAGCATAAAAATGATAAAATTGACTTTATTAAAATCACTTTTCCTCTTTGAATGACACAGTTAAGAAAATGAAAAGGCAAGCTATAGGCTAAAAGGAAATAGTTGCAAAACATTTTCTGGGTTTTTATCCAGAATTATAAAAAGAACTCTTCCATTGAATGGTCAAAAGACTAAAGAAACTGTAGAAGAGAAGATATACCAATGGCTAATAAATACAGGGAAAGATGGTCAACTTCACTGGTCATCAGGAAAATGCAAATTAAAATCACAATGAGATACCATTGTAAAACCACTATAAAAGGCTGACCATGCCAAATGTTGGCAATGATGTGGAGCAATTGAAATTCTCATACTTGCTGGTGGTACTGCAAGATGATACAGCCACTTCAGAAAATAGTATGGCAGTAAGTATTCTACACAGTTAAAAATACACTTACCCTATGCCTCAGAACCCCACTTCTAGCTATGTACATAAAAGAAATGAAAACACATAGCTACACAAAGACATGTGTATGAATGTTCATAGCAGCATTAGTGATTATAGCCTAAAATTAGAAACCCTACCATTTATCAACTTGTAAATGGATAAACAAAATGTGGAATTGTATAATACAGCTCAACAGTAAAAAGATACACAATGTTAATACACAAAGGAAAATGAATAATTCCCCAAAACATTATGTTAAGTTTTACAAGTCAAGCACATATAAAAACATATACTGTTTATTTCATTTACATGAAATTCCAGAAAAGGCAAAACTATATGCACAGAAATCAAATCGGTGGTTTCCTGGGGATAAAGGGGTGGCAAATAAAGAGCAGGAGGAAACATTTTAGGATTGTATGTTCTATATCTCAATCATGCTGGAAGATACTTACTTGCATACGATGACCCAAATTCATCATAGTGAACATTTAAAATGGATGAAATTCTTTATGTGTAAATTATGCTTCAATAAATTTGGAAAAAGTCACTATAGGCTCTGTAAAAATATATTGCAATATAAAAATATTATGATCCTATAAGCTTAAGTAAAACAGCATCTTTAAAAGTGATGTTTCTTTTTTAAACAAAGAAAGAATTATTAAAAACATATTTTGGTGTCCTCAAAAATGTTCAAAGGGCTGTACTGTAATGGGATACAGGAAATCATAATGCAATAAAAGGCTAATATTGAGGCATATTTGTAAAGGAAACTTGGTTAAAGAAAAAATAGTTCAAGATACCTCATAATGCAACAGTGGAAATAGACAAGGTATCATTAGAGTGCTGAATTGACATAATACAAAATAAATTCAGTAATATTGATTACAAACTTAAAAAAAAAATCTGTCCCAGAATAAAGAGGAAAAAGAAAGAAAGATAAGGTGAATGTTAGATATGAAAGACAGGCATTGGAGATCCAACCTAAGCTTTAGTTGTTCCGAAGGAATAAACGTGAATTCTATGGATAGAAACAATTATCAAAGGTAATATAGAAGAAGGTGTCCTTGAACTGAAAGAGAGTCTGATTTTACAATTCAAATGATCTTACTGAGTAGTGGGTGACATTAATGAAAGAGTCCAACTACTGGTCAGGTTCTGTCAAGCTTTTCATTTTAAGGTGAAAGAAGAAACGCATAATGGCAAAATAAATCAGTTTCAGAAAATGAACTATAATCAGGATTATTTTTCTCTTAAATGCTTGTCTTCTTAAATATTTCTTAAACACAAAAAGAAAAGAATTTCTTGCCAAGTTATGTTGTTCCTCATGTGAAAAGGCTACAATAAGATCTTCTCCTTTATCTTAAAAGATAGCCAATTACTGCTAACCTGTCCTAAAACAAACATGTAATTTAAAGGTGTAATCTAACCTTTCCAGTCTTGAGGTTTTGCATGAAAGGGCTGAAAGACAACGTGGAAGAACAATATCATAAAATATATGATCTATATATATGGTAATTTTTAAAAAAGTATAGTTACAAATCTGCCTTCTAAAAATCCAAACTCTTTCTTAACAAAGACAATCTTTACTTTAAATGTAATTATTGTATTCTAATAATCTAGGTCCACAGCCAGTGATATTTACAACCATAAGTCATGGAAACTGAATGATAAGATGGACACCTGCCATTCCAGATATATGAGAAAACCCTGCTGGTGAATATCAGCCCATTACATCATGCAGAAGAAAATTATCGACTACTAGTAGTAGAGAGATAGAATGAATGGACATATGTGTGCACAAAAATTCTTGTTATGCCTATAAGAACCTGGAAGTTATTATTTCTTCTTCATTATTAACTGAAAGTTTAATTATGTATTTATAGAATTCAGACTATTAATGAAGTAGAAATATGATTTCTACCTTCCAAACAGTATAGAATATAAAAGCAAAAGTCTATAAAATAAAGGATGAAACGTGATAGAAATGGCAAGTAAACAGCACACATCATGAAACAAAATCACAAAAATAAGAATATATATATATATCAATTATTATAACAAACATAAAGAGATAAATCCTCTCCCCTTTATAAACTCAAATTCTACAATTACGTTAAAGTCATAATCAAGATTTGTTATTTTGAATGCTACCATACTAAAATATTAAAAAAGAAAAGATGAAAATTTATAAATTAAATCAACACAGAAAAAATGAAGATGGTCTTATATGGGAAAATGTGAGTAGCATTACTTTAATTAAAGTTACAATTAGAATTAACCAAGGATGTGAAAAATCTCTATAATGAGAACTACAAACCACTGCTGAGAGAAATTAAAGAGGACACAAGAAGATGGAAAGATATCCCATGCTCTTGGATTGGAAGAAACAACATTGTGAAAATGTCCATACTACCAAAGTGATGTACAAATTCAATGCAATCCCCATCAAAATTCCAATGACACTTTTCTCAGAAATGGAAAAACTATCCAGGCTTTTATATGGAATAACAGAAGACCATGTATAGCCAAAGCTATGCTGAGCAATAAACAAACAAACAAACAAACAAACAAACAAATAAATAAAGATGGAGGCATAACACTACCTGACTTTAAACTATACTACAAAGCTATAATAACCAAAACATTATGGTACTGGCATAAAAACAGACACACTGATCAATGGAATAGAGTAGAGAATCCAGAAATCAACCCACACACCTACAGCCATCTGATCTTTGACAAAGCCACCAACCCTATACACTGTGGAAGAGACTGCCTCTTCAGCAAATAGTGCTGGGATAACTGGATATCCATATGGAGGAAAATGAAACTAGATCCATACCTCTCACCATATACTAAAATCAACTCAAAATGGATTAAAGAATTAAATATACACCCTGAAACAATAAAACTTCTTAAAGAAAACACAGGAGAAACACTTCAGGAAATAGGACTGGGCACAGACTTCATGAATACGATCCCCAAAGCACAGGCAACTAAAGGAAAAATAAACAAATGGGATTATATCAAACTAAAGAGCTTCTGCACAGCAAAAGAAACAATTAGCAGAGTGAAAAGACAACCAAGAGAGTGGGAGGAAATATTTGCAAAATATACATCTGACAAAGGATTAATATCCAGAATATAAAAGGAACTCAAACAACTTTACGAGGGAAAAACAAGTAACCCAATTAAAAAATGGGCAAAAGAGCTAAATAGGCATTTCTCAAAGGAAGATATATGAATAGCCAACAGACACACGAAAAAATGCTGAACATTGCTCAGCATTTGGGAAATGCAAATGAAAACCATACTGAGATACCATCTCTCCCCAGGTAGGATGGCTAATTTCCAAAAGACTGTAAGTGATAAATGCTGGCGAGGTTGCGGAGAAAAAGGAACTCTCTCATACATTGTTGGTGGGACTGCAAAATGCTGCAGCCTCTATGGAAAATGGTATGGAGGTTCCTCAAACAATTGCAGATAGATCTACCATATGACCCAGCTATCCCACTGCTGTTAATATGCCCAGAGGAATGGAAATCATCAAGTCGAAGGTATATCTGTCTTCCAATGTTCATTGCCATACTATTTACAATAGCTAAGAGCTGGAACCTGCCCAGATGCCCATCATCAGATGAGTGGATATGGAAAATGTGGTATATCTACACAATGGAATACTACTCTGCTATAAAAAAGAATGAAATACTGCCATTTGCAGCAACATGGATGCACCTAGAGAGAATTATATTAACTGAAACAAGTCAGGCACAGAAAGAGAAATATCACATGGTCTCACTTATTTGTGGGAGCTAAAAATAAATAAATAAATACACAAATAAACTGGGGTGGGGGGTGGGAAGAAGACAGAACAATTACAATTCCTTAGAGTTGATATGACAAGCAAACAGATATGAGGTCATTGGGAGCGGGCGGAGAGGAAAGAGGGGCCACAATAATCAACCACATTGTATATTGAAAACGTAAAATAAAATTTAAAAACAGTTACAATTTATAATAAAGTATAAACAGTTTTATATTTGTATAAAGGAAACATCACACCATAACACAAAGCAAATACAAAGATGTGACATCCATGCAACTGAAGTGACAGAAATTATCGGTTCTCTGTCTGTGTTCAAGTAAAGGATGGAATATAGAGGCTGTAAACGCTGACACGAATAACCAGGTTGCAACTTTCAAAAAGAGAATATGACTTATTTCAAACATGTATAAATATAGCTAACCATACATTAGGCCACTTAAAAATCTACACACCATAGAAATATCATATAGAAATAAACATAAAAACATGAAAGCAAACATAAGTAAATAATAAAGAACAGTAACATAAAAATTAAGTATCTTCTCCTTATTAGAAATCATTGACAAATGAAATGCTAACTAAAATCTAGGATTATTTTTTGTTAAAACTGTGACAAAGGCTTGATATACTCAATATATAAAAATCTTGCAACAGAAATAGCTACCAACTATAGAAAAGTAAAAACATGATCTGAGCAAATTCTTCTGAGATGAAATACATATGGCCAAGAATGGCATGGAAGAAAGTTCAACCTCTCCAACAGTCAAAAAAGACATATTGACGTCAGGCAATATTTTCACCTCCCAAATTTGAAAATATTAAAAATATAATGTTGACGAGGGCAAGGTGAATTGGGCAATGTCATAAATACCTGGAAAGAGTGTAAATTGGTAACATAAAAAGTTTGTTGGTATCTGCCTTGACAGAGTAATTTTTCTTCTAAGAATATTTCCTAAGAACATTATTGGAGATATACACAAGTAATTTTATGTTGATGTGCTCCTTACTTGGCTAAATATAATAATAAAACATGCAAGCAAATTGAATTTCCAACATTGGAAGAATGGTTAAATAATCATATAATTTGTAAAAGGAATATTATCCAGACATTAAAATATATATTTTTGGAGAATATTTATAGATGAGGTACAATGTAGGTTAAAACATAGCATGATAAAAATACTGCATGTTTGCTACATGCCATGAGAGTCACATTTACTTACCCCCAGTCCATTTTCTTCCTTTTCACTAGGCATTTATGAAAAGAAACACATTCTTGGAAATTAAAGTTAGATCAAAAGGAAAAACAAAAGATGTGCGCAGAAGAGTAGAGCTGTCAACAAAGAATGAGGTAACTTAGGCAGAAAGAAACCTCTCAGAATGCAGCAAATGGGGAAGAAAAGAGAAGCAGAAGTTGAGACATGGAGGATAAAACCAAAATAAAAGACAGGAAAGAAGAGAATATGGCCAAACAGAATAGTGAAAAAGCATGTATCTTCAAACTGTAAGCACCTGTGGCTCGAGCAGCATGAATTTAAACATACTCTTTGGTACCTGATCTGGATTTGCCTTTTCTGATCCTTGAAGTTGTCCCCAGATCTACAGGATTGTGCTTGTCTATCTGCCCTCAGCTCTCACATCAGCCCCTCATCCTGCACCCAGAGGTTGACCCACTGTGGGGAATGGAGATGCTCAGGTTTGGATCTTGCACAACAGAACTTCTACTAAACATGCTGTTTCTATGTGCCTTGCTGGTTTCCAGTTCTGGGTATGGGGAACACTCTGTACTGCTCTCACTTTTGTGATTTGATTTTTCCCAATGTCCCACCAATCACACTGGGCTGTGACTTTCCTCTTCTCTTTAATTCAGTTGACTGTTTCCATGATTCTTCAGTTTCTCGTCCCATGAAGGCATACCCTTTGCTCCTTTATGTTTATGTTTTACATGGCTCGACATTAATTAATTGTTTTCTATTAATTTCTACTAATTTGGTGTAAGGCAGGGAAGTCTTCAGTGAATGCTGAGCCAGGAATTTTGAAATCAGAAATCCAAGTGTATCTTTTAACACCTCAACCAGTAGAGGATTGATCAGGGAATGCAATGTGGAAGAGGCTGACTAAGCTGAGTGGGCAAACAGGTACCCTGAGCTCATTCCAGATGCAGTAGACAGGAAACCCAGCCCAGCAGTTCCAGTTTCTTGAGCAAATGAGATGCTAAGGTACTGAAGCTTTGATTGCAAATGGCTCTGACATTGGGTGGAATCAAGTCTGTGATGGCAGGCACCCAACATTTTGGTTCAGAGGCTGGGAAGACAAGAGCAATTGTTGCTATCTGAATGTTGTTCAGATAATCAAGCCTGATTGCAAGCAAAGGCTTGGGAGTCCTGTGATTCCCACCGGATATCAGACTGAACCTATTAAAAGAGCGGCCTTCTTACAGCTTCTTTCTTTTTTTTTTATTGTGGTAAAGAACACATACCATGAAATCCACTCTCTTAAATTTTCAGGGTTAGAATACAGTGTCATTAGTTATGCACATTGTGCAGCAGATCTCTAGAACTGTTTCATCTTGCATGACTGAAATGTTATATCCTTTGAACAGCTACTCCCTAGTTACCCCTATCTCCAGCCCCTGGCAACCGTCATTCTATTTCCTGCTTCTATGAATTTGACTATTTTACATAGCTCATATAAGAGGAATCACTTAGTATTTTCCTCTGTAATGGGCTTATTTCACTTAACATATGTCTTCAAGGTTCATGCATACTGTAGCATTTGATGGGATTTTCTTATTTTTTAAAGTTGTGCAGAATCCCACCATATTTAGATAACTACATTTTCTTTACCCAGTCATCCATCAATGGACATTTAGATTGTTTCATCCTTTTAGTGATTGTGAATAATGTTGCAATGAACATAGGAGTGCAAATAATTTTTTAAGATCCCGGTTTCAGTTCTTTTGGATAAATACCCAGAAGTGTGATTGTTGTATCTTACGGTAGTTTTATTTTTGATTTTTGAAGAACCTCCATACTGTTTTCCACCGCAACTGCACCATTTTACATTTCTACCTGCAATGCACAATGGTTCTAGTTTCTCCACGTTTTCACTAACACTATTTTCTCTCTTCTTTCTTTCTCGAGCCATCCTGATAGATATGAGGTGACATCTCCTCGTGGTTTTGATTTGTATTTACCTGATGCCCAGTGATGCTGATCATCTTTTCATAAATCTATTGGCCATTTGTGTGCCTTCCTTGGAGAAATATCTATTCAAGTCCTTTGCCCATTTTTTAATCAAGTTATTTGTTTTGTTTGTTTTGCTATTGAGTTGTATTAGTTTCTTATATATTTTGGAAATTAACCTCTTAGATATAGCTGGCAAATATTTTCTCCTATTTCGTAAGTTGACTTTTTACTCTATTGATGGTTTCCTTTGCTACACAAGAAATGTTTGAATTTGATGTCCCACTTGTCTATTTTTGCTTTTGTTGTCTGTGTTTTTGGTAGTCATATCCAAGAAATCATTGCCAACACACCAATGTTACGAAGCTTTTCCCCTATGTTTTCCTTGAGGAGTTTTATGGTTTCTGGTCTTATGTCTTTAATTCATTTTGAGCTGATATTTGTGTATGGTGTAAGAGAAGGGTCCAATTTTATTCTTTTGCATGTGGATATCCAATTTTTCCAAGACCGTTTGCTGAAGGGACTATACTTTCATCACTGGATGGTCTTGGCACTCTTTTTGAAGATTACTTGACCATATATGTATGGCTTTATTTATGGGCTTTTTGTTCTGCTTCATTGGTCTATATGTCTGTCTTTATGCCAGTACCATACTGTTTTGATTACTATAGCTTTGCAATATGTTTTGAAGTCAGGATATGTGAGGCCTATGACTTTGTTCTTCCTTCTCAAGAACATTTTGGCTATTCAGGTTCCTTTGTGTTTCCACATAAATTTTGGGAATTTTTTCTATTTCTGCAAAAAATGACATTGGAATTCTGATAGGGATGTATTGAATCTGTAGACTTCTTTGGGTATTTTAAAAATATTAAGTTTTTTAAGAAGTTTGGTGGGGAGATCCAATCAAGATGGCAGAATAGATGGTCCACAGCGCCCCTCTCTCCCACAAATCAACCAAATTTACAACTTTAAAAATGTAACATCAGCCAAGCTGGGGCTGCTGGAGCTCAGGGGAAGAGGAGAGACCTACAGAGTTTATGAAGGCAGGAGAAACTATGATGAGAGAAAGAAAAAGCTGCTCTGAGCATTTCGGGCTGCAGCTGCTTTAAGGCTCAAGGTGATAAGTGCATGGAGCAGGAGCCGGCAGAAGCGCAGCTCTGCCCTCCAGATGGAGTTACTTGGAGGCAGCAGGAGAGAAGAGGGGCTTGGTGGCCCCCAGGACAGCAAGACCACTAATAGGTTTCACATGGACCCACGCAGGAGTGAGGAGCCAGAACAATTGAAAAAAGGGAGCCACTCAGAGGCCGGTGAGTCATCGCAAGGGATGGGTGCAGGGCCCGCGTCCCATGGGAAGTGTTTGCAGCATGGGTGGTGGGGGAGACAGGCCCACCAGGGGATCACTGGGGCACAGCAAGGACAGCTGATCTGCCCCCCCCCACAATCAGCACAGGACCACTCAGAGGAGACTGGTCGGGAATGCAGAACTGCATAGGGTGCAGTTTGGTGAAAAAAACTCAGGCCCAGATCAGAGATTCTACACAACACAGATCCAATGGGTCTCTGGAGAGCCGGAAATACCTATAAGGTCCACCATTAAACCTTGAGCTGCACAAAAAGCCTTCCCTAGGGAAACAGCAGCAAAATAGCAATTTAAACAACCACACAGCTCAAGTGCTGGTTCCCATAGGAAGTTCTCCCATGTTAGAAGCAAAGGACAAAAAATTAGTTCCGGCCCAGGCACACCACCAGCACCTTGGGGCCTGCCTGGGAACTGGAGGCTTGGATCTGGGGACCAGACCCCACTCCCACTTCCAGGAAAACTGCACCAGTGCCTTGGGCCCACCATGGGGATCTGAAGGATGGAGAAGGGGAGTGGACCCCACTCCCATGAGCAGGCACAACACACCAGCACCTTGGGGCCTGCCCAGGGACCCAAGGCAAGGAGAAGGGGACCAGACATCTCTCCCACAACCAGGCACACTGAGCCAGAACTTCAGGGCCCACCTGGGGATGTGAGGTATGGAGAAGGGGACTGGACCTCTCTCCCACAACCAGGCACAGTGCACCAGTGCCTCAGGGCCTGCCTGGAGACCTGAGGCCTGGAGACAGGGACTGGACCTCTCTCCCACAACCAGGCATACCAAGCCAGCACCTCAGGGCCCACCCATGGTCCTGGGTCATGGAGAAGGGGACCAAACACACCCCACAACCAGGCATACCGCCAGTGCCAAGGAGCATGCCAAAAGCAGCACCTCCACATGGGTGGCCCACCAAAGCCACCACAATAATCATGGCTGCTGCAAAAGTGGCTAGATGCCACAGTAGATGGTTCGCCAGCCACTGGAGTGCATTCACACAAGAAGAGTCACCAGCAGAGACAAAGAAAAGAAGAGGATGTCTCTTTCCACAAAACCCATTTCAGAGTGACAGAAGAAGCATCCGCTCTATGATAATATTGGGGACCTGATCACATCTCTCAGCATTGGACAGATCATCTAGGCAACAAGTGAACAGAGTAACCATTATCCTTTCAGAAGAAAAGAAGAAATCTAGGACTATTAGAGGGGGCAGAGGGGGAGGGTGGACAAGGGGCATAAAGAATAATTATGATTTGTAACAATGTATATGCTAGTAATATTGATTTAGTCAACAGATCTCAATGTTCAACCCCCAAAATATGTACATTCGATTTTGATTCAATAAATAAAAAAATTAAATCTTTTGATCCATTAACATAAATGTAAATGGATTAAACTCCCCATTCAAAAGACACAGACTGACTGATTGGACTAAAAAGCTAGACCCAAGTATGTGCTGCCTTCAAGAGACCCACCTCAACTATAGAGACACACATAGACTAAAAGTGAAGGGATGGAAAAAGACATACCATGCAAATGGAAACCAAAGATGAGCAGGAGTAGCTATTCTTATATCGGATAAAGTAGACTTCAAAACAACAACAATAAAAAGAGATGAAGAAGTTCATTCTATAATGATAAAGGGATCTATCCAGTTAGAAGTCACAACAATCATAAATATATATGCACCCAACACTGGAGCACCCAGATATGAAAGCAAACACTCTTAGACCTAAAAAAAAGAAATAGACCCTAATATGATAATAGTGGGTGACCTGAACACTCTTCTCTCAGCATTGGACAGATCTTCCAGGTAACAAATCAACAAAGAAACATAGGATTTAAACTACACCTTAGACAAATTGGACTTGGCAGACATCTACAGAACATTTCATCCAACAACTACAGAATACACATTCTTCTTATCAGCACATGGAACATTCTCCAGGATAGACCACACATTAGGTCACAAATCAAGTCTCAGCAAGTTTTTAAAAAATTGAAATCATTCCAAGTATCTTTTCAGACCACAATGGATTAAAACTGGAAATCAATAATAAGCAAAACTCTGGAAACATACAAGTGCATGGAAACTAAAGAACAGACTCCTGAATGATCTATGGGTCCAAGAAGAAATTAAATGAGAAACCAAAAAATTTCATGAAACTGACAAAAGTAAAGAAACATCATACCAAAACCTGTGGGATACTGCAAAAGCAGTGCTAAAAGTGAAGTTTATTGCAATAAATGCTTATATCAAAAGAATGGAAAGACTTCAAATAAAGGACCAAACAATACACATCAAAGAACTAGAAAACAACAATCCAATCCTAAAAGTAACAGACAGAAATAACTAAGATTGGAGCAGAACTAAATGAAATAGAGACCCAAAAAACAATACAAAAGATCAATGAAACAAAAAGTTGATTTTTTGAGAAGATAAATAAAATAGACAAATCATTAGCTAGGGTAACGAGAGAGAGAGAGAGAGAGAGATAGAGAGAGAGAGATTGAGAGAGAGGGAGGGAGAGAGAGAGAGAGGAGAGAGAGAGAGACAGAGGGGAGAGGGAGAGAGAGAGAGAGAGAGAGAGAGAGAGAGAGAGAGAGAGAGAGAAAGACCCAAATAACAAAAACCAGAAATGAAAAGGGAGACATTACAACTGATACCACAGAAATATGAAGAATCAGTAGAGACTATTATAAACAATTGTATGCCAACAAATTTGAAAACCAGGAGGAAATGGACAAATTTCTGGACACATACAAACTACCAAGATTGAACCAAGAAGAAATAGAAAACTTGATAACAATAAAGGAGATTGAAGCTGTTATCAGCAGTCTCTCAACAAAGAAAAGCCCAGCTGAATTCTATCAACTCTTTAAAGAAGAATTAACAACACTTCTCTTCATACTTTTCCAGAAAATTGAAACAGAAGCCATTCTCCCAAATGCATTCTATGAGGCCAATATCATCCTGATACCAACACCAGGTAAAGATATAACAAAATAAAAGAAAATTACAGGAAAGATAACTTTCCATTTGTTTGTAACTTCTGTAATTTCTTCAGCAATGTTTTGTAGCCTTCAGTGTACAAGTCTTTCACTTCCTTAAGTTCATTTCTAAGTATTTTATTCTTTTTGATGCTATTGTAAATGTAATTATTTTCTTAATTTTCTTTTCAGATTGTTTGTTGTAACTGTATAGAAACACAGCTAATTTTTGCATATTGGTTTTGTATCCTGCAACTTTGCTGAATTCGTTTATTAGTTCTAGCTGTTGGTTGTGTGTGTGTGTGTGTGTGTGTGTGTGTGTGTGTGTGTGTGTGTGTGTATGGCATCTTTATGGTTTTCTACATATGAGTTCATATCATCTGAGAACAGAGATAATTTTGCTTCTTCCTTTCCAATTTGGAGGCCTTTTATTTCTTCATCTTGCCTAATTACTGTGTCTAGAACTTTCAGAATGATGTTGAATAGAAGTGGCAATAGTGGGTAGCTTTTCCTTGTTCCCAATTTTAAAGAAAAGGCTTTCAATTTTTCACTATTAAGTATTATGTTATTAGTGGGCTTTTCACATATTACCTTTATTATTAGAATTTTCTTCTTTTCCTAGTTTGTTGAGCATTTTTTGACATGAAAGGATGTTGAATTTTGTCAAATGCTTTTTCGTATCTATTAAGATGATCATGTGATTTTTATCTTTTATTCTGTTAATGTGATATATTACATTGATTGATTTTCATATGTTGAACCAGCCTTGCACCTCAGTGATAAATCCTACTCGATCATGGCATATGATCCTTTTAATGTGCTGTTGAATTTGATTTGCTAGTATTTTGTTGAGGATATTTGTATGTGTATTCGTCAAGGATATTGGCCTGTAATTTTCTCGTCATGTAATATTTTTGTCTGGCTTTGGCATCAGGGTAATGAAGGACTCATAAAATAGATTTGGAAGTGTTCACTTTGGGAGAGTTTAAGAAGGATTGTTGTTAATTTTTCTTTAAATATTTGGTAGAATTCTTCAGTGAAGTCATCTGGTTCTGGGCTTTTCTTTGTTGGGATGTTTTTTTTTCTTTTTTCCTGACCATTAAGGGGATCACAGCCCTCGGCATGGTGTGGTCTGCACCACGCTCAGCCAGTGAGTGCACCGGCCATCCCTATATAGGATCCGAACCCATGGCCTTGGAGCTCCCAGCGCCACACTCTCCTGAGTGAGCCACAGGGCAGCCCTGTTGGGAGGTTTTTGATTACCTATTCAATCTCCTTTCTAGTTATAAGTCTGTTCATATTTTCTATTTCTTTATGATTCAATTTTAGCAGGTTGTATGTTTTAAGAAATGTATCCATTTCTTCTAGGTTATCTAATTTTTTGCTGTAAAATTGTTCATAGTAGTCTCTTATAATACTTCTAATTTCTGTGGCATCAGTTGTAATGGCTTCTTTTCTCATTTCTGAATTTGAGTCATTTCTCTTTTTGTCTTAATGTAGCCAAAGGTTTACCAATTTTGTTGTTTTTTTTTCCCCCAAATTTTAACTCTTAGATTTATTGATTTTTCCCCCTATTGTTTTCCTATTTTTTTATTTCACTTATTTCTGCACTAATTTTCATCATTTTCTTCCTTTTAACTTTGGGATTAGCTTGTTTTTCTTTTTCTAGTTCCTTAAAATGTAAAGTTAGGCTGTTGACTTGAGATCTTTTTTAACATAGGTTTTTACCTCTACTAGCTTTCCTCAGTACTATTTTTGGTTTTGTTTGTTTGTTTGTTTGTTGTTGGTTTTTTGCTGTATCTCATATGTTTTGGCATATTGTAGTTTTGTTTTCATTTATTTCAAAATATTTCAAGCTATTTTCTAATTCCCCTTTTGATTTCTTCTTTAATCTATTGGTTGTTCAAAACTGTTTATCTTCCACATATTTGTGAATTTTTCAGTTTTCCTTCTGCTATTGATTTCTAGTTTCATTCCACTGTGGTCAGAAAAGATACTTGGTATGATTTCAGTCTTTTTAAATTCATCGAGACTTGGTTTTTGGCCCAATAAGTGATCTGTTCTGGAGAATGTTTCCTGTGCACTTGAGGAGAAGATATATTCTGCTGCTGTCGGGTTGAATGTTCTGTATATTTCCCTTAGGTACGTTTGGTCTCCATTTTTTTTTCTGTGAGTGAGCACAGCCTCAAATGGAGAGATTATGGGACTAATCTGCAGAATATTGAAAATAGAGGCAGGATAAATAACACGGGGATTATCAAAACAAGAAACTGGAGAGAAAACAAAATTCTTTTTACTTATGTATCAATGAACTGGAATGAGGGAGTTAAAAATGCTCAATCTTGCAGCACTTTCCCAGCCCCAGCTTGCTCCTGTTGTCTGCTATTCAAGCTTTATATGGGGGCACAGAGCTGATTTCATAGCAAATCAGGCTCTGTGTTCGGGAGAAACCCCACCTCCTTTCAGTGGGGCTGTCTCATTCCATCTTACGGTTTAAGCACCAGCCAGGCAAAAGTAATTTCTTGCAAGAATCCCAAAGCTCTAGTCATCTAATTCAGGAGAATAAATTTTCCCAGGCAAGCCAGAAAAATAACAAGTGTGTATAGCACAAGGGGATATTTGGATTTATTTCTATATCCAAAGAGATAGTCAATGTTTTGAGCTGAAGTCTACTTTGGGAATATCTTTGTTTTCTCTTTTGCCTAAGGATTCACTGGGTGGATTTACAGAAAGTTGGGGGCCCTGGCTGGATTTTTCTGGAATCTCTGCAGAATGTCAATAAAGACTCCCTTTCTAAAACTATATGCAAAGCACTGGGGTGACCCCATAGGAGTTCCTCACACAAAATTTCCATTTTCAAAACTGACATTTTAGTTCCCATGATTATTAGACAATTGGCTTCTGAAAGCTAAGTGGCTTTTTCCCCTGATATTTCTTTACCTGCCAAATATGCAGGCAGTAGAGTGAATTTCTCTAGGGTGCTTGGAGTGGCTCACACATATATAAACTTGAACCATTTGCATTCAGTTTGTGTGTTTGGTAATAGCTACATTATTAGTCCCTGATTTAAACTCTAATCTCTTCAAGGCAGAGACACCAGCCCATTTGAGTAGTCTCTTTGCTGGCTGATACCATTAGGGAGGCAAGAAACATAGGAAGCAATTAGCAGACAGTGAGAGTCTTGGACTTAGGACCACCCTGTCACAGGATGCTTTGACGAGGGGAATCCATAGGTCTCTTGGCTCAGTTCCCACTCAGCATCTGGGAGAACACTCACAGCAGGTGGCCTCTGGATTTCCTCTGGCAGCTCCTTTTCTGCAGAGTTTCTGATGGAGTTTTACCCATGGAAAGTCAGCTCTGTGGGCCAGCTTTAGATCTGCAGTGACCCATGGTGGCTGAAAGCACCACACTCCAGGCTCTTTGCTTCCGCCATGAGGGTCCCCTTGTCCCTCACATTCTCATGTAGAAAGCAGCCTCTTCCTGACCCAGCCTCACTGCACTGCAGCCCCCAGCTCTGTCTGCGCTTCTCCTCCAGGACTTGCAGCCTTAGGCCCACAGTGGGGCCTCCTCCAGGTTGGAACTCCCTTTAGTTATGCCTACATGTAAAGCTTCTTATGCATGCCTGTGGACCTTGCAAAATCTCAGAGAGGATATGAGCGATATATTCATGATAAGCAAGGTGGCAAGAAGTTCAAGTTTGACCTTCTTATTCTGTTGCACGGCCTGGCATAGCCTGCGGTGGGGTCCTGCGATCAAGGTTCCTGTTGGTAGTAAAATGTCCTTGATCCCATCAGGGCTAGGTCATTTCTGTGGACTGTAACACTGCCTTCTTAGGTTTTCCTCATGGGAACATTTCCTCTTCATATTCAAATAAGTCAGCTTTGCCTTGCAGAAGGCAGTGGTTGAATTACAAGCAGGAGGTCACCCCACTCCTAAGCCTGGATTTACTTAGCTTGTGTTTGTGCTTCTGTGGCTTTCATACATTGCTGAACTTCACAGCAAATTCATGGAAAGTATGGGAACTTATTTTTATCATGAGACAATCTGACGGAATGCAATCTATTTAAATAAAATTAGCATGCAGCCTTCCCTTTTGTAGGAGTGGTAATGCTGTTCCGGGGGCAGGTTGCTGGAAACTCCCAGATCCTGTGCTCAGTCTCTGGCCTCCCGTTTTGCTCAACAGGCTGTGGCGGGAATTTGTTTGGGCTTCTCAATCCTGAAATTGTGTGCTTTTCCATTTGAAATTCTTACACGTTTTTAATAGTAGAGCAATTTTGTTATGTGTGCCCAGCCTTTTATAATTTGGAAAATTCTTTCATATATGCTACTTGAGGAATCATTATTATCTTTTTATAGATGAGACACTGAATTCAGAGAGGTCAGGTGGCTTCTTCAAGGTCACACTTCTAAGAAACGAGAGCTGAAATTTTTGTATTTTACGTTCACTGCTTTTTTCATTATGGCATACATTTGTGGATTTGAATCTAACTGACAGACCCTAGCTAGATGCCAAGGTAGAAACTGCACAGAGATAGGCAGATTGGAAAGTCATTCAAAACTGATAGAATTTTTTATTTCTGACTTAAGAATGAATAGACCTTTGCTCAGCTGTGATGCAGGTCTTTGGAAGTTAAAAACTCACACCTCCCTGTGTCATATGTACTTTCTACTAGACTGTATTCTCCTGGCTAATTATGAATTTGTGTATTTATTTTCATTTATTCATTTATTCATTTATTCCTAAATAGTTGACTTTATTTTTACAGCAGTTTTAGGTTTACAGAGAAATAGAGCAGCAAGTACATAGTTCCCACACCCCCATATCTTCCCCACACCAACACAGTTTCTCCTATTGATTTTTAAATTTTTATTATTTATTATTAGCATGTTCATTATTACAAATTGTGATTTTCTTTATGTCCTTTACCTGACCTGTTACTCCCCAAACTCCTTCCCTCCCCTCCATCTCTAGTATCCTTAGGTTTGTTCTCTCCTTCTGTAACTATTAACATGTCACATTAGTATGATACATTTGTTACAGTTATGAACAAATATTGATATATTACTAGCTAACTCAATTTTACACTAGGGTTTCCTCTTTGGGCTGTACAGTTCCATGGGTGTTGCCAAATGCATAATCATGCATTCACCATTACGGTATCATACAAAATAGTTTCACTGCTCTAAAAATCCTCTGTGTTCCACTTATTCATCCCTCCTTCCCTCCCTCCCTCCTCCCCTAGAACCCTGGAAATCACTGATTTTCTTTTACATTACTTCATATGTGTAACATTTCTTTGTGTTGAGAACATTCAAAATCCTCTCTCGTAGCTAATCAAAAGCATACAATGAATTGTGGTTAATTATAGTCACCCTACAGTGCTATAGAACACTAGAGCTTATTTCTCCTATTTGCTATAATTTTGTATCTGTTAGCCAACCTCTATCTCCCCTCCCGCTTCCTCTTTGTAGCCTTCTGTGAAGGTTAACTCTAAGTGTCAACTTGATTAGATTTTAAAATGCTGAGAAACCTGGTAAAGCCATCTCTTTAGGTGCCTCCATATGGGCAGGAAACATCCAATCTGCTGGGGGGCCCATAGAGAGAACAAAAAATGAAGGAAAAAGGCGAATCTCTCTTTCTATCCACTGGAGCTGAGATACACTCTTTTCTCCTGTCCGTGGACATCAGAGCTCAAGACTCTTCAGCTTTTGGGTTACAGGACTTACACGAACGACACCATCAACTTCCCTGGTTCTGAGGTTTTGGGCTTGGACTAAGCCACACTACCAGCATCAGTTTGAAGAAGGCTTATCATGGGATTTCACTTCATGATAACGTGAGCTTATTCCCCTAATAAATCCCCTCTCATATATTTGTGACATATCATATTGATTCTGTCTCTCTGGAGACAGAGACTAAGAACCCTGACTAATAAACCTCTGGTAACCACTACTCTACTCTCTGCTTCTGTGAATTCATTTATCTATCTAAAAATTACAAAGCAAATACTATGTGATTGGTCCTGTGCTAGGAGCCTTGGGCAAAGAGATAACCAAGACAAACATGGTCCCTGGCTTTTTTCTGAAATCTGTGACCTGGTGGGAAAGTCTGATGCTGAACATAAGTTACACAAGCGCAGTGAAGTGACATGCCCTGGAGACATGTGACAGCAGGACCTGCACTGGTCTGGGGATCCAAGGAAGGCATCCACCAGGAAGTGTGGTCTTTGTTGAAAGCCAGAATAGGTCACACAGACAGCAGTTTGGAAGAAAGGAAGCCCTTAGGAACTAGAAGAAGTCCAGTGTGACAGAAGAGCAAAGAGGGACAGGGCAGGTAGCGTGAAGTGAATCATTTACAATGTAGGGAAAATCTTGCCATCTACAATGAAATCCAGGAGGAAGGCATGCAGGCCATAGACTTTCCTGTGTGGAGTCATCCACTGTTTGCAAAGTTATCTGACCCCTTACTCAGGACATCTGTACCATGCCGAAGTTTTCTTGTGGGTGTGGAGCATTTCCCATCTGTACTGCCCGTATTCCGTAGGATTGGTTTGAGCACTGGTATGATTGAGTGGGTCAGATGAAGACTACTCTGTCTCACTGGCAGGCATGGCTGGTGTATTAGTCTGTTTTCTGTTGCTTAAATACCTGAAACTGGGTAACTCCTAAAGAAACAGAATTTAATTCTTACAGTTTGGAGGCTGATAAGTGCAAGATCCAGGAAGCACATCTGATGAGGGCTTTCTTTCTGATGGGGTGACTCTCTACAGTGACTCAGGATGTCGCATGGTAAGAATGGGCTGAACAAGAGAGCTAACCTCCTCATTTGCTCTCCTTATAAAGCTATCAGAACCACACCCATTGCTCCATGAATGTATCAATCCATTTATCATGGCACCATTTTGAGGTTTCTTTTTTTTTTTGTATATGGTGCAACATAGGGATTGAAGTTCACTTTTTTTAGATGTATGGGCAGCCAGTTGCTTCAGCTCCATTTGTTGAGAAGAGTATATCTTCCCCACTGAATTGCCTTTGCATCTTTGTTGAAAATCAGTTGTCCATATATGTGTGGGTTTATTTCCAGACTCTGTCCTGTTTCATTGATCTAAGTGTCCTTATTTCAATACCATACAGTCTTCATCGCTGTAGCTTTATAGTAAGTCTTGAAATGAGGTGGTATTATCTTTCCAACTTTGTTCTTTTTCAAAATTGGTTTGACTTCTCTAGATCCTTTGAGTTTTCATATGAATTTTAGATTTGGTTTACCAATTTTTTTTTTTTAAACCTTCTGGTAGTTTGTTTAAGATTACATTGAATTTATTAATTAATATGGAGAGAATTGACATCCTAACAGTATTGAAACTTCTGAACCATGAACATAATATCTCTCCATTTACTTAGTATTTTAAATTTCCCTCAGCAATGCTTTACAATTTTCACTGTACAGCTTTTCCACATCATTTGTCACACTTAAATCTAAGTATTCATACTTTTTATGCAACTATAGATGGTATTTTTAGCTTAATTTTTGATTGTTCATTTCTAGTATATAGAAATAAAATTGATTTTTGCATATTGATATCATATCCTGCAACCTTGATAAGATCAATTTTGGCTGCTGTAGATTCCATCAGATTTTCTATATGATCATACTTGTATCTGTGAATTAACTAGGGAATATATCCCAAGTCATTCTTCCTTTCCAATTTGAAGGGTTTTTTTTTCTGCCTTATTTTACTTGATAGAACCTCTAGTACAATGTTGAATAGGAGTAGTAAAAAATGAACTTCCCTATTGTATTCCTGATAGTCCAGGGAAAACATTCACTATTTCATTATTAAGCATGATGCTTGCTGTAGGTTGTTCATAGATCATTATTAGTTTGGGGAAATTCTCTTCTACACATAGCTTGTTGAAGTTTTTTGTTTTGTTTTGTTTTCCTTTTTAAGATCAGGAATGGATGTTGGATTTTGTCAAATGCTATTCAGATGATCATATGGGTTTTGTTTTTTTAATTTGTTATATGGTAAAATACATTTATTCCTTTTCAGGTGTAAAATCAACCTTGTATTCCTGCAGTGAACTCCACTTGGTTTTAATATATTTTTCATTTTTTTTTAATGTACAAAGAACTCTTCAAGGTGAATTAGAAAAATCTTAATAGAAATTTGGTGAAGGACATGAACAGACAAGTCACTCTCCGCAAAGAAACACACATGGCTAACAAATACATTCTAAGACATTCTTACGGGCAAGTGTGGGGGCCCTTGGACCCCTTCTCAGGACACTGGGTGGGCTCCATTGCTTTCTTGTCTGGGTGTGAGCAGGGGCGGAGCAGCCCATGGCCCCTGCCTCAGGACCCTCCATATTTACCTTTTTATGTAATGTACATAAATTGTTAAAATTTTGCTTAGAATTCTACATCTATGTTAATGAGAAGTATTAGTCTATAGTTTTCTTTCCTTGTAATGTTTTTATCTTGTTTGGGTAGACTAGATTTTATTTCTTCCCTAAGTCTTTAATACAATTCCTCTGTGATGCCACCAAGTTCTGAAGGTTTTTTTTGTGGGAAAGGTTTAGCTACCAATTAAATTTCTATAATAGATACAGGACAACTCAGGTTATCTATTTTTTTTTTTTTCTTAATTGCTCTGGTAATTTGTTTTTCGGAGAATTTGTCCATTTTATATAAGTTGCCAACTGTATTAGCATAAAGTTTTTCATGATATTCCCTTATTTTCTTTTCATTATACTTTAAGCCTGTATTGATTCTCTCTCTCTCACTCCTGATGTTGGTAATTTGTGTTCTCTTTTTTCCTCTCCTGATCAGTCTGGCTAAAGGTTTACCAATTTCATCAGTCATCTTGAACAATCAACTTTTGGTTTTATTGATTTTCTGTTTTCTATCTCATTGATTTCTGTTCTGATATTATTTTTTTCTCTTCTACTTACCTTGGGTTTAATTTGCTCTTCTTTTTCTAATTTCTTAAGATGAGCTATGATTTAAATCTTTCTTCTTTTCTAGTATAGGTGACTAGTGCTGTAAATTCTCTTTCCATGAATTTGTTGCTTCCATTTTCATTCAACCAAATACTTTCTAATTTCCCTTTAGATATCTTTTTTGATCTTTGAATTATTTAAAGGATTTTTTCTTCCAGTGATCTCTCTGTTACTGGTTTCTAACTTAATTTTATTGTGGCCCTACAATGTTCTCTGTGAGACTAAAATTCTTTTAAGTTTGTGACTTGTTTTTATGGTCCAGAATATAGAATATGTTCTATCTTGGTAGATGCTCTTTTTTTTTTCTTTAAAAGACCATATATTACATTGTTTGGGATGGAGTGTTATGTTAATGCTAGTTAAGTTATTCAGCTTTTCTGTATCTGTTTTGACTTTATAATTATCTTGTCCACTATTAAAAGGGGAATGTTACAACTTCTGACTATATGTGTAGATTCATCTATTTTTCTGTATAATTCTATCAGTTGTTGCCTCATGCATGCTGAAACTATTATTACCTAATTATTTAGGATTTTTATGTCCTTTTATTAAATTTAGCTTGCTATCATTATAAATTAATCACTTTTATCTTTAGTAACATTATTTGCTCTAAAATAATCTTTGACAATAATGTAGCCTCTGTAGCTTTCTTTAGATTGGTGATATCTTGGTCTCTCTTTTCTCATTCTTTAGGTTTTACTGATTCATATCTTTGTATTTAAAGTGCATCTATTTGAGGACTGCTACTTTATCCAATTTGACAACTCTGCCTTTTAATTGAGGTATTTAAACTGTTTGAATGTAATGTCATTATAGATATAATTAAGATGTATATGTTCTTCATATTTCTTGCTATTGTGATTCATTGAGCTTCTTGATTTTGTGGGTTTAAAGTTTCCACCGAATTTGGACAGTTTTTGTCCATTATATTGTGAAACAGATTTTCTGATACTTCTTTTAGGAACTCTGAATACATATACATTAGTACTCTCATTGTCTTTTGTGGCTTAATTGGTGGGTTTTTAAAAAATGTCTTCCATGTGTCTACTTAACTTTTTCAACATTTAGTATATACTAATAATGAAATAGCCATAATGTCTTTGTCTGTTAATTCTAACATCTATGTCAGTTCTTGGTTGATTTGGATTGATTTATTTCTTCATTATATGTTGTATTTTTTCATGCTTCTTTACATGCCTGGTCATTTCTGGTTTGGTGCCAGTCATTACAAGTTTTATCTTATTGAATGCTGGAGATATATCTAAATCTATCTATCTATCTATCTATCTATCTATCTATCTATCTATCTATCTGTAATATATGAATAAATACATATAGATATTTATATATATTTATGTATATATGTATATTTATTCATATAAATGTTACTGAGCTTTTTTTCTGGGATACATTCAAGTTATTTGGAAATGATGGTTTGATCCTTTCAGTTGCTACCTTAAAGATTTTTTGGCAGAAGCCAGTCTGGTTAGCGCAGTTGGTTAGAATGTAGTGCTGGTAACACCAAGGTCCAGGGTTCAATCTCTGTACTGGCCAGCTGCCAAAAAAGTTTTTGTTAGGCAGGACCAGAGTGGTGCTTGATCATGGGTTAAGTAATCCCTATTACTGATGCAAGACCTTTTTGTGTCTCATCATTCTTGAGGTTTTCCAGTCTGGCAGATAGAAACAGGAATTTTCCCTATCCCTGAGTGAAGCCCAGAACTTCTAACCTTTAGGGTCTTTCTTTTTCCATCCTTGAGTAGTTTTCTCACATGCATATACTAATCAGTACTTAGACTAATACTTGGGAGTGATTCTCTGAAGACCTTCAAAGTTCTGTCACTGCACAGCTCTCTCCTCTCCAATATTCTTCCTTGCAAATTCGATCTACCTTACAGTTCCTAGACTCTTAGTTCAGTATCCTCAGCCCAGGGAGGAGTTGGGTTTCCCCACCTGGCGTTGTGGCCTAGAATCTCTCTTAAGGAAATATACTGGGTCAATTTTAGGATCACCTTGTTTATTTCCCATTTATCAAAGATCACGGCCTTTCTTCCTGATGGCCAGTGTCTTGTCCATCATTTTATGTGCCATGTCTATATTTTTGTTATTTCTGGTGGGAGGGTAAATCTGGGCTCATTTATGCCATCTTCATTGGAGTCAGAAGTAATTGCATTCAGAAATGTTTGCATTTTTCCAAGCCTTCGTTTTGCCTACAGCAATGTTAACAATAATTTGTAAATATTACATCCCTAAATTATTTATCAGCAGTTCCTTTTTGAAAACAAGAAATGTATGTTTACTCATACATATTTAGTAGAGGGAGAGGGGAGGGTGGACTAGCACACAGTGCATCTGTATATTTAAGAGATAATCAGCAGGAATTTAGAAAATACTGTCAATAGCTGTGTGATGTCAGTAGGATGCAAATAGGTTATACAGCAAATTAAAATGCAAAGGTAAAAGGGGAGATTGCTGCTTGGAGCATTCTCTGCTTGATATATGGCATCTGAGCAGTCACTAAGAGCCTAGGTGGTCTAATGAACTCCAGTGAATTAGAGCATTACATATTGATCGAGCATCTGTATTTGTCTGGGAAGATATTAAGGACTCTGGAATTTCAATATAATTTGACCCTTAGTCTATGTCCTTTAAACGAATGCACATTTCTCTTAGCATGTTGTCTGGCCAGCTTTTAAAGCAGAATGGGGGTAGCATTATGGAAGTAGAGTCCAAGCTTAGGTTTCAGATACCACAGAGTGTAAATTATTCTTCTGGCATTTTTATCTACATGGTATAAGGTAAGATGTTGTCTCTCTTTAATCCCTGTGAGAAATGCCCTCACCCATCCAATGCCAAAGGAAGGACATAGAGACACAAGGTACAGTGAAGCAAGACTTTAATTATGGCCTTGCAAGGTTCGGGTGTCTGTGAATGGGACAGGCGCATGGAAAAGGGCTGTAGCAAGCAATTTATTCCCTAGTACACAAGTCCCTCCCTCCACTTCCTCATTGGCTGAGTACTACACGATGCACAATCTTCTCAAATGATGCCTAAAATTTATTACCCCCTCGCAAGGAATTCTTTTGTCTGGGAACTCAGGACACACCATGAAAAAGGCCTGCTTAAGCCCTGTGAAAGGAGAAACACTAGGGAAAAAAGAAAACAATATGGGCTAGTAATTAATTACCATCTCAAGGAGAGCTCTATCTGTTCAGAGACACCCTGGAAATGGGCTGGACCAGTCAGACAACTTTTGGGCTGGGTCTGAATCAGTTAAAACACCCTCAGATAAGTAATTTCTGAAAGTGAATCACGTAAGTTATTTTCTTACAGCTTCTTCCTCTGCACAGTGGGGATAATCATACTTAGAATGTTGTGGGCATTAAATGAGATACAGTGCATTGAGTGCTGAGTGTATTGCTAGGCATTATACAATGTGTTTGCATGAATCAGCATTCTCCAGAGAAAGAAAACCAATAGGATGTATATGGAATTGGCTCACATGGTCATGGAACCTGGCAATTCCAAAATCTGTAGATGGGCTGGCAGGCTGGAGACCAAGGAAGTGCCAGTGTTGTCACTGATGTCCAAAGGCAGTCAGCTGGAGGATTTGCCCTTGCTTAGGGGAGGTGACTCTTTTGTTCTATTCAGGCTTTCAGCTGACTGGATGAGGTCCACCCACATCACAGAGGGCAATCTGCCTTACTCAAAGTCCACCTATTTAAATGTTAATCCCATTCAGATGCACCCTCACAGAAACATCCAGAAAAACATTTAACCAACTATTTGGGCACCATGGCCCAGCCAAATTGATGCAGAAAATTAACATTCACAGTGTTTATACACATTAGTTCATTTAACTCTTCTTCAATCCTATGGGGTAGGAATTGTTTTCCTAGGTTTATGGTGCAGAAACTGAGGCTCAGGGAGATGAAATAACTTGTATAAGACGGAAATTTGAACTCAGATTTGTCTGACTACAAAGCCCAAGCTTTTAAGAATTCCATTAAAATGTACCCTAGCATAGTGGTTGTTATATAGAGGTGCTCAGTTAAGGTGAGCTCCCAGGTCTTGCAGTGTCCAGTGCTGGTTTCAATCCCTCTCCCCTTGACAACTCTCCCTATGAGCAACTAAAGGACTAGGGCCATGTCTTTTTGGTCTTGTATTCATAATGCTTACTAAAGTGTGTGGTACACAGCAGGTGCTCAATAAATTTATGCCTGAATGCAGTTGGAAATACTATTTTGTACCTCTTTTTCACTAAATCAAATAGTATTTTCTTAAAAAAATAATGACTTTGTGTAAAGTGCCAGGAACTGAGAAGAAAACAAAGCCAGATCTGGCCTGGATACTGCCATCAGAAATTTTGGTTTCATAATGGACGTGAGAAATTCATTCACTTATCTATCCATCTGTTCATTCATTCATTTGTTTATTCTTTATTTAACAAATATGTATTTATACTTATTTTGTTCTCTGTGCCAGCTATTGGCTTAGGATCTGGGAATACAGAAGTGAACAAACAGACTAAGGCCCTGTATTAGTTTCCAGTTGCTGCTGTAACAAATTCACACACATTAAAACAATACAATGTTATTATTTTAAAGTTCTGAAGCAGAAGTCTGAAATGAGTTTTACAGGGCCAAATCAAGATACTGGCATACTGCTTCCTTCTGCAGTTTCTAGGTGAATCTGTTCTTTGCCTCTTCCATGCTTTAGACGCACCTGCATTCCTTGCCTTGTGGTCCCATGTCACATGGCCTTTTCTCCTCTTTCCTTTGTCACATAACCTTCTACCAAATAATCTCCGGCCTCCTTCTTATAAGAGCTCTTTTGATTAAATTATGTTCATCTGGGAAATCCAGACTAATTCCCAAGATCCTTAATCTAATCACAATCTGTGAAGTCCCTTTTGCCACATGAGGAAACACATTCAGAGGGACTAGGGATTAAAGAATGGGCCTCTTTGGCAGGGGTTTGGGGTACTTTATTCAGCCTACCACAGACCCTCAGACAGAAATAGAGATACACACTAAACAATTAGTGCACAATATAATAGTATGTATCTGTATGTGCCATAAAGAAACAGAAATCGTAGTAGAGGTTAGAGAATAACTGGGAGAAAGGAGCTCTTCTTGTGAGAGGTTTGTCAGAGAGGGCCAGTCAGGTTAGGTGACACTGAGCAGAGGCACAAATAAAGTGACAGAGGCCTGGAGCAGGTATGTCATCTGAGAGCAGTGAAGGCCGGGGGCAGTGTATGCAAGAAACTGTGATGAAAGGCATGGAGACTCAGCAGCAGGCAGCAGGAAATTGCAGGAGGGATGCACGCATCCAGACAAAGAGATCAACAGATGGTTTATGGAAGAGGTGGCATTTGAGAAACTCCAGAAGCATCAACAGGTTCTAGGCATGTGGATGGGCTCATAGAAAAAAAAGTGCAAAGCACTGTGAGTGCTGAACCTCATGGTTCAGACCAAAGGAATTCAAAAAGCACACTCTGGGGCTGCAGAAGTGAAGAAACCTGAATGGAGGGGGTGCGGCTCTGGCTAGGACCTGAAGTGTGATTATTCCTTTCCACGGGACAGCTGCCAGTCTCTGGCTCCCAATTTTTCATTACTAGGGGAGGCAAGGAGGCACCGTGTAGAGCAGATCTCTGAGAGGAAACTTTGTTGGAACCTTCTGGGCATGCGCCAGTGTTTCTGGGCATTCCTTCTCCTCAAGTCCTGCAGGGCAGATCTTAGCTCATCTGGTTCTTGTGTTTCCCTTTCAATAGCAATGGGTCTTGGTTGGCTGATTAGCTCAGTTGGTTAGAGCATGGTGCTAATAACACCAGGGTCCAAGGTTCGATCCCTGTATTGGCCAACTGCCAAAAAAAAAGAAGAAAAAAAAAAGAAAAAGAAAAAAATCAATGGGTCTTTATCTTCATCTGGCCTTGACCCTGATTCTACTCCTGCCTTTGATGCTTCTACCCAAGTTTCAGGTTTGCAGAACCCACCTGAACTTCAATGGCCCTGACAGCACAGGTCTGATACCAACAGGCATGGCCTTTGGCTTGGAGTGAAGAGATCCCTAGCTTGACACAGAGAATGCAACAAGATATATTTCCTTTCTTATTTTCTATGGTGCCTTTCAGCTGATCCCCATCAGTAATAAGCTTACTCCCCAATTCATTAAAACAAGAAGTCTCAGGGTAGGCATCACTAACTGACATATTTCCACTTGAACCCAGCCAGAGTCTCAGAATCCCTCTCCACCGAGGACTTCATTATCCACTAAAAATCCTCACTTACTCAGTCCTTTATTCTTTCAACAATTTTCCGAGAAGCCATATAGCATGTTAATTGGGCTCTAGAGTCAGAATTCCTGGGTTTAAATCAGCCGTCACTCACCAGCTGCGCTGTGTAGGCTACAATGGGATTTTAGTTGGAGGTTGTGCATGTCGCTCTTTTTATCTGATCTGTGATTATAACAGTAATGGCCTGGGAAAAACATCAATTTCCTAACGTTAGAAATAGGAATGGTTTGTAAAATTCTACAGCTATTTCCTGATGTTAGGTGGTACTTACCTTGTGTATTCCTAAACTGGTTAGTGTAAAGTAGTTCCAGCACCTCTGAGGCACCACTGCTGGTGTTGACCATGCTGAAGTTGGCCAGATGTGCTGACTGTGTGTTATGTAACTTCAGTTCCTTTACTCAACATGCCCAGTACAACTTTTTTCCCAATCAGTCACACCCCGTATTGCACGTCTTGTGCATAACTGTACTAAAGGATCTTATTCTGTGTACTATGTGTGTCAGTCGTGTACATTGCCTTATAATGTAGTAAGAAAGAATAAGACCTAAACAATGCAACCAACGGTCCAACTGTCATACCATCTGAAACCCCAAATAAACCTTGAACTGTGAAAAAAAAAAAAAAGTGACCTGCAAGAGAAGTTATTTATCTCTCTGTGTCTCAGTTTCCTTATGTTTAAAATGAGGAAAATAATAGCATCTTTTTTCAAGGAAAGGGTACAAAACAGTTCATATATGTAAATAATTTAGGACAGTGCTGGGCACTTAGTAAGCTTTATTATTATCTTGGTGGTAGTGGTGGTCCTTACTGTTCTTGTGTGGGTGGCAGGAGGGGAAAGATAATGCTGGGATAAGACTTGGGTCTCTGCTCTGTGCTGGCCCAGTGTGGTTCCCTGGCTCCTCACTGCCTGGTGGGTAGACCATTCCTTCCCCACTGGTGCCCTTTCTCCCCTGCATCTTGTGGACCCTTCAGCACCCAGGCTACTCTTGAGTGAGGCAGTTCTAACTGTTGGGATGGCTTGGCAAAGCCACACTTCCAGACTCAGGATACAGGGGTTTCTTGAAAATGTCCAGCCTCTCTTCTATTCTTTACTTTTTCTTTGTCACCAATTAGTCCTGGGACCTTATCTCCACCTAGGGCATCCGCCCTGTATCCTCTCCCTACGTGTGCCCTGTCTTGAAGTTTGTCTTTACTCTCAGCCTCATTTGCTTACTTCCGACTATTTACAGAACCTCATTCCTAGAGGCTCTGGGACTGAAGGGTACAGCAAGTACAGTAGTGCCCCGGGACTGAGGCCTCACCATAGAGCAATGGCTCCTGCCTGGGGTTAGGGATAACCCCTGCCCAGATTCCTTGTGACTGGGTTCCGTGCTCCTGATGGCATTCCTGGCTCCAATCAGTTGTCTACTTATTACTAAGACAGCTGTGCACAGGATTCAACTTCACGCCAGGTACTCTAGAGACCAACCAAGAGCAGCAACCCCTACCAAAAAAGGGGAAACAGCTCAGCCGTAATAAATTTACCCATAATTTTGCAATCAAAATGTCTAGAAAGAAGCCCAGTAGATACCTGATACTGCAGATAGTACCAAAACCTATACAGTATGTACTGTTTCTTCTTATGCATACATAACCTATGACGAAGTTTAATTTAAAGTTAGGCACAGTAAGAGATTAACAACAATAACTAATAATAAAATAGAACAATTATAACAATATGCCAGCATCACTGCTATTGCACTTTAGGGCCATTATTTAGTAAAATTAAGTTTACTTGAACACACGCACTGTGATACCAGGACAGCAAATCCGATAACTGAGACCACTACTTAGTGACTAACAGGTGGGGAGTAGATACCGTGTGGACATGCTAGACAAAGATGATTCACGTCCTGGGTGGGATGGAGCCAGATGACACCACACTATTCAAAATGGCACACAATTGAACACTTATGAATTGTTTATTTCTGGAATTTTCCATTTAATTTTTTGAACTGTGTTTGACCATGGGTAACTGAAACCACGGATAAGAGGGGACTACTATGTTTTAATTCAGCCTTTATACAAATGTAATGTCATTATGAAAAATAAATGCTCTTTGAGTTGCTTGTGGGGAGGGGTGGACCATAACCTTTTATTCACTCAAAGTGTTAATGTGGCCCTGGACTCACCCATCTGGGTTCAGCCCGCCTGGAAGGGCCACATGTCAGAAACTGGCCCTGTCTGTCTCTTCCCTCCTCCCCCACATCACATGCTCCTGCAACTAATCGCCTACTGCCTAAGTCTCCAGTTTTGTTATATAATTGCTATTTTTTCCTGTTTTTCTCAGGCTAAGATTAATAACTAGAAAGGCAAAGATTCCTACCAGTAAAGTGTTGAACCGTCATCTGGAAATATACCCAGCTGTTTCCACAGTGGAATTTAAGAGCATTTAGCTAATTACAGTCCTCAGGAAGAGAAAACTTCTTAATGGAAGCAGCACGATCTTTTCTGCCTTACAGTGGGAGCTAGTTGCCAACAGATAAATAGGAGTTACATGACACACCTCCCTGTCAATGCCTTCACGGGAGGGTGTTGTAAAGTGCCTTCTCTGTAGGCCTACCACTACGATGTGTGTTTTGACAAAGATGCTTTTTCAAGGCCATGAAAGTAAAAGCACCATAAAGTCAGAAGGAAACAGTATAAATTGAATCAGAATGAGTCTCAGCACAGACTCACTCTTGCACCTTGGCTGAAATGGCCTGAGTCCTCTGTTACTGCCACCTGCTTCAGTGCCTGTACTTCTAGGAACCTGACGTCAGGGCAATTGGTTAAGCTGGGTTGGCTTGGAAGACCTAGGGAAGGAAAGGAGGAAGGCCCATTCTTAGTGGAATGTGTGTACAAGGCCCCTAGAAGTCAGTACGTGTGTGTGTGTGTGTGTGTGTGTGTGTGTGTGTGTGTGTGTGTATGTGTGTGTGTGTGTGTGTTTGTGTATGTGCATGCATGTGTCTATGTGTGGCAGTGGGGTGATGTGTTGATGCTTGGCCAGGAGGTGGTTCAGGGCTCCCGGCTTCTGCTTTCTAAAAAGAGGCTGCCCACTCCTTTTATGAGGCATTGCTGAGAGGAGGTTTGCCCTCATTAATCACAGTAATAGCAATAAACAGGCAATTAAGTCCCCCCTAGGATGCATGCAAGATTTCTTGGCTTTAGTAAAGCTGTGGGGGTTGGTGGAGTTAATGGCAGGGAGCTGGAGCTTCATGCCTGGGTCAAGGCTCATTTTCAGGTTCAGAGGGATAGTGACAGGCCAGGATTGTCCAGTTTTATTGGCTCAGAGAGGTCACCCTCAGGCCTGCTAGAGGGTGAGCTCAGCATCCGAGGAACCGTAACTTCATGTCACTGATGCAAGCATTTTACTGAGTATCTGCTGCTGCCTAAGCCCTGTACCAAGATGTCACCCTCACTAGCAAACTCGCCCTTTTCCTGGCGACCAAGGGGACACTCAGTTCCTAGATTGTGGCTTATGTACTCCATCCTAAGAATGAGCAACCGAACTGTCATTGATCTAAAATCAGGACTTAGAATGCTGTTGATCTGATGAGTTTTGGCATCCTAGCCAACTCCAGACCTGCCTATTAGCAGGATCATTGTAACAGTCTCCCGGAAAGGGGGCGTTTCCTTAAAGTTCTCTCTCTCCCACTTCCAAATCACCCTGCTGTTCAACAACATTCTTCAACACGGGTCTCACCACATTACGCCTCTGCTCAGGAGCTCTTCGTGGCTTCCTGTCTCCCTTTGCACAAAGCCTGGCTCCCCTGCTGGGGAATCCACAGTCCAGTTCATTCTGCACGTCCATCTCGTGTCCCAGCAGGCTGCCTGTGGTCTGCTTAGCCCATCCCCTGAGTGGCTCTCACAGATATGGGGCTTTCTTTTCTGCTTTTGCTTTTTCTCCTACTGTCGTACTCATTTTGAAGGTACTCTGCTGTCTCCTTCCATTAACAAATCCTGTTGATTCCCTAAGGGTGACTGTGGATCCTGCTTCCCTCAGGAAGGCTCCCCAGAGTGATCCCTGGCTGCACAAAGCTCTCATTCTCGGAACTCTTCTCAGGCCTGTTAAACTGACTTGTCAGTTTTGCTCATTTCTTATGAGTTGCCCCATGTCAGGTTTTTACCCAGCTTCACTGGAAGTGTCTGGAGGGCAGAGATTGAGCTTTCACTTGCTCAGTGGCACAGTCTGGAACATGGAAGAGGCACCAGACATAAGTTCAGAAAACCAAAGGTCCAATTCTGCCACTTCCATGTCTGTTAGGTTTCCCACCACAAGCACAGGAACCCTGCCCACGTAGAGACTGCCTTTTCCTGTCCCTGCAGGGGACAGTGCCTGCAGCTTCAGGCCAGGCTATTCATTGACTTGCCTCTTTCTTCTCCAACTGCAGTAATCATTAGGAGTAGGATAAATATTCAGCTCTTCCCTTCTGGGCACATAGTAGGATTATACCTCCCTGTCCATTAGTTATGATTATGTGACTATTATTTGGCCGATAAAGTGTGTGCATGACTGACACCTGTCACTTCCCAACAAGAGGATTAATAGCTAGAGCACGCAACAGCATGTTCTCCCTTCCCTATGGTGATGGTGAAGTGCATTGTTGCAAATGCTGCTGCTCTCAGCCTGGATCCCTGACTACAGATGATAATGATATGATCAAAGCCTCTGTCCTATCCAGGAAGGTCATATAATGTGAGCAAGACATGAACCTGTGCTTTTTGAAGACACTGAGATCGTGTGTGTGATTAGCACTGTATAACCTAGCCTGTTCCGTGTGGTACACCACTTTCTTTAGTTCTTGTCCCTTTTTCACCTTCTTCTCCCTGGCCTCCCTCACCCATAAGGAGAAACCTGAACCTGGCAGCAAGCCCCCTATGCGCAGTGCTAAGAGCACGGGAAACTATTGGTGGATAAATTCCTGATACTCTTTAACAGTAATGTCTTCATCGATTTTAGAACCAAAGAATTTTCTCTGCTTTTCTGAGGCACAAGTTTGAGATAACTAAGAAAATTTTAGCCAAACCAAGTCTTGGGCTTTGATTTTGTAGGTGGTGAGTTATTATTTCCCCAACACATCCTTCTGACATACAAATCAAGTTGCTACAGAAATATGTAGAATATTTAATGTTAGAAGCAGTTAAAAAAATCTATATTGGGTTTGAATTGATAAAATCTCGGGGTGTTTGTGGTTTCTGTCTTATGTGAACATCTACTTGTATCTTTTTGTGGGCTACAGTGTGTTGTTTCGATACATGCATATACTGTGTGATGATTCACTTAGGGTAGGTAGCATAGTTTTGTACCTGTTAAGCCACCACTTCTCTTTCCCCCATCTTCAGCCTCTGGTAACCATTATTCTACTTTCTACTGCTATAGGAACCACTTCTTTTAAAATTCCAAATGTAAGTGAGATCATGGATATTTGTCTTTTTATGTCTGACTTACTTCACTTAACATGATGGTTTCCAGTTCCATTCATGTGGCTGCAAATGATAGGACACAATTTCTTTTTATAACTGGATAGTATTCCATTGTGTATATATACCACGATTTTTTTTATCCATTCATCCATTGGTGGGCATTTAGGCTGATTCCATCTCTTGGCCACTGTGAATAATTCTGCAATGAACGTGGGAATGCATGTGTCTTTTTGATGTATCGATTTCATTTCCTTTGGGTATATACCCAGTAGTCGGATGGCTGGGTCCTAAGGTAGATCTATATTTAGTTCTCTGAGGAATATCCGTACTGTTTTCCACAATAGCTGTACCAATTTACATTCCCACCTCCAGTGTAGGAGAGTTCCTTTTTCTCCATATCCTCACCAGCCTTTGTTATTTTTTGTCTTGTTGATAATAGTCATTCTAACTGGTGAGATGGTATCTCATTGTGATTTTAATTTGCATTTCTCTGATTATTAGTTATTTTGAGCACCTTTTTCACGTGTTTGTTGGCCACTTGTATGTCTTCTTTTGAGAAATGTCTGTTCAGGTCCTTTGACCAGTTTTTAATTGGGTTATTTGTTTTTTGTTTTGCTGTTGAGTTGTTTGAGTTCCTTATATATTCTGGATATTATCCCCTTGTCTGATGTGTAGTTTGCCAACACTTTTTCCCATTCTGTATGTTGCCATTTTGTTAATAGTGTCCCTTGCTGTGCAGAAGCTTTTCAGTTTGATGTAGTCCCATTTCTGTATTTTTGCCTTAGTTGCCGGTGCCTTTGTAGTCTCACTCAAAAAACCACTGCCCACTCCCATTTGGTGAAGCATTTTCTCTGTTTTCTTCCAGTAGTTTCACAGTTTTGGGTCTTAAATTTATGTTTTTAATCCATTTTAGAGTTGATGTTTGTGTATGGTGAGAGATAGGGGTCTAGTTTCAATCTTCTGCATGTGCATATCCAGTTTCCCAGCACCATTTATGGAAGAGGCAGTCCTTTCCCCACTGTATACTCTGGCCCCTTTGTCAAAAATAAGTTGACTGTAAGTGTCTGGGTTTATTTCAGGGCTCTCTATTCTGTTCCAGTGGTCTGTTTTTCTGTTTTTATGATACCACATGCTGTTTTGGTTACTACAGCTTCATAGAATATTTTGAAGTCAGGAACTATGAGTCCTCCAACTTTGTTCTTCTTGCTCAAGATTACATTAGCTATACAATGTCTTTTTTGGTTCCATACAAATTTTAGAATCATTTTTTCTATAACTGTGAAGAATTTCATTGATAGTTTGATGAGGACTGTATTGAATGTGCAGATTGCTTTGCATAATATGGACATTTTGATGATGTTAATCTTCCAACCCATCAATGTGGGATATCCTTCCATCTATTTGTGTCCTCTCCAATTTTTTTCACCATTTTTAAAATAGTTTTCATTGTAGACGTCTTTCAACCTTTTGGTTAAGTTTACTCTTAGGTATTTTATTTTGGGGTAGCTGCTCTGGGTTTTCTTCAGATTGCATAAATCTTTCACCTTTTACTAAAGATTTGTTTTCCATATGTTACCTCACTAATCCAGTCTAAGTTACTATAACCTCCAAACATTCTTTGTCAAATCAGGAGCTAAAATGGTGAGTCTTTTCTGAAACGTAGAGTAGATAAATCTGGTTCTGTTTATCAGCTATACTTTGTGAAGAGATAGGAATGAAGACTTCCTCAGGATTTCTGAAACGGACATCTGCAATCCATAGAAAACAAAATGTGCTCATAAAATTAGCTCATATTTCATGCATTCTTACCATTTTCAGCCTCCTAACATACATGCCCAACTATGTCTACAGGAAGGATTTCCAAGAGATAGTCCAAGAAGAAAAAGGAGAGAGGAAAATGACTTTGCATCTAGACTGAGAAGAACAATATTATATAATTTACTCTTCAGATGTGGCTAGCCTCGTCTTTTATTTAATTAACAGACTTGGCTAATGCCATGTTGTTATCTAACAATGTACCTGGGAAATAGGAACTCTTGTTTTTCTCACTATATGACAAGGCCCAGATGTACCCAAATCAAGAGTAAATGTGGGATCTAAATCCCAAGAGAGGACTCATGGTTTACTTAAAATCTAATGAACAGAGTAGGAGCAAAGAAAGTAAATCTAAACATTCCCAGCTGCTTTGCTTGGTTGGAGATTGGCAGAGGAAGTTAATGGATGCAAGGGTTTTGGAGTAACTTCTGTCCCTAAAGATCAGCCATAGAGAATACAGTTTGCAGGATGGTACAGTTGTTTCTAGAGAAGGATGCTGGAAAAGTGTGGTTTTTGAAATATTTTCCACAGGAAACAAAATGACACAGAACGTGAAATTTCCAATGAACTGTTTTTTTTTTTTTTTTAACTTAAAGAATCCCTGTAGACAGTGATGCAATGGCTAATTTACAGATGTGGGGGTTTAAACAGACACGATCTAAGAGAATTATAGAAATGATGACACATTGACAGACCCCTTTTCTCTCCATATCAACATGGGAGAACACGCTAAACACGGAGATTATTCAGTTTTATAGCAAAATCATAATTCTTCAAAGTGGATTTCTTGATAATGAAACTACTAAGAAAAAACTTGGAGGTGAGACAAAATGAATGATTTTTTCATCTTTCAAAATGATAATGTAGGCTTGATTGTCTTCATACGTACACATTTGTCCAGGGTGGAGAAGGGGAAGGAACTGGGATTGGGTCCACGAGATACTGGACTCAGACCCAGTTCAGCCACCTTCAGCTGTGTTGCATTAGGCAGATAATTCAACTTCTCTGAACCCATTTCCAGATCAGTGAAGCTACTACATATGGTTGTTTTAGCACAAAAATAATATGATTTTTTTAAAAAAAAAATGTTGTATGATTTGTAAATAACAAAAATATAATATGTTGTTGGTATAATTGTAATCGTTTGTCTCTGTTGCTTATAATAAAATAGCTGGAACTAGGTAATATATAAAAAATATAATTTAAAAAAATTTTTAAAAAAATCCTAACAAAAAATTATCTTTATTTTCCAAGGGTTCAGCAAAACAAGACATTGGCATTAATAGCGATGTTCAACCATTTTGCAGATTGAATTTAGGAAAATTAATGTGCTGTATAGCCAGTCATCTAATCAAGTCAGTCAGTCACAGTAGCTGTGTACAATCTTGACTCTGACATTTGCTGCTCCTTTTTATCTGAGACCATTTATCAATCTGTAGACACTATAAATTCCCAAGAGATTTAGAAGGTCTTAATATTTTGTTTTATTTTATCTTTTTAGATTTTTTATTATGAGAAATTTAATATACGTATAGTAAACCCAGCTACAGTAATCAACAACTCGTGGTCAATCTCACTTGTACCTCCCACCCACTTTCTGCCTTTCCCCTGGGATATTTTGAGTAAATCCCAATGTCATAGCATTCATCTATTCACATATTTTAGTATGTGTCCCTAAATAAGAATTCTTTTATAAAAGACATAATTGCAGTATATAATCACATTTTAAAAATCAATAATAATTCCTTAATATAACCAAACATTAAACATGTTTAAATTTCTCCAATTCTCTCCCTCACCTCTTTCTTTTTAACAATTGATTTCTTTACATCAGGATTCAAACAAGTTCTGCTTGTTGCATTGGTTGCTATGTCAGCAGTCTTGTTTCTTTTAATCTATAGGTGTCCCCTTCATCTAACATTTTCCCTTTACCCCATAAAGTCTCCCAAGGTCTCGATTTGCTGGCTCCATTCCAGTATTGTCATTTAACATGTTCTGCCATCCCCTGCATTTCCTGATGATTGTTGCTGGATCCTGAGGCTTGGCCTTACTCAGGTTAGATTTAACTTCAGAGGTACATGTTCTTATTTCAGGGCACCCATTATGTCTAATCGTCTCTCTCTGATGTTAGCAGACATTGACGGTCATGTGCTAGAGCCATTATTTTAATACAGGTTTGCAACATACCATAATCTAATTATTTTATTCCCTCTTTATTTAATAGCTGGGATACTTCCATAAACAGAAACCTTCCATCCCTAGCTATTTATGGTTATCCTGAGGAACAATTCATATAGGAAAGGATGAGTGCTTGACTCTTCCCATTTACTTACTAGTTCTTAAAAAAATACTTGTTTCCCTTTCATCTTTCAAAGAGACTGAGAGTTTGCTTTTGTTTCATTGTCATTATGGTTTTTTTGTGGTGATAAGATTTAGTTTCTTTTTCTTTTTCATTTACATTTTTGTTTTACTAGTAGGTTTTGCGCTTTCTTGTGTACTTATAGTAGTGATTATTAGTTTTGGATTCCAGATGCAGTACTCCCTTGAGGATTTCTTGTAGGGTTGGTCATATGCTGGTGAACTCCCATAGTTTTTGTTTGTCTGGAAAATGCACTATTTCTCTCTCACTTGTGAAGGATAGCCTTGCTGGGTATAGCATTCTCAGCTGGCAGTTTTTTTTTTTTCTTTTAGCATTTTGAATATATCATCCCATTTTCTTCTGGCCTGTAGAATTTCTGTTAAGAAGTCTGCTGTTAGTCTGATAGGGGCTCCCTATCAGACTTGATGCTTTTCTCTAGCTTCTGTTAAGATTCTCTGTCTGTCTTTGAGCTTTGCCAGTTTGACTATAATGTGTCTTGGAGAGCATCTTTCTGGGTTGGGGATCTTTGAGCCTCCTGAATCTGAAGGTCTGAGTCTCTCTCTATACCTGGAAAGTTTTCCATTATTATGTCATTGAATAGGTTTTCATGGCTTTTCCTTTATCCTCCCTTCTGGAAAACCTATGATTCAAATGTTTGTGCACTTAAGGTTGTCTGCTAACTCTCTCAGATTTTCTCCATTTTTTAAAAATTATTTTTTCCTTTTTTGTCCATGTGGGTTATTTCAAAAAGACTATCTTCAAGATCAGAGGTTCTTTCTTCTGCGTGTTCTAGCCTGCTGCTTAAGCTCTTGGTTGTGTTTTTTATTGTGCTGAGTGAATCTTTCAGCTCCATGAGTTCTGCTACTTTCTTTTTTTAAGATATTAATCTCTTTGTAAATTTCCTCCTTCATCTCCTGCATAGTTTTTCTCATTTCATTGTGTCATCTAACTGTGTCTTCTTCTATCTCATCGAGTTTCCTTAAGATTGTTATGTGGAATTCTTTTACAGTCCTTTCAAGGGGTTCCTGCATTGTGGGGTCTGAGAATTATTTTCCCTCTCTAGTGTCTGGTACTTGAGAATTATTGTATTCCTTTGGTGGTATCATTTTTTTTTTTGTATGTCTACTATCTCTCCATTGATATCTGGTCATCTGGTAGAGCAGACGCTCCTTCTGTTACTTTGGAGTGTGCTTTGAGGAGAGAGAATTTCTCTTCTTTTTCCAGTCTCCTCTGGAGACTCTTCTTGTGTCAATGAAGTCAAGTATGTGGTGGGCTACTTTCCTGGGGGCTGTGGCTACTGCTGTGGTAGCAGCTGCTTTGGCAGCAGCTGTCGATATGGCAGTGGCTGTCATGGGCCACCCACATGGAAGTGGTATTTTAGGCATGCTCCTTGCCTGCTTCTGGGTAGTGGGGGCTGCCCTCATCTCCTGCTTAGGACTTTGGGCATACTCCTGAAATAGAATAGTTACTGCTTACAGTTTCAGAGGCTTGGAAGTCCAAAGTCCAGGGAATACATCTGGTGAGGGCCTTCTTTGGTGGGTGGTGACAGTAAAGCAGGGTGTCACATGGCAGATGGCTGAGCAGAGAGAGAGAGAGAGAGAGTGAGAGAGAGAGAGAGAGCTTCTCATGTGCTCTCCTTTTAAAGCCCTGAGAACCATGACCATGGCCACCATTAAACCATCAATGGATTAATCCATTGTCTAGGGTATGGTCCTCACAATCTATTTGACTTTTCAAGGTTCCACCTTTCAATTAACATAATAGGATTTCTGCCCTCTTAATACTGTCACAGTAGGGATCAAGCTTCAGTGAGTTTAGGGGAACATCCAACCCACAGCATTCTGCCCCTAGTCCCCTAAAACTTATTTACTTTTCTCATACAAACACATTTATTTCATCCCCAAAATCTTGTTTCAACTCAAAAGTCCAAAGTTCAAAGCCCCATCTGTGAAATCAAAGTAAGTTATCTACTTCCAGGATTCAATGGTGGGGCAAAATACAGGGTACATATTCCCATTCAAAAAGGCACAAATAGGCCAAAAGAAAGGGGTAACAGGTCCTAAACAAGTCCAAAACAGAGTAGGACAGGAATCAAATCTTAAAGCTGGAGAATCATGTACCTTGACTCCATCTTGGGTATCCTCTGTATGTTGGTGCAGAGGTTGGGCCTTCGAATCCTTTGGCAGCCCTACTCCTATGACTTTCCTGGTCTCTGTCCCTGCATCAGCTCTGTCAGTCTGGCGTAGTACACTGGTAGCTTCTGGGGTCTCCACTGAGAGACATGGCACTGGCAGGACTTCTCTGCTACAGTTCTGATCCCACATTTCTGCTTTGTGATGCTCTAGTGAAGTTTCTATGTGTGACTCTGCACCTGTGACAGAGCTCTTCACGGATCCCCTAGCTTTTCCACACATCCTTTGAAACTGGGGTAGAGCAGTGTGTCTGCTGCTCTTGTGTTCTGCCAGTCTGCAGACTTCATACCACATTGATGCCACCTAAGTCTCTGCCTTGCACTTTCCAGAGCTCTGGTCTGAACCATGATTGGGGCCACGTGAGGCAAGGCTGCTCCAGCCAGAGAGGCCAGGATGCTGAGGCTGTGCAAGGAAGCAGTGCCCCAGGTCTGCCCCTTGGAACAACTTGGTCCTCCTGGGCCTTTGGGCCTGTGATGAGAGCAGTGACCCCTGAGACTTCCAAAATTGCTTCAGGGCCTTTCTCACATTGTTTGATAATCCCTTTCTTCTGTTTTACTCTTCTTAGCAAAGGGACATTGGACTACACCATTCGTTTCCTCTCCCAAAGACACCTGTTTACTCTTTATGTGGCCAGACTGAAAGTGTTCCAATTATTTTTTCCTCTGCTTTCTATTATAAATTCTGGCTTTATATCATGACTTCTCTGCCATCACTTAGAGTAGGTGGTTGCAAATAATCATGCAATTTCCTGAATGCTTTGCTCCTTAGAAATTTCTTCTGCTAAATACCTTTGTTCAGCACTTTTAAGTTATACATTGTGTAAAGCTTTTGGACGTGAACAAAATGAAGCCAAGTTCCTTGCAAGTTCATAGCAAGGGTGATCTTTGCCCCAGTTTCCAATATGCTCCATCTCATTTATATCTGAGATCTCCTCAGTATGGTTTTTACTGTCTACATTTCTATCAGCATTCTGGTCACCACCATTTAACCAATCTCTACAACGTTCTAAAGTCTCCTCAACACCATTTAGGCTTTTACTTGCCTATTCCTCCAAAGTCTTCCAGCCTCTGCACAATACCCAGATCCAAGGCTAATTCCACATTTTCAAGTATTTGTTATAAGCAACACCTCACTTCTCTGGTACCGATTTTTGGTATTAATCTATCTCTGCTGCTTATAACAAAATATTGAGAACTGGGTAATTTATAAAGAAGTAGACTATTTACTGCTTAAAGTTTTGGAGGCTGGGGAGTCCAATGTCCAGGGAACACTTCTTGTGAGTGTCTTCTTTGGTGGGTGGTGACAGGAACACAGGATGTTACATGGTGGATAGATGAGCAGAGAGAGAAAGAGCTTCTTATGCACTCTTTTTTTTAAAGGACTTCAGAACCATGACTATGACCATAAACCATCAATGGATTAATCCATTGACTAGGGCATGGTCCTCACAATCTAATCACTTCTCTAAGGCCCCACCTTTCAGTTACCATAATAGAGCTTTCCACTCTCTTAACACTGTCACAGTGGGGATCAAGATTTAATGACATCCAATCCACAGCAGTTCCTCTTAAGTCCCTACTTCTTTTTTTGGAGGTGGGGGGTGGGAATCTGTTTTTATTCTAGAACTTTTACATTTCTGTTTCTTCTCTTCTTGGGGAACATGGAAAAGGATTATCTTCAATATATTCCTTTGAGTGATAAATAAGATTTTTTTTTTAATTTTTAATTTTTATTTTTTTATTCACTTCCTACTTCTGATGAATGTGCAATCAATACCCAAATAAACCAAATCTAAGGTGAGTCTTTTTCCAAAGGAGGTATGTGTGTAGTCCATGTACACAGATTAGATAAATGGTTGTTCTACTAGTCTTACGTTACAGATGACCAAGAAACACCCAAGACTATAGTTAGCTAGCCCCAAGATCAATAATCTCTGAGCAGTACTACAAAAGGTATTGGAAACCTACCAGAAAACCCTTTTCCCGTAGCTCTCTTCTGTGGTGCAGCAATCGTTTCTATTTCTAAAAGAAAGATTACAGATGAGTTGAAGAAAGGTGGGGGGGGAGGGTTGAAAAAGAGAGAGAGAGATTGAAATTACAGGGACCAGAGGATAGAGATGCTTGGCTTGCATGGAAAATCAAACCACACGGGCAGGACTTCAGTCTGTGGTGGGGCTTCTTCACATGCAGGTGATTAAAGTCCACAAATTCATCAATAGAATGAATATGGGTTTGTTCATCCAGCTCCAGATAGCCGTATTTATTTGATATGTAAATATAGGGACAATTTTAGAGCTTGAGCAAACAAATCCTTAAAAGCCAAGAACAGTGAACTTTCTGGTGCAGAGCCTCATCCTCTCTAACCTGCTAAGTGATCTCCCTGCCACTTATTTCTTCCCATTCAATCCACCCTTCATACTATGGCCCCAGATATACCTCCCAAATGTAAATCTGATCATGCCAGCTCCAGCTTCAAATTATGTTTTTCTGTAGGTTTACCAAAACTATGTATATGGCTTTCTCAAACCATTTACAAAGAGATGGTGATACAGGAGGCTGAAGAGCAATGCTTTACCTCTTCTGCATTGTAGAAATAAGACAGTGCAAACACTTTGCACTAACCATGAACATAGCCAATAAGTTATCCTAAAATCTAACTACCTACAGTGGTCCTTGGAACTAAAGAACAGTAAAGAGAAACACTGATTTTCTTCTAGTGGCCAATATTTCCCTGCTTTTTCTTTTTTCTCTTGTTAACTTAATGGACCTCAAAGCCAATTCTATGGCCATTTTGTGCATGTGGCTACCTGCTTTAGAGAAAGAGACAAGGTATTAGAGAAATCCAGTCATTTCTGCTATCCTTGTTCCTGCTTCTCTGTTAACCTTCCCCTCGAGAGGAAGAAATGGGCAGTTCAGCTTCCTGAGGCAGCTACAAACCTGTCTTATTGTTGCCGCAGAAACTCCTGCCACGGATGTCTTCAGGACATCACACAGGAATACCAGGCTGAGATTCTTCCATGCTTCTATCTCTCTTTTCAAGTTAGATTCAGCCTCCTCACCTAAACAAGCTCATCAGAGAGTTAAACAATGGACACCAGATGACAGCACTGAGCACTGTGACATGCCTGACATTCACTGTGCCACCTTAAAAATAATTTGAGCCCCCCACTATGTAGCCTCCCACCCATGTAAAGCCAATTTATTTTTCCCAGGGGAATTAAAGTCTAATCAAACAAATCACACCTCCATAGAGAAAAAAAATTTTTTTTCTTAAACAACGTAAAAAATATCTTCTTCCTCTGTCTAATCATGCATTGCTGTTGCTCCAAAGCCTGGACCTTCAGGTTCCCAGTGAGAGCCTGTATGAGCTCTGCCATCTGTTTTTTCCCCCAGTTCTGGCTTTGCTCAGCTCTCATGTTCTAGAAGCTCTTATAACTTTTGTTACTCCAAAATAGCCGAAACTCCCTATGAGTCATATTCATAACAACCTTTTCTCTCTTTGGTCCCCCCTTTTCACTGTTCTCTGTTAAGAGTTTTTTTGTTCAAGCAGGTAGAGCCCACAACATGAACCTTCTGCCTTGATTAAACTTTTCCCACCTATATTGTATATTGGGCCAATACTTACATTTTCTGGGTTGGATGGTCTTTTCTCTTTCCCACAGGTTTTTATACAAAGCCAAACCCATTTCTTTAAATTATGTGTTTCCTTTTTGAGTTTCTGGTATCTCAGCTCCAAAGCCCAAGTTATAGCTTCCTGTTCATATACAAAATCTTGTACACTCTCACTTTATTTCTGAGATTTTTAAGTGGCTATGAACAAATTCACAGACTTTTCTGTTCGTTATCAATTTCTTCTTTTACATTGTAGTTGAACCCATGTTTTGAGTCTGGAATTTGCAACTGTTGTTCAGTGCTTTCCTACTGTTCCTTGAGCCAACTTGAAAACACATGGTAGAGGGGTCCTCAAAAAGACTATGTCAACCCTTAGAAATTTCTACATCAGTCCTGTCTCCCTTCTTCTCTGAACCTGAACGCAAGAATTCAAAAAAAATAATGATATGGGGCAGCAAATTCATTCATTCCTCTCTGCCAATTCTGGCATTAAAAATTTCAAAGCCAGTAACTCCCTTGCAATTGGAATCTGCTATTTTGGGACAGAGAGGTGGAAAATAAATTTCAGAACAATTGTTTTCTTAGTTGCTTTTAAAGGATTGGGAGAGCTTATAAAAACCCTGGAGATGTGACTATGGATGAGGAATTGTAGGTGTTTGTATTTTGATGTAGATGACCAGAAATCTTAGGATAACATACAGATTTTTAAGTGAGCAGTCATGGACAATGAAGGTCAGTGGGTGCTGCTGAATTATTAGGATTATTATATACTGGGGTTCTGCTGAATAATTAGAATTATTATATCCTAGATATCTTTGATTGACAGTCACCGATTCATGAAGAAAATGACTTCATAAAATAATGCCTTTCCCAGGGCTCCCTCTGGAGTGATCTTGGAAATCTCAGGAACATAGCTGAACATGGAGACTCACATGTCTATCTGCTGCATTCAACAGAGCACCGTCATTGCAGGTGGTACTGACTGGACCTGTATTTCCAGGAACTTGATCACCTAGGCAAAGCCACACATGCAACCCTGGAATTCAGGAGTCTGCAAGAAGGTTTTTGCTTAGTAGTCTCAGGGGCTTGGAAGTGACAAGATTTTAAAAGTCGAGTGTCCAATAAAGTTGGCCATCTACGCTGTTATAGACTAAATTTAGTATTTATTTCAGTTTTTCTCGGTTGTATATAATCTCAACTACAGGCACATAAGAGAAGAACGGACATAGTAAAAGAAGAAGAGATCCCTCAACATGAAATTTCCCTGTTGAGGAATGGGCCTTATTGCCACGTTGGAGACATTAGTTTTCCCGAAAGGACAAGTTTTAGGTAGAGCAAGATAAGAAGATATAGGTACTAGAATGCAAATTGAGAAACTCCATTATTAAGTCTCATCTCAGAACGAACCAAGAGTCAGATCAAATGAAGTGGTAAAGTGATTGGCCTCCTGGGCCTCTAACCCTGGAAAAACCAATGCCTTTCTGGCCCACACAGAAGTTGGTCTGGAAATTCAATCACCCCTAAAAAATGGGTTCTGTAGGCCTGTCTTCTTAAGACCTGGAATCCTTGAACATTTATATGTTTGGTAGAGAAGAAACCTACAAAGGTAGATAAAAGGTTATGACCAGCCCTGATTTGAGAAAAACTAGAAAAGTGATATTATTCAAGCAAAACGTGTAGGGTGTTTTGAGGAGGAGAAAGTACGTTGAGTGCTTCTGAGAGGTTGACTGAAAATGTGGGTTAAAACTGTCAATAAGATTTGGCAATGTGGAGTTTGTTGGTGATTTTGATAAGAGCATTTTTGGTTCAATGATAAAGATAGAAACCAAGGTGATACAAGAGGCGAGTAACTGAGGATGGAATACCTCGAAAACTAGGTCACCTAGATTGGCCTGTGAAGGGAATCCGAGAAATGGGGCAGTGCATGAAAAGTAAGAGAGAAATATTTTTAATTTTAAAATGGCAAATAAGCAAGTCTGTTTGGTGATAAAAATAATGCAGGTGAGAGGAAGAGATTGCAACGCAAGAGAGAATGGGTAACTGAGGAAGGAAATTCTTGAAGCAAGAGGTGCAAGAATGTGCAGGACAGAGGGAGGGATTGTTACTTAACAGGAATCAGGAAATTTCGTCATTTGTAGTAGTAATGAAGAAGACGGGTTCAAGCAGGTTTATAAGTTTGGTTCGGGGAATTTGACGGCATTTGAGTACCTGGCTTATTTTTCTTAATGATGTTTGAAGAGGGTCCTTGTGTGAGGGTGAGGGAGGATGTGAGAGGCAGGAGGTGGTTAGAAGAGAGAGAAGAAGATATGAGAGGATTACTTTGGACAACAGGAAAGCAAGCCCAACTGAGACACTTGCTAGGGCTGCTAAGCAGTGTTGAGAACCAGTTTAAGGTTTGTGTCCATGAACTTAAGGGAAATTCAATTCAAGCTGGATAGGAGACTTCCTGTAGCAAGGATCACATAATAAAATCTTTGGGATTAGGTAGGTGACCTGAATGTGGGGAGGAAAGGAAGAGTATTTTGAGAAGCAATGAGTAGGGAGGTGAGATTCCTGACTGTAAGAGGAGTTCTGGAATATTGAGACCTCAAGGAAATGGCAAGCCTTAGGGAGATGATTGTTCAGACCTAGGGAGGTGCCCCTGAAGATCTGTGGACCCCAGCACAGCACAGAAGCAGCACTCTCTGGAACTACAGAGCACTGACCACATGCACTTGGGCAATGAGCATCTCCACACTGAGCTGAGTGTACAGGGGTCAATGACCAGATGAGCTTTTTATATTCTCTGAGCTATGATATTATCTTAATATTTGGCATAATCCTATGTTGAGAGTTCTTTAAGGATTGTCGATGTTGAATTTCTCATTTCCCTGAGAGAGTGGCTAGAAGCAAAATTAATCTAATTTCATCAAACAAGTAAATCTAATAAATCTTGAGCATCTCTCTTTGTGGGTTTTGTGTCATACCTGGTACTCCATGATGAAAAAGTCAAGTGTAATGAGAGGCTGTAACAAAGGACCTGGTTTCTACTAGGTGTTTGAAGTAGGTCTCTCTGAGAGAGCAACATTTAAACTGAGAATGGAAGAATGCACAGGAGTTAATCAGCTGAGAAGGGGAACGAAGAGTGAAAATCTCTAAGACAGGAAATAACTTGATGTCTTTTACTATCTTGAAGAAGATCAGTTTGGGTGGTACATTATGGACAAACGGAAGAGCGTCCTGATAGGAAGGGAAATGTGTGGACAGGGATCAGGTAAGTAGAACCTTACAGTGAGAAGCACAGGCTAGACCTAAAATGTTCTCTGGCAGATGCATGGAGAATGATTTAAACAGAGGCCAGAAATAGGGTATTTATTTAAAAGATTATTAGTACAATAGTCCTATGGAGAAATGATAGTAAGTTGCAGAAATGATGTGGAGGTGTAAAGAAGTCAATAGATTCAAGAACTATCTTAGCAATGAAATTGATAGCACTGGATTGAGGAAGAAAAAGTTATCAGGTCTAACTCCTAGGTGTCTAGCATGGGCTAATGGATTTATGGAAGTTCCAAGAGCTTAGATAAAAAACCAACCAACCAACCAAACAAACAAACAAAAACCCCCAAAAGTCTTTAAGAGAAAGAGATTTCAAGTGTGCGTGTGTGGCAAGGATAGTACACATGCAGTTCTGGACTTGTACATTTGAGAAGCCAGTGAAACATACAAATGGAGGTGTCAGATATGCAGTCAGCTCAATGATTCCGGAGCACAGGGGAGAAATTTGAGTTGGAGGCATGCATTTGTGAATTGTCAACCTAGAGATGCTATTTTCAGCAGAAAAATGGGTGAGGCTATCTAGGGGTAGAGTGTATGAGAAAAGAAGACGACCCAGGATCAAGCCCATGGAACTCTAACATTTGAAGATCAGTAGAAGAGAAGGAGCCAGAAAAGTAAATGAGAGAGACAGAGAGAGAGGAAGAGACAGAGAGAGACAGAGAGAGAGAGAGAGAGAGAAGAGAAGCTAAGGAAAGAGAATGATTCAAGGACAAGAGACTACTTTGCCATCATAGCATGAAAACAGCTGTAGATGACATGTAAATGAACGAGTGTGGCTGTGTTCCAGTCAAACGTCACTTATAAAACACGTGATGGCTGTAGTTTCCAGTGCCTGGTATAAAGCACTACTGAAAAATTTAGTTAGTTGAGAACTAAAAATTGTTCAGTTGATTTAGCTGCAATGAGATCATCATTACCCTTATTAAGGTTATTTTCAATTAATTGGTGGTACAAAGCCCTATTGGTGTCTATGGAAGAGAAAATGAGAGGTTAGGAGTGGAAGCAGTTTACAACATGCTCTTCTGAAATTTAATTTTGAGTGGAAGATAATCAGGGTAGTAGCAAGAATGAGATATGGGGCTAGGGAAAATTTTTGTTTTGTTTGCCTTTTTTAGAAACTAGAGTAAACAGCATAGTCCAGAAAATAGGGGTAGAAAGTTCCCTGAGAAAATGAAATTGGAAGAGGGCCAGAGTAATATGGAAAATTTGGTTTTTGGACACTTCTTTTGTAACAGGAGGAAAGGACAGGGTGACTATAAGTGTAGTGAGTTTCTTAGTTTGATAAGAACATGGGGATATTTGCTTCAGACAATTTATGCATTTTTTTTTTTATAAAGGACTACAAAAAATTCAGTCTCAGTGGGAAGCATGTAGGAGGGAGAGAGAAGAAAGATAAAAGACTTGAGAGACTATTCCCTATATACCATCCTTTTCTTAATTATGCTCTTTGGTCGTTTAAGATATTTCCTATTTTCTGCTATTTAAAAAAATAACATGTTGAACATTTCTTTGCAACAAAGTAATTCTATTTTTGGCCTTATATGTAGGATATAGTCTCAGAATTAGGAAAAAATAAAGTTTTCTACTTCTACTTTTTGTTCTTTCTCTTTCTTTAAAGAATTATCTTTAATTTAAAAAACTAATATATTTACTTCTTAAAATTAAACTAGTAGAGAAATACTTATAACGATGGCTTGGCTGAGAATTCTGCAATTTCTAGATACGTAATCCATCGTAAATTTTTTAACTGTGATTTTAAAAAGCTTCCATTTCCTACAATTGAGGTACCAACAATATCAGTCGTTTACACAGAGTATGTGTGGCTGTGCATAGAACAGAATTTAGGACATACAATTCAGGGACTTAGTCTGAAAGAAGCCAAAGTAGAATCAGCAATCTGATGTAATTAATCTTCCTTACTTGGATTTTGGATTGATGAAGTTTGGATGAATTCCTTGAATCTTTTGGGACTGTCTTCACTAATACCTTTAAGATAGCTGTCAGTTAGAAAATTAGAAGGCTGGATTCAGTGACTGATGCTACAAATAATTAGTATTTTCACTTTGGAGAGGAAATTAATACATTTGAAAAATGTTTACATTTTTTTGCAGGCTAAAGCATTGAATCAGGCTTGATGATTTAATTTAATCTACGTGTTCATTCTTTCATGAGGAAAGCAGATTTTGTGTTTTCTTTTCCTGCCAAATTGAATTAAGTGCTTTACTCATTCATTCAGTCAACATTGACTGAGCATTTACCATGTGCTGGGCCCTGTACTTGTCACGGTGGAAACACAGATGGGTAAAATTAATCTTCCCTTGAAAATGCCCAAGTTTTTAGGGTACAAGAGGAGTACAAGCAAGAAATTTCATAAAAGTGTGGTAAGTACAGTGATAGAAATATGCACAAGACACCCCGGAAGCCTCAAGGAAGGGGTCCTGGAGAGAAAAGGCCAGAAATCTTTCTTGGAGGCAGAGATGTGAGCCGAGCTTTACAAGATGAAGCAAGGTTGGCCAGCTGAAGAGTGTCGCTGGTGCTAGAATGTGCTATGACTTGAGTTTGGTCTTCAACCTAGATCTTTTCTTACTCGCCTTGAGCCGACTCATTTAGAATTATCTAATGCTGTTCTCAATTTATAAAACGAAATACGGTCTCAGAAAGTCCTTGATAAATGAATTGATAAGTGATTTTTCTACCTAATACTGATGATCCTTGTATCTTCATCTTTATCGAGCAATACTTCTGGGCTCCAGGTCAATATTTCCAACTGTCTCACAGTCATTAAAGCTAAAAAAGCAAAGCTTCTTTCAACCCAGATCTCATTCGCTTTTTAAACATGGGTACTGACGTATTAGGATATCTGTACTGCAGTTTCAGCTTTGTTTTCTTGAATAAAACTCACAAACACATTTGTCATTGCCATTAGCATCAGCTCCTGTGAATGGACGAAGTATTTGATTAAAACTTTACATTTTGCTTGTCACAGCGTTTCTAGTCTCACTTCTTTTAGTCTGAAAACTTTCTGGACTGAGTTCATCCAATAGCAGTGTTATATATGAATGCAAGGGGACAGAGGGGTTATCTCTGGAGTTCTGAGGATTGAGAAGACATGTAAGTGCATTGTCTTATTGATACATTCTATTTTCTGTGTTCCCACACATACTACCTTACACTAGGGCAGGAGAATGTTTTATTGTAAAGAAAAACAAAAGAAGACTTCCAAATTAGGCAAAAAGTACAGTGAACTCTATGGCAACCAAATTGAAGATTATTACATCCTGGGGAGTTTATAAACTGAGAAAGACATCTCACTGTAATAGTGGGAGGCAGGGATGTGGACTTGAACTTGGGCAAGTCATTTAAACTTATTCCATGTCAGTTTTCTCACCTGTACAATTGGGTTGGAAATAATCTATTTCCTTTACAGGGACATTGTGAGAATGAAATGGACAAGAAAGAGTTTGGGGATTACAAAAGACAATGAAATACAAATTATTTGTGTGTGTAGCATCCCACGAAATACACGTGCACTACCACATATCTTCTTACATCTTATAAATGTTTGTGTTGATGAAATGCCAGGCAGTTAATAAGGAAAGACAACAAATATGTTCCTGAAAATCTCGTTTTTCCATAAGTAACAAATATATGAGATTTGGGACCCTTGCTTATGCTTGTATTATGATCACCATTACCCTCATTATTGTGAGTGGTTTGTGTGGGTGTATGTGTTTGTGTTTTGCAAACATATCTTTCCTTCAAAGAATGTATTTGCAGGATGTTAGATTGCATTTGTATGTTGCCATTTCTAATTACCGAACCCTGATGTGGTTTCAAGGATTACCCTGGATCCTCATAGAGTCAAAATGCCTTGCTTCTTGGTTCATGCCTTCAGACTAAAAGGGGAAAGAAGCAGCATAGGTGATGGAAAAGCCGTTGGATTTGTAGTCACGTCTGAATTTAACTGTGATTCTGTCACTTGGAAAGGTGACTCTGACCCTTAGGTTAGAAGGAAACTCTAATTGCCTGCAGCTGCTAACTGATGTGAATGGGGAAATTAGAAGTTTTAAGGAAAGGAATATAACCTCGATGGAGTGGAGGTGGCAAGGCGGAACGGGAGATACGTGGAAATATAACGGATCATCTACTCGTAGTTAAGAGACCTAAGTAAGACGATTGACGAAAATACATCTTAAGGTCAAGCCAAGCTGAAGGTTGCATGTGTGTCTTGGGGAAGATGGGTGTGGGAGCTGCTTATTCATCTGAGAGGAAAGGGTAGAGCTAATTACCAGCCTTTTGTTTCTGTATCATGATTTTAGCTCTCTGGTATGTGATTTTAGCTGATCTTAGATGCATCAGTGTACTTGGTGCTGTTTCAGACACTGAGCATCTGGAACACTGAGGCCTTGTTATGGTGGCAGCTGGGGTTGTACCATCTGGTGGCAAGATGATAAGCTGGCCCTACTCTTCAGAGGAGAGAACAGACTCCCCCTCCCTGCTTAGAAAATCAGCTTTGTAGGTTTTGGGCTTAGGCAAGAAATTTTCTCACCAATCAGCATAAGGCAATTTATAATCCACAATACCTCCCCTTGGATGTACTTAAAGACAAAAGTTTTTTAGTTCTTACTGCTGAAGAAATAATGGAGGGGTGTTTTTCTGTTTCTTATTTCGTGATCTGAGCCTGGTTTCTTTGCTGAGGGAAGCCTTTTATTAATTTATTCATTCACTTACTCATGAAGAAAACATTTCTTGACTAGGTAGTCTGTGCCAGGGTCCTGGGTGTGTCATGGTCAATAAGCAAACTATTTCTGCTTTTATGGAGCTTACACTTTAATTTGGAGAAGGTAAAAGCAATGCAAACAAAGGAAGAAGATCATTCAAGATGGTGATGTGTGTCATAAACGGTAATGGGATGAATGTGACAGTGAGAGGGAACAGTTTTAATGGGTCAGGAATTTCTCTCCAAGGAGGGACATAGGAGCTGGTATCTGAGTGATGCAGAGATATGGCAGAGAAGTAGACAAATGGTAGCTCAAAGCAGTGGCACTTTATTTGATGTACATGTAACAGGATGTCTAGTGGTGGGCATTTTAGGACAAACGTACCCGTTCAGAGGTAACATCAGGAACAGAGATGACTCATCATTCTGATTATTCATTTTTAACATATTTGATTTTTCTCCTCACTGTACCTTCAGGTATCACATCTGAATTCAAGTCAGAAAAAAAAGAAATGGCAGTACCTGTCAGGGGCTGGGCCACAATGATGTGGGCAGTGAAAAATGAAAATATGGGGCCCCCTTTTCAAAAAGCAGGAAAAAGTGACATTAAAGGTACTAAAAACATGCAAAACCTTTTCCTTTAAAAATATCTTATTACTTACAAATGGTAACAGTGATATGTGAGCAGCAACATAGACTTACAAATTCCAAACAAGTATTTTGGTGCCACACATTTATATAAAACAACAAATAATAATAATTAACATACTAACTCAATTGATCACACTATTTTTCTGGATTGTTTTTCTGCAATCTACTAAAACTAAGTTAATTTGCAATCAATGTAATTGAAAGCAATACCAGACACTCTTGGCAAATGCAAGATTGCAAATAATTTTTGATAATATTTGAATTTTGGCAAGACTCTTTCTACTGATACAACTGGAGCTTTTAAAAGTGGTTTATAGACTGTGACAACATGTGGAAAATTTCTGACCAATTATTTTGAAATATAAATTTTACTACATCTAGAATTGATTCTCATGAAACAATTTTTCTAAAATCTATTGTGTAAGTCTGTATTTTAAATGTAAATTTGTACTATGGCATTTTAATGTTTCCTCTGACATTTTCTATAGCGCATTGAGGTTGTGCCAGAAACTGAAAGTGGTTTTGTACTTTGTATATAGTTCAAAATGCCTGTTTATACAGTCTGACATTGTATGTTTGATTAAGAAGGAAACACTAATTTAAAAATTATCTTCCTCATTAATAACTGGTTTATCCAAAGCTTCAATAGAGAATAGTGTTCTTTTTTGTGGAATGTTGTGATCTTTAAATTTAATTTCCATTTGATTTGCATTGTTACAGTCATTTTGTGGAGATTCTAAACTCTTCAAAGATTCCAAATAACTTCCTAATTTGTTTTATTGCAATGTCCATGTGTAGGCTTTTATTTTGTAGTAATTTACTGACAAAGTTGACTGCATGAGTGCTGGCGCTCCTGTCCAACTGGCAGAGAGTACATATTTGTGCAGAGACCACAGTGAAGGGCTCTGGGGACAGGAGGCAAGCTGGAGGCCTCCCACTCTGTCCCAGCTCACTGCCCCTTAGCCGAGCCCCTCCACTCTCCTGTGGACTCTGCTGCCATTCTGGGCCTAGTTTCCTGCCCCAGTGGTGTCACTGACAGCAGAAAGCATGTGTCCCTGGCCACCAGTCCTGCTGCAAGGGGCAGCACTGTTCGCTGTCTGTTGAGCCTGTGCTATCACCTGGTGAATCTATTGCTCATAACCATGCCCCACTGTCCCCTTGGATTTCACTTACAGAGCAAGTTCAAGGATAAGAGTATTATGCGTTTTGAAATGGTTTTAGCAAAGCATTAAGCCAAGTGGGGAGAGGGTGGGGAAGGCCCTTCTGAGAGCAGCGCCCTTTGTGACAGCATAAATTGCGAGCCCCAAAGCCAGTCCTGGTGTCTTTTTTTAATCAGGAAAGCAGAAATGTTTCCAGAAGTCTCTGCTTATGCCTTAGTGTCGTTTCTCTGTCACAAGGCCACGTTTTGCTGCAAGGTACTCTAGGGGATTGATTATTTTCCAGCTCTGCAGTGGAGGCAGGCAAGGAAGAAAGGGCCTGAGGATAGATGTTGTTTTAGCAGGTCAAGTCTTAGAGGTAGAGGTAGATAACCACAAGACCATCTGCACCAGCTGAATCAGAGGTGTGCTGCGTACTGAAGTAGAAACAAGCTTGTGGGGTGGGGCTGGGGGGGAGTGGTGGAGACGGTCACGTGCTTGGAGGGCAGCAAGAAGCCCAACGGGGTTGGAGCAAAAGTGAATAAAGGGACAAGTAGTTAGAGGCAGTACCAGATATTATATGGCTTTCAAATCTCTGTGGTTCTGCCACAGGATTTTAGTCCTAAGACACAGTAACTTTCTCTCACTTATTTGAGCAAAACTGGAATGTTTGAAAGGATATTGAGTAGTTTACGTAACCATTGAAAAGGCTTGAAAAGCATCGTAGATATAGGGTAGAAACAGACAGGGTTATCCCTTAGCCATAGGGAAGCTATTCTACTAGAACCACAGCTGAAGTTGTGCCAGAGTTACGCTAGTAACGTTACCACTATATCCACTGACAAAGACCAGGTGCTTCAGGGGCCTTGTGAACACTCTAAGAGTCTCTAGGTTGCCCCTGGAAACTCTATTACTGACACCATCATGGTTTCCAGAAAGAAGGTTTTCCTATCCCTGTGTCTTCATGGCACTAGCTCTTCGTTCAATGTACAAGGTACGAGAGTCTGAGCAGACAAACCTAGACCACATGCTTATGTCCTCAGTGAAAATCAGCCTCTATAAAAACCTAAGAAAAATCTAAACCCGCTAGTACAATAAAAATGGCATTCATGAAGAGAAAACAAGCTAACAAAAACACTATCTACAACCTAAGGAACCAACAAACAAAGAAACCAAACAGTAAATCAGAAAGCAAGGAACAAAAGACACCTAAGACAACCAAACAACCAATAAAATGCTAAGAATAAATCAACACCTTTCAATAACAACTCTTAATGTTAAAGGCTTAAATTCCCCAATTAAAAGACACAGACTGGCTGACTGGATCAAAAAGCAGGACCCAACTATATGCTGCCTACAAGAGACCCACCTCACCCATAAAGATTCACACAGACTAAGAGTGAAAGGATGGAAAAAGATTTACCATGCAAACAGAAAAGAAAAACGAGCTGGAGTGGCTATTCTTATATCTGACAAAATAGACTTTAAACTAAAAACCATAAAAAGAGACAATGAGGGACACTACTTAATGATAAAAGGACTGATCCATCAAGAAGACATAACAATCATAAATATGTACGCACCCAATGTTGGAGCAGCCAGATTTATAAAACAAACTCTATTAGACCTAAAGAAGGAAATAGACACTAATACCATAATAGCAGGGGACCTGAACACTCCACTGTCAATATTAGACAGATCATCTAGGCAAAGAATCAGTAGAGAAACACAAGATCTAAACAAGACTCTAGACCAATTGGAATTGGCAGATATCTACAGAACATTCCACCCAACAACCTCAGAATATTCATTCTTCTCATCAGCACATGGATCATTCTCCAAGATAGATCACATATTAGGTCACAAATCAAGTCTCAATAAATTCAAAAAAATTGGAATTATCCCATGTATCTTCTCAGACCACAATGGATTAAAACTAGAAATTAATAACAAACAAAACTCTGGAAACTATACAAACACATGGAAATTAAACAGCATTCTACTTAATGACATATGGGTCCAAGAAGAAATCAAGCAGGAAATCAAAAAGTTTATTGAAACTAATGAAAACAATGAAACATCATACCAAAACCTGTGGGATACTGCAAAAGCAGTATTGAGGGGAAAATTTATTGCATTAAATGCTCACTTCAGAAGAATGGAAAGATGGCAAGTGAACAACCTAACACTTCACCTTAAAGAACTAGAAAAACAAGAACAATCCAATCCTAAAGTTAGCAGACGGAAAGAAATCATTAAGATCAGAGCAGAACTGAATGAAATTGAAAACCAAAAAACAATTCAAAAGATCAACGAATCAAAAAGTTGGTTTTTAGAAAAGATAAATAAAATTGACAAACCATTAGCATGGCTAACAAAAAAAAGAAGAGAGAAGACTCAAATAACAAAAATTAGAAATGAAAAAGGCGATATTACAACTGATTCATCTGAAATACAAGGAATCATTCGAGACTACTATAAACAACTATACGCCAACAAATTTGAAAATCTGGAGGAAATGGATAAATTTCTGGACACACACAAGCTCCCAAAACTGAACCGTGAAGACGTAGAAAATTTGAACAGACCAATAACAATAAAGGAGATTGAAGCTGTTATCAGAAGGCTCCCAACAAAGAAAAGCCCAGGACCAGATGGATTCACAGCAGTATTTTACCAAACATTCAAAGAGGAATTGACACCGATTCTTTACAAACTATTCCAAAAGATTGAAACGGACGCAAATCTCCCAAACTCATTCTATGAAGCAAACATCATCCTGATACCAAAACCAGGTAAAGATATAACCAAAAAAGAAAACTACAGGCCGATATCCTTGATGAATATAGATGCAAAAATCTTCAATAAAATACTAGCAAACAGAATACAGCAACACATACGAAAAATTATTCATCACGATCAAGTGGGATTCATCCCAGGGATGCAAGGTTGGTTCAACATACGCAAATCAATAAATGTGATACACCATATTAATAAACTCAAACACAAGGACCATATGATCATCTTTATAGATGCTGAAAAAGCATTTGATAAAGTTCAGCACTCATTCATGACAAAGACCCTCTATAAGTTAGGTATAGAGGGAAAGTATCTCAACATAATTAAAGCCATATATGACAAACCCACTGCCAATATCATCCTGAATGGGGAAAAGCTGAAAGCTTTTCCTTTAAGAACAGGCACTAGACAAGGATGCCCACTCTCACCACTCCTATTCAACATAGTGTTGGAAGTACTAGCCAGAGCAATCAGAGAAGAGAAGGAAATAAAGGGCATCCAGATCGGAAAAGATGAAGTCAAACTGTCCCTGTTTGCAGATGACATGATCCTATATATCGAACAGCCTAAAACCTCTACAAAAAAACTGTTGGAATTGATAAATGATTTCAGCACAGTAGCAGGATACAAAATCAACACACAAAAATCAGTAGCATTTCTTTTCTCCAATAGTGAACATGCAGAAGGAGAAATCAAGAAAGCCTGCCCATTTACAATAGCCACCAAAAAAATAAAATACTTAGGAATTGAGTTAACCAAGGAGGTGAAAAATCTCTATAATGAGAACTACAAACCACTGCTGAGAGAAATTAGAGAGGATACAAGAAGATGGAAAGATATTCCATGCTCTTGGATTGGAAGAATCAACATAGTGAAAATGTCCATACTACCCAAAGTGATATACAAATTCAATGCAATCCCCATCAAAATTCCAAAGACATTTTTCTCAGAAATGGAAAAAACTATTCAGACATTTATATGGAACAATAAAAGACCACGAATAGCCAAAGCAATGCTCAGCAAAAAAAATAAAGCTGGAGGCATAACACTACCTGACTTTAAGCTATACTACAAAGCTATAATAACCAAAACAGTATGGTACTGGCATAAAAACAGACACACTGACCAATGGAATAGAATAGAGAATCCAGAAATCAACCCTCACACTTACTTCCATCTGATCTTTGACAAAGGCACCAAGCCTATTCACTGGGGAAGGGACTGCCTCTTCAGCAAGTGGTGCTGGGATAACTGGATATCGATATGCAGGAGAATGAAACTAGATCCATACCTCTCACCGTATACTAAAATCAACTCAAAATGGATTAAGGATTTAAATATACACCCTGAGACAATAAAACTTCTTAAAGAAAACATAGGGGAAACACTTCAGGAAATAGGACTGGGCACAGACTTCATGAATACGACCCCCAAAGCACGGGCAACCAAAGGAAAAATAAACAAATGGGATTATATCAAACTAAAAAGCTTCTGCACAGCAAAAGAAACAATTAACAGAGTTAAAAGACAACCAACAGAGTGGGAGAAAATATTTGCAAAATATACATCTGACAAAGGATTAATATCCAGAATATATAAGGAACTCAAACAACTTTACAAGAAGAAAACAAGCAACCCAATTAAAAAATGGGCAAAAGAGCTAAGTAGGCATTTATCTAAGGAAGATATCCAAATGGCCAACAGACATATGAAAAAATGTTCAACATCACTCAGCATCCGGGAAATGCAAATCAAAACCACATTGAGATACCATCTAACCCCAGTTAGGATGGCTAAAATCCAAAAGACTATGAACGATAAATGCTGGCGAGGCTGCGGAGAAAAAGGAACTCTCATACATTGTTGGTGGGACTGCAAAATGGTGCAGCCTCTATGGAAAATGGTATGGAGGTTCCTTAAACAATTGCAAATAGATCTACCATACGACCCAGCCATCCCACTGTTGGGAATATACCCAGAGGAATGGAAATCATCAAGTCAAAGGTATACCTGTTCCCCAATGTTCATCGCAGCACTCTTTACAATAGCCAAGAGTTGGAACCAGCCCAAATGCCCATCATCAGATGAGTGGATACGGAAAATGTGGTACATCTACACAATGGAATACTACTCAGCTATAAAAACGAATGAAATACTGCCATTTGCAACAACATGGATGGACCTTGAGAGAATTATATTAAGTGAAACAAGTCAGGCACAGAAAGAGAAATACCACATGTTCTCACTTATTGGTGGGAGCTAAAAATTAATATATAAATTCACACACACACATACACACATACACACACAAACCGGGGGGGGGGGGAAGAAGATATAACAACCACAATTATTTGAAGTTGATACAACAAGCAAACAGAAAGGACATTGTTGGGGGGGAGGGGGGAGGGAGAAGGGAGGGAGGTTTTGGTGATGGGGAGCATTAATCAGCTACAATGTATATCGACAAAATAAAATTAAAAAAAAAAAAAAATCAGCCTCTAAAGGAACTCTTTTTCAGGGTCTACTGTTGGGTGTGGATGCTTTCCATTGCCAAACTCTATGTAGGTGTTCATATGCTAGGTTCCTCCCACTACCACCACATGACCAATAATCATTACAGTCTGCCCGTTGGGTGAACCCTATCAATCTTTAACCTTATTCCCATGTCATACCTCTCCCCCAAATATATTTCTAGCTAACACAAAGAAATTGAGAGTCATTGATTAAAATTCATCTCATCTTCAAAGGAAGACAATGCCAAATATTGCCCAGTTACTGCTTTTAGCATCCAGGCCGGAATCTATTACCCCTCTAGCTCTGTCTAATCCCATATCAATATAATGTGCCCTAGAGAATAAATTGTAAAGTTAACTACCACTAATAAACCCTGTATTCAATAATAGAGTAAAGAAGAAGAAATAAGAGGGAAATTCTTTACAGCACAAAAAAATGTGACATAGGAAGAAAAATGGCTAAAATCTTTATTTCTACAATGGTGATGGGACACAAGGTTGTATTTATGACTCCTATTAACTGCTCCATATTCTCTTTCTTCTTTAGCTGTTAAAAATTCTTTGCAATTGATGTGACTCAAATGCTAAGTTTTGAGGGATCTGGTCTTCAATGGTCCTGCATGAACTTAGCTATAGTAATTTCCCATTAGGTTTTACTAAGGACATAGTAGTGTAAGGAACCTTCTTAGGGGATCCTTGGGCTTCATACATGCTGATCTAACCATGTTTTCCTTTTCTCATTCATGGTCAAGATTGACTATCCTTGTCAAAATGTAAATAATCTTGTTTTTTTTTTTCTTTGTATGGTTATCCAGGGTATGAGGAGTCAAAAATTGACCAGCTATCAGTTTCAACTTCTAATTCGATGAAAATAACTTTATGCCCCTAGAGGCAGCCGCCTTTCTTTGAGTCTTAAAACTTCTAACAAAAGCATGGTACTTGTAGCACACAAATATTATGAATAGGGAATTAGTTTTGAGAGTGAGATATCCTATTTCAAAGTCCACCTCTTGTTTCTACACCCATTTATTTAGGCTCTGGGAGAAAAATAACCATAGACATTTTTTTGTTGGTTAGAACATAACTCACTGTCCAGGACAGAACCCATCCTGTCAAGTTACTGTAACCCATCTCGTGTCATATCTGAGCCTTCTACAAGTCATGCCACTGGGTGAGGGGATATGCAATAATATGAATGGACCCCAGTGCACTTACAAGGAATGCCTGCTTGCTTAACTGAAAAATAAGTCTTTGTTGAAAATGCAATGTTGTGTGTAAAGCCATATGATGGAGTTTGGATGTGTTGTCCCCTCCAAAACTCATGTGGAAATTTGATCTCCAATGTGGCAGTGTTGAAAACTGTTTGAGTCATGGGAGTGGATCCCTCATGAATGGATTAATGCTTTCCCTGGGGGAGGGGGGATTAATGAGTGACTTCTCACTCTATTAGTTCCCACAGGAGCTGGTTGTTTATAGGACCCTGGCACCTCCTCTTTCTCTCTCTTGCTTCTTCTCATCATGTGATCTTCTTGTACTGTCACTTTCCAGCATGAGTAGAAGCAGCCTGAGGCACCTGCCAGATGCAGCTGTCCCAGAACTGTAAGCCAAATAAAAATCTGTCCTTTATAAATTACCCTGTCTCAGGTATTCTGTTATAGCAACACAAAATGGACTAAAACACCATAATACTAGGTCCTAAAGCTTGTGGGGTAGCCCAGGCCATCTGAACACTCTGCTTTGCCCTAGGCTGTACTCTGAGCTGACAGTCTCTAGTCTCTCGATAAAGTAATCAAAGTATCACACCCACATGTATGCATATTGCCTCAAAAGTTAAAGTGGAATCACCAAACACTATGCCACTTTTTTGTGACAGAAGGTTCACGGTGTGTCTAGTAACTTGTCCTTTGCTTTGGAAAGTGTACTGTGATGTGTCCCAGATCATCGGACAGTACAACTCTAGCTGAGGAGGCCACCCTTGTACTGTTGTTGTAGACTTTGTTTCCCAACCTCTGGGTATATGTGACTCTTACCATATGATCTAGGATGTCTGCTACCTCCTATCTCCCAGTCTCTTCACAAGTTATCGTCATTATAGTGGACAAGTGTGATGGGTTTTCTCCTGTTGCCCCTGTAATAAAAATTTCTATGCTTCTCCACCATGATCTACACCCTTACAGGCTGAGCTCTAAGGCTCCATTGCTGTCTGGCTTCCAGCTGAATTTGGCTCCTAGTACGTCCTCGTTCATACAATTACAGGCCTCTCTAGGTCCTATTAATCACCCCCTCCATCTACCCCTCAGGTCTGGAGATGACAACGACTTCCTGTTGTTGTTAACCTCAGGGTATTCCAACATCTCTCTTTGGTGTACCTTAACCCTGTTTAGACCTTTGTGAATAGTCCTATCAGAAAAAAAGATAAAATTTGCCATTGATTTCTTGCCTGGCCTTGAGTTATAGGACAAGTGAGGATCACTTACTGAACGGTGTTTTCTCATAGCTGTGGTAGGGATAAATATCCACTAGATCACCAACTGAATATCAGGCTCCAGGAACTATAGCAATTTGTTCTGGAAAATAGTCCACATCTAAGACAGAGAGCTACAATTACAGTGACTACTTGATCATGTTTTTATAATACTTTGTCATTCTTTAAGACACATCTCTTTTGTGAAGCAACCAGGATCATTACCCCTGCATTTTCCAAGGTTTCAATGGTGGAACATTCTGCATTTCCTCAGGGATATGGCTTTGGATTTGATATGTTTAGTCAGATGCTTCCACTTGACCCTTATTCTATGTGTCAAAAAGTCAGTGTAGGGGTTTTACTAGCTGTTGAGGATTATAATTCCCACTAAATAATCTCACTGGTTTTGTAGTAGATTATAGATAGAGAATAATAGAACAGAATAATAGAAAATAATAGAACACGGTCCTTACTTTGAATGGTGCGATAAAGTGGCATTAAGGAGCCCAAATAATGGACATTAACGTAGGAGCCAGCATCTAATATGTTCTGAAGAGTCTGCATGGGTTGTACTGAAAAATAGCTACATGTCCCTTTATGAAAGTCTAGGAGTAAGATTCATGTTTCCTGCTGCTGATGTTGTTGGAAACTTTTTCAAAGTTACCTGATCTCCCTTTTATTCAATAAACCCTGGGTCTTTGAACTGGCTCAGATTAGGGTATTAGATGAAGGATTATGACTCTTCCTTTGTTGTCCTATGTTTGTAGGACTTTTAATTTTTTGTTTTGTTTTTCCCTTAATTACATGAGAAACTTAGTGGGCTGTCCACTTATTTATAACTACTCCCCACAAAGATTATTTCACAACAGATCAATTTGATTCCTAATGCTGCTTTTTTGGACCCTCTACTTTCCTGACTTTTGTAGCCACTGTCTGGCCGGAGCTAGTCATGATTTTTTTATTGCCATTGAAATGAAGGAAACTATTTCAGCCTTAGTATCTCCTATCAGCATTCCTGACCTTAAGAGAAAAGCTTAGTTTGGGCAGGGGATTGCACATGTTAAATCCACTGCAATATTTGTATTCTCTAAGTCTCTGAAGTTCTTCTTTAATAGTGCATTAAGAAATTGCTGGCATCTTAACTTCATTTAGCATGGGCCTTTGTTGAATCCATGTTTCAATTAATCAACCGAGCAACCAATTAGAACTACACCCTGCTGCTTATGCTAACACAATGAATTCAGAAACACTTTCTTTTTTTTTTTTTTTTTTTTTTTTTTTTATTATTTTTTTTATGCCAGAATTTTATTTTATTTTATTTTATTTTATTTTATTTTTTAAATTTTATTTTGTCGATATACATTGTAGCTGATTATTGCTCCCCATCACCAAAACCTCCCTCCCTTCTCCCTCCCCCCCTCCCCCCCACAATGTCCTTTCTGTTTGCTTGTTGTATCAACTTCAAATAATTGTGGTTGTTATATCTTCTTCCCCCCCCCCCCCCGGTTTGTGTGTGTGTGTGTGTATGTGTGTGTGTGGATTTATATATTAATTTTTAGCTCCCTCCAGTAAGTGAAAACATGTGGTATTTCTCTTTCTGTGCCTGACTTGTTTCACTTAATATAATTCTCTCAAGGTCCATCCATGTTGTTGCAAATGGCAGTATTTCATTCGTTTTTATAGCTGAGTAGTATTCCATTGTGTAGATGTACCACATTTTCCGTATCCACTCATCTGATGATGGGCATTTGGGCTGGTTCCAACTCTTGGCTATTGTAAAGAGTGCTGCGATGAACATTGGGGAACAGGTATACCTTCGACTTGATGATTTCCATTCCTCTGGGTATATTCCCAACAGTGGGATGGCTGGGTCGTATGGTAGATCCATTTGCAATTGTTTAAGGAACCTCCATACCATTTTCCATAGAGGCTGCACCATTTTGCAGTCCCACCAACAATGTATAAGAGTTCCTTTTTCTCCGCAGCCTCGCCAGCATTTATTGTTCATAGTCTTTTGGATTTTAGCCATCCTAACTGGGGTTAGATGGTATCTCAATGTGGTTTTGATTTGCATTTCCCGGATGCTGAGTGATGTTGAGCATTTTTTCATATGTCTGTTGGCCATTTGTATATCTTCCTTAGAGAAATGCCTACTTAGCTCTTTTGCCCATTTTTTAATTGGGTTGCTTGTTTTCTTCTTGTAAAGTTGTTTGAGAATGAAACTAGATCCATACCTCTCACCGTATACTAAAATCAACTCAAAATGGATTAAGGATTTAAATATACACCCTGAGACAATAAAACTTCTTAAAGAAAACATAGGAGAAACACTTCAGGAAATAGGACTGGGCACAGACTTCATGAATACGACCCCAAAAGCACGGGCAACCAAAGGAAAAATAAACAAATGGGATTATATCAAACTAAAAAGCTTCTGCACAGCAAAAGAAACAATTAAAAGAGTTAAAAGACAACCAACAGAGTGGGAGAAAATATTTGCAAAATATACATCTGACAAAGGATTAATATCCAGAATATATAAGGAACTCAAACAACTTTACAAGCAGAAACACTTTCAAGTACATTATAGACATATTAAAAGTGGAATTTAATGTTACTGTCTTTTTCCTTGGCGTGGCACCCTCAGAATCTATTCCTACATATATTTTTAGAATTTTTCAGATATAGATAATCAAAATCTGTCAATTCTTTTGGAAGATAATTTTTCCCTCTTAGGTCTGATATTGCTATTGGCCCAGGGAATGCTGGCATGTGACTCTGTGTCTAGGTTTGCAGAGACTGAGAAATCATTGGGAATATGGAATGAGAAAGCATAGGGTACACAATGAGAAACAACAAAAACAGCTCCACAAGTGAAAATGTTTCTAGGCTCATTAATGATGACAGGAATAACTTCATCAGACAAGGAGGCAAGGGGAACTCAGTTAATGTTAGAGGTTTGAGTCTTTTGGGTCAATTGATACTGTACAACTTCTTCATTATGAGTCTTAGGGTTCAATGCTTTGCCAACTAAAAAACTAATTCCTACACAAAAGACCCGGTGAGACTGTAGACTTAATGGACGTTGTAATTTGCAACTCTGTCATTCAAAATCTTCCTTTAATTTCAGCTATTTCAGCCCTAACTGCAAGTGTCACTTTTGAAGTACAAACATAGTCCCAACTTTTCAGTATATGCCTTGCATTGAGAATTCATTTTAGACTTTTCCTTTTATAAACAATCTAATGATGCAAGCAATAACCATTCTAACCCACAGTCCTTGATATTTTTTAATGCTGCTCACACTGGTCTATGGTCATGGCTATTCACACTCCCAAAATTTTACATTCACTTGGGACTTTGATTAATGGCATTCCAGATTGTAATATAATTCACTGTTTTACCAATATCTGCTATTAGACGACAGAGAGCCTTATCACTTTCTCCTTTCTAGATTATCTTAGTATTAAGTCCAAACAGGGTTACCTACAAAGACTTTGGATTTGGAATTTTAAGCTCACAGTAAATAGTGGCAATAAAGAAAGAAGAATTGGCACAGCATCACTAAGAGAGGACTAGTGTCTCCAGTATTGGGAAGTGATCAGGATTTTTGTAATGTCTCTCTGACTTAGACCCCTTTGCCATTCACATACCCAAGATTGAAGGAATGCACAATGGCAGGGCATCACGCATGTCACACATAATAGAAGAAGGTGACCCAGGAAATGTGTTCCATGACCCCAACCTAGAAACAGAAGGCAGCACAGGTGGGATCACTCCTCCCTCAAACTGACAGGAGTCCCCTGACAATAGGTGAGACCCACACCATTGGCAAAGAGAATCAATTGGCAGAAACACCAAACACCAAACATATACAGCTGAGGGAAACACTATCCTCTACCAAGCCTGACACTACCCATTTTCCCCAAGAGATGGCAAGGTGGGCAGGCAGAACTAGACAGAAAAACCCAGTGCCACAAGGAGCAGCTCCATCTGGGGAGCCTCTTTGTCACCATGGGCCCAAGACACTCCTTACCTGATCAGAGACAACTGGGTGAAGGGGGAGGGAGCAAACAAGTGTCAGTGAGGGGATTCCCACCACACCCCTCTCCCAACAAAAGACCCAGCAGCCCAGCCTGGGAAAGTCCTTTTACCGCTTCACACAGCACAAGCAGGAGGCCCATCTGCACCAGATAAGCAAACAAACCAAAATAGCACCCCACAACCCCTGAAAACTGAACTGCTTTTGGAACCACAGTGCACAAATTAGGCCAGTACCTGCATGCTAAAATTAAACAGGAGACTGCTTGCAAGAGTAACAGATAAGACCCAGAATCTCCTCACATAATAAAGTGTCCAAGACATTATTGAAAATCACCCATCACACTAAGAACCAGGAAAATCTCAACTTGAATGAGAAAAGTCAAACAGATGCAACACCAAGATGAATTAGATAATGCCACACATATCTGATTTGTTTATCTGTTTGTTTTGTTTTTTTGTACCTGGCTGGTGTGGGAATCTGAACCCTTGACTTTGCTATTAGACCACACTCTAAGCAATTAAGCTAACCAGCCAGCCATATTAACATCTTTGATTGAGAGAATGTGACTGCTGGGACTACTGCACACAGTACTGAGAGCTGTGGTCTTTTAAGCCTCACAGAATTGTCCAAGGTCCTTGCTTTGAATTAGGGAGATGAGTGAAGACTGTGGACTTTGAATAAACCAAGGTTTGTTTAAGCACATTTGATGAGCTCCTTAGTGTTAATTACAACAGGTACAGAACTATAATCCCTACCCTTATTTTCTGTACAACAGAGAATGTAATAATTTGTATATAACAAGGTAGTTGGTTTTCCAAATATAAATAATGATAATATCAAATTATGACTCTAAGGATGAATGAAACTATAATTTTCTCAATAATTATTTGCTGATTGATTGCTTTGGTTGCCTGTAAAAAACAACAATATTAGAAAAAACAAGTTTAGAAAAAAAAATTTTGATTAGATTGATGTTGAGGAGGTAAGCCCCTGCCGACAGAAAACAGAAGCATGGGGCACCATTGTTTGGGTAGCCTGCTACTGCCATAGATACCACCACCACGTTGGTGGTCCGTGACAGCCACCACCACAGCCACCACTACTACAAAGGCATCCCCCCACCATAGCAGCAGCCACCACTGCTGTGCAGGCAGCCTGTCAACCACTCCACTGCATCAACACAAGGAGGGTCACCTGTAGAGCCTAGGGAAAGAGGTGAGAAAGTGAAGACCTAGGACCCAGTGACCCAACCCACAGGGGGAATTACACTGTCCCCACAGTAGCATACCTACGAGTGGGAGGTATGTGTACAGCCCATGTGACTGCCTTGATCTGGGAGACACATACAGAACTCCCAGAATGCAGAAACCTAGGATAGCCCAACAGAGTAAGAAAGAACTTTCCCAACCACCACCAACGCATCCTGCAACTGGGGGAAGCAAGGTCCCAGGAGGAACCTCTGCTTATAGAAAAGAGGAAAGAGAAACCCTGTCCATGTTCACCCATTCAAACTGAGGAGTCCCAGTATGCCCCAGTTCACCCATCAGGGTCACAGGATGCTAGCTGTGTTGTCAACAAGCCAGCCCAGGGTCACCCACACTAGCCAAAGAGGGGCAGGGCACCAAGGTGCTTCTTTCAAGAACTCAATAGCTTGTCCACATCCTCAATGACCCAATATAACATCACTAACCTCAGCAAGGAAACAATCAGTGTTCTAGTGCCTAGGCCATGAAGGCACTCACATGCAACTCTGAAACTGAATAAAGATGAATTACTTACATGGAGACTATGCTACTATGTCTGTCCAGAACCAATACTAAAACACCCTACTCAACAGTCAATATAGAACACTACAGGAGGAAGTCTCTCTCCTCAAAGGCCACTGCAGAGTTATAGGAGAAGTAATTGGTCCACCAAATGACCAAACATCAATGTAGAAATAATAGAAATACAAGCAAAAACAACAACAATAAAAACAAGAAAATGTGACACCACTAAAGGAATATAATAATTCTCAAGTGCCAAACCCTACAGAGCAGGAAATCCTTGAAATGACTCAGTAGGAATTCTGAGTAACAATCTTAAGGAAACTCAATGAGATATAAGTAGACTCAGATGACACAACGAAATGAGAAAAACTATCCAAGTTACAAAGGAGTAAATTTACAAAGAGATTAATACCTTAAAGAAGAATGTAGCAGAACTCCTGGAACGAAGGATTCATTCAACAAAATAAAAAGCACAGCTGAGAGCTTGAGCATCAGGCTAGAGCAAGCAGAAGAAAGAATTTCTGACCTTGAAGACAGCCTTTCTGAAATAACCCAAGAAGACAAAACAAAACAAACGAAACAAACAAAAATCAAGAACATATAAAATCACTATCAGACAACCTTAAGCACACAAGCACCTGAATCATGGGTGTTCCAGAAGAGAAGGAGAAAGAAAAAGGCATTAAAAACCTATCAATAAAATAAGAAGAGAAAGCTTCCCAGGTATATGGAGAGACATGAACTATGTACAGATCCAGGGGTTTCAAATATCCCCAAACATATTCAGTCCAAAAAGATTCTCTCTGAGACACATTATAGTCAAACTAGCAAAGCTCAAAGACAAATAGAGAATCATAATAGCAGCAAGAAAATAGTGTCAAGTAACCCATCAGACTAAGACCAGACTTCTAAACAGAAATGCTACAGAGCAGAAGAAAATGGGATGATATATTCAAAATACTAAAGGAAAAAAACGGTCAGCCAAGAATAAATAGCAAAACTATCCTTCAGAAACGAGGGAGAAATAGTGTGTTTACCAGAGAAACAAAAAATGTGGGTGTTCACCACCACACATCCAGGCCTGCAAGAAATCCTCAAGGGAGTTCTGCATCTAAAATCCACAAAGTGATGTTCACTACCACAAACACAAAAGAAAGAAGAAAACCCTCTGGTTGAGCAAAAATGAAAATGAGAAAGAAAAAGAAACTAAACATACCACTGCAAAATACCAATAAACATCAATGACAAAAAATAAAAGGAGAAGTAAGAAACAAAAGCTATTTAAAAACATCAAAGCAAAAATTGATAAAATGCCAGGAGTAAGACAATACCTTTCAATAATAACCCTAAATGTAAATGTATTAAACTTCCCACCCCAAAGACACAGACTAACTGATTGGATTAAAAAGCCAGACCCAACTATATACTGTGTTCAAGAGACTCACTTCACATGTAATGACACACACAGATTAACTGTAAAGGGTTGGAAAAGACATATCACACAAATGGAAATCAAAAATGAGCAAGAGTTGCTATTTTTATGTTAGCTAAAATAGACTTTAAACCAATAACCATAGAAAGAGACAAAGAAGGCCACTATATAACGAGAAGGGGATCTACCCAGAAAGAAGACATAACAATCATATATATGCACCCAACACCAGAGTACCCAGATATATAAAGCAAACACTATTAGACCTAAAGAAAGAGATAGACCCAATACAATTATAGTAGTGGAACTTGACACCATTCTCTCAGCATTGGACAGATCACCTGAGCAAAAAGCCAACAGAGAGACACAGGATTTGAACTACAGTTTAGACCAATTAGACCTGGCAGATATCTACAGAACATTTCACCTTACAACTAGAAAATATACATTCTTCTCATCAGCACATGGAACATTCTCCAGGACAGACCACATGACAGGTCACAAATCAAGTCACAACAAATTTAAAAATATTGAAATCATTTCAAGTATCTTTTCAGATCAGAATGTATTAAAACTAGAAATCAATAACAAGCAAAACTCTGGAAACAACACAAATACATGGAAATTGAACAACATGCTCCTGAACAACCTATGGATCCAAGAAGAAATTAAACAGGAAATTAATAATTTTTTGAAACTCACGAAAATAAAGACACATCATACCAAAACCTGTGGGATACTGCAAAAGTAGTACTAAGAGGGAAGTTTACTGTAATAAACACATATCAAAATAATACAGTGATTTCAAATGAACAACCTAACATTACACCTCAAAGAACTAGAAAAACAAACACAATCCATTGCCCAAATCAGTAGATGGAAAGAAATAATTAATATTACAGCAAAAGTAAACACAATAAAGACCCCCAAAGTAGTACAAAAGATCAGCATAACAAAAAAGTTGTTCTTTTTGAGAAGATAAACAAAATAGACAAACTATTAGCTTGGCTAACTAAAAAAATAGAAAAGAGAAGACCTGAATAACAAAGATAAGAAATGAAAAAGGAGACATTGCAACCAAAGCACAGAAATACAGAGAATCGTTAGAGACTGTTATAAACAAATACATGACAACAAATTTGAATACATGGAGGAAATGGATAAATTTTTGGACATATACAAACTACCAAGGCTGAACCAAGAAGAAATAGAAAACATGAACAGACCAATAACAGGAAATGATATTGAAGCAGTAATCAGCAGTCTTCCAACAAAAAAAGCCCAAGACTATATGGCTTTACTGCTGAATTCTACCAAAACTTTCAAGAGGAATTAATATCAATTCTCTTCAAATGATTTCAAAAAATTGAAACAGAGTCCATTCTCCCAAACTAATTCTATGAAGCCAGTATCACCCCCATACCAAAACCAGACAAAGATGCATCAAAAAAAGAAAACTACAGGTGAGTATCTCTGATGAATGTAGATACAAAATCCTCAACAATATATTAGCAACCAGGATACAGCAACACATGAAAAAAATTATACTCCATGATCAAGTAGGATTCATTCCAGAGATGCAAGGATGGTTCCACATATATATCAATAAATGTGATACACCACATCAATAAAATCAAGGACAAAATCTATATGATTATCTCAATAGACACATAAAAAGCATCTGACAAAGTTCAATGTCCTTTCACAGTAAAGAATCTCAGCAAATTAGTATAGAAGGAAAGTATGCCAACACAATAAAAACCATGTATGGCAAACCCATTCCTAATATCATCCTGAATGAGGAAACACTTTCAGCAGGAATAAGAACAAGACAAGGATGCCCACTCTCACAACTCCTATTTAACATAAGATTGGAAGTACTAGCCAGAGCAATCAGACAAGTGAAAGAAACGAAGGGCATCCTGATTGGAAATGATGAAGTCAAACTGTCCCTGTTGGCAGATGACATGATGCTATATAAAGAAAAACCTTAAGACTCTACCAAAAAACTCTTAGAGCTGATAAAGAAATTCAGTAAAGTTGCAGGATACAAAATTATCAGGCAAAATCAGTAGCACTTTTACACTCCAATAATGGACTAGCAGAAAAAGAAATCAGGAAATCAAGCCCATTTACCTAGCAATCAATTTAACCAAGGAAGTGAAAGATCTCTACAGTAAGAACTACAAGTCACTACCAAAAGGATTTGAAGAGGACAAAAAATGATGGAAAGACATTCATTCCATACTCTTGAATCGGAAGAATTAATATTGTGAAAATGTCCAAACTACCAAAAGTAAAGTACAGGTTCAATGTGACCCCCATCAAAATACTAATGATATTCTTCACAGAAATAGAAAAAAAAATCCTAATGTTCATATGGAACATCAAAAGATCCCAAATAGCCAAAGCAATCCTGAGCAAAAAAAAAAAAAAAAAAAAATCTGGAGGCATTATACTACCTGGATTCAAACTGTACTACAAAGCTATTGTAACCAAAACAGCATGGTACTGGCATAAAAACAGACACTCAGCCTAGTGGAACAGAATAGAGAACCCAGATATCAATCCATGTACTTACAGCCAACTGATGTTTGACAAAGGCAACAAGAATATACATTGGGGAAAAGACTGCCTCTTCAACAAACTGTGTTGGGAAAACTGGACACCCATATAAAGAAGAATCAAACTAGACCTATACCTCTTGCTATATACCAAAGTCAACTGAAAATGGATTAGAGACTTAAAAAAAGACCTGAAAGTATAAAACTCCTACTAGGAAACATAGGGGAAATACTTCAGGAAGTAGGATTGGACAAAGACTTTATTTATATGACCCCCAATAGAACAGGCATCAAAAGGAAATATTAACAAATGGGATTACATCAAACTAAAAAGCTTCTGCACAGCAAAAGAAACAATTAACAGAACAAAATGATAACCTACAGAATGGGAGAAAATATTTGCAAATTATGCATCTGACAAAGGATTAATAACCAGAGTAAACAAAACACAAACAACTAAACAGTAAGAAAACAAGCAACCCATTTAAAAAATGAGCAAATGAGCTGAATAGGCATTTCTCAAAGGAAGATATACAAATGGCCAACAGACATGTGAAAAAACGCTGAACATCACTCAGCATCAGGAAAATGCAAATCAAAACAACACTGAAATATCATTTCATCTCAGTTAAACTGGCCATTATCAAAAAGACAGAGAATAATAAATTCTGATCAGGATGCAGAAAAAGGGGAACCTTCCTACACTGTTGGTAGTTCTGTAAACTAGTGCAGCCATTATGTAAAACAGTATGGAGGTTTCTTGAACAACTGCAGCTACAAATGCCATATTATTCAGGCAACCCCAGTGCTGGGTTCATGCCCAAAGGAATGGAAATAATCATGTCGAAGGATACACGCACTCCCATGTTTATCACAGCTCTATTTACAGTATCCAAGTTATGGAGCCAACCTAAATGACCATCAATGGATGACTGGATAAGGAAAATGTGGCATATATACACAATGAATACTACTCTGCCATAAAAAAAGAATGAAATTCTGCCATTCACAGCAACATAGATGAAGTTAGAGAAAATTATGTTAAGTGAAATAAGCTAGGCACAGAAAGAGAAATACCACATCCTCACTCATAAGTTGGAACGAAAAAATAAACAAATAAACAAAAAGAGAAAGAAAGAAAGAAATATCAATCACAATAATTAGTTGATCTTTAAAAAGGAGAGAACAGAACTGAGGACATCAGAGGCGGGAAAATGGGAAGAGGAGGTAGAGTTAGTGAGAAATTGGTAAAAGGCCACAAAAAATGATTACATTGTATAATGCTGAATATACTAATTATCCTGATTGGAGCATCACATATTGCACACAGGTATTGATATTTAATGCTATACCCCACAGATATGTACAATTGATTAAGTTTCAATAGAAAAGATTGATATTGAAATGACTCTTTCAACTCAATTTGTGATGATCTTGAAGAATACAGCATTTCTTGGTGTCGAAAACTGTAGGATTTACCGAAAAGAAACTACTTTAAGAGTCACTGTCCTTATATTCTCTAGTAGGGACCATGCAATGTATTTTGACATGCAGTATGTCATTAAAATTTAAAACCCATACAATAACAAATCCCCTCCGCCAAAAAAAAAAAAAAAAAAACCCTCTGGGGTTGAGTTTAATTCTCTTATTGTATTGTTCAGTTTTATAATTTCTATTTGTTTTTTTAAAAAATAATCTGTAGTTATTTGCTGAAATTTTTTCTTTTTCTTTTGTTTCAAGATAATTTGTAATTGGTGTTGAAACATTTTTATCACAGTTACTTTAAACTCCTTATTGGATAACCCATTATCTAATTGCTCTTGGTGTTGGCTTCTGTTCACTGACTTTTCTCATTCAAGTTGCTATTTTCCTGGTTCTTAGTATGAAGAGTAATTTTCAATAATGTCTTGGACACTTTGTCTATCGTGTGAGGAGATTCTGGGTCTTATCTGTTACTCTTGCATGCAGTCTCCTATTTAATTTTAGCATGCAGGTACTGGCCTAATTTGTGCGCTGTGGTTCCAAAAGCAGTTCAGTTTTCAGGGGCTGTGGGGTGCAATTTTGGTCTGTTTGCTTATCTGGAGCAGATGGGACTCTCACTGGTCTCTGCTTGTGCTGCGTGAAGGGGTAAAAGGGGTTCCCCAGGCTGGGCTACTGGGTCTCTTGTTGGGGAAAGGGTGTGGTGAGAATCTCCCTACTGGCACTTTTTCGCTCTCTTCCCCCATCACCCAGTTTTCTCTGATCTGGTAAGGAGTGTCTTGGGCCCATGGTGACAAAGAGGCTCCCAGATGGAGCTGCTTCTTATGGGACTGGGTTCTTCCGTCTGGTTCTGCCTGCCCACCTTGGCATCTCTTGGGGAAAATGGTTAGTGTTAGGCTTGGAAGAGGAGAGTACTTCCTTCGGCTGCTTATATTTGTGGTGCTACCAATTGATTCTCTTTGCCAATGGTGTGGGGCTCACCTGTTGTCAGGGGACCCCCAGCAGTTTGAGGGAGGAGTGATCCCACGTGTGCTGCCTTCTGTTGCTAGGTTGGGGTCATGAAACACAGGTCCTGAGTCACGGTCTTCTGTTGTGTGTGAGATGCAAGATGCCCTGCCGTGTGCATTCGTTCAATCTTGGGGTCCCAAACAGCTCTCTTTCTTCTTAACCACCTTCCAGAGTTCTCCTCTAGTTGTCCTTTGAGCTTACCCAAAGCTTATACTTACGCTCAGAAGGCAGGAGCAGAGAGAAATGGGTTCACACCATATTGTCTATACCTGAACTACCGGGGTTGAATTGTTATAATGGTGAGAAAATGTACGTAACTTCCTAGGGTGGCTCAGCTAAAATTACAGGGTCAGGATTCAACCCCAGTCTGCCTAAACCTAAATTCTATGCTCTTTCTTCTTTACCCAACTGTTGAATTTTAGGGAGATATGAAATGGAAACATATACTAATTGATAGTAAAAATGTCTCCTCAGCCAGCATCCTTGTTTGCCGTAAGAAGTTCATTTTGTTTAAAAGGTGTTTGTGCCCCAATCTCCCTATCTTGAGTGATAAATAGTGATTGAGAGAAGGACACAGATATAACCAGCTGCTGATTTTTCAAATGTTCCTTTTCCGTGCCACTTGAAGTTGTATTCCTCTGCTATACAATTAACACATTTTAAACCAGATGCCTCGCAAATAACCCTAGCTTCTCAACATGGCACTGAGATGGGAAAATGACTATTTTTTCCACATCTAACCTGGGGTGAAAGTAGATCATCACCAATGTGTTTGAGGTCCCCACTTGCTTCTACACAGGGAAACACTGAATCTGTTGTAGAACTGGTTACATAAATAGTCCAGTGACAGGACTGTCCTTTTCAAGTGATTATACATGAAAAAAAAGCAAGTTATATTTAGAACAGAAGAACAAACAACTTTCCTCAACAGCAGTCATTCACAGTGTGTTCATAGCTTCATGTATTGCGCCATGAAAGGAAGCAGCAAAATGGATCAGGATTAAGTCAGCCTTCAAGGACAGTCCTTTGTTAAGACTAAATTTATCCTGGTATAATGGCCCCTTTATATAACACTATGGGATACATATCTGACTCCCTGGCTAAAAACTGAAAAGAAATGGAATTTAAAACGTAAGCCTGTGAACAATGGATGGATCTGTTGATAAAAGTAAGCCTGCAATAATCCCACTCCTTCTGTGAAAATCCTATTTTTCAGTGAAGGTGGAAAGTGATGGATCCTGTTATGGTATTCTGGGTCCCCCATCAGGGGTTTCCTTTGCTTTTTTTCGATGAAAGGCAGAAAATGTCTTAGTTTAAGAGCACACAGTCTACTGCTGAGTGAGCTCTGACCTTGGGCACACCCCAAGCAGGCAGTTTAAGTGCACAGTTTGGCAAGTCCAGGGAAGACTCCTAGAATCAGTTGATAAATAAAATAAGAAGGATTTTCTCCATCTGATGGGAGCCATGTGTCTCCTGCCGCAGACTTTTCCTTTCTTTGTATTTAGAAGATATCATGTTAGGAAATGGCAAAACTGTACTTCTGTTCCTTTGGTTTGGAATTCTCTTTTCTTAACTCTCTGTCGTGGAAAGCCTTTTCATTCTCCAAGGTCCAGTACAAATGCTGACCATGAGCTCTGTGTCTTGCTCAGCTTTGCACAGCAATGCCTACCTCTCACGGCACACATAGGGGAACCTCTGTGAGTTGTCTGCAGTTCATCCTTAGATCTTAGCACCACCCTTCCCCGACCCCCAGACCTTCTCCTTTCTTATCGTAGGCTGTGTGGCACTTTCTAAGTGTATATTTTTGTGATTATTTCATTTGTATCTGTCTCTCTCATGGTCAGTTCTGTTTTTTACTATTATATTCCCAGAATAAAGCATATTGCTTCATGCATCTTTTGCAGAGAAAATAAACAAACAAGCAAGTGTGAAAACATTTGCTGAATATTGGATTAATACAATTTTAAGTCAAACTGACTTAATTAGCAGAGCTTTAACAAAAGGTCTTTACTGGGACAACTGCATTGTAGCCACATCTGAATAAGTAACCAAGGGATGCTAATGAAAGCTCAAGTGAACAAAAGAATTTACATTTATAGCAGTGGTCCTTGCTACAAATAAGTTCCTTGGACCTAGTTTGCTGAACAAAGCAAAAGCCTAACAAACACTAAAATTGGTGTGAATGTTCATTCCCACGACATATCGGAAAGAGAGTCCTGATGCTTTGTCAGGTCCATGAAGAGGGTACCCTCCCCCTATGGAGCTGGTGTATGATCAGGACATGTTGACTGTAGCTCTCAGGGCTTTTGACTATAGCTGCTGAGGGATTTCAGGTACCATCTGGGAGTAGAAGGGGGCCAGTTTGTGTGTTTCCCAACCACAGTAATTGCTGGTCAATGGGTGGAGCAAGTCAAAGTCATTGGTACCAATGAATTTAGTCCAGTGGTTCTTGTTTTAAAAATTGGAATGATTTTATTTTTTCTAATAGAAATTTCCTAACTCTGGCTTACCTCCAGATGATGCTGATAGCCATGCTGGGGGAAGAACACGCTACAAGAAAACTCTGAGAGCTGTCTGCTGGGCACATTGATTGTGTGAACCCTGGAGCATCTATAGGGTTGAGAGGAATTCTGAGAGGGTGTCCGCAACTCTTCCTCTCTGTTGGTGTCTGACTGTTCAAATTGGAGGTGTTTTTGAATGGAACTCCGTCAAATATGGGAAGGAAGATCATAACTTTATCTTTTGCCTTAAATTTTTAAAACTTTATTTTAACCTTCAGTTTTTAATCTGGTAATACCCATGTTTCAGTGAAGAAAACATAGTAGAAATTTCCAGATTTTGGATTTTAGATGCTGAAGAGCCTGTCACCTATATTTTTATTTCTGGGGTAATTTCAATGGGAAGAGAGTTGGAGGGTTGAAAAAGGAGTTACATGCCTGTAGCCAATTTAGCCATTTAAAGGTTATTTTAAAGGTTTTTTTAACCGCCTACTCCTTTTCTGGCTGTTATAAAAGTAGAATTTATTTTTTATTTTTTGAACTTAACTTTAGAAATGGTATTATATGCTTTGCCATCTCTACCTTTTAAATTTCTAGGAGTCTACAAATTATTAGTAAAAGTTAATAAACTTTATTTATACTAGTTAATTATGAAATGATCAATTTAATGAGTAAATATTCATTGCTATTTTCTTTTTACCGAGAAGTATTTACCTCGTAAATAGTCCATGCGAATTAAATGTAAGATTTATCTGAAAGTAGTTTATAAGCTCAAATTGCTATGTAGTAACAGAATTTTCAATAATTACTTTCAAATTACCAAATAAATACGCTCATTCTGCTGGGAATGTGATTTATTGTCCATTTTCTCTATGGAAAAAAAAAGATGTAAGTAATGGTGAGCTTTGAAAGAGGTGAATCAAAGGTCAGGTCTTCACAGCCAACTGCAGAAACACAGAAACCTCTGCATGCCTTTTCTATCGAATCTCAGTGATGGCTCCAGAGGCTGAAGCATGGCCAGGCCTTATCAAAATTGTAAAGGGGATAAATATTGTCTTCTCTTATAGCCTGCTTCCTCATTTAGTACCCTGGTAAATTCCTTACTATATTTTTGTCCTGCAAGGAAGAAAGATTAGGTTCGTTTGGTTTTGTTATTTTTTTGGTTGTAATCTACAGAATCAATGGTTTGGCTTCAGGAAAACAAGAGATGTTATAAAAAGCATCCTGGATTTAAGCATTACTTAAATCTCAGCAGAACTGAATATAAAGCATCATGAGGAGGGACCAGGGCAGCCCTGGGAACCTCAGCAGCAGAAGCCTATAAAACTCTTCCCTGGCGCTGCCTTAAATGACTCCCCTCAGGTGACATGGTGTCTGTGCCTCTGTTTCAAGTCTCAGGCTTCTGTAAGAGAGAACCCTGAGGTGGCCAGCTTGGATTAAGAGAAAGGTCATGTCATAGAGTCGTAGTCACCTGGAGCCTCCTCTTGTCCTTTCAGAGAGTGCGAAGGAGCCAGGCAGCCATGACAAGGGGTAACACTTGTCCTTGGAGGAAAACAGCTAAAACTAATCACATCTGGCTGTACATTATATTTGAAAAGTGCTTTACCATTTCTTTAGAACTTTCACATTTGAAACACTAGGATATACTCTGGAGACCAATGAAAAAATAAATGCAATAAAAGAAAATAACTCCCCATTTTCCAAAATATGAAATCCTTCACCAGTTTTCATGTCACCCTTGTGCAGGGGCCGTGGTGATCTCTGTATCATTTCAAGTTTAGTACATGAGCTGCCAAAGTGAGCACCCAGATTGTTTCTTTCTGGTGCTTGTGTTTTTCCACCTTACATGTGATAAATCTGGGTTGTAACCCAAAGACATCATTCCTGATAGCCCCAAGATCTGCTCCATATGCTGTGGTTGTAACAGAGTCAACCATTCGATTTGGTTATTGTGCCTCAAGACAATATCGCAGATATTTTAAAGATTATGTTTGTAAGCAAGTTGATTCAGTTGGGAAATGTCCATCTCCTCTCTTCGTTTTTCTTGTCTTCTCTAAGAGACATATGGTTGGGTAACCAGGTCTGCTCATTTCTTTTTACCCTAAATTTTCGCATCCATATATTATATGGACACGAAGAAGTTCTGAGGGAGGGACTATTTTTTCATAACATGAGGAACCAGCTATTTTAGTAAATTAGTCTCGGTAATCTTTGTTTCTCTTTCTCTTTTTAAGTGCGTAGAATACTGACCCTTCTGTTTTAAAAGCTTTTCTCTATGTATAATTCTTTTCAAAAGTACCTTAAATTCTGGAAATATTTAGTAGGATGTGTCCTACTTAATTTCTCCAGTTTAGTTGAGGATATGTTTTTTTTCAAACTTGTGCCAGAAATTACAAAAAAATGCCTCTGATATTGAAATATTTGGGTGCTTAACATTTTACCTTCCTGTGGAAATCAATTGCATTCTACTTTTTAAATAGACTTTTTTTTATTGGTTATGAATAGTCATGAGATACAAAGCTGATTGTCACCCCTCGTGCCCATGATGTGAGGGCTGGATTCATTCTGGCTGTATACCCATTACCACAAACTGCATTTGTACCCCATGTCCCCCACCCAATTATCCCCAACCTCCCTCCCCCTACCCCCTTCCCCCCACTCCATTTTGTAGCCCATAGAATGTTCTCTCCCTCTGCAAGTCCAATGCACTACTATGGTCTTTCTTTCCTTCCTTCTTTCTCTCTTAGCTCCCATATATGAGTGAGCACATGTGGTATTCATCCCTCTGTGCTTTGCTTATTTCACTCAACATAAGTTTCTCCAGGTTCATCCATGTTGTTGCAAATGGGAGAATTTCATTCTTTTTTAAGGCAGAGTAGTATTCCATAGTGTATATATACCACAGTTTCCTTATCCAGTCATCCATCGATGAACATTTAGGTTGGTTCCATGTCTTGGCTATTGTAAACAGAGCTGCAATAAACATGGGAATGCAGGTATCCCTTTGACTTGATGATTTCCATTCCTCTGGGTATATACCCAGAAGTGGGATTGCTGGATTGCATGGAAGATCTATCTGTAGTTGTTTGAGAAACCTCCGTACTGTTTTCCATAGTGGTTGTACTAATTTACAGTCTCAACAACGGTATAGGAGTGTTCCCTTTTCCCCACACCCTCGCCAGGCTTTGTTATTCACCATCTTTTCGATTATAGCCAGTCTAACTGGGTGAGATGGTGACAATGTAGTTTTAATTTGCATTTCCCTGATGGCTAGTGATGTTGAGCATTTTTTCATGTACCTGTTGGTCACTTGTATGTCTTCCTTTGAAAAATAGACTTTTTTTTAAAGAACAGTTTTAGATTTACAAAAAAATCGAGAAGATAGTACAGAGAATTCCCATACATCTCGTACCAAATTTCCATTATTATTATCTTATATTACCATGACACATTCACTACACTTAATGAACAAATATTAATACATTATTATTAAAGTTCATAGTTTATTTAGATTTCCTTAGTTTTTAATCTAATGGCCTTGTTCTCGTCTAGGATTCCATCCAGGATACCATGCTACATTTATTTTTCATGTCCTCTTCTTGGCTGTGAAGTTTCTGAGACTTTCATCGTGTTTGATTTTCTTGACAGTTTTAAGGGCTTACTGATGAGTTACTTTGTAGGATGTCCCACTACTGGACTTTGCATGATGTTTATCTCATGAACACAGAGATCAAATGCCATTTTAATCATGTACGAAATATTACCTTGGGATGTGACAGGTAGAAAAAGGAGGTTATTGGGATTTTGAGCTCTGGACTACTTGGTTTGCATATGAAAGGCATGCTCTCAGGCAAGTTGTTTGCTCTCTCTAGGTATTAGCTAACCTTGGGAGGAGCAGTCCCTCCTTGGGTGCACAGTATCCCAAGATGTCAAGCATCAAACAATAAATAAAATAAAAGGAATAATTAGTATGCAACCATGGATCATTTTACTGTCTCTACCATTGTGCCTTTTCCAGAATGTCACATAATTGGGGTCATTCAATATGTAGACTTTTCAGATTGGCTTCTCTCACTTAGCAACACACATTTAAGGTTTTATAGCTCACTTACTTAAAATTGGTGAGCCACATTCCATTGAATGTATATACCACTGTGTGTTTATCCATTCTCCTACTGAAGGATATCTTGGTGGCTTCAGTTTTTGGTGATTATGAATACAGCTGCTAAAAACATTCATGTGCAGGTTATTCTGTGGGCATACATTTTGCAATCAATTGGGTAACTATCTAAGAGTATGACTGCTGGATCATATGATAAGACTACATTTAGCTTCAAAAGAAACTGTCAAAATGTCTTTCAAAGTGGCTATACCATCTTGCATTCCCACCAGCAATAAATGGAAGTTTCTGTTGCTCCACATTCTTGTCAGCATTTGGGATCTTCAGTTCTGTTTTTGTTTTATATTAGCCATTCTAATAGATTTATGGTGCTATGCCACTGTTGTTTTAATTTGCAATTACCTAATGAGAAACAATGTTGAGAATTTTTTATATCCTTGTTTACCATTTATATATCTTCTTTGGTGAGTTATGTTTGGATCTTTTGTCCATTTCTTAATTGAGTTGTTTGTTTTCTTATTGTTGAGTTTTAAGAATTTCTTGTATATTTTAAATAAAAGTCTGTTATCAATTATGTGGTGTATTAGTCAAGGTTCTCCAGAGAAACAGAAAAAATAGGCTATATTACTATATATGTAGATATACAAGAGGGTATTTATTACAGGAATTGGCTTACACAATTATGGAAGCTGAGAACTTCCACAATATGCCCTCTGCAAGCTAACAGATCAGGGAAGCCAATGTCATAGCTTAGTCCAAGTCCAAAGGCCCGAGAACCTGGCACACGGGTGTGGGGCTCTGGTGCAAGTCCAGGAGTCTGAAGGTCTGAGAACTTGAAGTTCTGAAATCCAAGGGCAGGAGAAGATGGGTGTCCTAGCTCTTCAGTTTGTTACAAAATGGAGAGCAAATTTGTTTTTCCTCTGCTTTTTTTGTTCTATCTAGGTCCTCAAATGATTGTTTGAGGGCTGATATTGCTTACTCAGTCTACTGATTCAAATGTCAGTCTCTTCTGGAAACATCATCATAGAAAGACCCAGAAATAATGCTCTACCATCCATCTGGGTATCCCTTAACCTAGTCAAGTTGACACCTAAAACTGACCATCACATGTGGTTTGCATATATATTATTCCTGTATGTGACTTGTCTTTTGTTTTCCTTAAAGGGATCTTTCACAGAGCAGAAGTTTTTAGTTTTAGCAAAGTTGAATTTATCATTTTTTTCATGAATTTTGCTCTTGTTGTTGTGTTTAAAAACTCATCGCTAAACCCAAAGTCACATAGATTTTCTCTTATGTTTTCTTGCTGAAGTTTTATATTTATGTCCGTAATCCATTTTGAGTTAATTTTTATAAAAGATGTAAGATTCTATTTTTTGGAGGGTGGGCATATGAATGTCCAGTGTTCCAGCACTATGTTAAGGTTGTTTTCTCCATTGAATTGCCTTTGCTCCTTTGGCAAACTTCAGTTGACTATATTTGTATGGGTCTGTTTCTGGGCCTTCTATTCTGTTCCATTGATGTATTCTTTTGCCAGCATCACACTGTTTTGATTACTCCAGCTGTATAATAAGTCTTGAAGTCAGGTGGTGTCAGATTCCATGTTTGTTCTTCTTCAGTACAGATAGTCCCTGACTTAACAATTGTTCAACCTAAGATTTTTTGACTTTATGATGGTACAGAAGTGACAGACATTCTGTAAAATTCTCAACTTAAGATGGATTTACCTCCAGAAAAACCCACTGTAAATTGAAAATATCTTAAGTCAAACATGCACTTCAACTTACAATATTTTCAACTTACAATGGGCTTATTGGGATGTAACTCCATCATAAACCAAGGAGCATCTATATGTGTTAACTGTTCTAGGTCTTTCCTGTACACTTTAGAATTAGTTAATTTCCAAAAAAAGTCTTGCTGGGTCTTTGATTGCAAATGCATTGAATCTATAGATCAACCGATATCTTAACAATATTGAGTCTTTCTATTGATTAACATGGGATATATTTCTATTTATTTAGATTTTTCTTGATTTCTTCTATTGGAGTTTTGTAGTTTTCTTCATATAGATATTATATGTATTTTTTTAGATTTACACCAAATTATTTCATTTTTCTCATGATATTGTGAATGGTATTAAACTTTTCATTTTAAATTCCAATTATCTGTGGCTGGTCTATAGGAAAGCAATGGACTACATGAATCTATATACTGTGGCCTTTCTATAACCACTTATTAGTTCCGGGAGTTTTATTTTTGTTGTTGCTTCTTTGGGATTTTCTACATATGCCATCATGCATTTGTGAATAAAGACAATTTTGTTTCTTCTTTTTCAATCTTTAATTTTCTTTTTTATTATCTCTACTTTATTAACTAGGACTAGCACAATACTGAATAGTAGTAGTAAGTGAAAAAGGAAATCCTTTGCTTTTTCTCCTATCTTAGGGTTAACTGCAGGTTTTGCATAGGTACATTTAAAAAAAAAATTAAGTTGATAGAGTTCCCCTCTTTCCTAGTCTTCTGAGAGTGTTTTTTTGTTTGTTTGTTTAAATCATGAATGAATGTTGGATATCGTTAAATGTTTTTTCTGCATTAGTTGATATAATCATATGATTTTTATTCAGTAGGCTGTTATATTGGAAAAAATTGATTTTTAAAAGCTAGACCAGTTTTACATACTTGGAATGAATCTCATTTGGTCATGACATATAATTATTTTTATACATTGCTATATTCGATTTGCTAATATTCTGTTGAGGATTTTTACACTTATGCTCGTGAGGGATATTGGTTCATAGGTTTCCTTTCTTATAATGTCTTTATGGGTATTAGGTTAATGTGGAGCCCCATAGAACCAAGAGAGTTTCCTCACCCAGGGATGAAAGCCTGATTTAATATTTAGAAATAAATTAATATAATTCATCACATTAATTTTCCAAAGAAAAAATCACATGATTACATTAATTGATACAGAACAGGCATTTGGCAAAAAAATAAAATAAAAACTCTCAGAATATTAGAAATATAAGAAAACTTTCTCAACTTGATAAATGGCATCTACAAAGAATCTACAACTAACATTATGCTAAAAAAAATCATGCTTAAATAAGGCAAAGACGTTCATTGTTACCATTCATATTTAAAATAGTACAGGAAGTCTTAGCCAGTGTAATAAGACAAGAAAAAATTAAAAAGCATAATAATTGGAAAGAACAAAATAAAATTATTCCTTCTTGTAGACAGTATGATTGTCTCTGTAAAAAATCATAAGGAATCTACAACAAAACAAAACAAAACAAAACACCTCTTTAAACTAAGAAGTAAGTCTGGCAAGGTCGCAGTATTTAAGGTAAATTCATAAAAATCAAACATTTCTGTAAGCTAGCAATGAGCATTAAGCCTGTATTTCAATTTGAGGAGATTTGAGACCTTTACTAAGTTGAATATTCTCAAAACATGAACACATAATGTCTGTCCATTTATTTAGGTTGTCTTATTTTTCTCACCAGCATTTTAAAGTTTTCAGAATGTAGATTCTGTGCAAATTTTGGTTCAATATATACTTAAGTGTTTTTTATTCTTGGTGATTGTAAAAGGAATTATGTTTTGAATTCCAAGTGTTTGAAGATTTTCTTCTATCTTTCCATTATTGATTCCTAGTTTGAATCCATTACGGTCAGAGAACATACTTTGATTTCTATTCTTTTACATTTTTTTAAGGTGTGTTTTATGAACCAAGATATGCTCTGTGTTAGTGAATGTCCCATGCGTGCTTGAAAATAATGTGTATTTCTGCTGCTGCTGAGTGTTCTGTAAATGTCAGCTACATCCTGTTGATTGATGATATTTTTTCTCTATTATAACTGACTTTTTGTTTAGTGGTTTTATCAATTACTGAGAGGGTGGTGTTGAAGTCCTCAACTATAATTGTGGGTTTGTCTGTTTCTTATTTCAGTTATATTTTTGCTTCATGTGTTTTGCAGCTCTGTTGTTTTATACATGCACAATATTTAAGATTATCATGTCCTCTAGATGAATTGACTGCTTAATAATTTTGTTAGTATTCCTCTTTGTCCCTGGTAATTTTCTCTTCTCTGAAACCTGTTTTATCTATTGTTAATATAACCACTCCAGTTTTCTTTTGATTAGTATTTTCATGGTTTATATATTTTCCATTATTTTATCTGTATGATGCCGATATATTTGAAATGAGTTTCCTGTAGACAAAAAGTAGTTAAGTCAGTTTTTAAAAAAATTAAATTTATTCTGCAAATCTCTGTCTTTTAAGTGGTATGTTTAGACTGTTTTCATTGAATGTATTTATTTATTTATTATGAATATTCATGAGATTCAAAGCTGATGTATTTATTTTTATGTTTGAATTTAAATCTACCATATTGTCATTTGTTCTAATATTCCTCTGGAAAAATAAATTAATATCTGTATTTGAATTTATTTTTACTAGTTCCCTTTCCTCTGAAGGTATAAAGTATCTTGGGTTCCAGGTTTTCTAGGTTTATGTGGTGATGTATCTGATTAGACTTTATGCCTGGAATGAGACCAGGAATTTGCTCCCCTGTGTCCTGTTCATAGAAGTAAGTTTTAGAACATCTGGATCTGAATATGCCCCAATGCTTGCTAACTCCCATAAGCTCATGCCCATGTATCATTCCTGGCCTTAATAAATTATCTTTTCTATTTTTCTTTTGCAGGATTATGCAAATATTTTAAGTTTCGAGCTTTATTTTAGTATTCTATCTATCAATCATAATGCATTACATGAGACATATATTGCCTCTTTTAATTCTCCTAGCAGTTATATAAAGTATCTATTAATACCTCTATTTTACAGACAAGAAAATAGATAAGGAGGCTGTAAAGTGATTTGCCTTCCTATAGTGAAACACATTTTCAGAATTCCAAGGAGTTTGGAAATGGTATAGTGTGTCAGACAGAAGGGAGTATTTAGAGAATTGGAAATCATTGAAAACTAGACATGTCAAGAGGCCCTAGCATTGGTCATGTAAACGGGTCATCAAGAGGACTACAGGACTGAGATGTTTCATTTATAATTAAACTGCTAGCACACGTGGGATGAATGTTTCTATTGATGATATCCCCCCATGTCTACATTTTCTAGCTTATTTTAACAAAATAATTCAGCAGAATTTCTGGGTACACAGAATGCCAAATATTTTATTAGCTTAGAGAAAATTATTTCAGTGTATGTAACTGAAAAGAGATTGGGTATCCAGAATATATAAAGAAATCCTATAAATTAATATGAATAATTATAAGTAAAGAAATTTTATGGGTAGGTAAGGAATATGAATGGGCAATTTCCAGAAGAAATTAAAATGGCCGAAAACCAAAAAGATCCCTAACTGGAATCAAAAGGTACATACTAAAATAAGAGCATTTTGCAACAATCAAATTTACACAAATCAAAAAATCTCATAATATTAGTTAGAACAACATAGGAAAATTCATACACTGTTACTGCAGAATTAATTACTGTAATATGACCCCTTGGCAGTATTTTCAAAATGTATAATAATATTAAATATTTGTATTCCCTATGACAGAGCAGCAACTTCACCCCAAATTATGTTTCTTACAGAAATTGTTAAACAGAAACAGAAAGAGATTGGTTACAAATGTAACACATTTTCTTATTTTCTGTATTCATCCTTACTGGCTGATTTTGCCTAGTAAGTCAAAGGACAGTATCTATTCCAATTTCTCCTCTTTCCCTAATCTAAAACCTCTATTCTAGGTTTAAATTTCTGGGAAGATAAGCAAGAAGTAGCAGGCCTCACAGCCAAACCCATGTCTAGACAAGTTTTCTGTTAAGTGCATTGAAGAAAATGGCAAATAACTTCAGAAGATGCTTCAGAAATCATTCCCATTATCTTGTGGAACACCACACATAGTATTTGGCAAATGAATGACATAATTTTTATCATATCAGCAAACACTTTTAATGATTGTATTGAAAACTTGTTCTAAGGCACCATGGAAAATTGGAAACACCAGATATCTTCATGCTATATTAATATTGAAGGAACTCAGGGAGACAAACAAAACTTGAGTAAGAGCTTTGGGTTCAACATACTTTACTTCACAGAACACATTTTCAAAATGCATAGTTCAGCGAAATACCTCTGCAATTTTTGGAGTAAGACATTCCTGGATATATTAACCGTTTAGAAATTTAACCTTTTTGAAATTCAATTTTCTTGTAGATAAAATGGACCTAAATAATGAACATTTTATAGGCTTTTGTGAGAAATATATAAAATTATAAATGAAGGCTTTTAGCATCATGATTGGTACAGTGTAAGAGCTCAATGAATATTAATTCTCTTTTTTCCAGATTTATTCAAAATAATTTTAGAGTGCAGAAAGTTACAGAGAATAATAAAACAGTCATGTAAAAAATTGTAATCGTCAAGTTTGCCTCAAATTATTTTTTAAGAAATCAATCATTATAGGTACAATTAAAGCTTCCTGTGTCCTGTCTCTAATTCCATTCACCTGTCTTCCCCAGAAGTAACCCTAATTCTTCTTTGTTCATCATTACTATACATCTTTTATTTTAAAATATTTAATTGACAAATAAAAATTGTGTATATTCAAGCCCATGCACTTTTATATGCTTTAATTTTATATTTATATATGAATAACAAACTCTATTGTTTGTATTGGCATGGTGTTTTTAAACTTTATGTAAATGACAGTGTTCTATTTTTATATATTTTTTTCTTTTTTTAGAAATTGAAACATAGTTGATTGCATATATTTGTGGGGTACAGAGTTGACTTATCAGTATTTGTGTAAAATACATGATGATCAAATCAGGATAGGTGGTGTATTCATCATTACAAGATGTACTCACTCTTTGTGTGCCTTACCCAATTTCTCCCTAATCCCTCCCCTCTCTCCCTTACCCTGTAATAATAATCAGAGCAGTTCTGTTCTCTCCTTCTGAAAGTTCAAGGTATTATTGTGTTGGTTGTTTCTTTGTTTCTCTCTCTCTCTCTCTCTTTCTTTCTTTCCTTTTTTGTTTACATATTATTTAGCTCCCACTTATGAGTGAGGACGTGGAATTTCTCTTTGTGTGCCTGGCTTATTTCGCTCAACATAATTTTCTCCAAGCTCATCCACGTTGCTGCAAATGGCAGAATTCCATTCTTTTTTATGGCTGAGTAGTATTTCATTGTGTATTTATACCACATTTTCCTTATCCAGTCATCCCTCAATGGACACTTAGGTTGGTTCCAACTCTTGCCTGTTGTAGAGCTGTGATAAACAGGAGAGGGTAGGCTGCCCTTTGACATGGTGATGTCCATTTCTTTGGGTATATACCCAGAAGTAGAATTGCTGGATCATATGTAGTTCTATCTGTAGTTGTTTGAGAAATCTTTGTATTGTTTTCCATAAAAGCTATACTAATTTACAGACCCACCAACAGTGTATAAATGTTTCCCTTTCTCTGCATCCTCACCAGCATTTGATATTCTCAATCTTTTTGATAATAGCCAGTCTAATTGGGGTAAGATGTTATCTCAGTGTGGTTTTGATTTGCATTTCCTTGATGATTAGTGATGATGAGCATTTTTTCATGTACATATTGGCCATTTGTATATCTTCCTTAGAGAAATGTCTATTCAGCTCCTTTGTCCATTTTAAATCAGATTATTATTATTATTATTATCATTATTATTATTGCTGTTAAGTTGTTTGAGTTCCTTGTATATTCTAGATATTAACCCCTTTTCAGATGCATAATTTAAAAATATTTTCTCCCATTCTGTAGGTTGCTTTTCACTCTGCTGATTGTTTCCTTTGCTGTGCAGAAGCTTTTTAGTTTGATATATTCCTATTTATTTATTTATTTTCTTTGTTGCCTGTGCTTTTTTGGTATCATTCTTAAAGTCTTTGCACAGTTCTACATCCTAAAGTGTTTCCTCTATGTTTCCTTCTAGGAATTTTATAGTATCAGGTCTTATATTTAAGATTTTAATCCATTTTGAGTTGATTTTGGTATATGTCAAGAGGTATGGGTCTAATCTCATCCTTCTACATATGAATATCCAGTATTTCCAGAACCATTTATTGAAGAGGCTGTCCTTTCCCCAATGTATGTTCTTAGTTCCTTTGTCAAAGAGCAGTCAGCTATAAGTATGTGGATTGATATCTGGGTTCTCTATTCTGTTCTATTTGTCTGAATGTCTGTTTGTATGCCAGTACAATGCTGTTTTGGTTACTACAGATTTGTAATATAGTTTGAAGTCAGGAAATGTAATGCCTCCAGCTTTACTTATTTATCTATTTATTTGCTCAATATTGCTTTGGCTATTCAGGGTCTTTTGTGGTTTGATATGAATGGTAGGGTTGTTTTTTCTATTTCTGTGAAGAATGTCATTGGTATTTTGATGGGGAGTGCATTGAATCTGTAGATGGCTTTAAGTGTGTGGACATTTTCACTACATTGATTCTTCCAGTCTATGGACAAGGAATGCCTTTCCATCATTTGGTGTCCTCTTTAATTTCTTTCAGCAGTGATTTGTAGTTCTCATTGTAGAGATCTTTCACTTCTTTCATTAAATTGATTCTTAGGAATTTCATCTTTTTTCTGTGACTATTGTAAATGGGCTTACTTTCTTAATTTCTTTTTCTGCTAGTTTGCTGTTGGAGTATAAAAACATTATTGATTTTTTTTATATTGATCTCATATCCTGCAATCTTGCTGAATCTGTTTGTCACTTCTAAGAGGTTTTGGTAGAGTCTCTTGGGTTTTCTATATATAGAATCATGTCATTTGCAAACAGGGACAATTTGAATTTGTCTTTTCCTATTTGGATGCACTTTTTTTCTATCTCTTATCCAATTTCTCTGGCAAGTACTTCCAATACTATGTTAAATAGGAGAGGTGAGAGTGGGCATCCTTGTTCTTGTTCTTAAAGGTAGAGCTTTCAGCTTTCCCGGCAGTGGGTTTTTTGTTTATGGCTTTTCTTGTGTTGAGATACCTTCTTTCTATACCTAATTTGCTGAGAGTCTTTATCATGAAAGTTGTTGAATTTTGTCAAATGCTTTTTCTGCATCTATTGAGATAATCATATGGTTTTTTATTGATTTTGTTAATGTGTGGTGTATCACATTTATTGATTTGCATATGTTGAACTCTCCTTGAATCCCTGGGATAAATCCCACTTGATCAGAATGATGAAAAATCTTTCTGATATGTTGCTATATTCTGTTTGGTAGTATTTTGTTGAGGATTTTTTATCCATATGAAGGAGAATGAAATTAGATGTATACCTCATGTCATATACAAAAATCAACTCAAAATGGATTAAAGGCTTAAATGTAAGACTTGAAACTTTAAAACTCCTTGAAGAAAATATAGGGGAAACTCTCCAGGATTTAGAACTGGGCAAAGACTTTATGAATAAGACCCCAAACACACAGGAAATAAAAGAAAAAAAAAAACAAATAAGATTATATCAAACTAAAAAGCTTCTGCACATCAAAGGAAGTGATCAACAGAGTGAAAAGACAACTTACAGAATGGGAGACAATATTTGCTAGCTATGCATCCAATAAGGGATTAATATCTAGAGTATACAAGGAGCTCCAACAACTTTAGGGTGAAAAAAACAAATAATCCATTTAAAAATTGGGCAAAGTAGCTGAATGGACAACAGATATACAAAACAATGCTCAACATTACTAATCATCAAGAAAATGCATATCAAAACCACTTTGAAATATCATCTCACCCCAGTTAGACTGGCTATTATCCAAAAAACTGGGAGTAATAAAAGCTGTAGAGTTTGCAGAGAAAGGGGAACACTTCCACTCTGTTGGTGGGACTACAAATTAGCTCAGTCATTATGGAGAAGAGTGTGGAGGCTCCTTAAACAACCAGAGATGGAAGTACTATCCGATCCAGCAATCCCTCTATTGGGTATATATCCAAGGGATACCTGAACTCCCATGTTTATTGCAGTTCTGTTTACAATAGTCAGGCTATGGAATAAACCTAAATGTCCATTGATAAATAACTAGAAAAGGAAAATGTGATATAAATACACAATGGAATACTACTCAGCTATTACAAGAATGACATTCTGCCATTCATAGCAACATAAGCCTGGAGAAAATTATGCTAAGTGAAACAACCCAGGAGCAGAATGTGAAATGCCACATGTCCTTATTCATAAGTGGGAGCTGAATTGATAAACAAACAAATAAGTGAGAGAGAGTGAGAGAGAGGGAGTGAGAGAGAGAGAGCAAGAGAGCAATCACAATAATACATTGCACTCTTAGAAGGAGAGAACAGAACTGTGGTTATTAGAGATGGAAAGGGGAAGGGCAGGGAGCAGAGGGGAGTGGAGGGGGGTTAAGAGAAATTGGTTAACAGATGCAAAGGATGATGATGTATTGTAATGATGAATAGGCTAAATATCCTGATTTGACCATCACCCATTGTGCACAACTATTGAAAGTCAACTCTTACTCCACAAATATGTATAATAATTTAAAAAGAAACTATAATATGCATATTTAAGTTAATAAATACAAAGTTAATAAATTTTAAAAAAATGATGTTGGGCTGTAGTTTTCTTTTTGTTGTTGTTGTATCTTTGCCTGGTTTTCGTATGAGGGTGATGCTGGCCTCATAGAATAAGTTTAGGAGAATGGCCTCTGTTTCAAGTTTTTAGAATAGTTTGAAAAGGATTGGTATTAATTCTTCTTTAAAGGTTTGGTAGAATTCAGCAGTGAAACCATCTGGTCCTGGGTTTTCCTTCATTGGGAAACTGCTGATTACTGCTTCAATCTTATTGCTCGTTATTGGTTTTTGAGGTTCTCTGTGTCTTCTTGGTTCACTCTTGGTAGTTTGTTTGTGCCCAGATATTTATCTCTTCTCTCCAGGTTTTCAAATTTGTTGGTGTAAAGTTGTTTATAACAGTTTCTAATGATTCCTTGTATTTCTGTGGTATTGGTTGTAATGCTTCCTTTTTCACTTCTGTTTTTAGTTATTTGAATCTTCTCTCTTTTTTTTTTAGTTAGCCTAGCTAATGATTTGTCTATTTTTTTTATCTTCTCAAAAAAAAAAAAAAAAAAGGCTTTTTTGTTTCGTTAATCTTTTGTATCATTTTTTGGAGTCTCTATTTCGTTTAGTTCTCCACTATCTTAATCATTTCTTTCTGTTTATTAATTTTGAGATTATATTGTTCTTGTTTTTCTAGTTCTCTCAGGTGTAACCTTAGGTTGTTTACTTAAAATCTTTATATTCTCTTGATGTAAACATTTATTTCAGTAATCTGTCCTCTTAGTACCACTTTTGCAGTATCTCATAGGTCTTGATGTGACTTTTTTTATTTCATTAGTTTCAAGAAAATTTTTTATTTCCTGTTTAATTTCTTCTTTGACCCATAGGTCATTCAGGAGCATGTTGTTTAGTTTCCATTTACTGTATAGTTTTTGAATTTTCACATGTTATTGATTTCTAGCTTTAATCTGTTGTGATCTGAAAAGATACATGAAATAATCACAATTTCTTTTTCTTTTAAGTTTGTTGAGAGTTGATTTGTGGCCTAACATGTGGTCTATCCTGGAGAATGTTCCATGTGCTGATGAGAAGATTGTGTATCCTGTAGTTGATGGGTAAAATGTTCTATAGATATCTGCCAAGTCTAAAGTGTCTAAAGTATAGTTTAAACCCTGTGTTTATCCATTGATTTGTTTCCTAGGTGATCTGTCAGGTAATGAGAGAGGGGTTGGAGGCCCACAACTCTTATTGTGTTGGGGTCTATCTAACAGTGTTTGTTTCACATACCTGGGTGCTCCTATGTTGAGTGTATATATATTTATGATTGTTATATCCTGTTGCTGGATAGATCCCTTTATCATTATATAATGATCTTCTTTGTCTCTTTTTATAGTTTTTGGTTTGAAGTCTATTTTATCTGATATAAGAGTAATTACTTTTGCTCATTTCGGGTTTCCATTTGTGTGGTATATATTTTTCTATCCCTTCACTATTAGTCTGTGTGTCTTTACAGGTGAGGTGAGTTTTCTGTAGACAGCACAGAGTTGGGTCTTGCTTTTTAAGCCATTCAGCAGTCTATCTTTTGAGTGGGGAATTCAATCCATTTACATTTAAGGTTGTTATTGAGAGGTGTTGTCTTGCTCCTGGCATTTTATTGATTTCTTTATGGCTGTTTTAAATGTCTTTTGCACCTTTCTTTCTCTTTTATCGTTTGTCTTCAGTATTTTTTTTTTTTATGTAGTAAGATGTATTTTCTTTCTCTTTCTCAATTACATATCTGCACTAGCTGTGGGTTTTGTTCTATCTCATGTATTCATGGTTGTGATTATCATTTTTTGGATTCCAGATGCAGGACTCTCTTGGGTATTTCTTGTATGGCTGGTCATGTGGTGGTGAACTCCTGTGGTTTTGTTTGTCTGGGAAGTACACTATTTCTTCTTCTTTTCTGTAGATAGCCTTGCTGAGTATAGTATTCTTGGTTGGTAGGTTTTTTTTTCTTTTAGTACTTTGAAAATATCATTCCATTCTCTTCAGGTCTGTAGAGTTTCTATTGAGATGTCTGTTGTTAGTCTGATGAAGACTCCCTTATAGGTGTCTTGATGCTTTTCTCTTGATGTTTTTAGGATTCTCTCTTTGTCTTTGACTTTTGATAGTTTAACTACAAGGTGCCCCAGAGAAGACCATTTTGAATTGAATCTCTTTGAAAATCTTTGAGCCTCTTTTTTTTAGTCTTGCAATTTTTATTTAAGTTTAAAATTATTTCAATTAAAAAAAGAAGTTAAGTTTACCATTTCTTTAGACTATCCCTATTTCATGCAGGCACCAGCTTTCCACTTAAACTGAATTATTTAGGAAGGAGGAATTGTGGGAAGAAGGGAAAGAAGAAAGGCTATAAGAACATGTTTGGTTGTATTGTTTTCCTGTTATTTATGTCTAATTTCATTGCATTTTGGTAAGAGAAAAAGGCTTATATTATTTCTGCTGCTGAGATTTTCTTCGTAGCCTGATACATTTGGAGTGACTATGCTACATCTAAATTGATAATGATCCTACTCAAATTCTGTGTATCCTTATTTATTTTTCTTCTTCAAATGACCATTTTTGAAATTGTGTGCTAAAGTCTTTGCTATAGTTGTGGTTTTTATCATTTTCCCCTATATTTATAACAATTTTTTGCACTTAATTCAAATTAGCCTAAATGATTATGCCAATAGGAAAGTTAATATTTTTGGAGACATAACAAATATATCACAAGGAAGTCACTATCAAGGTCAAAGCAAATGCGGGTATCATAGGCTTAGGATTCTGATCTAACTGAGACATAGTTAGATCAGAATTTGTTTAGAGATGGTTGGTCCTTTCTTGGTACTTTTGTTTATAATAATTCCTTTCATAAGAATATAAACATTGAGCTGACATGCAATTTTCCTTCACTTTGTCTTCTCTTTTTTTTTCTTTGAGCCTCTTGGATCAGGAAGTCCATATCTCTCCCAATGCTTGGAGAATTTTCAACTATTATTTCATTGGATAGGTTTGCAATGCCTTTTCCTTTCCCTTTCCATTTCACAACACCCATGATTTGGATGTTTGTGTGCTTTACATTGTCTAATAGCTCTCAGATTTTCTTCATTTTTAAAAATTCTTGTGTGTGTGTGTGTGTGTGTGTGTGTGTGTAGACCTGGGTTATTTCAGAGAGACTATCCTCAAGATCAAAAATTCGTTTTTCTGCCTGCTTTAGCCTGCTGCTTAAGCTCTTAGTTTTTTTTTGTTTGTTTGTTTCTCTGAATGAATCCTTCAGTTCCATGAGTTCTACTACAATGTTTTCTTAAGGTATTTATCTTTTTATAAAGTTCTTCCTTAATATTCTGAATTGTTTTTCTCATTTTGTTGTATCATCTCTCTGAGTTTTCTTGTATTTCATTGAGTTTCCTTAAGATTATTATTCAGAACTCCTTTTCGGTTATTTCAAGAGCTTCTTGCTATTTGGGGTCTGGTACTTACTTAAGAATTATTGCATTCTTTTGGTGGTGTCATATTTTCTTGTTTTTTCATATTTCTGGTATCTCCTGTTGGTGTCTGGTCATCTGGTGGAGTAGTTGCTTCTTCTATTACTCCAGAGTAATAGAGGAATTTACTCCAGGGTAATAGAAGAATAATAATTTGAGGAGAGAGACTCCCTCCTGTAGATTTGTTTTATGTTCACCATCGGCCCTGGGCAGACTGGCTGGTACCCCAGCTAGTGTCCTGTGACCCTGATAGGTGCACTGGTATGTGATGAAAGTACTCAGTTTGAATGGATGGGCCAGGGTGGTTTCTCTTTCCCCTTTCCTGTAGGCAGAGACTTTTCCAGGGTCATTGCTTTTCCCTCTTTCCCCTTTCAGACGGGGATGCCTGTATCTGGTTGATGTGAAGCTGGCTGCACCTGGGCTTGGTGTCAATTTGGAGCAGGACAGACTGCTGCATGAGGAGAATGGTGACTGCAGTGGTAGTGCACTGGGGTCAGGGGGTGGTAATGGCAGTGACCACGAGATTGTGCTTTCCATTGTGGTTTGGGCTGTACAGGGAAGGGGGTGCTGCTGAGCCATTTCTCAGGAGGAGGATGCAGTTGCTGGGTAAGCCCTCAGCAGAGCATCCTGTTCCTCCTCTTGTGGGCAGTGCTACTGGGTGGTCCATTGGCAGAGCACCCCATTCATTCACTGTGGACAGTAGGTGGTGTCACTCAGTTCAGCATGTGTTGGGGCACCTGCTCTGGCCCCCCATATGGGGCTTCATGGTACTTCTAGGCAGTCCTGCAGTGAAGAGGTTGGTGCATTTGCTTCTGGGTCTGTTGGCAAAGTTGTTGGGAAGGACTGTTCAGGGTGGAGCCACCAGGTTGCCTCTCTGAAATTAACTTTATTTCCACCAGCCCTAGGTATATTTGTTATGGTAGCTACTTGTGAGTTGCCTTTCTGACTTGGGGGTTCAGGCATATACAACCTAGTCAGCTGGTGGGGTTGGAGGTGGGGAGAAATAGAGTGTGGTCCACTTGAGGAGGGTCTGTCTGGCAGGTGTCTGGCAGGGATGTATGGGTGCATCAGTTTGCAAGACTAGGGTTGGCTTTCTAGGCTGCAGAACAGCGTCCAGGCTTCTAGCTGCTGAGGTTACGGCAGTGAATACTCTCCTGCAAGTACGCTGGATAGAAGGCAGAACCTTAAGGCTGGGGAAGACCACTGGCTACTGGCCCCAGGGCAGCATGAATTACTGTAACAGCTGCAGTTTCAAGATGTCACCGTCTGTATCAGCTTGGGTCCTGAGGATGTGGGGTGGGGAGTACAATCAGTGCTAAAGGTCTAGGGTGCTAGTTTTGTAGTATGCTGTCCACACTTGCCTCTGGACTTGAACCACCAAAGGATCTGTGGTCCTATGTGGTAAGGATGGAGGTTGGTGTGGGTCCTTTGCCTACCGTTTTGTGGCCAAGGAAAGTCTTCCTGCACTGACCCTGGTGTTGGAGCAGTGGCAGCTGCGGCCATCTGCCTCGCTTTCCTCTCTGTGTTACCATTTTTGGTTTTGGTTGTGCACGGCAATCTCACCAGTCTCCTGTTGTACTTTCACACCCTCCAACTGATGCTACTGTCAGCATTTAGTTGTCTGTTGGTTGTTCTGGTCTTTTTCTGAGGGAGGAACGTCTTTGGGCACTTCTAGTCCACCATCTTCCTGCTGCTTCCCAGGGCTTTTTGCCCCCCTATAATCACAAAGTTCTATTTTTAAAAATGGGGTGAATTTAAAATATAATTGAAAAATTTCCCAAGTAGATAACAAATTGTCCCCACATAAAATATCGAATAGTTCATTGCTTTTCCGTTGATTCGTAATGCCGTCCCAGTCATATATGATGTTTATTTATATGCATGCATTTGATTTTTAATTCCCTTTCATTCCATTGTTCTCACCATATATCCCTGTACTTTGTAATAAACTTAATATTTTGTAAGGCAATTTCTTCTACATTCTTGTAAATAATTATTGTTATTCTTAGGCTTTTTATTTTTCATGTTAATTAGAATCTGATTGTTAAGTTACACATGCACGCCTTTCAAACATTCATTGGGATTACGTTGAGTTATGGAATAATTTGATCATAATTGACATCATTACAATATGGTATCTTCTAACTCATGTACATGATATACCTTGATGCATTCTGTCAAGGAGAAATAAAGCTGGACATGTGTTAAATGTGTTAAGGCGAATTTTACTCAGTAAGTACTGCAGTGGGAAAGAGAGTCCAGATAAACTGAAGTCACCTTTGATCCTTATAGAGGTGACCGGGCTTTTTAAAGGGAGAAAGGAAAAAGTAGGGAGGGGGCTTGATCAGTCAGAGAAGTGGAAAGTTCCAAAACACAGGTGTGTGTATGCAGGGAGTGGTGTTGTTCAATGTGAACAGCATTGGGTAACTGGCACTTAGCACAGATAGGCTCCTACCCTCCCACAGGGACTGGGAGACAGGAGTTCTGTCTCCAGGTGTTGGCTGGAAGAAACAGTGAGCTCTCTTGGCAGCCTTTAGCTTTCTCAAGCATGAATTAAGGGGGGTTGAGTCGTCCCTGGAACACCTCCTTGAGCTGTTGGGAACTATGCTAGAGTGTGTTTAAGTCTCTCAGTGTAGGAGATGGATAATAGTGAGTTGAGAATGTATAATCCTTATATGCTAAAGTTGAGGCTTAGTCAATAAGAGAGCTCAGAGGAGCCGGAGTTTGATCAAGGAAAGATTATTTTTGGCAATTCATTTATCATTTATATTCTTTACTAATATTTTATGACTTTTTCTGTCTCATGGGAAATTTTTAACAGAGCTAAATAACCAACAATCTTAAGAGAAAAATAAGTCAGTAGTGTCCAAAATCAATAAATTAAGAAATGCATGTGAGCATTTCATGTAGAGTAAGTTGTCTATGCTAGGCAGACTGAGAGACTTAACAGCCACCTGAGGTCACCTATTTAAAATAAAGGAAGTTACATTTTCATGTATCTGAGTTTTGGATGTTTAAGTTTCTTCCCTGCTTCATAGATAGATATGTGATAGATAAAGAGAAAAATGTGTATTCAAGGAAAAAGCAACTGACAACATTTTAGAAGCTGAGAAGTACGTGAGAAAGAAATTGCCTAAATTTCCATGGGAAGACTTCAGGCTGCTAATTCAGGACAGGCTCCAGGATGTTGTAGATCACATGCTCATTTTTACAAAGACCTCAAAAAAGAGATGCAAGGTCAAAAAGAAGATGAAAAACAAGCTGTAAAAGCTCAGATAATGAATGGGAGAAAAATAATCTATCAGAAAGATAAAAGTCGTATTACAAGCAATACATAGTAGAATAAAATATTAAAAACACTTATTATAAAAAAGATCATAGGCATGGATGAGAGAGGAGTTATAACACATATATACTTGATGTCCTTGAAAAAGACTACATGTAATATAGAATGTAAGAAAGTATATAAACTCAGAGAAAAGTTCTTCTGAAATAAAGAACATTGTTATCTTCAGAGGAGCAGGGCACATAAATTCCCAAAAGATTTTGATACAGAAAAATGAACGCCAGTTCATACTTTGACAATATTGTTAAATTTAGAAAGAGAGACAGAGAGAAAGAAAGAAAGAAACAACAATCACTGTAATACGTTGAACTTTTAGAAAACTAGAGGTGGAAAATGGGAGGGGTAGAGGCGAGGGGGCTACTGAGGAATTGGTCACTGGACACAAAGAATGACTGTGCATTGTCATGGTGTATAAGCTAACTATACTGATCTAACCGCTATGTGCAATTCTACACAATTACTGAAAATCAACATTGTACCCCATATGTATGTATAATTTAAAAACAAACAAACGAACAAACAAACAAATAAATAAAATAAAAAGTAAATGTAAGGCTTATGTGAGTAGTTAATAAGGCAGAAAAAACAAATTATGTGGAGCCTGGGCCTCAGACTTTCCACATCAGCATTCATTTCAATAGATAAAAAAGAAATTCTGAAGAAATTACATGAAAAAGAAAGCGTGACATAATACTTAGATCTCTAGCCCTGTTTTCAATTCAAGTATAAAGGTAACAAATTATAGACATTCAAGAAGTTAGGACTGAAGTATCTGACCTCCTACTATTAAAATAAGCAAGAAATCAAGCAAGCAAAAAAAAAAAAAAAAAAAACCTCTAGTGAATAACAAAAATCCGTCCAAACAAGAAATAAACAAGATAGAACTTGGGATGTAGAAACTATGTTAAAAGCACTGTGCTGGGCATTTAATTTATTTAGAGATGTAAGACATGACAACTGTGAAAATTATGTTTAAAAAGCAGAAGTAATTTGACATAGGTATAACAAAGTAAACATAATAACATAGGTAACAAGAATTTTGTGAGAATTTGAAGAAACATCTAAGGAAATGCCAATTTTCTCACGTGTTATAGCAGGGTATTAAGCAATAGATACTAACATTGAAATGTGTGGTTTAAGAAATACAATATCTCAACCTGCTCTTTTTTAAATTGACTTTATCTTCTTAGAGCAGCTTTAGGTGCAGCAAAGTTGAGCAGAAAGCAGAGAGCTCCATACACCCTCTGCCCCCTGACGCACACACAGCTCATCACTACCGACACCCCCGCCAGAGGTACATCATTACAACTGATGAACCTACATTGACACATCACGATCACTCAAAGTCCATATTTTGCATTGGGGTTCACTCTTGGTGCTGTTCATTCTATGAGTTAGACAAGTGTACAATGACATATATCTACCATTGTAGTTCAACCTATTCATTTTTTAAACTCTAGAGGCATGTTTTAAGAACCAAAAATTTCTTATGTGGGTTATTTTTCAGGATTCGTGGGGATAAAGTGCAGTAATGCACAACTCTGAAATCTCAGTGGCTGAATCCGACAAGCCTTTATACCTTCTTCTTGCAAAGTCGGCTACAGGCACCTGCACCTGTTAGATTTCATTGTCATGTAGCTGCACTATCTGGATTGTGCAGCCTCCCTAGTGAATATGGCAGCGGAAGAGAGTGTTAGAGAGGCATGTATAGCAACTGAATGCTCTGGCCTGGAAGTCACATTCTCACTTCCACCCCTAAATGAGTGGCCAAAAGCTCTCATAATAACATAATCTCACCTATTAGCAAGGAGCACAGTCCAGTGTAAATCTCACCTGGGCACAGAAGGAGAGGAACATAAGAGAGAGCGAGAGCTAGAAGCCACCACCAAAGTAAGAATGATCATTCTCCGAAATTTATTAACTCCTTTAATTTTCACATTAGCATTTTTTTAAGGTTTCACTTAACTTCAACTAATTTCAAGATAAGTTATTTAGCATAAATAGAATTATATAGTTTTTCATAAATAATATTTACCAAATGTTAGTGGCTATGTATAAATGTTAAGATTATTGCATTCTTTTAAAGTTATTTTTCCTTTTGCTATCAGGATATAGCATCTTTACAAAACAGTATATTTAAAAATTCGATATAATACTAGGTACACTTTGAAAATCTTGAAGAAAGGGCCGAGCCCGTGGCGCACTCGGGAGAGTGTGGCACTGGGAGCGCGGCGACGCTCCCGCCGTGGGTTCGGATCCTATATAGGAATGGCCGGTGCACTCACTGGCTGAGTGCCGGTCACGAAACAGACAAAAAAAAAAAAAAGAAAATCTTGAAGAAAATAGAAAAGGTATTATATACAGGAGCTTCAGTACAAAGTAGATTTGATGTTAGTTTCCAACATTACCTCTTAACATGTGGCATATTTCTGACACCATATATTGCTTCTTATTATTAATGGTTTTAATAATTATGATAAGAGTGTTAAAGTTTATATACTTCCTGCCAATTTGCTGCTTCCAGAAGCAGCATGCTCCGATGTCTGGTAGACACATTTTGCTATCTTATTAGAGTTAATTTCCATATGATAACATACAATATTTCTTAAGATTGCCTAATTCACCCGTTTGTCACAGACCAACTCTGGGCACCTAGATGCATTAAACTGATTCTTCTGGACCATTCCCACTTATTTCTGACCCGTTCCCATTTATATCAAGTTCATATATAGTTCTGAAACTTGGCTTTTGATCATAGTATATCTATTCCCCATCTGATCTACACAACTGTTATCTCTGACTTCCTTTAAGGGGCTTTGTTTGAACTTTTTTTTCTTACTTTTTTCCTGCTTCATGTAACAAACCCTTCCCATGTTGACCCCTCAGTAACCAAGTCTCTGTCCCAGCCCATGGCTGAGACTCCAGCATATTGCATGTATCTTCTAATAAAGGAGCTTCTATCAGACACCAGGTAGGATATTGCTTAAGCACTTAATGTTTGGAAAAATCTAGCTGTAATCCCAATCCAAATTCTGACTTTTACTGGCATGTGACCTGGGAACCATACTTAGGTCCCTCAGTTCTCAGTTTCCTGGTCTGTGTGACGAAGATCATCATGCATTCCTTTTAAGGTTGTTTTAGGGATAAAATGAGATAGCTTGCATAAAGTGCTTACCATAAAGTAAGCTAGAGGGAAAATGTTCACTGAATGGCTTTTATTTATTATCAAACAGAAAAGCAAAGCTTTTTTTTCTCTAGGAAATCAAAAGTAGGGCAAATTTGGGGGTGAAAATTTCTCTTTCCAGACCAATGACTTTAAAATATGCTTTTACTTCTATGTCTGTGAAAGTGGTGAATGGAACTACCTGTTTGAGTACCTAGCAATATCTTAAAATTGCATTTTCTTCCTGGGAAAGACATTTTAAATTGCCCCACAGGTAATTCTCATTTCTCAGAAATCTTTTATATTTTGTTTCCATGCAACACTTCCTCTTTATCCCCAAACTATGGAAAAAGAAGCTTTCCCATCACAGAAGAACATGAGTCAACTACTAATAGGAAAATGCTGTTTATGGTGCATATTTCTTTTGGGAGAATCGTTGTCACATATCTGACTCAACACTTATTTCTAGAAGAACAAGTTGTTCAGGAAGGAAATCTATTTCCATAGCTAAAATGGAAGTTTTATTTAAGAAGTGCAATTGAAATAAATCACTCAAGAGAATGTGGTTAAAGTGCACAGCTGCCGGTTTCAAATTTAACACTATTTGTATATTAAAAAGTGGTTGAAAAAGTTTTACTTTTACTTCTGGACACACTGGGTAGCCTCAGGGCAAGTGAAAGTGTTCTCAATTGCTAGCTGTGTTTGCAAGGTCACAAAGAAGAAGTTCTGTGGCTTTCAAACAACAACAAAAAAAACAACAAGCAACAACCACTGCACAAAGACCCATGGTGCTTCTTGATTTGGGATTTTGAGATTTGACCCTAGAACTTTTCTAAGTGAAATAAGTGAGACTGTTGCTGCTATGTTAGACAAAAACAAAATACAAAGGAATGCTTTTCTGAGTATATCTTGTATTAGTCAGGGTTCTCCAGAGAGACAGAATCAATAGGATATGTTATAATTATATGAGAGGGATTTATTAGTGGAATTAGCTCACGTGGCTATGAAGAAAAGTCCCATGATAGGCTGTCTATAAAGTGGATGCTGGTAGAGTGGCTCAGTCTAAGTCCAAAGGCCTCAGAACCAGGGAAGCTGATGGTGTCCTTGGTGTAAGTTCTGGAACCCAAAAGCTGAAGACTCTCAAGCTCTGATGTCCACAGACAGGGGAGAAGAGTGTGTCCCAGCTCCAGCTCGAGAGAGAGCTTCACCTCTTTCCTCTGTGTTATGTTCTCTCCAGACCCTCAGTGGATTTGATGGTTCCCACCCACACTGAGGGCAGGTCTTTCCCACCCAGGCCACTCAGACTCTCATGCTAATCTCTGCTGGAAACACCCTCATGGACACACCTGAAAAGATTGCTTTACCAGGTTTCCCAGCATTCCTTCATCTGAAAAGTTGACATCTAGAATTAACCTGCACATATCTAGACTAAGTGGAGATTATGACATCAAACCCGAGGCTATGTATTCAGGGGTCTCCTGGATAGAGACCCAGGTCTAGTGCTTGTTGGTGCACTATGGATAGTGTGGTCATCCTGCCAGGCCTCTCTTCACTTTGAGGTTTCTCCCTTTACATCTTCCTACTTCATTCTCCAACTCTGCTTCCCTCAGCTTTTAAAAATTCTTTCATCTTCCATTTACTATTTCCTCCTCTATCTTTGCTTTTTTATTTTCCCTCCTTATGTCCTAGCAACTACTATTTTTCTCCATGTTTTCTGCAACCTTCTTTTCTTCTCTTTCTCAATCATTCCCTCTATTTTTTTCTGTCCTCTCATGACCTTTTTCCTGTACCTATTTCTCTTATTTCTTATTTTCTCTTGTTGTCACCAGTTGAACGAAAGGTAGAAATAGACCTTCCATGATTGTCCAAACACTTTTGCTTCTTCACAAAGCCTCACCTGACTCTGCAGTCCGGAGTGCTCTCCTGCTTCCCTGGATTTTTCTCTAATTTGTCCTTGCCTCCGTCCTTCCAGCAATCTGAGCACTTTTCCACTCTCTGTATCACAATGGGAGCTCCTTGCACATAAGCATAGCGTCTTTTCCATCAGCCTTCTCCGTCATACTTAGCGTAATGGTTTGCAATTGGTAGAAACACTTACTCAGTAAATATTTCTGAATATACTTATAGAATGGTCAGTACGACAATTTAACATGCTATCAGAGGTTGCTGGATTTTATCTGCTGAGAAAATTCTACAAACAGCTCTTTATATTCTGCTAAAAGGAGATTTATTTTAAGGATCAATTTCCAAGGGAATGTTGTTTTAGAAAATACTTATTAGTTAGATATTGAGGTGGGAGGTGCTCAGTTTCCATGGGTTCAGGTTTCAAGCCACTCCCCAAGGTCTAGGACCCTTCTCTGAAGCCCTCCCCTGGAGGAGAGTTACTGTTGCTTGTTGGACCTATTTTAGACACCAACACAGGGAGGCTGAGACCACAAGGAGTGAACTTATGCAAATCTAATAGCTGAGGGTGCTCAGTAAAAAGAATTCATACCGGCTTGTATGACCCCAGTGACCAAACATGCTCAGTGGAAGGGAACTTATCATTTGTATACCCTTCCACTACGGGTGTTAAAGAGCACAGGATATTCTTCAGTACGTTCAGTGCATGTGATAGGATTTGGCCAGTGAACATGCTCCAAAAAGAGACCAACTGAGCATGTGCAAGACTATGTTACATAACAGGGACTATACATAATAGTTGAGTATTCATTAGACAGCATGAATATGTATTAGATAGTGAAACTATAAAAGCTGAATCCCAGCAGAAGGCAGAGTTGCTCACTTTCCTGGGGCCAACCTGCACTTCACCAGCTGAGGTGTGTATGCTTTAGTTTTGTGTTAAGCTTGCTTTTAGCAGGTGGCTGCTCACTCTCTTGAGCCAGCCTGCACTCTGTTCTAAACTTGTGTGTATTTCTTACCTTTATGTTAAATTTGGTGTGGGCCCTGCTCAGTCTCTGGAGCTATGCCCCACTCTCTCTGTGAAATCTGTATCTCTTGTTTGTTATATTAAGCTTGTCCTCACTTTCTACTGTGACTCTGCTCTTGAATTCTTTCCTGTGGTGGAGTCAAGAACCCGGGAAGAGGATAGGGTGGGTTGAGGCCAGCTATCAGGCCCCCCAGACCCTCTCCTTTGACATCAATATTACAGGTTTAGAAGCAGAGTAACCACTGCATTTGTCTTTAAGCATACTGGGGCCTAAATGAATGCACTGGGGATTGGGAAAGGGAGAAGGGAGAAGGGAGTGAGTCAGACCATGGTCCTGGAACAAGGAAAATTGTTTGGGCTCTGAGACACACCATAGGGTAGATGTAGTATAGTCCAAATTATCTGAGAGGCCTTGATGAATCCACTTTATTGTTTAATTTCAGGCTTCAGTAAATATTTCTTCTTCACCTCCTCTTCTTTTAAGATCAAAGGAGAGGATAAATTAGTAGGCCCTGATGGTAAGTTTTTAAGCTTACAAAGGTGTAAACCTAACCTAGGTGTATGGGACTCTGTGTGATCTTGCTTATAATAAAAGCCAAAGTCCTTAATATAACCCAAGACATCTTATACAATATTTGCCATACCTCCTTCTTCCCCACCCCTTCAAGTCTCTGGCCTCATATTTTTCTACTGTCTTTCTCTGCTCCAGCCACTGTTTCTTCAGTAGGCTGGGTATTGACGTGCTTTCAGTTTGGGTTTTTGTGCCCTTTGCCAAGAATGCTTTTCTCCAGATGGCTCCATGGCTCCCTTTCTCTTCTTTAGGTTACTCATTAGTAGTCGTATTTTCAGAGACTGCCCCTCTTCACCCTTTTTGGACATTGCAAACCCCTTCTTTATATCACCTCTGTGCTTTCTCTCTCTCTCTCTCTCTCTCTCTCTCTCTCTCTCTCTTTAATACTTAATATACATACTCTAGCATTCCATATCATTTTGCTCAAGGCCAGCTTCACGGTCCCACACTTGGTTTTACGCTCTGCTATTACCAACTTGAAACTCTTAATAAATTTAAACAAGGGGCCCTATATTTTCTCTTGGCACTGGGCCCTTCAGATTGTGTAGCCAGTCCTGAGTTTACTTATTTTTAATATTGCCTGTCTCTTTTCTAAAATATAAGCTACCTGCGGACTCCAGTTTTCTTTTTTGAACATGTTCCACATCTTGAAAACTATTAGTATAATCAATAAACTAAAGAATGGAGCAATGGGTATAATAGATGTAAAGTAAGTGGATTTCTCACTTGCTTTTTTACCCCCACAGGGCATAAAACTATGGGATGGAAGGGGGATTTACACTGCCTTACCCCAGCCCTTGGCAACCACCGTTCTATTTTTTTGTTTCTGTGAGTTAGGCTACTCTAGACAGCTTAATAATTGGAATCATGCAGTTTTTCTCTTTTTGTAACTGGCTTATTTCACTTAGCATAATGTCTTCAAGGCCCATCCATGTTGTAGAATTTGTCAGAATTTTTTTCCTTTTTAAGGCTGAATAATATTCCACTGTATGAATATACCACATTTTTTTATCAGTTCATTTATTGATGGGCATTGAGGTTAATTTCACCTTTTGGCTATTCTCAACAATGCTGCTATGAATATGGGCAGATACCTATCTATTTCAGACCATGATTATAATTTTTTGGGTTTTACACCCAGAATTAAAATTTGCCAGATCGTATGGTAATTTTACGTTTAATTCTGTGAAGAATTGCCATCCTCTCCTCTTTAGCAGCTGAACCATTTTGCATTCCCGCCAATAGTACACAGGATTCCAGTTTCTCCACGTCCTTGCCAACACTTACTTTGTTTTGTTTCTAATAGCCATTTAACAGTTGTTTTGATTTGCATTTCTCTAATTGTTAGTGATGTTTGCATCTTTTTATGTTCTTATCAGCCATTTGTACATCTTCTGTTGAAAAATGTAGACATTTGTCACACTTTGTCTAAAGTTGGAAGTCTCACACTTCCTGATTTCAAAACTCACTATAAGCTACAGTAACCATTGGGTTGTTTTTGTTGTTGTTGTTGTTGAGTTGTAAGAGTTTTTAGAAAATATATTTTGGATATTAATCTCTTGTCAGACATCTGATTTATAAATATTTTCCCCCATTCTGTGGGTTGCCTTTTCATTACGTTGATGATGTCCTTTGTTGCACAAAAATTTTTAATTTTCGTGTAGTCCACCTTATGTATTTTTTCTCTTGTTGTTTGTGTTTTTGGTATCATATTCAAGAAATCATTGTCATATTTAATGTCATGAAAATTTCCCTCTATGTTTTCTTCTAAGAGTTTTATAGTTTTGGCTCTTACCTCTAGGTCTTTAATCTACTTTGAATTAAATTTTTATATGGTACAACCTCTGAGTTCATCTTTATTCTTCTGCATGTGGCTATCCAATTTTCCCATCACCACATGTTGAAAAGACTGTCCTTTTCTTATTGAATGGTGTTTGAACCTTTTTGAAAGTAATTTGAGCATACATGCACTGGTTTATTTTTGGCTTTCTATTTGGTTTATTTTTATGTCTTTGTGCCAATGTCATACTGTTTTGATTACTGTAGATTTGTAGTAAATTTCAAATTTACAAATCTCACATCAGAAAGTGTGAGACCTCCAGCTTTGTTCTTTTTCAAGACTGGTTTGGCTGTTTGGATCCTTTGATCTTCCATAAGAATTTTAGGATGGAGTTTTCTATTTTTACAAAAATCATAAATGGGGTTTTGATAGAAGTTGCACTGAATCTGTGTATCACTTTGGGTGGTAATGACATGTTAACGATATTACGTTTTCCAATCCTTGAACAAGGGATGTCAGTCCATTAATTCTTTTCAACAATGTTTTGTGGTTTTCAGAGGTCAGGTTTTTAAAGTTTTTACTCAACTCCTTGGTCAAGTTTATTCATTTTTTGTTTTGTTTAAGGACATAATTTTTTTTATAAAGTAACTATGAAAATCGGGGTACATAGATTTAAAAAACATCTATAATCTTACGACTTTGATATAGTACAAATATATTCTATTTCTCCATAGCATTTTAAAGTTAATTAATTCAGAAGTATAACAACGATAAACCATGCTAATGCCATCTAGTTTATAACATAGTTTCACATGTATCATTTTATTGGATGATCCATTAATTACATGAAGTAGGTGGTGTTAGAAAGAAAAATCAAGGTTCAAGGTCAAATGTCTTGTTCTGCTCTCACCAGTGGTGGAAATGGAGCCAGGGCTCCCCTAGGACTGCTGATTCCAGAACACATCAGATTTGACAATTTATAGTCAAGTACTTAAAGAATTTCAGTAGATCTCCCCAAACCATTTCTTTTTTTCTTCTGCCTGGAACAAAATAAAATTGCTAGGTCCATATGTTGCATCTCATAGCGGTTTTTCAGTTGCAAGTTGCCATACTTTGCAGAAAGGCAATGGAAGTTTGCAGGTAAAGATGCCTCTGAGCTATTTGTTTGTTTGTATATTTTTCAAAATTTATTATAATTTTTTTATTGTAACATAGTTGATTGTACATATCTGTGGGGTACAGAGTTGAATATCACTACCTGTGTGCAATATGCAAGCCTTAAAACAGAATAATTAGTATATTCAACAGTATACAATGTAATCATTTTTCATGGCCCTTATCTATTACATCATTACCCCACCCCCTTTCCCACCTCTGGTAACCTCAATTCTGTTCTTTCCTTTTGAAAGTTTATCATATTATTGTGATTGTTGTATCTTTCTTTCTTTTCTCTCTTTTTTTTTAAAAAAAAAAAAAACTATTTGTTTATTTTTTAGCTCCCATGTATGAGTGAGGACATGTGGTATTTTTCTTTCTGTGCCTGGCTTATGTACTTAACATAATTTTCTCTAAGTTAATCTATGTTGCTGTGAATGTTAGTATTTCATTCTTTTTGATGGCAAATTAGTATTCCACTGTGTATATACACTGCATTTTCCTTATCCAATTGCCAACCGCTGCACATTTAGGTTGGTTCCAACTCTTGGCTATTGTAAATAGAGCTGTGATAAATATGGGGGTTCAGGTATGCCTCTGACATGATTTCCATTCCTTTGGGTATATACCCAGTAGTGCAGTTGCTGGATTGCATGGTAGTCCTATCTGTAGTTGTTTGAGGAACCTCACTACTGTTTTCCATAATGGCTGTACCCATTTACAGTCCCACCAACAGTGTAGGAGGGTTCCTTTCTCCATATCCTTGTCAGCACTTATTTATTTATTTATTTATTTTTTTTGTCTTTTTCGTGACCGGCACTCAGCCAGTGAGTGCACCGGCCATTCCTATATAGGATCCGAACCCACGGCGGGAGCGTCGCCGCGCGCCCAGCGCCGCCCTCTCCCGAGTGCGCCACGGGCTGGGCCCGTCAGCACTTATTTTTCTCTGTCATTTTGATAATAGCCAGTCTAACTGGTATGAGATGATATCTCAATGTGTTTTTGATATATGTTGCCCTGATGCCGAGTGATGTTGAGCATTTTTTATGTGGCCATTTGTATATCTTCCTTTGAGAAATGCATATTAGCTCCTTTGTACATTTTTAAATCGGGTTACTTGTTTTCTTACTGTTAAGTTGTTTGAGTTCTTTGCATATTCTGGATATTATTCCTTTTATTGATGCATAGTTTGCAAATATTTTTCTGCCATTCTGTAAGTTGTCTTTTTGCTCTGTTGATTGTTTACTTTGCTGTGCAAAAGCTTTTTAGTTTGCTATAAATCCATTTGTTTATTTTTTCTTTTGTTGCCTGTGTTTTGGGGGTCATAGTCATAAAGTCTTTGCCCAGTCCTACTTTTTGAAATGTTTCCCTTATGTTTTCTTTTAGGAGTTTTATAGTCTCAGGTCTTATATTTAGGGATTTAGTCCATTTTGAGTTGATTTTGGTATAGGTGAGAGGTATGGGTCCAGTTTCATTCTTCTACATATGGATATCCAGTTTTCCCAGCACCATTTATTGAAGAGGCAGTTTTTTCCTTAATGTACATGCTTGGTGTCTTTGTTAAAGGTCAGTTGGCTTTAAGTACGGGGGTTGATTTCTGGGTTCTCTATTCTGTTCTGTTTGTCTGTGTGTCTTTTATGCCAGTACCATGCTGTTTTGGCTACTATAGCTTTGTACTATAGTTTGAAGTAATGCCTCCAGTTTTACCTCATTTTCTTTTTGCTCAGGATTGCTTTGGCTACTTGGGATTTTTTGTTGCTCCATATGAATGTTAGGATTTTTTTTTCCTATTTCTGTGAAGAACTTCATTGGTATTTTGATGGATATTGCGTTGAATCTGTAGGTAGCATTGGGTGGTATGGACATTTCCCAATGGTAATTCTTCCAATCCAAGAGCATGGAATCTCTTTCCTTCTTTTTGTGTCCTCTTTAATTTCTTTCAACAGTGATTTGTAGTTCTTGTTGTAGAGATCTTTAACCTCCTTGGTTAAATGTATTCTGAGGTATTTATTTTTTATTTTTATTTTTTAGTCACTATTATAAGTGGGTTTGCTTTCTTGATTTTTTTCCCTGCTAGTTCGTTGTTGTAATATAAAAATGCTATTGATTTATGTGTGTTGATTTCATATCCTGCAACTTTAATGAGAACGTTTATCATTTACTCTTAAGTATTTTATTCTTTTTTATTATATTGTAAATGTAATTGCTTTCGTAATTTCCATTTTGGATTTTTCATTGTTAGTGTATACAAACAAATTGTTTCTGTGTAATACTTTTGTATCCTGCAAATTTGCAGTATGTTTTTGTTTAGTTCTAAGAGTTTGTGTGTGTGTGTGTGAGTGTGTGTGTATGTTGTGTGAAATCTTTACATTTAAAGATTCTGCATATAAGATCATGCCTGTAAACAGAGATTTTTAGAACTTCCTTTTCAATTTGGTTGCCTCTGATTTCTTTTCCTTGCCTAGTTACTCTGGCTAGAATTTTCAATATCATGTTGAATAGAAGTTTGGCAAAAGGAGGCATTTCTTTTGTTCTCTTTGTTTCTCTTCCCCACCATTACAAAGTGCTGCGATATGTGACTGGATATAACTGGAAATATCCTTTGGCTTGGAAAAATCTGGCACTGTAATAGATGCATTAGTTCTAGGTCCACAATTTTGTGAATCTCAGGTAATTATGGGGTAATCTTATGTGTTTTGTTTCTGTGTTAAAAAAGCGAGACTCACAAGAGATGTGAGATTGGAACAATTTAGAATTGCTTTTCCCCCCTCATTTTTAGAGTTCTTTAAGGATCTAAACCACTCTAGCAAATTCTGAGAGGCCATTGCCCAATTTATGAAAAAATATGTTTAATTTGAGGCTTTCATTACAGTGGAAATTTGATAATTAGATTATTTAATATTGCCTACTTTTTGGACTAATTTACATGGCTTCTTTTGAATTTGGCCCATGCTCACATGAGGTACCCACTGTGAAGCCTGTTGGTAAACTAGTTTGGACAATACATCTAGGCATAATTTTTATTGGAAATAGAAAAAGAGATGAATTTTTATTCTGTGGCACATGAGGCCTTGGAGTAAATTTACTTAATTTTTGGTTCTAAATTTATTTCAGAGACTTTTGTAAACAACAGATAAACTGCCCGTCTCCCTGGCCCAGGAAGATACAAAGAGTCCTGATAGTTAGTGGGGGAGCAGCCACAAAAAGATATAAGCCCCGAGAACTGGAAAGAGTACTGCCATTGCTATTATTACTTATAAATGCTGGGGTATCCAAGGCAGGGGAATACTTCTTACACTCATCACTCCTATGTCTCTTTCCACAGACATGAGACAACTCCCACCCTGTAATTATTTCCCTTTTCCATCCCTTGCCTGGCTCTGTCATGGAAGGAGGAATTGAAGTCATTCAGTCGACAAGTCCAAGTATGAAGGTTTATCTGGCTTTATCATAGTTTTCTTTATATTAGGCTTTTTAGTTGGTCTTAACTATTTTATGACGTGGGTTTATTTCTTGAAGATGTTCTTTTTTGCTTAGTTGCCCCTGATAACTAAGGAATGACAATTCAGGAATACAAAACCTGCTGCAGGTTGCCACACATTAGCTATCTTGCCTGTAGAAGACATTGCTAATCAGGAAAATTGTTTGTCTCAGCTGAGACTTGGCATTATTTGGAATATCTAATCCACCATAGAGCAACTCTAAACACCCAGCCACCATCTAAAATGGAATCAGTCACAGAGAAAAAACTTATTGCTGCTCAAATATCAAGTGTGTCATTAAAAAATTATTTCTTGAATATGTGTATTTAAAATATACCTGAAAAGATACAAATGGATCTAGTAATATAGCTTTTCCAGGGAAGGAAATCGAGAGCTGAGATAGAGAAAGGAGAAAGGTGTTTTACTTTATACTGTATTGTACCTGAGTTTTGGATCATGGTGCTTGCTTTTAGTTGTTCAGAATTAGATAGCACAAAATGTAAAAGTATTGAAAAATATTCCCCTCTCATGCTGATACATCTTATTTCTTTCATTTGACTTAATACGTTGGCTAGGATGTCCCATATAATGTTGAAGGATAGTGGTTCAAGTAGACATCTTTAGCTTGCATGATGTTGAAAATGTTACTTAAATATTCTATATAATACTTTTTACATAGGATTATAATTTGAAAAGTTCTCTATTGCTTGTAGTAGTTTCTATTTGAAAATTTCCAAAATGTTTCATTATTTCCCGAAGTAAACTGAATGATAAACCAGGTGAAGTGCTAAATGTCGTTTCCTCTAACAACCTTCTTGGGGAAAGTTACATTAACTACTTCTGATTTGTTTGTTCCATTATTTTTAGATAATGAGAAGAAAAGATTATCTAGCACTGAAAAAAAAAAAAAACTAGCAGCTAAGAGAACAAGTCAATGATTTATTAAGCTTAAATTTTTGTAAGTTTTTATATCAAACCGGTTCCATTGCACGCCCATTCTAGCTTCTTGGTTATGACGTGTACATTCTGGTAGACGTATCTGTAAGGTCACATCCTGAAGGCCTCAGTGGGAAGAAGCAAGAAGCATGACAGGCCTTTTGGCCTCTACCGTATTTCACCAATAGCTTTTATAGCAGAGCACTGCATTATGGTGTGAAGTGTTTTTTCAATGTTGAGTAAAGTGGTACTTTGTTTCTCACTGGCTATTACTGTTTGTGGGCAGCTTCCCAAGACTTGTGAAGAGTGGAAGATATGGCTTGTTCCAAATCCTTACCAGTTAAGCCGTACCCACATCAAGGAAAATAAAAAAACATAGGAAAGGATTTTTTTTTTTTTTTTTTTTGGTACTCCCATTAAGGTCGTAAATGTTAATAAAGACCCAGGGAATTAAAAAACGTAGGAATTTAGAGCTTGGGGAAAAGTACTTGGAAAGGATGATAATGCTTCTTTTTGGGTCTCTGAGGGCTTGGGGTCACTAGAGGTAAAAAAAAAAAAATGCATAGAAAAGAGAGGTATAAGGATTTGTGGAGCCAGATGATAGAAAATACTGGAGTCTGTGAACTGAGAGAGAGCTCATATTCCTTCAGTAAGCACCAGATTACCAGGGGAAATGGAAAGAAAAAAAATGAATATTGTATATGCATGTGATGAGCACAATAGGAAAAAAACCCAGACATTAGAAAAACCTGGGACACACCATATTATTGCAATTCTTATTTGATCCAATTATGGATGTCTCTCTGCAAGAGAATAGGAAGTGTGCATGAGAAACAGTTCCACGCTCAATTCTCATCCCTGGGTCCCATCCCACAAGGTATGGATGGACAACCTCGTATTACAATACAACTTTTGATTATGACTTTCTGTCAACTGATTTTTTTTTTAACTAAACATTTTATTTTGAGATAATTTTAGATTCACATAATTATGAAAAATAATACAGAGAATCCATTGTACTGTTTAACCAGTTTTCCCCAGTGGTAATATCTTGCAGAACTATAGTCCAATATCACAATCAGGATATAGACATTGATACAGTCAAATTCAGAGCAGTCCATCATCACAAGGATCCCTAATGTTGAACTTTTATGTCCACGCCCACTTCCCTCTCACACCCACCCCCTCCTTAACCCATGGCAACCACTAAACTGTTCTCCATTTTTATAATTTTGTATTACATATCCATATATATATATGCACACACAGACACATATATCCACATATATATACTTATATGTATATACACTTCAAAAAATCCATGGAAAGATTCATATTATTTTTTAATTTTATTTTTCCACAAACTTTTTGAAGGACTCTCGCAATAATGATATAATATGAAAACTCTTAGAATAGGCTTTTTTCCACTCAGTATAATTCTCTGGCTATCTGGCCAGGTTGATGCATGCTTTGATAGTTTGCTCTTTTTTATTGTTGAATAGCATTTCATGATATGGATGTACCACAGTTTTTTTAGCTATTCACCTGCTGAAAGACATCTAGGGTGGTGTTTCTAGTTTTGAGCTATTACAAATAAAACTGCTATAAACAGTCATATACAGGCTTTTGTGTGAATATAAGTTTTCATTCTTTGTACAATAAATGCTTAAGAGTGCATTTGTTGGGTTGCATGGTAGGTATATGTTTAGTTTTAGAAGAAACTGCAAAACTTTTTTTTCTCCAAGTGTCTGTACCACTTTCTATTCCTATCAGAAAGGTATGAATGACTCATTTTCTCCACATCCTTGCCAGCATTTAGTGTTGTCACTATTTTTTATTTTAGTCATTCTGATAGGTGTGTAGCGTTATCTCTGTTTGGTTTTCATTTTTATTTTCGTAATGGTTGATGATGATGAACATTTTTTCATGGGCTTATTTGCTATCTGTATATCTTTTTCAGTGAAATGCCTCACTGTCTTTTGCTCATGTTCTAATTTCACTGTATTTTTTACTGTTGAGTTTTGAAAGTTCTTCATGTACTCCAGATGTAAGTCCTTTTATTCATTCTATGACTTACAAATATTTTCCCTCACTCTGTAGCATATCTTTTTATCATCTTGATAGAGTATTTTATAGAAAGAAAGTTTTTAAATTTAATGAAGTGCAATTCATCAATTTTTACTTTTTTGGATTATATTTTTGATTTCAAGTTGAAAAACTATGTGAAAAAATTTTCATTTTTTTCTAAAAGTTTTATAATTTTAGATTTTAAATTTAAATCCATGATCCGTTTTATAGGATGTGTGATTTAAGTTGACATTTATGTTTTGCATGCTTGTCCATTTGGTCAGCACCATTTGTTGAAAAGCCTATCATTCTTCCATTAAGTTGCTTTTGTACTTTCCTCAAAAACAGGTATGTATATTTGTGTGAGTATGTTTCTGGGTTCTCTACTCCTTTCTGCTGATCTGTGTATCTGCTACTGCCAATACCATACAGTCTTGACTACTATAGCATATAATAAGCCTTGAAATTGGGTAGATGATTCCCTTCATTATAGTACTCTTTTCAAAATTGTTTTAGCTATTCTAGTCTCTGAACCTTTCTATATAAATTTTAGAATAATTTGTATCTAGGAAAATCCTGCTGAAAACTTGATAGGGATTGCATCAAATCTATACATCAGGTTGAGAGAGAACTGATATCTGTGTGGAGTCTTCCAATCCATGAACATAGTATTCCTTTTCATTTATTTAGATGCTTGGTAATGTTTTTTTTCTATCAGTGTTTTGTAGTTTTCAGCATGGCAGTTCTAAATCTGTCTTGTTAAATTTACTTCTAGTGTTTTATATTTTTAAGAGATTTATTTTATCTTTAATTCACTTTTATTATTTATTTATTTTTATTTATTTGTAATAATTTTTTAATTTTATTGGTTATGCATATTCATGGGGTGTAAAGCTAACCCGTCACTACTAGTGCCCAAGATGTGATGGCCAGATCAATGCTATCAGCATGCCCATTACCATGTCTCCCACACAATTAATCCTCTACCCTCTTCCCCTCCCCCTTACCCCATCTCACTATGCAACCCTAGGTGAGCTCTCTCCCTCTGCAAGTCCAACACACCACTGTGGTCTTTCTTTCCTTTCTTCTTTGTGTCTTAGCTCCTGCTTATGAGTGAGGACATGCAGTATTTTTCCCTCTGTGCCTGGCTTATTTCACTCAACATGATTTTCTCCAAGTTCATTCATGTTGCTGTGAATGGCAGAATTTCATTCTTTTTTATGGCAGAGTAGTATTCCATGGTGTATATATAAAACATTTTCCTTATTTCCACCTCATCATTCATCGATGGACATTTAGGTTGTTTCCATATCCTGGCTATTGTAAATAGAGCTGCAATGAACATGGGAGTGCAGGTATCCCTTTGAAATGATGATTTCCATTTCTTTGGTATATACCCAGAGGTGGGGTTGCTAGATCATATGGTAGATCTATCTGTAGTTGTTTGAGAAAACTCCATGCTGTTTTCTATAGTGGTTGTACAAATTTTCAGTCCCACAAACAGTGTAGGAGTGTTTCCTTCTCTCCATATCCTCGCCAGCATTTGTTATTCACTATCTTTTTTATTATAGCCAGTCTAACTGGGGTGAGGTGAAATCTCAGTGTGGCTTTAATTTGCATTTACCTGATGATTAGTGATGTTGAGTATTTTTTTATGTGACTTTTGGCCATTTGTGTGTCTTCCTTAGAAAAATGTCTATTCAGCTCCTTTGTCCATTTCTTAATTGGATTATTTGTATTTTTCCTGTATCATTGCTTGAATTCCCTATATACTCTGGATACTGATCCCTTGTTGGATGTATAGTTTGCAAATATTTTCTCCCATTCTGTAGGTTGTTGTTTCACTCCATCAATTGTTTCCTTTGCTGTGCCGAAGTTTTTTAGTTTGATGCAGTCCCATTTGTTTATTTCTCCCTTTGTTGCTAGTGCTTTTGGCCTCTTGCTCATAAAGTCTGTGTCCAGTCCTAGTTCCTGAAGTGTTTTCCCTATATTTTTCCTAAGTAGTTTTACATTTCAGGTCTTATACTTAAGGCTTTAATCCATTTTGAGTTGATTTTGGTATATGGTGAGAGGGGCAGGTCTAGTTTCATTTTTCTTCATATGGATACTCAATTTTCCTAGCATCACTTATTGAAGAGACAGCCTTTACCCCAATGTATGTTTTTATTGCCTTCATCAAATATCAATTGGGTGTGTGTTAATTTCTGGGTTCTCTGGTTTGAGTATCTATTTTTATGCCAGTACCCTACTGTTTTAGTTACTATAGCTTTGTAGTATAATTTTAAGTCAGGTAGTGTTATGCTTCCAGCTTTATGTTTTTGGCTCAGGATTGCTTTGGCTAATCAGGTTCTTTTGTTGTTCCCTATGAATGTTAGGACTGTTTTTTCTGTTTCTATGAAGATTGTCATTGGTATTTTAATGGGGATTGCACTGAATCTGTAGATTGCTTTGGGTAGTCTGAATATTTTCACAATGCTATTTATTCTTATCCAAGAGCATGGAATATCTTTCCATCTTTCTGAGTCTTTAATTTCTTTCAGTAGTGTTCTGTATTTCTCATTGTAGAGATATTTCAACACCTTAGTTAAATTGATACCTAGGTATTTTATTTTTTTGGTGACAATTGTAAATTGGCTTACTTTCTTGGTTTCTCTTTCTGTTAGTTCATTACTGGAGAATATAAACACAACTGATTTTGGGGTGTTTATTTTGTATCCTGCAACATTACTGAAATTATTAACCAGCTCTAAGAGCTTTTGGATAGAGTCTTTAGCCTTTTCTATATGTAGGATCATGTCATCTGCAGATATGGACAGTTTGACTTTGTCTTTTCCAATCTGGATGCCCTTTATTTCTTTCTCTTGCCTGATTGCTCTGGTTAGTAACTCCAGTACTGTTTTAAATAGGATTGGTGAATGTGAATATCTTTGTCTTGGTCCTCTTCTTCAGGAAAAGCCTTCAGTTTTTCTCCATTTAGGATAATACTGGCAGTGGGCTTGTCATAGATGGCTTTTATTGTGTTGATATACTTTCCTTCTATACCTAATTTGTTGAGAGTCTTTATCATGAAGGGATGTTAAATTTTCTCAAATGCTTTTTCTGCATCTATTAAGAGGATCATATGGTTTTTGTCCTTGATTTTGTTTGTGTGCTGTATTACTTTAATTGACTTGTGAATGTTGAATGATCCTTGCATCTCAGATGAATCCCACTTATCATGGTGTATAAACTCTTTCTTGTGTTGCTGCACTCTGATTGCTAATATTTTATTGAAGATTTTTTCATCTGTGTTCATCAGAGATATTGGTCTATAGTTTTCTTTTTTGTCATATCTTTGGTTTTGGTATCAAGGTGATGCTGGCCTCTTAGAATGAGTTTGGGAGAGTGCCCTATGTTTCAATTTTTTGGGATAGTTTGAGGAGAATTGCTACTTATTCCTCTTTAAAGATTTGTAGTATTCAGCAGTAAACCCAGAGGTTGCTGATTCTTGCTTCAATCTTCTTGCCTGTTATTGGTCTATTAAGGTTTTCTATTTCTTCATGGTTCAGTCTTGGTAGTTTGTGTGTGTCCAGAAATTTATCCATTTCTTCCAGGTTTTCAAATTTGTTGGTGTATAGTTGTTTGTAATAGTCTCTAATGATTTTTTTTTGTATTTCTGTGGAATTAGTTGTAATGTCTCCTTTTTCACTTCTGATTTCTGTTACTTCGGTCTTCTCTCTTCATTGCAAATGGAAACCAAAAATGAGCAGGAGTAGCTATTACTATATTGGATGCCATAGACTTTAAACCAAAAACTATAAAAAGAGACAAAGAAGGCCACTATATAATGATAAGGGATTGATTCAGCAAGAAGACTTGTCAATCATAAATATATATGCATCCAATACCAGAGCACCCAGATATAAAAAGCAAACACTATTAGACCAAAAGAAAGAGATAGACCCCAATATGATTATAGTATGGGACTTGGACACCCCTCTCACAGCATTGGACAGATCTTCCATGCAACAAATCAACAAAGAAACACAGAATTTAAACTACACCTTAGACAAATTGGACTTGGAAGACATCTACAGAACATTTCATCCAATAACTAGATAATATACATTCCTCTCATCAGCACATGGAACATTCTCCAGGATAGACCACATGATAGGTCACAAATCAAATCACAACAAATTTAAAAATATTGAAATCATTTCAAGTATCTTTTCAGACCAGAATGGATTAAAAATAGAAATCAATGACAAGCAAAACTCTGGAAACTACACAAATACACGGAAATTAAACAACATGCTCCCGAACATGCTATTGGTCCAATAAGAAATTAATCAGGAAATCAAAAAAATTCTTGAAACTAATGAAAATAAAGACACATTATACCAAAAACCTGTGGCATACAGCAAAAGCAGTACTGAGGAAAGTTTATAGCAATAAATGCTTACATCAGAAAAACTAAAGATTTCAAGTAAACGATCTAACTCTACTCCTAAAGGCACTAGAAAAACCAGAACAACTACAAAGTTAGTAGACAGAAACAAATAATTAAGATTGGAGCAGAACTAAATAATATAGATACCCCAAAACAATAAAAAAAGATCAATGAAACAAATAGTTGTTTTTTTGAGAAGATAAACAAAATAGACAAACCATTAGCTAGTTTATCAGAAAAATTGATTGTAAATGGTATTATATTTTTAATTTCAGTATTAATATGTCTTGATCATATGTAGAAATACAATTGATTTTTTAATTCTTGTTTTGTATCCTGTGACCTTAGTGAACTCATTTATTACTTCTTCTTCTTTCTTTTCTTTTTGGAGATTCCTTAGGATTTAATGTAGAAAACCATGTCCTCTGCTAACAGAAATAGCTTTATTTCTTCCTTTCCAAACTATCTCTTTCACTTTCTTTTATTTCCCCCTGCATTTCACTCACTGGAAATTCAAGCATGAAGTTGAATAGGAGAGGTGAGAGCAGGTATTGTTGACTTTTTTCCCCATCTTAGGAAGGAAGAATTCAGTCTCTTACTATTAAATATAATGATAGCTGCAGCCTTTTTGTGTATTCTGTTTATGAAGTTGAGGAAGTTATGTTGTAATCCCATCTTTTGAGAGATTTTATCATGAATGGGTGCTGAATTTTGTCAATGCTTTTTCTGCATTGATTGATGTCATCATATATTCTCATTAGCCTGATAATATGGTGAATTAAGTTAATTGATTTTTGAACACTGAACCATCTTTGCATGCTTGGAATAAACCTCCATTGGTCTTTATATGTATTGCTGAATTCTACAAGTATTTGCTAATATTTCATTAAGAATTTTTGCATCTACATTAATAAAGGTTATTTGTTTTTAGTTTTGTATGTATGTATGTATGTATGTATGTATTTATGGTACTGTCCTGTCTGCTTGTCACATCGGAGTAATATTAGCTTCATAAAATAATTTGGGAAGTATCCTCATCTGTTTTCTAGAAAAGGTTGTGTAGATTTAGTGTTAATTCTTTTTCAAACATTTGGTTGAATTAGCCAATAAAACCATCTGCTCATAGAGATTTGAGGGGGATATTTAGTTACAAATTCAATTTTCTTAATTGTTATAGCTATTAAATTAACTATTTCATATTGGGTGAGTTGCAGTAGCTTACCTTTTTGAAGGAATTGGTCCATTTTTTAAGTTGTCAAACTAACATGCACAGAGGTGGTGTTGGGGCGCTTCATTGTAGCCCTGCAAGGGGGAAAGTCCAGGCTCCCCCTCAGCCTTTGCTGGCAAGGATAAGGGTGGAGCCACAGATTCTCCTATAGTGTCTTACCGAAGTAGAGCCGTTGTTGTTGAAAAGGTTGGGGTCTTGCTGTCTTGTACCTTTCCTTTTTCTTTATCCAGAGAGAGTTGGCTTTCATTGGGGCATTTTTTGGAGCAGGGGTCTGTGCTTTTTGGGATTTCTGGGTTGCCTGGCCTCTTCACCTGCAACTGTAGGCTATGTGAAGTAAAACAAAGCAAAACGAACCAGAGAAAAGCACCACGTTAGTCTTCAGGTCCTGAGGTCACTAACCCGTCTGCATTCTTCCACCATTCAAAATTTTCTTGGGTTGTTTTACATATAATGTTCAGGATTAGTTGTGTTCAGTGAGAAAATAAGGACAAGCATATCTACTTCATTTTCCCACCAGCAGAAGTCCATGATATATTTTCAAATAAAAAATAATATTAAAAAACAACATCTATGAGGGTACTTCAGAAAGTTCATGGAAATATTCATATTATCTTTTAATTATATTTTTCAATGAAGTTATTGAAACACCCTCATATGTCGTGAGGCTATTTTGTGTAGACAAGAAAATACATACCATATATATATGGGGTATATTTTAGACACATTGTATAAATATGTAAGTATATACTGTATTAGTTAAACATATAAATATCTGATTATTATGTATTTGCTCTCTTGAGGTAGAGAAGAGGTAAAGTTGTGGCATAGTTTTATTTTTTACTTTGCTACTTCTGTATTATTGATATTTTTCCTACAAGCTCCCTTTCTTTCCTTCTGTTCTTTTTTTCCCAAATTGATTAAATGTTAGTTGGACCATTTTATACCAAATGAAACTTAATGCCTTGTCTACAAAAAACTAAAAGTTAACATTTATAGATACGTCATTCTGACTGTCTTCTTCCTCTGCAGAAACACACCTTTCAAACAGCCTTCTACAGTCCTCTCTACAGACTTGTCCTCATGGATTGAAGAGCTTCAGTTTTGTCTAAATCTTTCATGCTCTTCAATCACAGCACCCAGTTTCTCAGTTTCAACTATTTTCTCAGCAACCTGAAAGATTTTTCAAATGGTGTTCCAACAATCAGAGCAATTTTGATATCTTATTCAGACATAAGGTTTATCAATAGCATATAATTGTGCCTCTGTGGACATAATATGAGTCTATTCAAATGTTCTTTCAACTTGGAAATTAATGTCATTCTTACAATTCTTTTCAAACATTATTGGGGAATGGAGCCACGATTGATAACTGACTAGATCTGATCTTGACAGCCAGCTGTGATGTTAGACATCCACATGGCTTCCTTCCGTGTATCAGCTCTTTTAATTGGCTGGGAAGAACTATAGGTTCTCTTGCTTCTAATACAATCTGAATTTGTTCATTGCTCTCAGTGACACTTCCTGTAAGTCTAGACGTTCCATACACCCCAGGAGCTCACTAACTTTGAAAGAACTTTTATTTTTGATCTATTTCAATTTGTTTGTTTAGAACATCAGTACTGTGGAAATTACCAGGTATATATTCATACTTGTAAATATAAAGAAAAAGAGGAAGATGTAAATTGGTTATTACATACAGAAAAATTAAAAAGAAGAGGACTTGCTTAACCACTTGTAATAGGGATCAGTTATCTTGTGACAGGAAACATTTAAAAATGCCCAGGTAAGGTTATAGTCACATTCTCAAGATAATGTATAAAAAGCAGAAGTAGAGGTGAGAAGGTATTCATTGACACATACTTGATAACCAAGTCAGAATCTTAGCCATTACGTGCAATATTTCCTAGAGTCTAAATTGGTTATTCATTGTTGTGAGCTTGAGAAGATGCTGACAGACTAGAGAATGCTGCCATAGCACCCTCTTCAACACTATGAATAGGTATCCCCACTTGTAGAAGCTCAGGGACCAGTTGAAAGACCCATAGGCTGTGGGTCAACTCCACCTGTGTATCTGTGACAGTGATGTTCTATAAACAACGTTTATATGTTTTTATTCAGAAAATAAAGACATTTCCATTTTGATAAAACAAAACAACTTGAAGAATAATCTTATTTTTTAAAATAAATACTTATTAATTGGTATGAGTTAGGAATTAACCAAATTTCTTTTACGTAGCTGTAAAAATGATGTGATTTGTTTGCTTCAAATTACTGATGTATCGTGTGATATTTGTGAATTTTTTTTCATATTGCATTAGGTTTGAATTCCCAAGGTGATTTATTACTTAACTATTATATCACTTAATTCACAGTAGTTTATTTAGATTTTCATATCTATAGCTAACTATGATGTATTTACTTCAGGTTTTGTAAAAACTTTATCAGCTTTAGGGATCGAGGTGGTGACTGCCTTGTAGTTACCTTGGGTAATGTCCCTTTTGCTCCATGCCTTGGAATAGATGGGTAGGTGGGACACTGAAATCTTCCACGAATAACATGGAAAATGCCTCGCCCACTGCCGGCCATCATTGCTGTGGATAATCTTTAACAGTCTTTATTTTCTCAATTATGCTTTTCAGGCTTTTTACTTCGTACTGTATTGATTTTGGTGTTAGTTTTGCTGTAATTGTAGCATTTGTTGATCTGCTTTATAGAACACAATCCCTTTCATCAATGTTTCTAATTTTATCACAAAATTGTGACAGCAAGCCATTATACTTTAATCATCTTGTTTATTATGATAACCCTTTCTAATTTTGATTTCTTATCTTATTTTGATTAAACTTAATATTTTTCCTATTTTATTAGACTTTTTTAAGCAAACATATTTTTAATTATTCATCAATTTAACTAACTTTTAGTTTTATTCTTTTTTCCTCCTGCATTTCTATGTATAACTTCCTTCTTTCAAATTTTCCTTGGGTTGATGTCCTCATTTTCTGAAATCTTAGCTAATTTGCTTTTTAGAAAATAAGGTTTTAGTGAACATTCTCCACTGTGGAAAAGTAATTTTATATGTTTGCTTAAAAATTGTTCAATCCTTCTGGGAAATCTGGATTTAATTAAAAGAAGAGTGAGTAGAAACAGTGTGTCTGGACCTGCCACACTCAGTCTCTCCCTGCCTTGTAAAGGAGGAGATTCTGGTCTGACATTACATGGTTAATGTGACCGTGTATGTGTGATGCACAGTTATTAAATAGAACCTAGAGGCAATACAGGAAGATGGTACCAGAAGTAACACGGTTATAAACTGTACCAGAACTTGATACTAGTTCAGGTAGACAGCTTAACAAAAGAGTTGCAGGTAACATGATCATCCTTGGGTTCCTGCTTTCTGGCAGGACTTCAGCCTTGGAATACCTGAGTAGCCACCACCTGGGTACCCCTTCTATGAGGAAACTGGGATGGACTGAGAAACCATGGTTCTTTAGCTCTCCCATCCTAATGCATTTTGTGATATCCTTTGTTACAGTGAATCTTTGAGCTGATTACAGTAAAATTTAATTACCAGCGGTACATTTATGCCACCATGTGGTCATGTTCACCAAGCTTCAAGCCTAGTCCTCAGCAAGACTACTTCAAATGGGTTCTTCAGTAAATGGTGTAAAAGTATAATTTTCAGATATGCAAAATCATGACTTTTAGGCAAATATAAAATGAGTACATGTCAAAGATTTTAACTCATTGATTAACGAGGGAACCAGTAAGAGGTTGCATTTAAGAAGCTAGAGTGTTCATAGGCAATTTAACTAAGAAGAGTTAAGAGACCATGGCTGAGTTTTATATAAACTGTTTAATGTCCATAGAACATAAATCTTTGGGGTAATCTCCATTAGACAGAAATTATTTGCATCCCTAATGAACAAAAATATGTATGTTAACAAGTAACTTCATGTCTGTAATGTTTAATTAGTATTAAACAATCAGATGAACTAAGTATACTCTTCTAAAGCCTTGAGTGATCTTTGCCCCTAGATGATATTGAAAGGGTAGGACACCCACAGTTTTATTTTCAAGTTTCAGATTTTTCTTTCTAGTAATAAACAGCTTCCTAAAACAGTCATTGAGAATGCTGATGGTAAAGACTGATGATTAAATCTTACCATTTCTAGCATTAGAAACTGACGGAAGTTAAGAGCTTTTTTTTTTTTTGAAAGTCTGAAAAATCACTTCAACCTATTTGGTAAGAAACATTCTTTTCCAATTTTTACCAAGCCATGTGGAAAATTAGTTAGGCAACTAATCAGGGAAGAGCCAGAGCAGAAATAGATAAAGCAATTTTTACTTGAGGGAAAAAAAAAAAGAGAGTTTAAGTCAACATGGCCCGAAGGCTTAGATACACGCTGAGATGAACCAGGCAAGAAGGATTAAGCTTGCTAGTCTTATTAATCCTTGGGGCCTCAAACTTTAGCCTGTGATAAGAATCATCTGGGGGAGGAGGACTGTTGAAGCACAGTTTCTGCCCTGCCCACCCCACCCTCCACCAGTTGTTCCCAAAGCATAGTCCCCCCACACCAGCAGAATCAGCCTCCCCTGGCAACATTTTAGAAATACAAATTCTCAGGCCCTACCCTATACTTTGGGGCTGGGGCTGGCCAGTGTGTTTTATAAGCCCTCAAGATGATGCTGATGCTTATTCAAGTTTGAGAACTCATCCCTTGGAGTAAGCCAGAAGTCACTTCACACTGAGAACAATCAGGCACGTTTGTTAAGTTTTGATAAAAACTCGCACGTGCAATGCCAGGCAGTGTTCTAAGCACTTTACAGGTTTCCCAGCAGTTAACTTCTCATAACAAAACTATTAGGAAGATACTGTCATCACCTACATTAATAGATGAATAAAGTAGGTTGTAGAGAGATTACATCATCAGCAGAAAAGTACAGAGAAGTGGTGGAGCCAGTATCCCATTGAACCCCAAATCTATTTCTAATCATGGCTCTACTCTTCCTCATTTTTTGTGTTGACAATGCAAGCTTTTTTTTTTTTTTTTCTTTTTCAGATTTTCTCCAACACACAATACGTTTAAATATGACAATTATTTTACAATTTTTGTATCTGGCTTAATGTCTCTCTCAGACTATTCGTGACATATTTCTTGAGGATTTCAGCACCCACACATAGGACTTCCATAATGTATTTGACTTTTAGTTCTTTAACCTGCTCTCCTTAATATTCTGTCTTCCAGCCTCTATCAGTCACCTACTTACCTCTTTACTCTCTAAAATTTAGCATTATTAGGAATTGCATCCTCTCCACAATCTCAGTTCCAAGTATACTGTAATCTGATCACCAGCATCTACTTTTCCTGCTCACTCCTTCTAGTACTCCAGCTCCAAAAATTAGACCCCATAGGACCGTACAGTTTTATCATCCCATTAACATTTCATGGTTACACCCAGGTCCTTTCTTACCCAATTGAAAGCCCAGTTTCCATGATATTAATCAGCTTTTCCCATAAACCTCAGCTCCCTTGTCTTTCTGTACTATATTTATCGGATAAAGTCTAACTGTGGTTAAATATACCCACATCCCACTCTATACCTACAAACATGCTGCTGAAGCTGGTGAGAGAAAATCACACTGCTGAGGGTCTCACGTTACAATCATGATCTTCAGCCTCAGAGCTGCCTGAGAACCACGCTTCATTCTCTAGTCCAGTATTCATCAAACTTGTCTGCACATCGATGTCAACTGCAGCTCTTCAAAAAATGTTCACTCCTGTGTCCCACTACTGATGTGATTCAATTGGTCTGATATACAGCCTGGGAAAGAATTTTTAAGATGACTATGACCTAGTACAATTGCACTTCAACTCTCCTAAGTGACTTTCCACATTTTCTCTTTCCTCAAGCATCTGATTCCTCCTTAATTATTGTCTCTGTTTGCTTGCTTCGTTTTCCCCTGAGAAGATAGAAACCAACAGAAGAGAACTCTGTACTCCACCACTGCATCTACAAACCTGCACTTATCTCTAGCTCTGTATTTTGCCTCCCGGATGGTATTATGGTTGCACTGCCCACACCCCTATCTAAGACCAACATTTCTGTCGTGCACAGAATCCTATCAACTCTTCCCTACTCAAGGGCATCACTTCAGCAGCATGCCTACCCTTTCCAAAATCATCTCTCTCCTTTTCTTATGTCATTTCCATCAACACATATGTCATAATGTCTACCCTTAAACATATCTATTAGTCGTCTTCCCCTACTAGAAGTTAAGGACAGACGTGCCATTGTCCTTGTTTACCACACTTCTCCAACGTGTAGAACACAGCCTTGTAAAGGGTTGACATTCAAGAAATAATTGTTGAATGAACAAATTTGAATCACTGTTACTTGTGCTGCTTATTTTCTGTTTGGCCCTAAATCTATCTTCAGTCTTCTTTGCCTTACTCTGTGCCCAAGGCGCCTGGCTTCTAAAAACTGTTTTATGTGGATTTCCTGGTCCACAGTGGACCAGAAAATCCACATAAAACAGTTTTTAGAAGCCAGGCAGGAAGGCAGGAAACCTGGGGGCAGAAGGACAGCCAAAGTAAGGCAGGAAACCTGGGGGCAGAAGGACAGGTCAGGACATGTCTTCCCATAGCCTTATCTTTCCCTGATCCTGGCTCCTACCAGGCTTTCCTTCCCCCCACAGCTGCCTCTTTCACTGGGCTCTACTAAGGTCATTTTCTTCCTCTCTGCTCCAGCCTTAGGGATGGCCGTGGCTCCCCTGTCACTTGTCCCCAGGTGAACCAACATTTTCTGTTGGCTCCTCTACTTTTGCTCACACCTTTAGCACTAGTCTCTCATTAAAGTCCCTTTGTATGAGCCATCTGGAGAGAATTAAGTTTCTATCAAGACTTAAATGGAGTAAGTTGCTTTAATAATCAGCTATACTTTTATTTTAAGTATATAATTGCCAACCCAGATAAATTCTGAAGTAATTATGCTGAGTAAAAATTTAAAATAGAACTGCTGTATTATCAGCGATCTCTGGGTATATATCCAAAGGAATATCTGCACTGCACGATCATTGCAGCACTATTTACAGTAGCCGAGATGCAGAAGCAACCTTGACATCCATCAACAGATGAATGAATAAAGAAAATGTGGTATATGCACATAATAGAATATTATATGGCTTTAAAAAAGAGGAAAATTCTATTTGTGACAACATGTTTGAACCTGGTAGACATTGTGCTTGATGAAATAAGACAGACACAGAAGAACAAATACTACAGGATCTTACCTACATGAAGAATATCTAAAATAGACAAACTCATAGAAGCAGACAGTAGAATGGTGGTTTCCAGGGGGTAAGGGGAGGGGAAACTGAGGAGGTATTAATTAAAGAGTATAAACTTTCAGTTATAGAAGTTCTAAAGATCTACTGTACAGCAAAGTCCCTATAGTTAACAATAATGCATAAAAAATTTCTAACAGGATAGATCTTATGTTAAGTTTCCTTATTACACAAACAAAAATTTCAAAAAGTGATAATAAATAAAGAGGGTGGGAGGAAACTTTTGGAAGTAATGGATATGTTTACGACATAGATTGTGGTGATGGTTTCATGGTTGTACACTTATCTCCAAACTCATTAAGTTGTATACATTAAATATGTTCAGCTTTTTGTACATTAAATTATACTTCAACAAAGTGGTAAAAAAATAAATAAATAAAGCCAATACCCTAAGGTTACATACTATATGTGTATTAGTCCATTTTCTGTTGCTTATAACAGAATACCTGAAGCTGGGCAGTTTATAAAGAAATGAAATTTATTTCTTACAGTTTTGGAGGCTGTAAAGTCCAAGGTCCAGGGAACACATCTGGTGAGAGTGTTCTTGGTGGGAACTCTACAGAGTCCTGTGGCTACCAGCCAATCATGTGGCGAGAGTGGCAAGAGCAATTTTATGTGCTTTCCTTGTAAAGTGACCAGTCTACACCCATAATTACCCATTGAACCATTAACTCATTACTCCATGAATGGATTAATCCATTCACAAGGGCATAGTCTTTATGATCCAATCACCCCTTTAAGCCCCTGCTTTCAAATACTGTAATCAGATTTCCAACCCTCTTAACACTGTCACAATGGGGATCAATTTTCTAACACATGAACTTCTGGGGGAAATATTCAACCCATAGCAGTATGATTCCATTTATATAAAATTATTGAAATGACAAAATTATAGAAATGAAGAATAGATGAAAGATTGTCAGAAGCCGGCATTGCATCATAATTATTTGCATTTTTTAAACTGAGGAAAATAAGGCTCAGTGAGGTTAAATGACTTGCATAGTTTTGTCCAGTTGGTAAATGGTAAAATCAGGACTCTCATTTGAGCCTCTTTTACTCCAAAGCCCTACGATAGCATATTATTAGCTGTCCTGGCAAACAGTCTAGGCAAAGGGCAAACTTTTCTTTTTTGGTTCAATTAGCTTTAAAAATAAAAATTAATGGCCCTATTTATATGTGGAGGTCTACTTATAATATGCATACTTCTCCGCAGCCTCTTCACTTTGGGCTTTTCTTCCCAAACAAAGACTGGTACTTTTCTTGGAGATACAGAGAAACCCAGCTGTTTAAATATTTATATAACAGTATTGCAAAATGTATGCCCAGCCAGGAAGACTTTTTTGCATGTAGACATAATTAAACAGGCAGATGAGACCATGAAATATTTAAGGTTCCTTTATAAAGTCTCAAAGGAATTCTTTTCAAACCAATAGGAAGAGGTTAAGAGAAACTCCATCCACAGCATGAGAGAAAAAGGTCTAGAATAGTTTGAATGCTCATAGAAGGAGCCACTGTGGTCATATCAGCAGAGTCCGTGTACACATTGAGATCCAGAGGCATAACCCTCAGAGAGTTGGCCTCCCGTTAGGCCCCCAAAGAACCCTCCAGCCTCTGCACCACAGAAACCTGTGCTCATATAGATTGCAGACTGCACTTTGCAAACAATTCAGGAAATGCACTGAATAAGATCATGTTTGAAAATGAGTTTAACAAGGTATGAATGGTACGTCCTTTATGTGATCAAATGCTTCCAATTCCTTTGGCTTTCTCCAGGATGGTAATGAAGTCACATTAAGATTAATCACACACTCAGTTTTTGCTAAAAATGCTTTGCTATACACTCCAGTTACTTGCATTTAATTTAAACATAGATAATGAGAATTGCTTTAATAAGAGCAAAGCTCAGGATGCAGTAATAACAACAACAAAATCAATCATATTAATAACGATGACTACTATTACTGGGATCTTAAAATGTGCCTGGTACCATACTAACTTCTTTTACACAAGTTCATTTGCGACCCTCACAACCATCTTGACACTGGAATCGTTTTCATCCAAATTTTCCTGTGAGGAAACTGAGGCTCAAACTCACACAGAAACTAAGTGACCATATTAAATTGTATCTGAGCCTGTGCTCTTGTAAAATAGCAAAAATTAAGAAATCTCTCCATTCTTCTGTGTTTCAGGAAGTGACTTACTGTGAAGCGCCATCCTTCCCCTTAGGAGTTAGAGAAGACTCTCAAATGCTCAGCCATTTTTACCAATGTCAAGGCCAGGCACAGTCTCCAAATTCTCATTCTTTGCCTCACAGCTGACCAGCTGAACTTTTTGTAGTCACTGGCAAGTTAGACAAAATACCCGTTACCATGACTTGAACAATCTTTGACCAACCCTCAGCCGGAGGCAGCATACAGCCCCTCCTTCTGACCCCTCCAGAGCATAGGCTGGCCTCAAGGTAAAATGCTCTGATCACCTGTCAGACCTTGCCATCTGCCTAACCTTTGAGACACTTGCAGATCTCAATGGTGAGAGTCGTCTCCCTATTGCACTAGTCCCCCTACACTTATTGCAATAATCCTTTGGAATAAAGTCTCTCCTTATTTACATCCAGATTTGTTTTATTTCATGTGAGTAATATAACTATAATTAAACCAGAAGTTTGTCTGAAGATATCATACATAGCATTGCATAGGAGTTAAAACTCTGGAAAGCCTATTCAGACATGTCTCATCCCCCAAATCCAGTTCTTCCACAACACTCTCTGAATACATATATCATATCTTAGTTGCTTCCTCTGTCCTGTGAGCTCCTTAATTGCAGGGCCTTGATCTGAATCTATAGCAAGAGGAGAGAATCTGCTAAAATAAGTGTTTTTTGAAAAAAATGGGTAGTAAATACTATTTAGATTTAAATGGCTACTATTGTAGTTTCCTAGTTTCTCCAGCTGGAGCTCTGCCAATTAGACTGTCAAAAGACAGATTAACAAAAGAAAAACAGAGTTTATTAACAAGTGCAACAGCATACACACACAGGAGAAACTTAGTGGAGTGGTTAGAACTTGGGCTTGTGTATCATAATAACAAAGAATGACATATCATAGAGCAGTGATAAAGCAAAGGAAAAGGTTTTAGGATTGCAAGGGTGGCAAACTGTGGGAAAGTAAACATACGGAGGAAACAAATGGACTAAGACTTGCTTGCACGGGTACATCTCAGTGTCAACATTCCATCTTCTTCATGGCCATGAGACTTCCCTGGGAGAGGGGGTTTGTGGTCCTCATTTCTCAGAAGTTTCTGCTTTTAGTCAGATAAGAGAAGCTCTGGGAAGGTTTTCTTCTACATCTGTTAAATCTGAAATCCCTTCAGCTCAAATTAACCCTTATGCCAGAATGGGACATTTTAATTTCCTACATTATGCTGAGAATGTCTTTCTTTGATCCTCAGATTCTTATTCATACAATAAACTCCAGACCTCAGGTGATCAGTCTTCATTGTTCTCACAGTGCCAGCACTCAGAAATGCCCTCTGGATGCCAATGAATCTGGCCTCAGCTACTGGACAAAGGGGGGCCCATAAATATGACAACATGTTGCTGTTGCTGCCAACATGTCCAAGAGGCCATTGTCACTGCTGCACTAGGAATCTGGACAATCTACAGAGATGCGTGTGGTCCTGAACCTACTACTAAAGTTAGGACTTGCTCTTACCACATGCCATGCTCAAAGAATCAGGTTTGGTGTTTCTTCTTATAATCAAAATGCAGATCCTTCTGCCTACCTCTAGCAGGAGAACTCTTCAACTGACTGTTCCATCCCAAGCTGGCTCTAATGCCCAATGCTATATTACTTTAGGGACACTGGCCAGTGGATCAGAGAGGCTTAGGGATGAGCCAGGAGGCTATAGAGAGTGAGGGCCATCATAGCTGAAGACAGCGGCAAGATCCGAGGTCACTAGTAATGGGAAGAGCATGGTGTTCAACAACTGGGAAAGGCCCAGATGTACCAGAGTATACACCTGCACAGGAGGCCCAGTCACCAGGCAAGACAAGAGGCCAGTGAGGACCTTGGGGGAGGAGGGATACAATTAAGAGAGGAGAAAAAGACCCAGTAGGGAAATAGAGAATTTTAACGTTGCTAGTTTATTAAAAAGAGAATGTTCTGGACTTAAAGGGACCAAGACAATGTCAGTCACATTTTAGATTCCACTTTCAGTCAGCTGGAGTGAAGACTTCACAAGAAAATAAAGAAGCTCACAGCATACACATCTGAGTATCAGTCCAGAAATTCTGATATCACCATGACTATAAGTTTGGTTAGTGCCAGAAACGAGCAAGCAATGAGTAGGGGAGTACGTACGGAAGAAATGAGCCAAGGTCAACAGATCGGTTAACCTAAAGAGAGCGGGAAGATCATTCCAGGCAGATGGAAGTTGAGCACAAGACTTCCTAGGAAGGAGAGCGTGAGACACACATAGGAAGTGGAAAGGAGACCAGAGTGGCCCAGTGGTGGGAGAGGCACTGCTGTGTGTGCCTGTGAGTGTGTGGACAGAGACAGGGCGGAGCAGAAGGGCGGGAGACGCAGGAGCGCATCCCAGAAAGCAGTGGTGAATGAGCTTACGCTTATAATTGTCCAAAACCAGCCATTTAATGTTTTCACTTCGAATTTTATGAAAAAGAGAACCAAAAATATATTTATACTTCTAGAGACAACTTCTAGTTTTCCAGATATGTACATTGGCAGCTGATTTGATAGTTCATTTGGTTTTTCCTGGAAATGTCTGTAGCTTCTTAATTTTTACATCCCTGCCGAGTTGAAGGAAATTGGGGTGTATCCCAAGGGTCTCTCTAAAGTTAAGAGCCAGGGAAATGAACCACAGTTGCTGCATCCAGTGCCCCTGAAGTGGCCCCAAACACTTGCCCCGGGAGGACTGAATGAGTCTTGCTGGGGTGCAGAGCAGGCAGAAGGTTGTCTAAGAGGTTGCTTTCTCTCTCCACATCCATGAGCAAGTGGGATAAAGTGCTGCCAAACAACTCAAAAAGATTTTCACCCACTGTCTCATGGCAACACTTGCAAATACCAGGACACTGGTGATTTCCTAATCTCCCACCGCCTCTTTTTCACCAGCCATTGCTTCTGATGCACTTCTTTCTGTCTCACAAGTACTTCCTGGTCAGGACCATCCATGACTCTCAGCTAGGCCTTCAGCCCTGACCTTTCTTCTTCAGCCCTTCACCAGCTTTTGGTGGATTTCAGGGTGTTGGTATGACAAAGCTTCTCAAAGAACTCTGAGGATGATGGAGGGGTGAAAACTGATCTGTGGTACCACACCATGGCAGGATCCATGTCCTCACACGGGGATGTTGGCTCCCCTACCTGGAATTTCTTGTTGTATCAAGTAATGAAGATAAAAAGCTGGTTGAGGATCCATTTTCTCTACCTTTCTCACCTCTACACACACACACACACACACACACACACACACACACACACGTGCACACACACTCATGCATGCATACATACAAATACACATGCACACACACAAACATGAATACATGCCTTCATACATACATGCACACAGTCGTGCAAACATGCATGCATACACACATGCACAGACACGCATATGCACACACACACAAATACACATTGTTTTAGTCCATTTTGTGTTGCTATAACAGAATTACCTGAGACTGGGTAATTTATAAGGAAAAGAGGCTTATTTGGCTTACGATTCTGGGACAGCTGCATCTGTTATGGGCCTCGGGCTGTTTCTACTCATGGCAGAAAAGTGGCAGGCAGTGGCAAGTACAAGCAGATCACATGGCAAGAGAGAGGAAGCAAGAGAAAGAGAGAAGGTGCCAGGGTCTTTTTAAGCAAGGAGCTCTCGCGGGAACTAATAGAGCGAGAACTCACTCATTAATCACCCCTCCCCCAGGGAGAGCATTAATCCATTCATCAGGTATCCACCCCCATGACTAAATCAGTTTCCAACACTGCCACATTGGAGATCAAATTTCCACATGAGTTTTGGAAGGGACGACACATCCAAACTCCATCACACATGCACACACATATACACACATGAATATACATATTCATGCACACATGCATACACACATACATACATGCACACACATACATGCATATACACACATGCACACACTCATGCAAATGCACACATGCACATACACATGCATACATAAATGCACTGTTAGAGTGACTGGCTTGAAGAAAGCTGTAAAGGTTAAGAACCTTTAAACTGGCCACACCGTAGTGGTCTTGTTAGTCAGGTTGCTTCAGGGCAGTCTGTGCTTCTTACCAAGGTTGGTAATTGATTGTCCCCAAACACCAAATACAGGGAGAGCAATTCAGGGAGACCAGCGGAGAGAACAGGGAGTTGAAGGATGGGAAGCAAAAGGCCAGACTCCTGCCTGTGATGAGCTTGTCACAAATTGATGCTACAAAATCAAGCCACAGGGAGAAAGAAAAGGTAAATTACCGGGGAAGTCTGGAGGTACTGCAGAGGAACACGGGAGCACAGAGTCAGCATGAGATAGGCAGCTGAGTGGACCTGGGGAAACAGCTAGGCTGAGGTCTTGGGAAGGACCTAGGCAGATGTAAAGGACCCAGGCACTACCTAGGTGGGTCCTAGGAGAACCAGGCATTCCCCAGGGAGGTCTTAGGGCATAGCTGACAGCTACTCTAGAAAGGATAGGGCATTCCCAGATATTGCAAAGTCAAACAGGAAAGGTCACTATATTCTGGTTGGTCTGAATCAGGTTTAACATTCTCCCCTTTTGCTTTTCTCTATAAGGAATCTGTAAGCAGAAAGCATTCCATTCACAGTACATATCCACTCACTGCTCAGCCTTCTGTGCTCGGTGGTGCCTCCACACTCATGAAGTTGCAACAAATTGAGAATACCCCCAAGCTTAATGGTCTGCACTATAATTCCAGGACGGATGCCTGTGAGAACTAATAGCGCACAGTAGCATTTCTGCCAGGAAGGAGGGATTTTAACCAGTCAGAGCACAACAATACAATTCTCCATGCATTTTTCAAGTCACCAGCCACTCTTACTTCAGAGCGAGAACAGTAATAAATAGTGGACCTAAACGGGTTTACCCAGAGATCTTAATAAATAAAAGTTGGCTGGTTCAAAACATATTGGGGCAGGTTTAAAGCTAGTTATGACAGATTGTTTGTTTTCCTGAAATATAAGTTGTGCATTAGAAATCAGAGACTGTTGAAGTCAGCAGAGAATAACTGTGGCTTAGTGCTCACATTTATCTGGATTCAAATCCCAACCCTATCCTTTGTGAGCTGTGTGACTTTAGGAAAATCATTTAATCTATTTGTTCCCCAGTGTATTGATCAGTAAAGTGAGCTTATATCTCAGAGTGGCTTTGCAGGGGAAGCCATGCCCCGGGAATGGACAAGTCACACCTGTAGAGAGAGCTCATGCAGAGAATCTGGGTACTGGTGAAAAGGCAAGTTTTTACAACCAGGTGGGTGCTAAGCGTGCAGTCGACATTTGGGATGTTCTCTAGGCCATGAGGGAAGTCAGAGTGCAAGGAAAAAAAATCCCACGGGGCCCCTCAAGTGAGGCTAGAACCTGGAAGGAAGCAACATAGGAAGTGTGGGTGATTCCGGGGGAGTCAAGGTTGACATCTCAGGAGACAGCATGAGATCATCCACGGCCCATAAGCCTGGGGAAGGAGCAAGCTGAGATAGGGTCAAAGGAGCATTGTATGATGAGCCTGATGGCTGGAACAGTTTGTTTATTCTCCATTTTTTTTATCACCTTCAGAATTTAAGAGAGTCTTGTGAAAACATTAGGCCATCTCACTTATGCCAAGGAGTTCCCCAGTCTGTTGAGTCAGAGCTCTGGATGTGCAGTATATTCAGGATGCAGAGGTGGTGGGGAACAGCCATCAAGAAGACCCCTCCCCACAAGTGGAAGGTAAAGGACCATAAGGACAGACAGAGATCATCCCTCACTCCTTCTTCTTAGAGATTCTCTTTCCAGGGCTCAAATGTGGAAGTTCTAGATTTTATTCACTGGAAACCACTTATACAGAACAGGAGAAGAAGATGTTTCTAATGAGGTCCTCCATCTGCAAATCATGATGCATGACCCCCTTGAATCCACTCTGTTGTTGTCCATCAACTCTAGGATGCTCTTCAGAAATACAAAACAAAATGTCAAAAAAACCCAACCTTCTACCCACAATGAAGACTTTCTTCCAAAATAGAAGATGTGCTGGCCTCTTTTCTAATATTCTAGGTCTCTGCAAATACTGCTAGTGATAGACTGTTTAGGCAGACCGTAAACAACTGTTTTGACAAGGGTGATTTTAAAAATTGAATTAGATAACTTTGGTACCAAACTGACTTTCTTCATAATTAGCTAGGCCAAGCAAAAAAGCCTGCTTTACCAGCTTTCAACACTTGAGAATTCTGTGTTACTGAATTCGCCAGGCAAACAAATAATGATTTTCAGCTCCAAATGTAAGATATATGACCTACAGTCTATTCCTGAGAAATGTCAAACTGTTTCATTTTCCTTGTTTTCTGCCCACATTCTGCTCTCCTGGTTCTGGGATTATTGTTTGTTGATTTGGGGGAGTCCTAACTTCAGGGAACTCCAAGTCTCTCCAAACCCTCTGCCCACAGAAAGTAAAACCTGGGATGGCCTAGCTGTTTCATTAGGGAATTAAAAAGTCATGGAAGGAGTGCACACCAGTCAGAGAGGCACCCAGCCAGAGGAGCCAAAGATCTGCAGAGACCATGTGCCCTGCGGGGCCAGCGTGCGACCCAGCAGGTAGGCTTTGCCACCACTGCCCAACTCCATCCCTGGCCCAGCTGAGTGAGCACGGATCAGAGAAGTGCCCAGCTGGAGAAGCCGAAGATCCATGGAGACCACGCACCCTGCGGTGCCAGTGTGCATCCCAGCAGGTAGGCCTCGCCACTACCACCTGACTCTATCTCCAGCCCAGCCGAGTATGTGCTGACCAGAGAGGTGCCTTCCTGGAGAGGCCCAAGACCTGAGGCGACCACGCACCTGAGACACTAGTGGGCAATGGAGCAGACAGGGAGGCAGCCTTACCAAATTGGCAGCCCTAGCAGCATCCTAGCCAGACAATAGTGTCAAACCAGTGTACTGTGAAATCTCCTGCCACAATGGCTAAACACCAAAGGAAAGATACCAGAAATATGAAAAATCAAGAAAGTATACCACCAAAGGGTAATAACTCTCAAGCTCTAGATCCTATAGAACAAGAAGCCCTTGAAATATCTGACAAGGAATTTTGAGTGATAAGTCTAAGGAAACTAAATAAGATGCAAGAAAACTCAGCTGGACAACATGATAAAATGAGGAAAAGTATACAGGACCTGAAAGAAGAAATGTACAAGGATATCAATGCCCTGAAAAAGAATGTAGCAGAGCTTGCAGAGCTGAAGAATTCATTCAATGAAATAAAAAACACAACAGAGAGTTTAAGCAGCAGGCTTGCAGAAGCAGAAGAGAGAACTTCTGACCTTGAAGATAGGCTGTTTGAAATAACATAGGCATACACAAAAAAAGAAAAAAAAGAATTAAAAACATTGAAGGAAATCTAAGAGAGATATCAGACAACCTTAAGTGCTCAAATATCCAAGTCATGAGTATTCCAGAAGGGGAGGAAAAAGGAAATTGCATTGAAAATATATTCAACAAAATAGTGGCAGAAAACTTCCAAGGTATAGGAAAAGACATAGATCTTCTGATTCAGGAAGCTCAAAGATCCCCAAATATAATCAACCCTAAAAGGTCTTCTTCAAGACATGTTATAGTCAAATTGGCAAAGCTCAAAGACAAAGAGAGAATCTTAAAAGCTGCAAGAGAGAAGCATCAAATCACCCATAAGGGAGCCCCAATCAGACTAACATCAGACTTTTCATCACAAACCCTAAAAGCCAGAAAGGAATGGGATGACATATTCAAAATACTAAAAGACAGAGACTTCCAGCCAAGAATACTATACCCTGCAAGGCTATCCTTCCAACATGAAGAGCAAATAGTATATTTTTCATACAAACAACAACTGTGGGAGTTCACTACTGCACAACCACCCTTATAAGAAATTCTCAAGGGAGTACTGGGTTTGGTACCTGAAAAACAACTACTACTGCCATAAAAACCCAAGAAAAATCAAAATGTACTAGTATAATAAAAATGGTAGCAATGAAGAGAAAACAAACAAAAAGAGGCTATCTACAGCCCAAGGAACCAACAAATACAGAAAACAAACAGTAAATCAGAAAGAAAGGAACAAAAGACACTGAAGATATCCAAACAAAAAATCAATGCTAGGATTAAATCAACACTTTTAAATAACAACTCTTAATGTAAATGGTTTAAATTCCCTAATCAAAAGACACAGACTGGCTGGCTGGATTAAAAAGGAGGACCCAACTATATGCTGCCTTCAAGAGACCCACCTCATCTATAAAGACTCACATAGACTAAGAGTGAAAGGATGGAAAAAGATTTACCATGCAAACATAAAGGAAAAACAAGCTGGAGTAGCTATTCTTATATATGATAAAATAGACTTTAAACTAAAAACCATTGAAAAAGATAATGAGGGACACTATATAATAATAAAAGGATTCATCCATCAAGAAGATGTAACAATCATAAATATATGCGCACCCAATGTTGGAGCAGCCAGATTTATAAAGCAAACTCTATTAGGCCTAAAGAAGGAAATAGACACTAATACCATAATAGCAGGGGACCTGAACACCCCACTGTCAATATTGGACAGATCATCTAGGCAAAGATTCAGCAGAGAAACACAAGATCTAAACAACACTCTAGACCAATTGGACTTGGCAGATATCTGACAGAACATTCCATCCAACAAGCTCAGAATATTCATTCTTCTCATCAGCACATGGATCATTTTCCAGGATAGATCACATATTAGGTTACAAATCAAGTCTCAACAAATTCAAAATAATAGGAATTATCCCATGTATTTTTTCAGACCACAGTGGATTAAAATTAGAAATCAATAACAAACAAAATTCTGGAAACTATAGAAACACATGGAAATTAAACAGTATTCTACTTAATGACATATGGGTCCAAGAAGAAATCAAACAGGAAATCAAAAAATTTATTGAAAGTAATGAAAATAATGATTCATCATACCAAAACCTGTGGGGTACTGCAAAAGCAGTACGAAGGGGGAAATTTATCACATTAAAGGCTTACTGCAAAAGAATGGAAAGATGGCAAGTGGACAACCTAACACTTAGCCTTAAAGACCTAGAAAAATAAGAACAATCCAAACGTAAAGTTAGCAGATGGAAAAAAAAACATTAAGATCAGAGCAGAACTTAATGAAATTGAAACCCAAAAAACAATACAAAAGATCAATGAATCAAAAAGTTGTTTTTTTAAAAAGATAAATAAAATTTACAAACCATTAGCACAGCTAACTAAAAAAAGAAGAGAGAAGATCCAAATAACAAAAATTAGAAATGAAAAAGGTGATATTACAACTGATACATCTGAAATACAAGGAATCATTCGAGACTACTGCAAACAACTATATGCCAACAAATTTGAAAATGTGGAGGAAATGGATAAATTTCTGGACACACCCAAGCTCCCAAAACTGAGCCAAGAAGATGTAGAAAGTCTGAACAGACCAATAACAATAAAGGAGATTGAAGCTGTTATCAGAAGTATCCCAACAAAGAAAATCCCAGGACCAGATGGATTCACAGCAGAATTTTACCAAACATTCAAAGAGAAATTGACACCAATTCTCTACAAAGTATTCCAAAAGATTGAAACAGAGGCGATTCTTCCACACTCATTTTATAAAGCAAATATCACCCTGATACCAAAATCAGGTAAAGATACAACTAAAAAAGAAAACTACAGGCTAATATCCTTGATGAATATAGATGCAAAAATCCTCAATAAAATACTAGCTAACAGAATACAGCAACACATATGCAAAATTATACAGCACAATCAAGTGAGATTCATCCCAGGGGTGCAAAGTTGGTTCAACATACACAAATCAATAAATGTGATACACCATATCAATAAAATCAAACATAAGGACCATATGATCATCTCTATAGATGCTGAAAAAGCATTTGATAAAATGCAGCACTCATTCATGACAAAGACCCTCTATAAGTTAGGTATAGAGGGAAAGTATCTCAACATAATTAAAGCCATATATGACAAACCCACTGCCAATATCATCCTGAATGGGGAAAAGCTGAAAGCTTTTCCTTTAAGAACAGGAACTAGACAAGGATGCCCACTCTCAACAAGCCTATTCAACACAGTGTTGGAAGTACTAGCCAGAGCAATCAGAGAAGAGAAGGAAATAAAGGGCATCCAGATTGGAAAAGATGAAGTCAAATTGTCCCTGTTTGCAGATGACATGATCCTATATATCGAACAGCCTAAAGCCTCTACAAAAAAACTCTTGGAGTTGATCAATGATTTCAGCAAAGTAGCAGGATACAAAATGAACACACAAAAATCAGTAGCATTTCTATTCTCCAATAATGAACATGCGGAAAGAGAAATCAAGAAAGCCTGCCCATTTACAATAGCCACCAAAAAAATAAAATACTTAGGAATTGAGTTAACCAAGGATGTGAAAAATCTTTATAATGAGAACTACAAACCACTGCTGAGAGAAATTAGAGAAGATACAAGAAGATGGAAAGATATCCCATGCTCTTGGATTGAAAGAATCAACATTGTGAAAATGTCCATATTATCCAAAGTGATATACAAATTCAATGCAATCCCCATCAAAATTCCAATGACATTTTTCTCAGAAATGGAAAAAACTATCCAGACATTTATATGGAATAACAAAAGACCATGCATGGCCAAAGCAATTCTGAGCAAAAAAATAAAATAAAATAAAATAATAATAATAATAATAATAGTAAAGCTGGAGGCATAATATTACCTGACTTTAAACTATACTACAAAGCTATAATAACCAAAACAGCATGATACTGGCATTAAAACAGACACACTGATCAATGGAATAGAATAGAGAATCCAGAAATCAACCCATACACCTACAGCCATCTGATCTTTGACAAAGCCACCAAGCCTATACACTGGGGAAGAGACTGCGTCTTCAGCAAATGATGCTGGGGTAACTGGATATCAATATGCAGGAGAATGAAACTAGACCCACACCTCTCACCATATCCTAAAATCAACTCAAAATGGATTAAAGAATTAAATATACACCCTGGAACAATAAAACTTCTTAAAGAAAACACAGGAGAAACACTTCAGGAAGTAGGACTGGACACAGACTTCATGAATATGACCCCAAAGGCATGGGCAACGTAAGGAAAAATAAACAAATGGGATTATATGAAACTAAAAAGCTTCTGCACAGCAAAAGAAACAATCAATAAAGTGAAAAGTCAACCAACAGAGTGCTAGAAAATATTTGCAAAATATACATCTGACAAAGGATTAATATCCAGAATATATAAGGAACTCAAACAACCTTACAAGAAAAAAAACAAGCAACCCAATTAAAAAATGGGCAAAAGAGCTAACTAAGCATTTCTCAAAGGAAGATATATGAATGGCCAACAGACACATGAAAAAATGCTGAACATCGCTCAGCATTCTGGAAATGCAAGTCAAAACCACACTGAGATACCATCTCACCCCAGTTAGGATGGCTAATATCCCAGACTGTGAATGATAAATGCTGGCAAGGTTGCAGAGAAAAAGGAACTCTCATACATTGTTTGTGGGACTACAAAATGGTGCAGCCTCTATGGAAAATGGTATGGAGGTTCCTCAAGCAATTGTAGATAGATCTACCATATGACGCAGCTATCCCACTGCTGGGAATATGCCCAGAGGAATGGAAATCATCAATGAAGGTATACCTGCTCTCCAATGTTCATTGCAGCACTCTTTACAATAGCTAAGTGTTGAAACCAGCCCAAATGTCCATCATCAGATGAGTGGATACGGAAAATGTGATATATCTACACAATGGAATACTATGCTGCTATAAAAAAAGAATGAAATATTGCCATTGGCAGCAACATGGATGGACCTATAGAGAATTATATTAAGTGAAATGAGTCAGGCACAGAAAGAGAAATATCATGTGTTCTTACTTACTTGTGGGAGCTAAAAGTAAATAAATAAATACACAAACAATCTGGGGGGTGGGGTGGGGGGGAAGAAGACAGAGCAATTACAATTCCTTGCAGTTGATCGGATAAGCAAATGGAAAGGACATTGTTGGGAGGGAGGGGAGAGAAGGAGGGGAGAGGGAGGTTTTGGTAATGGGCCTTAATAATCAGCCACATTGTATACTGACAAAATAAAATAAAATAAAGTCATGGAAAAGTACTGGGAAGAACCCGAAACTAACAGAAATGTCCAAAGATCAAAGTGAGTTGTAAAAGGCATGAATTTAAGCCCCCAAACATTTTCAGAAATTTCATCAGGGCCTGGGCTGAGACAGACTGGCTGCTGAGGGGTGGGAGGGAGGCTGAAGTGAGGAAGCAGAGAAGAAATTGAGAACAAGCCACGGACCATTCTGCTCTGGGAGGAGGAAGCCTTTGGCGTGGTGAGAACATAGAAGAGGCCTATGAAGGGGTCACTCTCCACTGTCCAAAATTTCCTCCAAGACCTACACATATATAGGTATAGCATTTTATAGTTACAGAGCTTTTGGCAGATGCTCAATCATCTGTGATGGAGTGATGCTGGGTCGAAGGATTCTGAGATTTGGAGTCTGAGCTAACATTCGGTTCCATTGACAGTTCAGTCATTCCTCTTCTGTGTAACTTGAATGCAGTTGCAATAAAGATCCCACTGCCCCGCAGCAAAGAGGCTCAGGAAGTTGGGTGACCTGGACGAGGACACACAGTTACAGCCAGAACTGCTCCACGGGCTCTGACTCTGATGCAAGTGCTCACTCGTCGGTAGATGACCTACAGTTATGTGTGGACGCTCTGTTCCTTCTGTCGAGGTCTGGTAGAGCCCCAGGGCCTGAGCACCTTCCCTGCACATAGAGCCAGCACTGCGGACTGTCTTAAGCACCCACACCTGGCCCCTGAACTCACTGTGGGGGCTTGGACACACTGGCTGTCCATGCTCTTAACTGACCATAAGCCGAATGGCTCTGCTTGCTCCTCGTGGCTGCTGACCGTGTTTGTCCACTTGCTGTTACTTTATGTTGGGTCGTCTCTCTGCTCCTTAGATCACAGTCAGTCCTGGGATTCTCTGATAGCCCTTGTCTGAACCTTGAGAGTGAACACATGGCAGGTGCCCCTTAGTCTAAAGGATGAACAAGGGAATGAGTAAGTGTGCTCTCAAAATCTGTGCACCAGAATCAGACTGCCTGTGTTAAGTCCTAGTTCTGACATGTGGGATTATCCAACTGAACTTCCCTGAGCTGCAGTTTGCTCCTCAATAACACGGAGACAATAATAATGCCTTTCCTCATATTGCAATATATGTAATCAGCACTATGCTTGATACGTTTAAGTGGCTAGTAGATGCTCACTTATATTTATTAAGGTTATTATTATTCATGTCGTGCTCCACCTCTTTTCCTGCTTAAACTAAGCCACAATAATTAAGGTCTTAAAACCCTCGTACTTCCCATGTGCCCTGGATCCATCTACATCTGTCTTACCATCCATGTGTTCCCAGAAAACGATTCTCTGAGGAGCATGTGTCTGTATCTATTTGACTTTCCCTGGACAAGAACCTGAAACCTCACTACACTACAAACTGTTGTGCTGAGGTCAGTGTAAATTTACCTGCATTGATTCCCAAGTGAATCTATAATTAATTGCTGCCTACAAGATCGATCTCCATCACATAAGCATGGTTTTGGAAAGCAAGTTTGCACCTAATGTGTACACTTCCTCTGTTACTGTCTGGAATGCCCACAAAAATGTCTTCTTCCTTCTGCCAGGAGAAGGTAGCCCAGCATGCATGCTCTTTTGGGAATAAAAATTATGAGAAGATCTTCACACATAATACTAGAAAATAACTTGGTCCTCCTGCCTTTTCTCCCCATCTGTAGCATAAGATACTGTCAAGTGAAAACATTAACAAATTGCAAGAAGATAAAAGTCAATAAACAAAAAATTACAATTTTTAACATCTTGAAGGGCAATTATAAAACAAAACTAAAAAACTGCCTTTGTCTCCTTTGGTCCCAGAGGGAAACTGCAAAACAAATAGGACACGCCAGTCTAAACTTTTTCATGCAAGATAGAAGAGGCCTTTGAGAGAGGCAAGAAAAGGAAATCGACTTTAATCTAATCTATAGATTTAAAGGGGAAAATATTTTGAGTCAGCAGAAGCAACACTCCTGTTAGGGTGAAATACCTACCCATTTGCTTTTCAGTGTGGTAATGCCCTATTTATTAGGATTCTTTTACAGCAAATTCAAAGATCTCACACTATTTCAATCAGCATTTCTGTGGACATTTCTTGGAAGGGGGGGTGGGGGGCGTCTCTTGGAACCCAAGGGCAGGAATGCAGTTCTGGAAGTGAGACCAACAGTTCCTCTGTATGTATCTTTCTTATTTCTCTTTTCTTCAGACCACATTTCTCTACTTCCAACACCATTTAATTGGAAAAAAAAAAAAGTGGCGAACACTTCCTGAATTTTAAATATTAGTATTACTCAAACATAGAGACATGACATCTCACTCAACCCCAAATTTTAATTTGTAGAGATAAGCTTTTGATTGGCCCAGCTTGTTTATGAGGCCCAATCGATGACAGACAGGGGCAGAATTGGGGGATGGTCACATCGCACAAAATGCCTGCCAGGAATTCATTATTGTGAACTAGAGAGGGATGGAGGATACAGTTAAAGTGGTATTTCTCTGCACTGGGAAGCTGCTCTGACAGCTCTCCACTATAACCCCACTAGAGAGCCAAGACATTCAAGCAGGGGCATTGTTCATCTAATTTTTTTTTTTTTTTTTGGTTAAATCAAGCAATTTATGAGATCAAGATTGATGAGGTCAAGAAAAACATTTATTAGTATTTGCAGCACTTTAGGTTGAATTTTGGTTCTTTTTAATCTAGTATGAGGAAAATGAGCCTCAGGCAGACATTTCAGTTCTTGAAGTCTAGGTCTCTAAGCCACCTGAACAAGTGACTCAGATGTCTGAAGGCCTCTACACAGGAAAGGACAGTATGGTCAGGTCAAACTCACTATAGCTAATCTTCCTATAGTTCTTGGAGTCTTCTGGTGGGGATCTGGATCTCTTTTCCTCACCTCAATTTGCAGCTTTCCAAATGATCACACTTAACATTTTAGGTATCAAGAACTATAAGTCATGGATGCTCCAACTTTCTGCTTTCCTGCCCTGGAAGCTGAGATAGACAACAGAACAAGCAATCACATTATCCAAGTGCTTCCTCATAAATTCCAGAGACAGAGTCACTAAACAGCTTCCTCAATTATCAAAGGGCAAAGATACCTCCCAAGCATAAGGCATCCTTGTGAAGCCTGGCTGCCCCAGCTGTCATTGCAGAAGAAAGAGGATAATTCAAGGCTTCCTTCAATCCCTCACATAATAGATCCAGTCTGTAGTCTTAGGAGAGGTTTCCCTGGGGGAAAAGGGTAAGAGCTAACCAGCTTTCACTGAAAGTAGGACATTATAGTTTTGCATGTAGAGCTTGACATTCAACAGGGCAGGAAGCAAGAGGAAAAAGCAGTGGGGAGAAGGGTAGGTTTAAGGTGGCCCCCAAATCCTCAAATCTCCTGCATTTTATTGGAATATAACTTGAACAAATCATTTAGAAATACATGAAGGTTACTGAAAAAATTTTATCAGACCACTTAAATTTTGGCCTAAATTTTTTTCCTATAAAGAAACTTCTGAAATATACGTACAGAAAATGAAGAAAGCATGAGTGTACAACTAGATTGACTTTCATAAATAAAAGCATCTGTGCTTCTCGCAGTCACTTCCCCTCCAAAGGTAATTGCTATCCCGACATCATTAGGTAGTTTTGACTGTTACTGAAATCTACACGGTATGTACTCTTGCAGGTCTGGTTTCTTTTGCTCAAAGTTATCCAGGGCTTGTTCACCTTGTCTGTATGTTTTTTGTGTGAAGTTTATTAATTTTCAATTCTGTCTAGCATTGCATAGTGTAAACATGACAAAATATACTTTTGCATTTGAACGTTGACAAACGTTTATGTTGTTGCCATTGTAAGATTGTTACAAATAGTGCTGCTAGAAATGTTATACATACATTTATGTTGGGACTATACTAAGGAGTGGAATTGCTGTGTCCGAGCATATATGTAAAATGAGGTTTAATAGATACGGCTGGTATACATAAGTGGTTGTTCCAACAAACACTACCAACAGAAAACTGTAGAAGTTTCCATTGTTCCTCACCTCCCTGACAGATGTTATTGTTAGTTTTTTAAAATCTGGCGATTCCAATATTTTATATTGGTTTTTACTTGCATGTTTGATGACTGATGAGATGAGCACATTTTCAAATACTTATTGGACTTTTGAGTATCTTAATTGTGATATGCCAGTTCATACATTTTTTCATTTTATTTGGTTCTTATTGTTTGGGGGAGCTCTCTGTACATAAAATACGGTGTCAGCTACATACACTACAAATATCTGCCATATTGTGACTTGCCTTAATGGTGTCTTTTGATGAATATAAGTGCTTAATTTTAATATAGTCCAATTTATAAATATTTATATTTATTGATATTTTGTGTCCTTTAAAAGAAATCTTTCCTATCCCAATGCTATGAAGATTTTTAAAATGTTATTATGTGAAACCTTTACTGTCTTTCCTTTCACATTTATACCTACAATCTACCCATACTTAATTTCTGTATGTGATTTAAATTAGGGATAAAGATTAATTTTATGAGGTTATCCTACTGACTCTTAGAGATAGAAAAAATCATTTCTTCATTACTCTAAAATCTCTTTTGTCATAAATCAAGTGATCGTTTATACATGGATCTATTTCAGAGCTTTCCATTCTGTTTTAATTTTTTATTCTTGGTGCCAATACCACACTATATTAAGCTTTATAGCTTTATAAGAATTTTGATATCAAGTAGTACATTTACTCCTTCATGCTTGATTTCCAGATGTATGGAGACTTTAGTTGTCCTTTTGTAATTAATGTCTAGCAGAAATCCGCTGTGCTTGGAGAACATATGTATGATTTTAATCCTTCTGAATTTCTTCATGATTCCCCATTAGTAAATATTGGTAAATATTCATAATTGAAAATAATTTTTACTCTGGTACTATTTTTCATAATATTGCATACATGTCAATTAGGTCAAGATTAAAAGTGTTTTCTATATGTTTTTGTACATGTTTTTGATATTTTAAATTATTCCTATATCAGATTCAGTGGGAGATGTGTTAATGTTTTCACAATTATTGGATATTTGTTTATTGCTCTTTTTATTATAGTCAATTTAAAAAATATTATTTATTATAAGCATATTCATTATTACAAATCATGATTTTTCTTTATGTCCTTTACCCAACCTATCCCTCTCCAAACCCCCACCCTGCCTTCCCCCTACCTCTAGTATCTTTAGGTTTGTTCTCTCCTTCTGAAAGTTCAAAGAATTTTTTTAGTCTTTTCTTTCTCTTTCTTTCTTTCTTTTTTTCTTTCCTTCCTTCCTTCTTATTACCCAGTTATGAGTGAGAACATGCAGAATTTCTTTTTCCTTGTCTGGCTTATTTCACTTAACATAATTTTCTCCAGCCTTAGCCATGTTGCTGCAAATGGCAGAATTTCATTCTTTTTCATGGCTGAGTAGTTTTCCATTGTGTGTGTGTGTGTGTGTGTGTGTGTGTGTGAGTGTGTGTGTGTGTGTGTATGTATAAATAATCACATTTTTCTTATTCAGTCATCTGTTGATGGACACTTAGGTTGGTTCCATATTTTGGCTGTTGTAAATAGAGCTGCAGTGAACATGGGAATGCAGATATCCCTTCAACATGATGATCTCCATTCCTTTGGATCTATGCCCAGTAGTGGAATTGCTGGATCATATGGTAGCTGTAGTTGATTGTGGAACTCCACAATGTCTTCCATAATGGCTGTGCTAATTTACAGTCCCAAAAACAGTGTAGAAGAGTTTCCCTTTCCCCGCAAACTTGCCAGCATTTGTTGTTCTTAGTCTTTTTAATAATGGCCAGTCAAACTGGGGTGAGATGATGATATCTCAATGAGGTTTTGATTTGTGTTTCTCTGATGACTAGTGATGTTGAGCATTTTTTCATGTACCAGTAGGCCATTTGTATGTCTTCCTTTGAAAAATTTCTATTCATCTCCTTTGCCCATTTTTTAATTGGGCTATTTGTTTTTGTTGTTGTTTTACTGTATAGTTGTTTGAGTTCTTTATGTATGGATACTAATCCCTTGTCAAATGCATAATTTGTAAATATTTTCTCAAATTCTGTAGGCTGTCTTTCTGCTCTGTTGATTGTTTCCTTTGCTGTGAAGAAGTTTTCTAGTTTGATATAATTACATTTGTTTATTTTTCTGTTGTTGCTTGTGCTTTTGGAGTCTTATTCATAAAGTCTTTACCCAGTCCTACTTCCTGGACTGTGTCCCTAGTTTTCCTTTAGTAATTTTATGGTTTGGAGTCTTATTTTTAAGACCATTTAAAAATCCATTTTGAGTTGATTTTGGTATATGGTGAAAATTACAGGTCCAGTTTCATTCTTCTACATATAGTAGTCCCATTTTCCCAGCACTATGTATTGAAGAGGATGTCTTTTCTCCAATGTATGTTCTTGTTGCCTTTGTCAAAGATCAGTTAGCTGTAAGTATGTGGTTTGATTCCTGGGTTTTCTATTCTGTTCCATTGATCTGATTGTCTGTTTTTATGCCAGTACCATGCTGTTTTGGTTACAATAACTTTGCAATATAATTTGAAGTCAGGTAGTATTATGCCTCTGGCTTTATTATTTTTTTTGCTCAGGAGTGCTTTTGGCTATTCAGGAGTGCTGTAGTTCCATATGAATGTTTTTCTATTTCTGTGAAGAATATCATTGGTATTTTGATGGGAATTGACAGAATTTGTAGATTACATTTTCACAATGTTAATTCTTCCCATCCAAGAGCATGGTATGTCTTTTCATCATTTTATGCCCTCTTTAATTTCTTTCAGTAACGTTTTGTAGTTCTCATTGTAGAGATCTTTCACCTCCTTGGTTGAATTTATTCTCAGGTATTTTATTTTTTTTCATGACTACTGTAAATGGGCTTGCTTTCTTGATTCCTTTTTTTGCTAGTTCATTACTGGAATATGAAAATGCTAATGATTTGGGGGTATTAATTTTGTTTCTAGCAACATTACTGAAATTGTTAATCAGCTCTAAGAGTTTTTTAGCAGAGTCTATAGGTTTTTCTATATATCAGATCATGTCATCTGCAAACAGAGAGTTTGACTTCATCCTTTCCAATATGGATGCCATTTATTTCTTTCTCTAGCCTGATTACTCTGGCTAGTTCCAATACTGTGTTAAATAGGAGCAGTCATCCTATCTTGTTCCTGTTCTTAAGGGAAAAGCTTACAACTTTTCCCCATTCAGGATTATATTGGTGACTGGTTTGTCGTAAATGACTTTTTGATGTAATTTGAGGATATATCATTAGGCACACACAGATATAACATTGTAAAACTGTCTTGGTAGATTTTACCCTTTTATCACTATGAAACATTTCTCTTTGACTCTAGTAACACTTTTCATTTTAATATTTACTTTCTATAATATTTGTATAGTCATATCTAATATATTTTAGGTTTTCCATTATGTACATTTTCTACCCAATCACTTTCAATAATCTTTGATCCAACATTTAAGATTTATCTCTTTTAAGATATAGTTTTGGGGCTTCTAGTCAAGATGGTGGAATAGACGGTCACCAGTGACACTGTCTCCCACAAATCAACCAATTTACAACCATTAAAAAGCAAGAACAGCCAAGATAGAGCTGCTAGTGGTCAGGGGGAAAGGAGGAGAGACCTACAGAATGCATGAAGGCAGGAGAAGCCATGATGAGAGAAAGAAAGAACCACTCTGACTGTTTCTAGCCCCAGCTGCTTCAATGCTGGCCCTGGTGAGCACATGGAGCAGGAGCTGGCAAAAGCCGCAGCTGTGCCCTTCATATGAAATTGCTTGGAGGCTGTAGGGGAGAAGAGGGCCTTGGTGGCCCCCAGGCCAGTCAGACTACTAATACGGTTCCTGTGGACCCACATAGGATTGAGGAACCAGAACAACTGAAAAAAAAAGAGCCAGTCAGAGGCCAGTGAGTCATCCCAAGGGACTGATACACAGCCTGTCCCGTTGGAAGTGTTTGGAGTACAGATGGTGGGGGAGACAGGCTCACTGGGGGAACACTGGGGCACAGCATGGACAGCTGATCTGTCCCCCAATCAGTACAGGACCACTGAGTGGAGACTGGTCAGGAATATAGAACTGTAGGGGGTATAGTTTGCTGAAAAGACCCAGGCCCAGACCAGAGTTTCTATACAACACAAGTGTACCAGACCTCATGAGAGCTAGAATTACCTATAAAGTCAACCATTAAAACCTGAGCTGCACAAAAAGCCTTCCCAGGGAATCGGCAGCAAACGAACAATTTAGCTCAACCACAGAGCTCAAGTGCTGGTCCCCACAGGAAGCTTCCCTATTTTAAGAAGTAAGCAAAGGACAACAAATTAGTTCCAGTGCAGAGCTTAAGTGGTAGGAATAGCAAATAATCCAACACAGAACTGGAAGAAAAGAACAAAATATCCACAGACAAAAGACAAAGTTTGATATTAACTACTAAAGGTCTCACATCACCAAAGAATACCTATAAAACCTAGAAGGACCAGAATTCCCCTGTGCTATGAAGCCAGGGAGGAGGGAGGGCTGGCGGCCTCAGCTGTGCCCCCTGACACCTGCAACCAGCCCAATGAAGACTACCAGACTGCTGCAGGAAGTGCCCCAGGCTCTCCCGAGCTGGGGTGTGGGGGGCTAAGAGCCTCAGCCATGCTTCCCTGACACCTGCAACCAGGCCAGTGATGACCACTGAGCTGCCCCAGCCAGCACCCCAGACTCCTGAGCTGGGCCAGTGGGGTTGCGAGGGCTTCAGCCGCACTCCCCTGACATCTGCACCCAGCCCAGCAATGACCAAGACACCACTGGAAGCCCATGGTCTTCCCTGCAGGAATGAGGGGGGGGGGGTGCCATAGGCCTCAACCCTGTCCCGCCTCATTCCTCATTCTCACACACTATTTTCTTCCACCTTCCTCTCTCACCCTTCCCCCAACTGCTCCACAATAACATCATAGAATGTAAAAGAATATTAATCAATGAACTTTAAACAAACCAAAAAACAAACAAACAAAAGATATAGTTTTTGTCTGTGATTTTTAAAATGAAAATGCTTAGTCCACTTACATTTAAATTAATTCAAGATATATTAGGTTTAAAATATATCATCTGAGTATGTTCTTTCAGTTTGTCACAACCTGGCTTGTTTTTTTTTAGCACTCATTTCCAGTATATTTTTAGCAATAAAGTATTTTTTTATTACATGTTCTCTTCCTTTAAATATTATTTTGTTAAATATGCTTTTACTATCTAGCTAGTGATTAGCTTAGAGGGCATACTGCTTTTTTTTTTTTTTTTTTTTTTATTTACTTGAGAGTAATTAAAATGATTACCACTTCCCAGACAATAGAAAATTGTATTTGTTTATAGATCCCCATATATTATGTTATTTTGTTATATATTTAAGTTCTACATATCTTTTAAAACTTTAAAAATATTATTATTATAGTTTTATAGTATTAGTATTTGTTGAGAGTTAATAATATGCAAAACCATTCAATTATTTTTTATTTCTTTCTGTATTTCTGTACACTCTTCTGGGATTATTTTTCTTGTCTCTTCATTACTCTTTCTAGTATTTTTTAAAATGGTACTTTTCTGAAAAAGTATTTTTTCCATTTAAATGTGTATATATGTAAATATTTAAATGTGTGTGTACTATTTTCCCAAAAGTTATTTGTCTTATTGTGTGAAGTTTCTGTCAACAAAATTGATTATAGCTAGGCAATTCTAAACTATGGCCATTTTTTAAGATAAAAAGGTGTTTTAAACACAAAATCAAATGATTGCATAGTTCTTCATAGTTTGTATGTTTTTTAGATCTTCTGTTCTCTTAAATAACAGTAAGAATCACGCTATCCCCCACCCACCACCAGCCAAGGACTAACTGTAGGCTCTCTCTAACTTAGGTTATAGAAACATCCTGTCTCTGGACAGACTCCAGAGGCATTTGTATTGCTGGTTGTCCAAAGAGCCTTTACGAACTCATTCGCCATCATAAGCATTGCTAGATACTTTTCATAAGATGTCCCCATATCTTCTCACCTTATTCAGCCCATATATCTACTTTCTCATTTGCATTCTATATTGATGACTTGAAGGAATATGTACCTTTCCCTCTCTAGTTCCATCTACTCATCTTTACCCCTCTCTGAGGTCAGATGCTGACCTGTGTAGACAATACCAACAGCTTTAAGTGGTTGAGCTAATGCCAAGTAAAACGGAGACATGAACTTTCTTTCCCCCTCTTCCTAACTGCAGATTATTGAACAAAATAAATGTGGTAGTTATTTTTAGCCACTAAGTTTTGGGGTGGCTTGTTACTCCCTACCAGGCAGGTGGATTACTTTCCTTTTGGCTCCTACTCTAACTTACACTGTGACTTCCTGCATCCTCCTCTGTTAACCCAAGGCACAAAGAAAAGGAGATGTTGGTCAGAAGAGTAAGGATCAAGTAGATACGAGTTTGAGGGACAGGACCAGGTGAGCAATTCAGAGCTAGGATGATTTTAGTGTTTCCTTTTGTATGTATTTATTGCATGTACAAAATTAGATGTGGCTACTTAAAGAAGTTGGGCAGGGCTTGCCAAGAGCCATGTATGAAGAGTAAGATTGTGGCATTGTCATGTCAGTGCTGACCTCAAGATGTGACCCAGTTCTGAAGCACGGCACATTCTTCAGTGTAATTTCCCAATGTTGACCTACATCTGTGCTCCAACAGCTGTTTAAAAAGCTGCCAGTCTCTGAAATAAACGGTGTTGTTAATGGGGATTGCAGCCATTCAGACTGTTCAATGAAACTGAAGTTGTGCCTTTAAAAGCAATATACATTCCTTTCTGACAGCCTATTTGCTTAAAATCTTAATCATATTTCTTCATGGTGGAGAGCAAATTGCACACGTGTCCTGTTGACTACTATTAACCTTGCATTTCATGGCATCACAATAAAATACTTTCCTGAATACTGTTGGCAAATGAAAGGCAGCCACAATGTTTATCAGCCACCACTTATGAACCATGAGTAAAAGCAACAAGTGTGAGTATAATGGAAATTTTCCATAGAATTAAATTGTAAAAAAAAAAAAAAAAAAGTTAATCTTTCTTTGTCAATTTTATACTGCCTGCAAGAGTATGGTCCCTTAACTATCCTATATATTTTGAAAGCAATGACTGGAAATGTCATTCAACAAACTGATGTCTTAAGCAATAAATAATCCAGAAACGTGTGAAAGAGATAAAGAAAGAAGAATAAAAGAAAGTTAATGATCCTTGTAGTTTGACGGCTAGGCACACACAATGTTGGGTTCTATTGAAAGCATTTTCCCTCAAATAGAAATGTGGCTATATTAGAAAATGATGTGCAGTGAGAAGCATGAGCCAGTGTCCACGGCGTGACTTCTATGCCACCCAAATATAGCCAAGTGTGGGAGAGAAAGTGAAAAACGAGCGAGAGAAGAACTGCCAGACCCAGAATGGAAAACGGCGAGAGACTTTTTCATTTAGGGGGTCATGGGTTGGAATCTGCTCTCCACCCGTTGGCACTGGGAAAGTCACTTCCCCTTGATGATGTTCGTCCCTGCACCTGCTGAGTGGAGTTAATGGCATCTAGCAGGTTGATGTGAGCATGCAGGGCATGCAGGGCAGTGCCTGACTGCAAATGTGGCCGAGTAAATGCTGGCTGCCTTCTTCTGTGTCCGGATGTTTGTTTTTGCTAAACTTCTGATAGTAGAGGAAAAAGACGAACCATCCAAGATACCTAGTGTTTTCAGCAGAGACTCTTAAGTGAGGACATTGTCCGCATCTCTGTGGTGGTGCAGAGTCTCCCCTACAGATAGTCCTCCTTCTGACAGTACTCTGAGGAAATCTCTGGAAGGGAAGGTGGATTATCCTTTTGTCTGATGACTAGTGTAGATTGTCAGGACAGTTGGCCCAGTCCAATGTTTGACCCATTCGATTAGATTGGCTTGGTTTCTCAAACAGCTCAGGGATTTTCCTAATTTCTGTGTTACACTGGACCATGTCAATGCAGCTTAGGAGTGTAGACAAAGATTTTCTGCTCCCATGTGGAACACAGAGATCCTAAGGCTCACATTCAGTATTGAGATACAGTTCACTAGGAACTAATATTTTTCATCATCTGATTCCTGAACTGGTTCTGTTTGATTGCAAACTACAGACATTGCTATTAGGTTACTCTGTGGTGGATTCAGTCCTGTCTTCAGGAGTGGAGCTCTATTTCATCTTGAAGCCTGGAAGAATTGCAGATCTTTGATTCTTGTGGAGAGTTCCTTTCCATCATCACCTCTTCATTTGGCCTGAGCTTAGAGAGACTTCCCACATTCATAGGACTCCAGGGTTATAACCTGGAGTTCCCCACTCAGGGACAGTACTCCTTAGCCACACTTATACCTCTCTTGCTTCACTGTCTCGCCAAGCATGTTGTGAGCTTTTTGAGGGCCAAGTCCCTGATTTGTCTTCTCTGTATTTGTTCCCTTCCATATAGGGTGGGTGTTTGTAAGTTTATCAAATAATTAACCTCCCTAAATGAAATTATATTACAGTGCCATTTTGTTGGGTAAGAGCTGGTCTTCCAGAAACTTCATGTAAGTATGTTTACTAAATTCTCACAATAGTATAGGGATGTATGGTTGGAAAGAGAGATTAGACTGAATATGAAGACAAAAATGCAGGGAAAAATGAATTTGTGCTTGAATTTCCAGAATGTGATAGTGTCTATTTAGATGGGCCTGATATTACAGACTGCACATCTCACATAAGGTGGGCCTGACATGCACTGGCCTCACATCACAAGCCTGACTTCCAGCCTTGCCAGAAGACAGTCGTGGCCACCTCTTCTAGAGATGAAAAATTAAATGAGTTTACTGATGGTGTCTGGGATTAATACTCTGATTATACATGGTCTAAAGGCCATTTTCTTTTCATCAGGCCCCCTGCATCTTTACAATCTAATGGAGAAGGCAAGGATCAGATTGGGAAAGGATAACATATACATCTTCTCTGATGTGTGAATAGTGACCAAACCTAAGAAGTGAGAAAAATAAAAAAAAAAATTATTTTCCTGGAGCTGAAGGATACAGTACCATGCATTAGACATAAAATGCCACAGGCAATATCAATTTTTTCCTTTGCTTCCCTAGATACATATTTTCAAAGGCCAGCAACCCTGAAAATAGGTGAGACTGATGAATACTATACTGACTTAGAAAAAAACTGGGACATAATATTGGCCAGTTATAGCAGGCAGCTTTTAATGCTGTGTACAGTTTTATACAACTGTAATGCTCTGTACAGAGCATACTATGTCCACGTTGTTATATGGCAGCTAAACAGAAAGAAAGAGGGCTGGCTTTGCAATTAGGTAGTACCAGACTCAGAAGGGCTCAGACACTTACTAACTCCATGACTTCAGGCAAAGTACCTTCCTCTGTAAAATGAGGAAATGTCAGCTACTCTGTAGAAACACTAGGAATATGAAAAGAGAGAGCATGTGTTAAATGAAACAGAGTAGAAAGGTGGTTATCAGGGGTCAGTGGGGTGAGGTCGGTCAAAGAGTACAAACTTTCAGTTATAAGATAAATAAGTTCTGCAGACCCACTGTGCATCATGGTGAGTGTAGTTAACAATAATTATTGTGTACTTTAAATGTGCTAAGAGAGCAGATCTTAAGTACTCTCACCACTCTTACTTATTTTGGCCATGTTAATTAGCTTGATTGTGGAAATCATTTCATGATGTATACATATATCAAAACATCACATTGTATATCTTGAATATGTTCAATTTTATTTGTCAATTATACCTCAGTAAAGCTAAAAGAAGAAAGCATGCCAAAGATATCTGGACAAAAATGACAGGCTGGGAGAAAGGTAATGTGCTTGGATATTGCTGCTGTCTATAAATGAAATTGATACAACAAACAACTTTAATTAAAGGGCAAAGGGTTTTTCTCTTTTTCTTTCTTTTTTTGCACAGAGTAAAAATCAGGGAGAATCTATTTTCAGGGAAGGAAGGAAAGGAGATTTAGTTGGAAATAGAGAAAGGATAGAAAAAAGAGACAAAACTACAGGGAAAAATGAATTTGTGTTTGAGTCTGCAGAATGTGGCAGTTGCTCATTGGGAAGGACCTGATGTCAGAATGTGCTGGAGGGGCATCTGACACACTCAGCCTTCATATCATAGGTGTGACTTCAACCCTTGCCTGCTGAAGACAAAGTGTTTCCCATGCAAGTGTCCTCTGAGGCTGCGCCTTCCTTTTCTGCAGTTTGAAGACATCTGCATGGAAACACAGACTCTGTCCCCTGCTGCTTCATCACCGCCTGAAGTCACAGGATCACTGGAGCCATAAGAACACCTTTAGTATTGCTAGCTTGGGGTTCCAAACTCTCAGGTAAGAAAGAAGAGACAGACACACATTGAAGTAAAAGAAATCTAAAGGAAAACTGACTTCAAAAATAACCTCTCCTTGCTCTGTTATTTTTTCCCTTGGCTGGGCAGAGCTTTTCGTTTGATTTCATTTGTTTATTTTTTCATTGTTGCCTATGCTTTTGGGATCTTATTCATAAAGTCTTTGGCCAGTCCTATTTCCTGAACTGTTTCCCCTATGATTTCTTTTAGGAGTTTTATATTTTCAGGTCTTATATTTAAGTCTTTAATCCATTTTGAGTTGATTTTGGTATATGGCAAGAGGTATGCTTCTAGTTTCGTTCATCTACATGTGGATGCCCAGTTTTCGCAGCACCATTTATTGAAGAGGCAGTCTTTTCCTTAATGTATGTTCTTGGTGCCTTTGTCAAAGATCAGCTAGCTGTAAGTATGTGAGTTGATTTTTGGGTTCTCTATTCTGTTCCATTGGTCTAAGTCTCTGTTTTTATGCCAGTACCATGCTGTTTTGGTTACTATAGCTTTATAGTATAATTTGAAGTCAGTTATTATAACGCCTTTTAATTTTTTTTTTTTTTTGGCTCAGGATTGCTTTGGCTATTTGAGGCCTTTTATTTTTCCATATAAGTGGTAGGATTGTTTTTTCTATTTCTGTGAAGACTGTCATTGGAATTTTGGTGGAGATTGCATTAAACCTCTGGATCACTTTGGGTAGTGTGGACCTTTCCACAATGTTAATTCTATACTGCAGAGAAAGGGGAAGCCTTCTACACTGTTGGTGGGGCTGTAAATTACTGCAGCCATTATGGAAAACAGTGCGGAGTTTCCTACACTTAGAACTGCCATGTGATCCGTCAATCCACTGATGGGTATATACCCAAAGGAATGGAAATCATCATGTCAAAGGGATACCTGAACTCCCATTCTTACCACAACTCTACTTACAATAGCCGAGAGGTGCAACCAACCTAAATGTCCATTGATGGACAGCTGGATAAGGAAAATGTGGTGTCTATCCATGATGGAATACTACTCTGCCATAAAAAAGAATGAAATTCTGCCATTCTCAGCAACATGGATGAATTTAGAAAAAATTACATTAAGTTAAGTAAGCCAGGTACAGAAATAGAAGTGCTGCATGCCCTCACTCCTAAGTGAGAGCTAAAAAATAAACAAAGAACAAAAGATTCAACAATCATAATAATTTGTCAAACTTTCAAAAGGAGAGAACAGAACTGAGAATACTAGAGGTGGGAAAGGGGAAAGAGGAGTTATTGATAAATTGGTAAATGGACACAAAAAATGATTACATTGTGTAATGTTGAACATACTAATTACACTGAAAAATAAATAAATGAAATTTTTAAAAGACCAAACAAAGCAAAAGTAACCCCTCTTCAACTCCAGACCCTAATCGATTATAAATCAGCAACAAGGGAGAAAGAGGGAAAAACTATGCTTTAAACATCTCAAGCTAGGGGCTTGCCTAGATTTTAATGTAGTTTAAAAAATAACCCAACAAACAAAATTTATTTACCTTTATTACTCATGCACAAATGTAGATAACGAGTTGTTAGGTAACTTGCCCAAGTATACAAGTCTTGTAAGTGTTAAGTTTGGATTTGTACCAGCTCAGTCATATTCTGTCTGTACCTTAAAAGTTTGGTCTTCAGGTCATGAACATTTTCTCTATGACATTTTATTTTATTTAGTAACTGCCACTCCCCCACTCAGCAGTGGAAGTTCCCTTCAGTGATTTCTTCATCCCTGCCTGTGCCTCTCTCAGGAACTTTCAAAAACTGAAGTTATGGCCATTCTGGCCCAATGCCCCAGAGGGAATCCAAGGCCCTTACTTTGTCCTACAATGAATACCTAAAGACATCTTCATCCAACAAACACATTAAAAGAAATTCAACCTTTATATCTGAGGGGAAAAATAGGGACTCAGGGGTAAAGGCACATGTCAAAAGCCAAGATGCCAGAGTTAGAATTATTGAGTATCAATTCCTGGCTTAAACTTGGTAAGATTCAATTGCACTACAAAAAGAACAACAACAAAAAAATAAGGGAGTGCAGTGACCTCTCTGTCTCTACTGTCTATCTCTCTCTCTTTTTTAAAAATCAAAACAGTGGATTTTAGTGTCTGGAGACCTCTAGAATGAAACTCTATTTTATGAGCTGAGACCATAGGGGATTTTTATCTTCCTCTTTCTGTTATTCTACATTTCCTTAAGTGTTTATAATCATTATACACTACTTTTGTAATTGTAGAGAAAAGTTATATTTCAACAAAATGCAATGTTGAGTTCCTACTAAAATATAGCACACACACACACGTGCACAAGCACACACACACACACACACACACACACACACACACACACACACGCAAATGCTCAGCAAAACAGCCTCTTGATTGGTTTCAGTTTAAATAGTCAAAAGGAAGGGCTTGACTGGTATTTTTAATTAGTCATTCCTGAGATCCCTACCATTGGTCACACTGATGTGATTTCAGTATGATTTAGTTTCAGGACATGTAGAGATGAAGACTGACTGGAACGTGTCACATTTGAAATTTTCTTCACCTGTGGGACCCGGAGGGAGCAGCTGAGATTTCTCTGTTCATCTCTTTATAATGCCTGTTCCTGTGCAGATCAAAGCTCAGGACTGATGGTACTGCCTGCTTCTAGGGCCATTAGGAGTTCCAAATGTAATGTCACTTTCAAGGTGTAGGTGACAATATTAGCTCTAGTAGAGGAAGAAAAAATACACTCAACATACACTGCCTCCATTTACCACGGCTGTGCTGCTCTATGCTCTAAAGTCAAAATGTCAAATTGCTGAGCACATCAGCATGAAACAAAGAATGCAGCACCAGTGACACTTTGTCCAGCTTCTCTGTTTACAGGAATGCTACCAAACAACAAACAAGGAAAACCGACCATGTTTCATGAGAAACAGAGAGGAAACAAGGTCAGCTGTTCTCAGTTCTGCTTGGTATTTGCTCAGTTTTTAGTATTCACAGTTCTCCTTACTATCAGGAATTGTTTCTAACTTGGAAACTTTGAATGTCTCAGTGTTTCACCCTTCCTACTTCCACTCTTTGTGTTAGTCCTTGTTATTTTTATCCTTCCTACTTACATTGGGAATGACTTTATTTAAAAATTATCGTTGTAAACACTGATTTAAAGAGAAAATGTCTAAACCCTTGACATGTTTGCTTTCATTGGATCTGTGGGACCTTCCACTGTTTTTCCGATTTCTAGAGCCCTAATTCTTCCCTAAACCAGCAGAGCCCCAAAATGTTCGCAAATAGCATTGGCCTGGTGGAACTGTAGCCCGGAGACTATCATGTTGTGCTCACCATTCACAAGTCACTACCTCCTCTGTGCCGGTCCATGTCTTCTACCAATGCATCCCCATTCTGTATATGAAGATGAACACCAGCTTTTACCTGAAGTAAATACCCTTTAGAGAATTTCTCCCCACTTTAGAGTCTGTTATATCAAAGAATCTTAAGAAAGAGTCTGGAGGAAACTATTCAGGGTTCAGACCCACAGCTGGATTCCAGTCCCAGGGTAAGAGAGGAATACTCAGGGAAGATAGAGTACAGATTAGGAATCAGAGCAAAACCCAGATGGGCTGGTCTTGCACAGTGGAGACTTTGGGGGGCGTGACACAGAGAATAACCGGAGTGCGCAGCAATGGCAGCTTCCAATAATGCTCTGCAATCCCTTTGGCCTTGGCACAGAATAACATGAATCGTCACCTCCCTCAAGGAGCTTGTGCCAGTCACCGATTTATGGACTCTCAGCTTCTAATTCGTCCTTTCGGCTTGCTCTGTGAAAATGGATCTGGGATCTTTAATATTTTTCCTTTGCTAACAAGCACAATGAAAAATGTTGATAGAAGGTGCTTGAGACATTCCAGAGGAAAAATAAGAGTTTTGCTTCCTGACCCCAGCACGTTCCCTGGGCAGACTCCTACAGTGTATGTGGCTCTTCCACGTCCAGCTCCTTCAGCACACAGGACTTGCCCAGCAGTGCCTACTGTTTCTCCTGCATGTGGGCCCTGAGTGCACAGTAGTCGACAATGCCTGGTGGCCAGCAGCTTCCTCCAACAACCCCCTCAAGTGGTTTTGTAGCAGAGTGCCTCTCATAACACCCTGTGAACAGATTTCTGGCAAGTTCTGGAATTTCACTAAGTTCTTTGGGTATGTCACCTCAGGGACTTCTCTGCCCTTCAGTGAGCTAGGGCCATGCCTCCCAAACAAAGAAAGAAATGAGGTACATTTATTCGCTACCATCTTCTTTTTTAAGACAAATATCTGGTACTTGGGTTCAGTCTTATTATTTCATACAAAATTTAAGTGAATGGAAACATTTTAAAACTTGGTAAAGATATGGCATTCCATTTTTGGGAAAAATATGGATGTGTGCAAGAGGAAGAACCACAGAATACCTGAACTAGAAGGAAGCTTTGATATCATTTATGCTAATGACTTCATTTTGTATTGAGGAACTGGAACGAAGCGGCTTACACAAGGGCACACAGTGAATAAGCTCAGGTCCTCAAAATTCTCCACAGTGCTCTTTGGGAAGTTATTTAAATTTTTCAGGTGTTTCTAATATGCAACCAGGATTAAGAAACACAGGTATAGGCGGAAAAGTCAAAGCATACAAAGGTACAAAATAGAAGGAATATTCAAAAGATTTCCATGTATCTTATTTACTTTGAATCTAGTTTCTAACTACTTTTGGCATATATATATAAAACCTTCCCTGGGCTTCACAATCAGGAGATACCCTCCAGGAATAAGGCTTCTGTGATGGTAATAGACAGCATTTTTTGATAACTATCCTAACTACCCTGTCATCAAAATCACTGGAATTCCAGCTCCCAAACCCATCCTCTCCATTTGCAAATATCTGCAGACACTTTACACTTAAAACATAGAAACTCAAAGAAATTGTTGAGCATGAAAATTTTTGAAAAGTATATTTATGTTTACTATAACGTCCAGCCTTTAGAAGAACTGGGCTCTCAAAATAAAAAGTATGGTATGATTCTAGAACAAACAAAAGTTATAAATAACCTGGTCATTGGTAGAAAAACAGAAGTTGCTTCTTGTAACTACTATATCTACAAGTTATTACATGTCTGCAGATATGTGTATTGCAAAAGTCTGAGATAAAGTTATTTTCACTAGGGAATCAGAAATATACATGAAAGGGGCTCACAACAGTACTTATTTGGGAAAATAGTAATAGATAGGGTGTTCTCGTATTTTGAGGTTTATCTCTAAATGTGGAGGGTTTTCTTTTTATGATTACACTAAGCAATACATTTACTTATTAATAGGGAAGAAAGGAAATGTGTCACTCTTGTGTTTTCATCTTTTTGTTACAGATCTCCCTGTGAACTAATTCTTTCAGAATTTCTTACTTCAAAATTCCTGGAAGAAAACTAATTGATCACATTCACTTCTTCATGTCAAGTTATGGATCGTGCGCAGCTTTATTTTATTGCCCTTGTATGAAGTGCTTATTTTTGACTCAAATAGCTGTAAAGAGCAGAGTACAGGAGTCATATAATAGAAAGAAAAGCCATCTAATGGTTGAAAGACATGCAGGTTTCCTTGAAAGGGGGTTTGGGGAGGGAAGTAGCATAAATATCATAGTCTAGTACGACATGGTCAGCCATTGGCCTAGACTCATCCAGTCTTTAAGTATCCATGAGATCTGTTACACCCCTAAGCAAATAGAAAATCTGTTAACCTACATTGCCAGTCTGCCTAGGCATATCCTGGGTCTCAAGGGGATAATGGTGAAGGGGCTGAGGCCACGAAAGTCTAGCTTAAATAAACCCAGTAGGACTGAATTGGATTACCTGACCCATTACATCAGAAAAATTCCCATCCATTTTTTTAAAGCAATTTGGGATAATCTAGTCTAATCAAGATAGTGATTGGTAATCCTTGAAATAAAGACATGAAAAACAGAGTAAATGAAATGTTTAAAGATCGTGTAGATTGAAAGGAATGTGCTAATAACGTGATATTTGTTCATTCATGTGTAAAACAGTTGTTGAAAATATACTTTTATGCTTTTCCAGTTAAGATAGTATGTCTTTTATGAGACACCACAACAAAATCTCTGCCTTATAAATCCTGAATCTAGTTGCCATAAGGTCCCACGGGTGGAATATGCATGAGTCCTTCTTTTAAAATTTTGGAAATTCAGAGAAGCAAGAAATAAAACGTGTTATGAGTTTATATAGGTACTGAAGAAACAAAATTGCTGTCATGCTACCAATAATATAATGGCGGTCATGGCCCGCTAATGTCTAATGTTAAGGATGAAAAGGTGGTATGGTTACATATATACACAAATATGTATGTATGTGTGTATGTATGGAGACAGCGAAGGAAGCTCAGTTTGAGTCTCAGTGTTCCTGGTTAACTGCGTAAACTTGGACAAGACACTTGCCTTCTCTAAGATTCCATTACACAACAGTTGGAAACAGAAAAAAAAAAAAAAATCACAGCAAACCTCTTTCATACTGAACACACTGTGTGAAGAATATTATTACCCTTTCTGAAAGGAGAGAAAAGAAACAAGATTCATAAAATAGACAAAGAATGAGAAAATTATTAGTGAATTGAAGAGGATAATAAAATAATGAAAGAGTTGTTTGAACAAAAGCAAACGCAAAAGAGAAAACTGAGAGAAAGACCTTGGACTTTATATGTGTGAGACTCCCCAGTCCCAAAAGAGTGGGGAAGCCCAAGTCCACGGTGCAGATCTAGGCTCCTCTACTCGTTAGCTCTATGACTACATCCAAGTCCCATTGGTGCCCCTGAAACATCAGTCCTCTCATTTATAAAATTAGTAGATGAGATGATTTATAAGATACCGTCCTGATTCGTGACTTAGCTTTATATAAATTGTAAAAGGAAAGGATTTCATTTTGCTTGTTTTAAGCTGCCAGATACCAACTGTGCCCCTGAAGTACTGAAATGCAGGTAAACCAAAAATGCTTTCATAACATAAATATGGATATGCTCATGGATAGTCTTCAATACCTCACACAATCTTATTCATTAATAAAATATCAAAACTGTAATTTAAATGATTACTCGGCTCAGTTAACTGAAGAATGTGTTTGCCTTGGAGGCATTGCTTGGACCTGGACATCAGGTAGACTCTGTGGGCAGCACTTGAGCTCATCCTGACCAAAGCTTCACCCTTGTCCCAGCTGCACCTGGCTTAGGTATGAAAGCAAGTTCAGTGGAGTCACATGACTGTGCCTCCTAGGGCTTTGGGGACCTTTGTGCCATATGGAAGGTCCTCTCTGTCGCTCCTCATGTCTGGGGCAGGTGAGAGGACCTTGCATCAGCAACAAGGCTGAGACAGCAATTTGGCACCTGCAGACAGATCTGGCTCAGCCTTCAGCAAACAACATCTGCCCTGCTGTGTAGTTTTATGGGGGTTACAACCTTCATGTTTAAATATCTAGCAAGCTTCTTATATAGCAAATGGTAGAATGGAACGAAAGAACATCTTAGAGAAAGTGGCTGGGTACAAACCTCAGTCAATCACTCATGAGCTGGGGCCTATGAGCTTATCTCTAGATATCTCTCAACCTCTCCCTCCATTTATAAAGTTGGAGTAGAAATTGTAAGTGCTCAATTTGCCTTCCAGAATTTTTGTAGTTGCTGAAGTCTCTCCTGAGACCAAAGAATGAACACAAACTCCAAACCAGAAAATGAAGGAGTCTTAAAATAAACGCTCATTTCCAAAAGGTTTAGACAGAATCAACTTCTTTTAGCAACACACAAGCATTCACATAATGTGTATGCATTACGTTCCTCTTCTCTCTGTTCTACTTTTTCATTCCAGTGCTTCTTTTTGTGTCTTGAGCTCCACATTCACTCCTTTGGAATTTCTGTTGTGTTAAGGTCCGTATCAGGTAAGGTTGAGTGTGAACTGTACAGAAAGCATTCGTGACCTGCCCAACACCATCATCATCGTAACAGCTGATGTCCACTCTCTGTCTGCCATCGCAGCAAATGCTCATGTGGAGGGTTATTGTATTTATTCTTATAATCATTCCCATAAGTAGTGTACAATAAATCAAATTTACAAATTTATGGATGAGGAACCTTTCCCATGATCACAAATGCCTGACAATTTCCCAAGACCTCTCTCCATCCCTCCCTTCCTGTTCAGTACCGTTCACCACTGTTCACCTTCAGGGTTTCCAGACCCCTTACTCCGTATTCCAGTCTAGTACCTTTACTCCATTCATTTGGGTTGGTTAAAATCCACAGATTTCCTTTGCTTCTTAGCTATTGGATTTTTTTAAGGTATTGACTGCATTCTTCCTTCTGATTTCTGAATCCCATACAGTCTTAGATAGAAAAATGATCCTTTCCTCATTGGAATCATGGAATCTATTAGCACCATTTTTTAAATTCTGTCCCTTTGATTAGAGCTTCTACCTCATTGTCTAATGTATAATAATTCCCATTTATTGAGGGAACTGTGTATATCAGGCAGTTTGCTGAAAGCGTTTAAACCTACACCATTCCATTCAGGCATTACAATAGCAAATAAACATTGCTAGCTCCATTAGCAAGGTACTATTATTTTACTGAAGTTCCTTAGCTCTAATATAGCCAGTAAATGATGGAGGCCAAATACCAATCAAGAACCATCTAACACCACATTCTACCTGCAATCTTCACAAAATGTTAAATGTAATCAAGTTTGTCCTGATTGCTTATCTCATCCTATATCATGGTTCCTTTATCTCATTCTGGATCCCAACTAAAATTGAAGATGTTCATAAAATTGATTTTATTTGTTATATTATTTTTTAGGTTATAAACTTCTCACTTAATACCTTCATACTAAACCCTCTAACTACTCACACTAAAATCTTTAAAAATTTTGTCTCCGAAAGCACGTAATAACAAGAGCAGCCATTTCCTAATATTCTGCAGTATGAGTGATGTCCCCTTGTGTTGTGCAATAATGTGCAGACCTGAGAGTGTAAGCAGAATGTCTGAAGTGACACATCATGATACAGGCAGGGATATCCTAGTAGCTATTAAGCATAGGGGGCAAATACTCTGTAACTTTTCATCAGGAATCTTCTCAAAGTTAGGAAGCCAAGTTTCCTCATAGTTTGGAGGAATATTTGCTACTTCTCACCCTACTATATACCCTGATAATCCTCCATTGCTCTTTGGTTGAGACCACCAATGTTTCTGTCATGATAGACCAAGTAAGAGTGATAAATGATTTATAAAGCTTTTTAATTTGGGGTAAATCCAATGTATTCTGTATTAAAATGATACCAAGTCCAAGAACTTCATTTTTAAAATTTTTAAACTTGAATGTTAAAAATTTGATGAAAAACATTACAACCACAGATTCAGGAAGATCAGAAAACCCTAAGCACAAGAAATTTGAACTAAATCATATGCAGGAATATTATAATCAAGGTGCTCAAACCCACTGATAAAGAGAAAATTTTAAAATCAGCCAGAGAAAAAAGACATCTGATATACACAGGAACAGATATAAAGATTACTGCAGATTGCCCGTCAGAAAAAAATTGCAAAGAAAAAGACCATGAAGCATCCTCTTTAAAGTGCTACAAGAAAAAAAAAAAAAAGAACTTAGAATTCTGTACTTTGAAAATATATCTTTTGAAAATAAAGATGACTAGTCCACACCTATTAAAATGGGTAAAATCCCCAAAATGACAATACCAATTTTGGGCAAGAATGTGGATCAACGGCGACTTTCATTTATTGCTAGTGAGAATGTAAAAATGGTATAGCCTCTTTGGAAGATCTTCTGCCAATCTTTTACAAAGCTAGGCATAGTCTTGCAATATGATCCAACATCATGCTTCTATGCATTTACCCAACTCATTTGAAAACTGAAACTTACAAAAAATCTCCATGGAAATGTTTATAACAGCTTTTTCTGAATCCGTAAAAACTGGCAACAACCAAGATGTCCTTCAATACATGAATGAATAAACAGACTATGTCATCATATCCTTACAACATAATATTATTCATTGATATAAGAATGAGTTACAAAGACACAGAGAAACATTAATAAATTCTAAATGCACATTGCTAAATGAAAGAAGCCAGTCTGGAAAGACTGTATTCTGTACAATTCAGTTTATATGACATCCGGGATAAAGCAAAACTATAGAGATGGCAAATAGCTAGGGGCATGGGGGAGGCATTGAATAGGTGAAACATGGGATTTTTTTTTTTTAGAGCAGTAAAACTATTTTGTATAATGCTATAATAGGAGAAAGAAGGCAAAATGGAAGGCTAGAGGTGCCCCAGGCACATTCCTTCCACAGAAAAAGACCAGAACAAGGAACAGAGAGGTAAAAAGAGCATCAGTGGGAGAGCATAGGAGGGCAGCAAGAATCTGGTGAGGTCCCTGTGGAGCATGATAACCCAGGAGGGGGGCATAGAGAGGAGAAAAAGGCACACAGCTTCAGCTGCCATGTCTCTGACAACAGGATCAGCACAGGATGAATTTTCCCTTGTGGCCAAAAGAATATGCTCAGCTATGAGAATGGCCTAGCAGTAATCCTCCTCTCACTTCACCACCATCATCAGCCTCCACCGTCATCCAGCCCCAGAGCCACTGCCTGTCTCCTTGCACAGCAGTCCATCCTGCTCCCACTGATGCCTAGCCCAGTGCCTCCAGCTCCACTTGTGCAGATCAAGGTATTCCTGTACTTTACCAGACAGGAGGAAAAAGAAGAGGTGAGTGAATGCAGGCCCATGTACTGGGTGGTGGGGACTACTCACACAGAACATGCAAGTGCACTGACCTGGGGAGAAACACACATGGAGATGCTGGAAAGAGGTGAGCAAGTACAACCCCTTGACCCATCAGCCCAACCCACAGGAGAAATTACACTGCCCCTGTGAGTGCATAGTCATTTGTGGGAACTACACCACTGCATTGACCCAGGGAGGGACATGCTAGGAACTTCTGGTAAGTGCAGAAACTCAGGATAACCAAATAGAGTATGAAAGAAAATACCTAGACATCACTACCCCATCCCCCAACTGGGAGAAGCAAAGACCCAAGAGGAACCTCCACCTGCAGGAAAAAGGAAAGAGAAACCCCACCCAGGGTCACCCATTCAAGCTGTGGAGCTTCATTACACCCCAGTGGACCTATAAGGTCACAGGACACTAGCTGTGCTGCCAGCAAGTCCACCCAGGGTGACCCACCTCAGCCAAGGAGTAACAGAGCACTCAGGTGTTTCTCCCAAGAACTCAAGATTGTGCCCAGATCCTTGATGACCAACAGAGTGTCACTTCATCAAGGAACCATGAGTGCCCCAGTGCCCAGGCCATGGAGGCACTCACACACAACTCCAATGCTGAATACAAAGTGTCTACTCTACTGCATCTACCTGGAACCCAAACCAAAACATCCCGCCCAACTGTCAATATGAAACACATCTCGAAAACGCTCTAGAGTAATAGAAGAAGCGATTGTTGTACTAGATGACCAGACATCAATGTAGAGATACTAGGAATATGAAAACAAAAACCAACCAAACAAACAAACAAAAACAAAACAAGAAAACGTGACACCACCAAAGGAATACAATAGTTCTCAAGTACCGGACCCCCAAAAGCAAGAAATCCTTGAAATGATTGGAAAGGACTTCAGAGCAACAATCCTAAGGATGCTCGATGAGATACAAGAAGACTCAGAAACACAGCACAATGAAATGAGAAAAACTATCCAAGATATGAAGAAGGAAATTTATAGAGACAGACACCTTTCAAAAGAATGTAGCCAAACTCGTGGAACTGAAGGATTCATTCAAGAACAACAAAACAAAACAAACAAAAAGACACGCAACGGAGAGCTTAAGCAGCAGGCTAGGCAAGCCGAAGAAACAAATTCTGATCTCAATGATAGCCTTTTCAAAACAATCCAGGTAGACAAAAAATAAAAATATAAAAGATTTTAAAAAATGAACAAAATCTACAAGAGCTATCAAACAACCTTAAGTGCTCAAGCATTTGAAACATGAATGGTCTGGGAGGAGAAAAGAAATGGCATTGAAAATCTATTCAATAAAATAATAAAGGAAAGCTTCTCAGGTATCAAGAGAGAGAGAGATGGTCTTCCAGATCCAAGAGGCTCAAAGATCCCCAAACAGATTCAATCCAAAAAAGGCCTCTCTGAGACACACTGTAGTCAAACTGTCAAAAATCAAAGACAAAGAGAGAATCCTAAAAACAGAAAGAGAAAAGGTATAAGGGAATCCCCATCAGACTAATAGCAGATTTCTCAGCAGAAACCATACAGGCCAGAAGAGAATGGGATGATACATTCAAAGTACTAAAAGAAAAAAACAAACAAAAAAACCCCCCAAAACCCAAAACTTGCCATCTAAGAGTACCATAGCCAGCAAGGCTATCCTACAGATATGAAGGAGAAAGTGTATTTGCCAGACAAACAAAACCTGCAGGAGTTTACAACCTCATGACCAGCCCAACAACAGATACTCAAGGGATTCCTACATCTGGAATCCAAAAAGCAATAATCACCACTGTAACACATGAAAAAGAACAAAACCCACAAGCAGAGCAGATATGCAAATGAAAAAGAGAAAGTAACTATATCTTACCACATCAAAAAAAAAAAAAAAAAAGCACACCTAAGACAAACAATAAAAGGGAAAGAAAAAAAAATTTAAAACAACCATACAAATATCAATAAAATGCCAGGTATAATAACAATGTAAAATGTAAATGTAAATGGATTGAATTCCTCACACAAAAGACACAGACTGGCTTAATGGTTTAAAAAACTAGACCAGGTATATGCTGCCTACAAGAAACTCACCTCACCTGTAAAGACTCACACAGACTAATAGTGAAGGGATGGAAAAAGACATAGCATGCAAGTCAAAACCAAAAATGAGCAGGAGTAGCTATTCTTAAATGGGATAAAGTAGCCTTTAAACTAAAAACTATAAAAAGTGACAAAGAAGCTCATCGTGTGATGATAAAGGGATCTATCCAGCAAGAAGATGTAAAAACTGTTAACATATACCCACCCAACATTGGAGCACCCAGAGAAATTGGTTAAGGGTCACAAAGAATGTTTTGTAATGATGAATATACTAATTATCCTGACTTGATCATCACATATACACAGGTATTGACATTCAACTCTGTACCCCACACATATGTATAATTAATATGTTTTGAAAAATCAGAAGAAAAATAAGCCAAAAGGCAAAGTTCAGATTTAAATGAAAAAGTATCAAGTTTGTAACCAAGGCTTCATGTTAAACGTGGGAGCTACTTAACTAAATTTTAACTTTATTGCTGCTTTTTCATATTTCCAAATAAACACGTGGAAGGAAAAATTCTAAGATGACCCTGAACATTCTCACCCCGTGGTGTACATGTCTTGTATAATTCTCTCCCCATGAGTGGAGGCATGAGTGGTAAATAGGAGAGGTCATCGCTCTCATGATTTGGTTACTAATTAGTGGGCTTTGAGTTCATCAAAAGGGGTATGATTCTGGGTGGGCCTGACCTAATCAGTGAGTTCTTTGAAAGCAAGCCTCAGAGAGAAAGTCTCCTGCTTGCTTTAAGGAAGAGAAAACTACCCTTAGCGTGAAGAGGGAGCTACTGGCAGGGACCTCAGAGCAGTCCCCTGAGACAACTAGCAAGAAAATAGGAGCCTTAGTCACACAACTAAAGAGAATTAAATTCTGAAAATATGATAAAAGAAACACTGAAGAGTCACCTTGCTGTGTGTATTACGATTAATAATATAATATTCCTTCTAAGCCTAGACCCAGTTTAAAACCTTCCTACTTCCAGAAGCTATTATAAATACTTCCATTTCAAACAATATCTCCTCCCTCTGAAATGCCAAGACAATGATGTCTTATTTTATTACAAAAAAGGGAGGGGAAGCAAAATGAATTTAGAAGAAATCATTTGGATTAAATTTCCAATACCGATTTCTCCATCATATTATCTTATTCAATTTATTAACCTTGTTAAGCCCACCTTGCAGTGTTGTGGGAGGATTGAGTGAGGTAATATATATACAATGTTAAAGCTCTATTGTCTTAGCTTGGACTGCTATAACAAAATACCGTAAACTGTGGCTTAGAAACAACAGCAATTCATTTCTCACAGTTCTGGAGGCTCAGAAGTTCAAGATCAACCTACCAGCAGATTACATGTCTGCTGAGGGCCCGCTTCTTGGCTCATGGATGGCCATCTATTTGCTATAACCTCATGTGAGGGGAGGGAGAAGGGAGCTCTCTAGGGTCTTTTTTATAAGGGTGCTCGTCCTATGTGTAAAGGTTTGCACTTATTACATAATCTCCTATCAAATGCCCCACTTCCTAATACCATCACATTAGGGGTTAGGATTTCAACATATAAATTTCGAAGGAACATAATCATTCAATAGATAGCATATGTATGCTAGACAAGTACTCAATAAATATTAGTTCTTATTATCTCTCCAAAGTAGATTTGAAATGCCCATGGGCCAGGAGAAGATTTACCATGTCTTCTATTTCTTAAACAGCTAACTTAGCAAATTGATGACCTTAAATGGTTCTCAATATGAAGAAAATAATGAATGAGCATACATATTAGTTTCTTATCATGGCTGCAACAAATTACCACACAATTAATACTTAATATAATACAGATTTTTTATCTTACAGTTCTGGAAGTCGGAAGGCCAAAATGGATCACACAGGATTAAAAATCATGGTGTTGGCAGATGTATTCTTTCTGGAGACTCTAAGAGAGAATCCATTTCCTTGCCTTTTTCAGCTTCTAGAGACTGCCCATATTCTTTGGTTCATGACCCCTTCTGTCTTAAAATCCACAGTGGCCAGTATTGTGTTTCTCACAATATATCACTAATTCTTCTACCTTCCTCTTTTACATTGAAAGGACCTTTGTGATTATATAAGGCCCGCTGGATAAGCCAGGATCCAGCAGTGTGTGTGTGTGTGTGTGTGTGTATCTTTAAATAGAAATCATCTGTATCTTATTTTATTTTTGCTTCTTTGTTTTTCTTTTTTGTTTTGTTTTTTTTAAAATAGAAATGCATTGATTATACATGTTTGTGGGGTACAGAGTTGAATATCAATACGTGTATACAATGTGTGATGATCAAATCAGGGTAATTAACATACTCATCATTACGAAAGTTAATCAGTTCTTTGTGATGAGGACATTTGATCTCGTATCTTCTAACCATGTGATAACATGAAGTAAATTATGGTTAATTGCAGATGACTAACTTAACTGTACACTCATAGAACTTATTTCTTCTACCTGACTGTTACGTGGCCATTAACCAACCTCTCGCTATCTCCCTTCCCCTTCCCCATTTCCTGCTTCTAGCAACCATAGCTCTGCTCTCTCTTTACGAAAGTTCAATTTACTATTCCTTGTTTCTTTGTTTCTTTCTTCTCTCTCTCTCTGTCCCCCACTCCCAGCTCTTTCTTTCTTTCTTTTGGCTCCCACTTATCAGTGAGAACACATGGTATTTCTCTTTCTATGCCTGGCTTATTTCATTTAACATAATTTTCTACAAACTCAACTATGTTGCTAAGAAAGGCAGAATTTCATTTTTTTTTTTATGTCTGACTAGTATTCCATTGTCTATATATACCACATTTTCTTTATCCAATTGTCCATCGATGGACATTTAGGTTGGTTTTAAATCTTGGCCATTGTGAATAGAGTTGTGATAAATGAGGAAATACAGGTATTCCTTCAACCTGATCATTTCTGTCCTTTCTGTACATATATCCAGGAGTGGGATTGCTGGATTTTATGGTAGTTCTATCAGTAGTTGTATGAGAAAACTCCATACTATTTTCCATAATGGTTGCACTAATTTACAATCCCAATGATGGTGCATAAGTGTTCCCCTTTCTCCACATCCTAGACAGAATTTGTTATTTTCTATCTTTTTGATAATAGCCAGTCTAACTGAGGTGAGATGATATCTCAATATACTTTTAATTTACATTTCTCTGATGATTAGTGATGTTGAGCATTTCTTCATGTACCTGTTGGCCATCTGCATATCTTCTTTTAAGAAATATCTATTCAGTTTCTTTGGCCATTTTTTAATTTGATGCTGCTGCTGATGATGACGATTTTACTGTTAAGTTGTTTGAGTTCTTTGAATATTCTAGATATTAATCCCTTGTTGTATGCATAGTTTTCAAATATTTCCTCTCACTCAGTAGGTTATCTTTGCAGTCTGTTGATTGTTTCCTTTGCCTTTTAGTTTGATATAATCCCATTTGTTTTTTTCTTTTATTGCCTGTGCTTTTGGGGTCTTATTAATAAAGTCTTTTCCCAGTCCTACATTGTGAAGTGTTTCCTCTGTATTTTCCTCTAAAAGTTTTATAGTTTCAGGTCTTTTATTTAAGTCTTTAATCCATTTTGAGTTTATTTTGTCATATGGAGAGAGGTAAAGGTGTATTATTCTTCTACACATGGATGTTGTTTCCCAGCACCATTTATTGAAAAGATCACCTTTCCTTAATGCAAATTCTGGGGGTCTTTGTTAAAGATCAGTTGGCTGAAGTATGTGGATTGATTTCTAGGTTCTCTATTCTGTTCCATTGGTCCACATGTCTATTTTTATGCCAGGACTATGCTGTGTTGTTTACTATAGCTTTGTAGTATAATTTCAGGTCAGGTAGTGTAATGCCTCCAGCTTTATTGTTTTTGCTCAGGATTGCTTTGTCTATTCAGGGTCTTTTTTGTTCCATATAAATGTTAAGATTGCTTTTTCTATTTCTTTGAATAATGTCATTGGTATTTTGATGGAGATTGCATTGAATCTGTAGATCACTTTGAGTAATACGGATATTTTCACATTATTAATTCTTCCAATCAGTGAACATGGGGTGTCTGTCCATTTTTATATCCTCTTTAATTTCCTTCAGTAGTGATTTGTAGTTCCATTGTAGAGATCTTTTACCTCCTCAGTTAAATTTTTTCATAATTGTTTTATTCTTTTGGTAGCTATTGTAAATAGACTTGCTTTCTTGATTTCTTTTTCTGCTTGTTTGTTTTTGGAGTATAAAAACACAACTGATTTTGGTATGTTGATTTTGTATCCTGCACATTTACTGAATTTGTTTATTAGCTCTAGGAGTTTTTTGGTAGGGTCTTTAGGCTTTTCTATGCATAGGATCATGTCATCTGCAAACATGGACAGTTTGACTTCTTTTCCAACTTGGATGCCCTTTCTTTCTTTCTCTTGTCTGGTTGCTCTGGCTGGTGTTTCCAGGAGTGGTGAGAGTGGGCATCCCCGTCCTACTCCTATTCTTAAAGGAAAAATGTTTAGCTTTTCCCCATTCAGAATGATATTGATGGAAGGTTTGTTATATATGGCTTTTATTGTGCTGAGATACTTTCCTTCTGCACTTAATTTGCTGACAGTCTATCATGAAGTGGTGTTAAATTTTGTCAAATGCTTTTTCTGCTTTTATAGAGATAATCATATTGTTTTTGATCTTGATTTTGTTAATGTGCTGTATTACATTTATTGATTTGCATATGTTAAACCATTCTTGCATGCCTGCGATGAATCCCACTTCATCATGATGTGCTGCTGTATTCTGTTTGCTAATAATTTGTTGTGTATTTTTGCTTCTATGTTCATCACGGATATTTGCCTGTTGTTTTATTTTTTTGTTATACCTTTTTCTGGTTTTGATATCAGAGTGATGTTGGCCTCATAGAATGAATTTGGAAGAATGACCTCTGTTTCAATTTTTGGAATAGTTTGAAAAGGATTGGCATTAATTATTATTTAAAGGTTTGGTAGAATTCAGCAGTGAATCCATTCAGTCCTGGGCTTTTCTTTGTTGGGAGCTTGCTGACTCAATGTTGTAGCTCATTATTGATCTGTTCAGATTTTCTGTTTTTCCTTGGTTCAGCCCTTGGTTGGTTGTACATGTCCATAAATTTATCCATTTCTTCCAAGTATTCCAATTTATTGGCCTATAGTTATTTGTAATAGTCTCTAATAATTCTTTGTATTTCTTCAGTATTAGTTCATTTCTGTTGCTTATAACAAAATACCTGGAACTGGGTACTCTGTAAGAAAACAAAACTTATTGCTTAAAGTTTCAGAGGCTAGGAAGTCCATAGTCCAGGGAACAAATCTGGTGAGTGTCTTGGACTGGTGGTGACAGTGAACCAGGGGTCTCAAATGGCAGAAAAATGGTGGAGCAGAGAAGGACTAACCTCTTCATGTGATATTCTTTTAAAGCTCCCAGAATCATGCCTCTGACAGCCATTATCAATCCATTCACTATGGCATGGTCTTTCAATCTAATCAGCACTTTAAGGCCCCACCTTTCAATTACCATAATAGGATATCTCACCCTCAACAGTTCCAGTATGGATTTAAGCTTCTAATATATGAACTTTGGGGGATACAAGTCAATTGATCCAGTTATAATATCTCCTTTTTCATTTCTGACTTTTGTTATTTGGGTCTTCTCTCTTCTTAATGAGTCTAGCTAATGGTTTGTCAATTTGATTTATTTTCTCAAAACCAGCTTTTTGTTTCATTATTCTATTATGCCTTATTTTTGTCCTCTATTACATTTAGTTCTGCTCTAATTTTATTATTTCTTTTCATCTACTAATTTTGAGATTGTGGTGTTCTTGGTTTTCTGGTTTTCTAAAGTGTAACATTAGTTTGTTTATTTGAAATCTTTGTTTTCTTTTGATGCAAGCGTTTATTGTGATAAACTTACCTCTTCATACTGCTTTGCAGTGTCTCACAGATTTTAGTATGATGTGCTTTTGTTTTCATTTGTTTCAGTAAATTTTTTGATTTCCTGCTTTATTTTTTCTTTGACCCACAGGTCATTCAGTACCATGTTGTTTAATTTCTATGCATTTGTTTAGTTTCCAGAGTTTCACTTATTTATTTCCAGTTTTATTCTGTTGTGGTCTGAAAAGATGCTTGAAATGATTTCAATTTTACTAAATTTGATGAGACTTTACTAATGACCTAATATGGTCTATCCTGGAGACTATTCTGTGTGCTGATGAGATGAATGTATATACTATAGTTATTGGATAAAATGTTCTGTAGATGTCTATTAAGTCTAATTAGCCTAAAGTGTAATTTAAATTCAATATATATCTACTGATTTATTGTCTAGATGATCTGTTCAGTGCTGAATGAGGGGTGCTGACATCTCTAGCTTTTATTGTATTGGGGGGTCTATCTTGGTCTTGAGATCCAATAATATTATCTTTTTATATCTGGGTGCTGCAATGTTAGGTGCATATGTGTTTACAATTGTTATATCCTCTTGGTGAACTGATCCCTTTATCAGTATATAATGACTTTTTTATCTCTTTTTATAGTTTTTGGTTGAAAGTCTATCCCATATAAGTATAGCTACTCCTGCTGTTTTTTGGTTTCCATTTGCATGGTATATCTTTTTCCATCTCTTCACTATTCCTCCCTTGTGTGTGTCTTTACATGTGAAGTGAGTTTCTTGTAAGTGTCACACAGTTGGATTTAGTTTTTTAATCCATTCAGACACTCTGTGTTTTTTGTGTAGAGAATTTAATCCATTTACATTCAGGGTTGTTATTGAAAGGTATTTCCTTATTCCTGCCATTTTATTGAATTTTTAATGGTTATTTTATATATCTTTTATTATATATATATATATATATAAAATATATACATATATTGTTTGCCTTTGGTGTTTGTTTTCTGCAGTGATAAGATATAGATTTTTTTTTCATTTGCATATCTGCTGTATCAGTAGGTTTCATTCTTTCTCATATATTCAGGCCAGTGATTATCATTCTTTGGATTACAGATGTAGGACTCCCTTGATGAAATCTTGTAGGTTCAGTCTTGTGGTTGTGAATTCCTACACCTTTTGTTTGTCTGGGAAGGGCATTATTTCTCCTTTTTTTCTGAACAATAGCTATGTTGGCTATGGTATTCTTGGCTGGCAGTTTTTTTCTTTTGGTACTTTGAATATGTCATCCCCCTCTCTCCTAATATTTAAGGTTTCTGCTAAGAAACCTGCTGTTAGTCTAGTGAGGATTCCCTGAGAGTTGACTTCACACTTTTCTTTTGCTGTTTTTTTGAATTTTCTCTTGATCTTTGGCTTTTGACAATTTGACTACAGTGTGTCTTAGGGAGGACTTCTTGGGTTGAATCTGTTTGGGGATTTTTGAGCCTCTTAGATCTGGAAGTCCATATCTCTCCCAATACTTAAGAAATGTTCAGCTATTATTTGGTTTAATAGGTTTCCTATACCTTTTCCTTTCTCTTCCCCTTCGGGAACACCCATAATTTGGATGTTTGTACACTTATGGTTGCCACACAAATCCCACAGCCTTTCCTCATTTTTTAAAAATTTGTTTTCCTTTTTTTTGTCCACCTGGGTTATTTCAAAAAGCCTGTCTTTATGATCAGAATTTTGTCTTCTGCTTGATCTAGCCTGTTGATTAAGCTCTCAGTTCTATTTTTAATTTTGTTGAATAAATTCTTCAGTTCCAAGAGTTCTGCTTGATCTTTTTAAAGATGTCTATCTCTCTGGTAAATCCCTCCTCCAGATCCTGGATTGTTTTTCTCATTTCAGTGTGTTTTATATCTGACTTTTCTTGCATCTCATTGACTTTTTTTAAGATTAATGTTTGAAATTCTTTCTCAGGCATTTAATAGGTTTCCTGTCATTTGGGATCTGGTACTAGAGAATTATTGTATTCCTTTGGGGATGTCATATTTTCTTATTTATTCATATTTCTAGTGTCACTACATAGATGTCTGGGCATCTGGTGGAGCAGTCGCTTCTTCTAATACTCTGGAGTAGCTTTTGATGGGAGAGATTCCCTCTTGCAAATGTGCCATACAGTGACAGATGGGTAGGGTGCTTTAGGTTTGGTTCCTGGTAGATGCAGTAGTATAATCTTTTGTGTGATTGCTTTGTCTGTATTCAGCATTGGAGTTGTCTGTGAGTGTCTCTGTATCCTAGGTATTGGGGCACTTAGAAGTTCCTTGCTGAAATGAGTGACACTGAGCTGGGTTGTCAGGGTTGTGGGCGAGGTCTCAAGATCTTGTGAGAAGTGCTGGGGTGTCTTTTTGCTCCTCAAGTGAAGTGTGTGACCCTGGGTGGCTTCACTATTGCCCCAACCAGAAATCCATGACCATGTTAGATGCACTGGGGTGCTCTGAAGAGTCTCAGCTTAAATGAGTGACACTGGGTGGGATTTCTGGGGCTTGAGATTAGGACCTTGGACTTTTAGAGAGACAATGAGATGGTTAGAAGCTCCTAAGCTAGAGTAGATGGCTTAGTGAAGTCAGTGGGACTTTGGGATAAACCTTGTACTCCCAAAGTTGGTATAGGGATGCTCTGCAGCTCTGCACCAAAGTGGGTGACTCTGGGTGAAGTCTCTGGGGCCATGGGTAGGATGCTATGTCCCCAAGGGAGATGCTGGGGTGCTCTGCAGTTTCATCATTGAAGTGGGCTACTCTGGGTGAGGTTGTTGTGTTCCTGGTTGGGGCCTTGCACCCTCCAGAGGAATACAGGATTGCTCTGGAGCACTGCTGTTGGAGGGGGCCATTCTAAGCAAAGTGGCAGCGGTTTTTGGTGGAACCCTTTGCTCCCAATAGGGATGCTGTAGCCCTCTGTATTTGTTCAACTGCAGTGGCCACCCTGGGTGATGCTGCTGTGGATGTGGGCAGGACCCTGTACCCCCAAGAGAGATATTGGGTCTCTCTGCAGCTCCTTAGCCAGAGTGGGCCACTCAGTAAGGTTGCTGTGGTTGTATGTGGGATCCTGCACCTCCAAGATAGATGTTAGGGTTCCCTGCAGATCCTTGACTGAAGTGGGCCACTCTGGATGTGACTGCTATGGTTGTGCCAGGCTCCTGTGACTCTACGAGAGGTATTAGATCACTCTGGAGCTCCTCTTCTGGGGTGGATTGCCATGCATGAGGTTGCTGGGGCTGTGGGAAGGCTGCTGTGCCCCCAAGGGAGATTCTGGGTCTCTCTACAGCCCCCATGCTCAAGTAGGAACCCATGGGCAGACTCATCGGTACTGTAGGTGGTGGTCTGTGCCCCTGAGAGATGTGTCTACACAGCCTCCCCCATTGGGGTGCACTGGACTATGTGAGTCCACTTGAACCAAGTAGAGACTTAGCACCACTGTGAGAGCTGCAAATGTGCTTCACTAAAGAGGATGGAGCCACTGGAAGTGGCAGCAGGCCCTGGTCTGGTAGACTCTAGAGAATGCACACTCCATGCCTTTAAGAGATTCTCTGCAGCCCTCTTGCTAGGGCAGACAGCCCTGGGTGTGCTCACTAGTGCTGCAGAGAGGGGTCTGTGCCTCCAGGAGAGGCATGTGGGACCTCCACTACCTTCCCACTGGGGTGCATGGGTCTGTGCCTGTGCACTGGGCATGCTGAATGACTGTGCGGCTGTGAGAATTGCAAGTGTGCTTCACCAAAGAGGGTGGGGCCACCAGCAGTGGCCAAAGACCCCAATAAGTCAGAAAGTGCGCACATTGACCCCCTCTGTCCTGAGGGTGGCCCCCTCGCTGCACTGAACTGCCTGTTCCTGGGGGTCAGGATGCCACGTGGGTGCAGGTGCTGGTGGCCCAGAGTGATGATGTGGCCTCAGGGTTATGAAACCGCTGGGGATATTGGGCTCCAAAGCAAAATGCACTTGGATGTTGGGTCCAATCCCAAAGTGGCCACCATTGCAGCAGCCCTGGGATGTGGGGAGTGGGTTGGCTCAGTGTGAATTCCATCTCCAGATCAATGCAATTGTGTGGGCTCCCAGCAATTACTCACAGCAGGTGTGGCCTGAAAAAACAGTGCAATTGCTCTGTGGATTTGACTGCCAGGCCTGTGGTGCTGTGCTCACTCACTTATCCCCTGTGAGCAAAAGTTACTCTGGGTCCTTGCTGCTTCCCGGTGCGGGATGGGGTGGTGGAAGCCAGAATTTTCTTCCATTTTCTATGTGGCTATCCTCAGTTTCTGCACTCATCCCCATCTCTGCTACACCTTTGATGTGTACCAGCTCTCTCCTTTAGTTATTTTTACCCAAGTGCAGTTGCGTATTTGAAGTATTCTCTGTGTTTGTGGGAGAGAGGAGTGATGAATCCTTTTAGTCCACTCTCCTGCTCTCTGTCCAGGATAATATCAAGGCCAGCTGATTAGTGACTTTAATTTCTTCTACAATCTTAGTTCTCCCTCTCCATGTAACAACATATTCGTAGGTTCTAGGGATTAGTATGTGGACATTTTGGGATGCCATTATTTGGCCTAACACAATAATTAATTCTTTTTTGATAATATTAGGTGGGGTAAAGGCATTGGGGACAAGGAAAAGTTTAGAAGGCCACTCCTGTGGGTGAGAATGCCAAAAACTCATTCAGAAAAGGTGGGTAGTATGATGTTAGAGCTTGCCCAGGTGTTGAGAGCTTATTATCCGGAGATAAAGCTGGAGCAATATGTCAGGGTCAGAGCATCTGCAGGTGGCAAGTGGCTGTTTTTGTGGAGAGATCAGATTTATGAAATGCATTGTTGGTATTATAGGAAAACCATAAGAGGCATGGACATATAGGTGGGGACTGTAGAAATATTCTCATAGTAAGAAATGATGAGACACTACCTTAGGATAATGATAGTGGAAAGGGAGACAAGACACAAAACTTGAAAGCCTTTTCGTTAAAGAATCAACTGACACTGGTAACTGAATGAATGTCTGGGTGAAAATAACTGCAAATTCCAGCTCGTGTGCCTGAGTTAATTCCGACATTGTTTTCCAGTCCTCTCTCCAGTACTCCCTGTGCAACTATTCATATCACTAGTTACGAAGCAGCATGACTGAGATTTCAAGGCCAAGTCACTGAAGCCAATAATTGAGGGGTTGGAAGAGTGGGACACTGTGTGGGCAACAACTGTGCTGGTGCTTGTACCAGTCAGGGCTGTTCTTAGCTCTCATTACATCGCACCTCCCAAACCTCCTGCCAGACACAACTGTCTACTTATTTCTTGAATTAAATCTTTGAGTGATGTACTTGTCTTTCAACAAATCAGAATATTTTGCTAAATGTTTATTGCATTCCCCATTCAAATGCTCTATGCCATTGTCAAATAAAGCCTAAAGTTAATTTTTCAAAGGCAAGATCTTAGAATGAACATTTTAGGTATAACACTAACGGCCACTGTCTTATTCTGCACAGGCTGCCGTAACAAAATACCATAGAATGGGTGGCTTAAACTACAGAAATTTGTCTCTGACAGCTCTGGAGGGTGGAAGACCAAGATCAGGACCTGGCACAGTAGATTGTATTCTCAGGTCTCATCTCTTGGCTTGCAGCCGGCTGCCATCTCACTCTCTCTCATGACCTCGTCTTTGTACATGCATGGGGAGAAAAAGAGAGCAAGATTTCTGGTGTCTCTTCTTATAAGGGCACCAATCCCATCATGAGGGTCCCACCTTTACGATGTCATCTAATTGTATTACTTCCCAAAGGCCCCATCTCCAAATAGCATTATATTGGGAGTTAAGGCTTCAACATATGCATTTTGTGGGGTACAGAAACATTCAGTCCATTACAGTCACATCATTTTCTCATTAGTCTCAAAGGTTTAGGAAAAGACCCTAATTATTATTGCCACTCCCTGCATGTGCGTGTGTGTGTATGTATGTATACACACACACACTTTATTGTTCCTGTCCTTCATTATGAATAGCCATTTGGCAGAGGAGAGTGTTCATAGACAATTTTTCTATGTACGAGTCTCTTTTATACAGAATCCAAAGCTTTGATTAGGTCTCGCTACATACTCAGTTTTCTTTGTGATCAACTGTTCCATCAGTTATGCAGTAGAGTCAGATATTTCTGGCATTGATGGCTTTGTAATACAGGAACTATGGGAATAAATTATGGAAATATATGAGCTTCCTTGCAGCTAGATGCAATTGAAGCTTTAATACTGCAAGGATCTCCCTTGTTGCAATGCCTGCTTGAATTTCTAGGCCAAGTCAGAAAAATAAGTCATTTTGGTTATATCAGAAATTCTATTAACTTTACGGTGTCCTTGGACAGAGAACAAGACATCCTGGAAGGGCACAGTTCAAAGTTCTGTCACCATAGTAACCACATTCCTTGATGAGCAACTATGGCATTATCAGCAAGATGAAGTAGTGAGCCAGACATTGCAGTTCTGCTCCCAGTCAGAGAGGTTGATCTGGGTCCTTCTCTCCTCCTGGCACACTTTGGGCATTTTATGGTCTCCAGCTCTCCAATCAATAAGTGTTTGCAGCATCTAGGTTCCATGTGAGTGGGATCTTAAATGCATTTATTCAACCATCTGTCTTCTTTTCAACATCCAGAATTCCTGCATCGAAATAGCAATCTTATGTAAATCCCTCATAACTTATAGAAAGAACACATCTTCTATAATCTATAACCTGCTTACCAATGATGTTATTGAAACAATCCAGAGGCTTTATTTTGGTTTGAGAAAAATAAAGAACAATAGAAGTAATTTATGTGTAGGGATGGTCCTGGGCAGTAACTGAAACACAGCGGGTCTACAGTTCATGCCTGTCGCCCTTTTCTCTAGTGATCATTACCCATATTTTCTTCAGCCAGATCTGCTTGTCAATTAACATGTGAAAAATAAAGTTGCATGATTGCTTGGTAAAACGCTCATTTCTATTTTTCCTGTGCCTTCATTGATTCATTAGTATGGATTCACTTTCTCATCACTTTTTACCTAATCACTCTGGCCAGGTAATACTAAATACAGTCTAATAAACACAAGATGAGAAATTCTCCCAGCTTACAGAAAGTAAGCCAGCTTCTGCTATAGGTGCTTTTATCTGTATTAGTCATATGACAAATTGGCTCAGAGAGACCAACTAACTTGTCAAGGTCATGGCTTATAAGTGTTGAAGATTCTGGGATCAGTTTACAGGTAGAATAGCTACAATTAAAATTGACCTCCCAAACTTACCATTTTAATAGCGACCCTTTCAAGGTAGCCCGAATGATTCACATGACACCTAGGGAAATCAAAAACTGCTTCAGTCCTGAGCTGAGTAGAATAAGGCTGACAGGTGGTACATAGATTTTATAAACTGTGGGCAGACATAGATTAAAGTCATTGATCAATATCATAGAATAAGTCTGCTGGTTGCCTCTGCAATGACGGAAGAGAAATTTGCATTTCTTATTATGAGGACAATAATTGCCCTGCTGTCAGAATGCTGCCACATGCCTGGTGCTAATTTATAATGCTGAAGCAACATGACTCTCAGGCATCCTCTCTGCACAGCAGAAGGCAGCCTGCACTGTGTCCACCTTTGGAGGGCAGCTAATTCCACCAAGTTAGCCATGATTTATGGTCCTATATACATGCTGTGTTCCTGACAAACTGCATATTGAGAACAGCAAGGAAGGAGAGGCTGAAGGGGCTGATGTTCAGTGAGGGAATGTAGCCACAGTTACACTTGAAATTCATGATCTTCACACTTAGTAGGGGCTGCCTGGACCACAGCAATCAGGGAAAGGCTGCAGGCCACACCTGGGCTGCCCAAATGCAATGTCCAGTAAGAAACCCCCAAAACTTAAGACTACTGAGAACCATATAATTGGAAGGACAAGGGTGTCAGCTGATCCTATAGTTGCTGAAGATATGTATTATGCAGAAATCTACACCCCTTGGGAAATGGTCATGCAGTAGATGCATTTGTTATTGTGCTGCTTACTGTGTACATCCATAACCAGCTTTGCCTTTAGACCTGGCTTTACCAATTAAGAGAGCAACAACAAAACAAAACAAAACAAAACAAACAAACAAAAGTGAAGGTGTTCATTTTACCTTGCAGCAGAAAAATAATAGAGATCAAACAGGGTTGTCTAGTATATGAATCCTAACCATGTAGCTTCCCTAGCTCTGTGACTTTGGGCAAATTCCTTAAATCTTGATGCTGATATTTACCTGTGCAGCAAAGATTGTTATAATGATTACAAGAGAAAGTAAAGGAAAGAGCATATTCCACTACTTTCTTTTCAGGAATGACAATTATGTCTACTGTTTCACTCCTCAAAAGCCAAGGACATATATCATTTTTCTGTTTCTACCTGAACCCTCAGCCCAGCAGAGCAACTGCCAAAGAATAAATGGATATCCCATCAGTATTAACAGGAACTGACCAGGGAGCAGACAGCAGGAAGAGCCCATGGACACGCCTATCTGAAGGGACAGCAGATCACTGCTAAGTTCTTCTGTGACCATCATGCAGGATCTTACCAAGAAGCTGGGGATGGATTTCATAAATTAACCTGTTCCGTGATTCTGAAAATTGAATAATTCAAAGATATTGATGATGTTATTTATTGGACTAAGATCAACAACTTGAATCATCTTAGGAAGCAGAACTAGAAGAAAAGAAAGAAATAATTATTTAATAAGCACACAGCAGCATAATGTAGTCAAATGTGAATTCAAAATCCAGCTCCAGTAAGCTGTGAAATCCTGGGCAAGCCTAGGTTACTTCTCTCCAAGTCTGTTTCCTATCTAAAATAATAGTGATTGACACTTTATGATTGTGTAGTAATGTAGGTAACAAATGCCTGGTGGATGCTAAATAAAAGGCAGTCTTAATACTTGTTGTTATGGTTAATATTATTATTATTATCATCATAGCTAAATGGTAGAAATTGAGCTAAACGTGTTTTATACTTTAGACTTCCATTGGCAGCCATCATCTTTCAACTATAAAATATTAGTCTCTGTTATAAACATTTCCTAAATCATGGCAGTCATTCATTCATGTATCCATCCATTTATCAAGCCCGTACATTGTCACAGATGTTCTGAGATCTGGATGCAGTGGCATACAATACTAATGATAATTACAAACTTCATCAAGTGCGTGAGGGCTGGTGATGCTATTTTTATTAGTTTGACAGGGCAGACTGGATAGCCTCAACTAAAGAAATACATTGTCTCGAAGGTCTGGAGGCTGGAAGCCCAGATCAGGGTGTTAGTAGGGTTGGTTTCTTCTGAAACTTTTCTTCTTGGCTTGCAGATGGCTGCCTTCTCCTCGTGTCCTCATGTGGCCTTTCCTCCGTGCATATCTTTGTTGTCTTTGTGTCCAAATTTACTCTTTTTAGAAGGACACCCATCAAATTGTTTTAGGTCCCCTATCCTAATAGCCTCACATTCTGAGGTACTGGAGGTTAGTGCTTTAACATATGAATTTGGGGGTGCACAATCCTATCCTCTAAGCATACAATAAATGACCATTAGATTTTCTTTTTTGATGATACAATTTTTCTTCCTCTGTTGGTAGAATTTTCCTTTTTCTGACTAAGAAAGAGGGAGCCATAAGGTGTATGATTTTATCTTACAGAAATTTAAGGAAGTACAAAGATAAATGATGCAAGGGAAGTTGCAATCTCTCCTATTCTAGGGGTGGTATCTGCCACTCTGGGCTTTATCACAAGTGACACTGGCTTTCTGGTGGTTTTCTCACCTGTGACACTTCCTTTTGTAATACAACACAAAGAAAATGAATATCTCACCTTTTCACTGTAGGGAGCACTGGGGTTAGCAGACCCTTCATGTAAATCAAAACAACCAAACAGAGATTCAGAGACTCTTCTTGCAATAAAATGCCTGTTAGGTTTTGTAATAGAAACCTCAAAGGATATTGGCACTGCTCATGTTAGAAACTCACCAGACTCACCATCTCACATAATCTTTATTTATTTATTTTTTTAACATTCCGGTACCTGGCCAAGGGATGTAGTAGCCCCTGCAGACGAAGAAACTTTGTCAGAAAGGGCACCAGAAAGGACAAAATTGCCACCACAGAAAGGAAACTGCTCTGCTTTGAAGGAAGACAAAATATTATAAAAGGAGGAGGTTCAGATAGCTTTCTCCCCTAGGGCTTTGAGAGAATTGAAAATAAAAACTGGTAGAATTATCAGGCAATGGGGACAGGCCATTGATCTAGAGAAGAGAGGAGGAGAAAAAAAGTCCCAATGAAGTCAAGTTAGCAAAAGCACTGGTATAAAAAAGAGTGCAGGCAACTTGTCCGGAGGAGAAAGGAAGATAGTGAAAGGTAATAAATGTTACCTTCATCACAGAGAAGAGAAATTAAAAGAATAGTAGAGAGAAAGGTATGGAAGGAAAACGGAGATGTCTATCGCACAACATCTTCCCTTATCCACTGTAGTGTACATGGCTAAAGAGAGGTTTCCACATGCTAAAAAAGTTTTTGTAATTACTAGTAAAACACATCAGTAAAAACTCTATGACCAGTTACCTATTTGACACAGTTTCAGTTATCTGCTCACATTAAGTTTGTTTTCACCTTTAAAGATTGAGTATTCGGTTGTCTATCCAACACACATTTATTAGGAGCCTACTTTGTGCTAGGCAGTGTGTTAAGGAACCATAACAGTACGTAATGTAAAGGGTAATAAGGATTAAAAGACATAGGGTATGCTGTAGATTGACACTAAATCATAGCTGAGCCATTGAGTGATTAGAATCAAGTGCAGAGAATTGTTGTCATTACTTCATATGCATAAACTCACCTACACAAAAGCACATGAAATTTAAAGTGTTGAGAGAGAAGAAAAAACCACACCAACCTAGAATTCCATACTGTGAAATCATCCTTTGAAAGCAAATGTGAAATAAAGACTTTCTCAGACAAACAAAAATTGAGGGAATTTATTGCCAATAGAACTGCTTTGCTAGAAATGTTAAAAGAAGTTCTCTAGAGACAAGGAAGTAATAGAGGTAAGAAAATTGGATCTACATAAAGAAAGAAAGGGCACCAGAAAAAATAGTAACTGAGGGTAACATAAAAACTTTTATTTTTCTAATTTTGAGTTGATTTAAGACGTAATGGTTTGTTCAAAACAATAATAGGAATAATGTGTTTGGATATATGTGTGTATATATATAGTTATACATGAGTGAAATAAATAACGGCAAAAATACAAGTTATTATAAGCTATGTTATTGTCAGATACTTGCACCACCTATGAAGGAGAGTGTTATGTCAGTGTGGCCTTGAACTAGTTGTAAATGTATATGTCAAACTCTAGGGCAACCACTAAAAATGTTAAAAAAAAGAAGCATAACTTTTAAGAAAGGAGAGAAAATAGAATTATTTAGGATGCTCAATTAAAACCAAAAAAAGGCAGATGAAAGTGTGCAAGACAAGTATAAAGAACAAGGTTAATAAATAGAAAACAATTAAAAATGTGGTAGATATTAATGCGACTATATCAATAATCACCTTAAATGTCAATGGTCTAAATACACCAATTAAAAGTAAGAAATTATAAAAGTAAGTTAAAAAACAAGACACAACAGTTTGTTGCTTACAAGAAATCCACTTTAAATATAAAGACACAAGTAGATTAAAAGTAAAGGAATGAAGAAAGATTAGCTAACACTAATCAAAAGAAAGTGGGAGTGGCTATTTAAATTTCTTTTTTCTTTTCTTTCTTTCTTTTTTTTTTTGTTGCAGCTGGCTGGTACAGGGATCTAAACCCTTGACCTCAATGTTATAGCATCATGTTCTAACAAACTGACCTAACCAGCCAGCCCACAACTATTTTAATTTCAGACAGAGCAGACTTCAGATCAATAAAAGATATCAAGGATAAAGAAGGGCACTACATAATTGATAAAGGGACCAGTACTCCAAAAAGACATAATCATTAATGTGCATGTGCCTAACCTCAGAGCATCAGAGTACATGAAGCAAAAAGTAATAGAACTGCAAGGGGAAATAGATAAATTCACCATTATAGTTGGAGACTTTAACACTCCATCAGAAATCAACAGATATAGCAGGCAGAAAATCAATAAGAACATAGGTGAACTCAACAGCACTATCATTCAACTGGATGTAATTGAGATTCAAAGACTATTTATCCAACAACAGCAGATTATTTATTCTTCTCAAACTCATATGGAACATTAACCAAGGTAAATCTCATTCTGGGCCATAGAACATAGCTTAACAACTTTAAAAGAATAGGAATCATACAATGTCTGCTCTCCAATTGCAATGAATTTAACTAAAAATCAATGACAGAATAAAAACCCCTAAAAGTCCAAAAATATTCAGAGATTAAATAAAACACTTCTAAGTGACAAAAGGGTCAAAGAAAAAATTTCAAACAATTAAAAACATTTTTAACTGTATGAAAATGAAAATACAACTTATTTATGAGGGATAGTGAAAGCAGTACATAAAGGGAAATTTATAGCATTGCATGCATAGATTAGAAAGAAAAAAATATCTAAAATCAATAACCGAAGCTACCACCTTAGAAAACTAGAACAAAAGAGCAAATTAAATTCAAAGTGAGAAAAAATGAAATAATAAAAATTAGAATATAAATCAATAAAATTGAACACAGACAATTAATAGAGAAAATCTACAAAAGCAAAAGCTGGTTCTTTGAAAAGATCAATATAATCAGTAAGTGTTTAGCCAGGCTAAATGAGAGAGAGAGCGAGAGAGAGAGAGAGAGAGAGAAGACACAAACTACAATCATCAGAAACCAAAGAGGAGGCATCACTACAGATGCCATGGACATTAGAATGATAATAAAGAAATATTTTGAACAATTTTATGCCCACCAATTAGATAAACCATATAAAACACAGCAACTCCTTGAAAGATACAATCTGCCAAAATTTATACAAGAAGAAATAGATAACTCAAATATGTTTGTAATTATTATGAAAATTAGACCAATAATTAATATAGAAAGCACCAGACCCATATGGGATTACTGGTGGATTTTACCAAACATTTAAGGAAGAAATTATACCAATTTTTTATAATTTCTCCCAGATAGAAACAATAGGAATATTTCCTAATTTATTCTATGTGTCCAGCATTACCCTAATGCCAAAACCCACCACAGACATAAAAGAAAACTAAAGATCAATATCCCTCATGAACATAGTTGCAAAAATCCTCAAAAAATAACAGCAAATTGAATCTAGCAAGGTATTAAAAAATTACACATCATGACCAAGTGGAATTTATCCCAGGTATGGAAGGCTGCTCCAAAATTAGGAAATCAATTAATGTAATCTATCATATCCATAGGCTAAAAAAGAAAAAGGACATGTTCATATGCAGAAAAAGCATTTGACAAATTCAACATCCATTCATGATAATTATTCTCAGTAAACTAGAAATGGAGGGGAATTTCCTTGTCTGAATAAATAACTTCTAAAAACCCCACTATAGTTAGCATTATACTTAATGTTGAGACACTAGAAGCTTTCCCACTAAGATGAGAAAAAAATGTCCTCTTTCACCATTGCTTTTCACATCATACTAAAAGTCCTATCTAACACAGTAAGACAAGAAAAGTAAATAAGTTTGTAAATATTGGGAAGAAAGAAATAGAACATTCATTAACAGATGATATGACCATATATGTAGAAAATGCAAAATAACTGATAAAACAAAAAATAAAAAAAACAAACAAACTTTCCTGGAACTAACAGGTAGTTATAGCAAGGTTGCAGGATATAAGGTTAACATATAAAAGTCAATAGCTGTTCTATATACCAACAATGAACAAATAGAATTGGAAATAAAAAAAAAAACATTGCCATTTACATTAGGACCCCCAAACATTAAATATTTATGTATAAATCTAACAAAACATTACAGGATCTATGGGAGGAAAACTAAAACTCTGATGAAAGATATCAAAGAAGAACTAAACAAATGGGAATATATTCCATGTTTATGGGCACGTAGAATCTCTATTATCAATATGTCAGTCTTCCCAGCTTGACCTGTAGATTCAATGCAATCCCAATTAAAATCCATCAAATCATTTTGTGGATGTTGACAAACTGATTCTAAAGTTTATTGTTATTTTATTTTGGATGTAAACAATAGATATTCATTCTCTCATAGTCCTGAGACTAAGATTCTGAAATCTGGGAGGGCCACACTGATCCTGAGACTCAAGGGAAGATAGCACTCCTTGCATTTGCAAACTTCTGGTGGCTGTTGGCATTCCTTGCCTCGTAGCTGTATCACTTTATGTCCACCTCCCTGTTTGCATTGCCTCCTCCTTATGTGTTTGTATTATCTCTCATTGCCTCAGTCTTATAAGGACATTAGTCATTGGATTTAAGGCATACCCAGATAATCTGGTATGACTAATCATTTCAAGATTCTTAATTACATCTTCAGAGACCCTTGGTCCTTGTAAAATAACATTTACAGGTTCCACAGATAGAGATATCTTTCGGAGGGACACAATTTAGCCCACTACTGTTTTGTTAAGATAAATTCCTAAAATTAGAATTGTTAGCTCAGGCTGGCTGATCAGTTCAGTTGGTTAGAGTGTGTTGCTAACAATACCAAAGTCAAAAAAAAAAAAAAAAAAAAACACCTCAAAAAAGAATTGTTGGTTCAGAGATGTAAAACTTAAACATTTTTAGATAAATATTTTAAAATTGTACTACAGAATGGCTTTGAATTGAGTTGTTAATGTTCCTAAGCATATGTGTGTTGTGTTTGTGCATGAATACACACCATGTGAAAACACATGTGCACCCCATGAAAATAAAAAAGGAAAGGAAAGAAAAGAGGATATTGGAGATTGGGGAGATATGAGAAAAAGAATAGTGGGGACCTCTCAGGGTTGTATTCGTTGCCTAAGTACTATACGTAGCCATTTCAATAAAAGAATTATTTGTCTAGGTCTAGAGATATGGCTGCACTTATGTGGTTTTAATTTTTTTATTTATTTCTGTTTTGTTTCCATCTAGAAATATGTTTTGTTTTTGAAGTTTTTGCATTAAAAATGTATTTATTTATTAATAACTATAATTTTTTTACATTCTAAGATGTTGTTGTGGAGTAGTTGGGGAGGAGGAGAGGAGAAGGGGAGGGAGATAAGGTGGGAGGAGGAGGAAGGAAGTGAGGTGTGGTTGAGGCCCTTGACACCTCCCTCATTCCAGCAGGGGAGACTGGGGGGTTTCTAGTGGCTGCTTGGTCATTGCTGGGCTGGATGCAGGTGTTGGGAGTGTGACTGAAGCCCTTGGTCCCCCACCACCCTGGCTTGGGAGCCTGGGGCATTTCCAGTGGAGGCTTGGTAGTTATCACTGGGCTTGGTGCGGACATTGGGGTTACAGGGCTGGGGCTCTTGGCCCCCCACCACTCAGGCTCAGGAGCCCGGGGCACTTCTGGCAGGGGCTTGGTGGTCATTGATTAAATGCAGAGGCAAAAGACCCAGAATAGTCAACTCAGTATTGAAGGCGAACAAGGTCTGAGGACTGACACTACCTGACTTCAAGACTTATAAAAACTTATAAAGTTACAGTAATTCAGACAATGTGATATTGTTGAAATAATAGGCAAATAGATCCATAGATAAGAATAAAAAGCCTGGAAAAAGACTTGCATAAATATAGTCAGCTGATCTATGACAAAGGAGAAAAAACAATATAATAGCATTTTTTTAAATGGTACTGAAACAGCTGTACAGCACATGCCAAATAAGTAAGTAAGTAAGTAAAATGCAAAATGCAAAACTATAAGACTCCTAAAAGGTAACATAGGAGAAACCCTAAATGACCTTGGGTAGGTGATAACTTTTTAGATACACCAAAGGAACGATCCATGAAAGAAAGAATTGATAGGGTGGACTTCATTAAAATTTTTAAAATTCTATTCTGTAAAATAGAAAGTCAAGGGAGTGAGAAGATGAGCCCCAGAGTGCATGAAAATATTTGCAAAAATCAAATCCAATAAAGAACTATTATCTAAAATATACCAGGAACGCTTACAACTTTACAATAAGGAAATGAACAACCCTTTTTAAAAAATGAGCAAAACATACAAACAGATATCTCACCAAAAAAGATACATAGATGGGAAATGAGAATACAGAAAGATGTTCAACATCATATTCACTAGGGAATTGCAAATTCAAACAACAGTGAGATATTCTACACACCTATTAAAATGTCAAAATTCAAAATACTGACAACACTAAGTGCTGACGAAGATGTGTATCATTAATACCTCTCATTTATTACTGGTGGGAATTCAAATGGTACAGTCACTTTGGAAAAGTTAGGCAGTTTCTTAAAAAACTAAATATGTTCTCATCATATGATCTAGTAATCATGCTCCTTGCTATTTGCCTAAATGAACTGAAAAAAATGTTTGCACAAAAACCTGCACACAGATATTTATACCATATTTATTCATAAAAGCCAAACTTGGAAGTAGTCAAGATGTTGTTCAGTAGGTGAGTGAATAAACACATTCTGGTACATTCAGAGAATGGAATATTATTCAGTGCTCACAGTGGATTGAATTGCCTCCACAAAGTCATTGAAGCTTAATCCTCACTGTAACTATTGATGGTGGGAAATCCTATAATGATAATTAAAAGGTGGGGCATTGAAGAGGTGATTAGATTGTGAGGACCATGCCCTAGTTCATGGATGTGTTTCTTAGGGCTTTAAAAGGAGAGCACTTGAGAGTCTCTCTCTCTCTCTCTCTGGCCCACTATTCTGCCATGTGAGACCCCTGCATCACTGTCACCACCAAGGCTTTCACCGGATGTGTTCCCTGTACTTTGGACTTCCCAGCATCTGAAACTGTAAGGAATAAATTTCATTTTCTTTATAAATTAGGCACTTCCAGGTATTTTGTTATAAGCAACAGAAATGGACTACAAAGTAAGCTATCAAGCCACAACAAGACATGGAGGGACTTTAAATGTATATTACCAAGTGAAAGAAGCCAACTAAATAGACTACATACAGTACAATTTTAATTATATGAGTTTCTGTAAATGAAAAAACTACAAAAAATGGTAAAAGATTAGTGGTTGCCAGGGGTTAAGTGAGAGGGAAGGATAAATATACAGAGCACAGATGATTTTTAGGAAGGCAAACTATTCTATATGATTCTACACTGGTGGATTGATGTCATAATACGTTTGTCAAAATCCATAGAATGTACAACACAAAGAAACTTAATGTAAACTATGAGAATCCTGATATAAACTATGAGTTTTGGGTGATAATGATGTGTCAACGTACATTCAATGACTGTAACAAATATACCATTCTGGTAAGGAATATTGGTAATGGGAAAGCTGAGCATGTTTAGGGACAGGGGATATATGGCATTATGGATTGAATTGTGTCCCCACAAAAGTTGGATATGTTAGAGGCTTGGTCCCCACTGTGGTGTGTTTAAAGGGTGGGAAATCCTATTGTGGTAATTGAAAGGTGGGGCTTTGGAGAGGTGATTGGATTATGAGGGCTGCATCCTTGTGAACGGATTGATCCATTCTTGGAATTAATAAGAATGGTTCTGGTGGCTTTAAAAAGAGAGTAAATGAGGTTAGTCTCTCTGCTTCCATCATCTTACAATGTGATACTCTGTGTTGCTGAAACCAGCACCGAGGAAGACCCTCACCAGATGTGTTCCCTGGACTTTAAACTTCCCAGCCTCAGAAACTGTAAGCAATAAGTTTTGTTTTCTTGCAAATTACCTACTTCCAGATATTTTGTTATAAACAACAGAAATGGAGTAATACATAAGGGAACTCTTTTCTTTCCCCTCAATTTTGCTGTGAACCTTATACTTCTCTAAAGAATAAAGTGTATTAGTTAAAAAAATAAGCAAACACAATGGTAGACTTAAGCTCTAACACATCAATAATCATATTAAATGTAAATTGTCTAGATACATCAAGTAAAAGACAGAAATTGGAAGAGTGTATTAAAAATCATGTCCCAGCTATATGCTGCCTATGTGAAACGCACTTCTAATTCAAGAATATAGGCAAGTTTAAAGTAAAAATATAGAAAAAAAATCATTCTATATTATTCTATATTATTTAAAGGAAAGCAGGAGTAGCTCTATTACCATCAGATAAAGTAGACTTCCAAGCAAAGAAAATTAAAAGGGACAAAGATTAACATTATATAATGATAAAAGGTCAACTACCAAGGTGACATAGAAAGTCTTAGTATATGTGCACTAATCAACAGAGCTGGAAAATATGTAAAGCAAAGACTGTAAAACTGGCGGGAGAAAGAGTCAAATCCACAGTAATGTTGAGACTTCACCCTTATCTCAACAATTGATAAAACAACTAGAAAATCGGCAAGCATGTATAACTCAACAACACTCCATTAGTTAACATTTAATTTATATTTTTACGACACTTCATCCAAAAAAAGCAAAGTACATGTTCAAAGTGCCGGTGGAACATATACCAAAATAGGTAGTATCCTCAGCCATAAAACCAACCACAACAAATTTTAAAATCACACAAAGTACGTTTTCACACCACAATAAAATCTACCTAGAAACCAGTAACTGAAAAAATAACAGGAGCATCTCCAAACACTTGAAAACTCACTAAATACTTAGTAATTCATGAGTCAAAGAAATCTCAAAAAAATTTTTTGAACTAAACAAAAAGGAATGAAATTAGATATACAAGAGCATAAATTAATGAAATTGATGACAGAAACTACAGAGACAATAAATAGAACAAGGAGCTGGTTTTTTTGGAAATATCAGTAAAATTGATAAACCTCTAGCAAAACTAACAAAAAAAAAAAAAAGAGAGAGAAGACACAAATTACCAATATCAGGAATGAAAAGGACATAACTATAGCCCCTACAGACATTGAAAGGTAAATAAGGTAATATCATAATTATACACATATAAATTTGATATCTTAGATGAAATAGTTCAGTTTCTCAAGAAAACAAAAACAAACAGAACTACCGCAGCTCACCCAAAATGAAATGGATAATTTGAATAGCCCTATAAATATTAAGATAATTGATTCATAACTTTAAAATGCCAACATAATAAATTCCAGGACTAGATAAGGTCTGAGATTTGCTTCAAAATACTACCAGAGAAAGGGATGTGGGTGGGAATATAGGTATATCAGAACTGGTCACAAGTGATAACTTTCAGAGCTTGGTTATTGGATACATGGAGTACACGTATTTTTACATAATTGTCTATTTACATTTGTTACACATGCTTCATGTACATTTGACTCTTCATACTAAAAAACTTTATACAAACAAAACCAATATCATAGACATATTTGTTCCATCTATCTAAATGATCTGTATTATTAAATTGCATGAATGTATCATGCTCTTTCAAACAATAAATATTTTTGAAGGCTCATTATGTGTTATACATTATTTTACGACTGGAGATATGTCAGTAAACAAATGAAAATATTATTTATTCCCTTGAGAAAGTAACATTATATTAGGGAAATATAGGTGAATATGTAAATATTAAATAATAAAATTATAAAATATGTTGGAATGTAATGAGTGCTTATTAATCAGTGTGGCAGAAATGATGAATTATTCCCCAGAGAATCTTTCTCCCTTTCTTAGTGTGTGTGGAGTTATTGTTGGTAAGCAGATCTCCAGCCATAAGTTTCATTTTCTAGCCCTCCTTGCCTCTCAGTATGGCATTGTGGCTACTTCTTGCCGATAGAATGTGAGTGGATATGAAGTGGGTCATTTCCAGGAGATACGTTAAAATCCCTTGTAAATTCTCTACCCTCTCTTTTGACTTCTTTGCTAAACTTAGAATCCAATTGTTAAAGGCAGAAGAACCACAATTTGCAATGAGCCTGGATGCTGGAATCACCCTCTAAACCTCTACAATTGGATGCTGTGTTATAAGAAATATTCTTCATTGTGTTAACACCCTGGAGTTTGGAGGTTTCTCTGTTACAGGCATCACTACTTTAGAGCAGCCATCATTACTTGAATATAAGCAAATAAGAAGCATTGGGGAATCTGCGAGGGAAGGAGGATGAATGTAATTTACGGTAACTGGAGAAGGCTTTACTGAGAATGTGATATGTAAAAAAAGGCATCAGAAAAAGAGGAAACAAGACGTGGATTCCAGATAAACAATTTTCTAGACTGAGGGAACAGCTGGAACAAAGGCCCTGAGACAGGAACATAGTTGATGTATTCAAAAGCCATTAAAGAATTGAACGTGACTGGGAAGAGGGGAAAAGTAGTGGTGATCTTTAGGATGTTTATGATTTTATTGCTGCGATGAACATAACTTTGTATATATTTTTTTACGTAATTGTCTATTTTTTCAGAAAAATAATGTTTTGTTTAAGAAAGATAAATCTAAAGAAGTGACATTCCTGGGCTTCAGGAATGCGCATTTAAAATTCTGATACGTATTCACAGTTTAGCCCACCAGAGAGAGGGTAGCAATCTCACACACTCGCCATCACTGTCCTCCTATCTTTATCATCACAGAGTAATATCAATTTTCTCATCTTTGCCAAAAATAATAAGGGCCATAATGATAATGACAATAGTTGACATTGTTGAGCACTGATTAAATGACAGGCAAGTCTCTGAATACATTATGAGTATTAATGAAGATCCTTTTGTAAACACTCTGTGTTATTAGTGTTATTCACACAGTATATATAAAGAAATTGAGTCATAGAAAGGAGTGAATCAGTGATTTCAGAGCCTCAACCACTGACTACTTAGCTGTAATCAATTTAATAAGTAAAACAAGTTCCTATTTTAATTTGTCTGTATTACAGTATATTAATATTTTTTCATATTTTAATAGGATATTTGCTCTTTTCAATAAATTGCACTTTCTAGTCATTTCCCATTAACCTATTGAAGACATTATCCATTTCATACTGACTTTTAAGTTCTGTACTGTTTTGATGACATTAAATGGTGCAAATATGTTATCTCAGTTGTTCATTTGCCTTTTAAGTTGGTTACAATATTCTTTGTTTAAGAAATATATGGGTTTTTTTGTTTGTTTGTTTGTTTGTTTTGTCTTTTTCATGACTGGCACTCAGCCAGTGAGTGCACTGGCCAGTCCTATATAGGATCTGAACCCGCGGCAGGAGCGTTGCTGCGCTCCCAGCGCCTCACTCTCCCGAGTGCGCTACGGGCTCGGCCCAAGAAATATATGGTTTAATGTTATAAATTATGTGTTTTTATAGTCAATATTGACTAGATATATTCCTTTATGAACAGAAACAAAGATAGTATTTTAAAAATTCTGGTAATTAAAAATATAAAAAAGTGCTAAAAAATGCAGAGAATTATTATTGCATAGAAAAAATTTCAAAAAAATATGATGGAATATGACAATTGCTGGCATTCCATTGAGATTAAAAAATACATAAAGTCCACAAAGCTACTGTATCCAGCTTGATCAATTTTTACCTATGGTGACACTCACATGTCCACTAGCCAGATCAAGAGAATTTTCACCAGCTCAGAAGTTTTCTTCACGCCCTTCCTCAGTCAATGCCACTCTCTTTTGAATTCTATCCTCATTAGATTAGTTATATCTTTTATGTACATGTGTGTTTTAATTAGATATAATTTGTACATAGCAAAATGGACAAAAATGTATAGCTCATAATATAAACCCATGTAATCACTATCCAAATCAAGATATAGAATATTTTCACCAACCCAGAACTTCCCTCTTGATCCTTCTCAATCAATATTCTTCTACATTTAACCAATATTTTGATTTCTATTGCCCTAGAGTAGGTTTTTCCTGTTCTTGAACTTCTTGTGAATAGACTCACACAGAATCTCACCTTTTGACCTAGCATTTTTTGCTCAACATGTAGTTGAATAGATCACTAGTTACTTTTATTTTTTAACTGTAGTACTGCATCATATGAATATACTACAATTAATTATTCATTCCTCTTTTACTTTACATTTGAGTAGTTTTTGGTTTTGCACTATTATGAACTTACACTATGGACATTCTTGTAAATATTGAATTTAATAAAGAAGCCAAAACAAAATAGATATAACAAAGATAAAAAGCATTTCATTAAATCAGTAACAATAATGAAGTCTTCCATTGATAAAGGAACTAAATTACTTAAAATAATTAGGGATAAACTTAATAAGAGGTCTACTAGATATTTGTAAAGGGAATGATAACATTTTATTGGGATAAATAAAGAAACAGAATTGATGGAGACAAATTATGTACCTGGACACTTTGGCTAAATGTTATAATAATGTTTAGTATTTTCAATTTACCTTATAAAATTAGCACAATTGCAACTGAAATCCAAACATAGCTTTGAATTAAGTAATTCTAAGATTAATTTGGGGAAAACGTAATGGGCGATAAAGAATGATATTTTATGGGTAATAGTGACAATTGCTGGGAGCTGGTGTTACTGAAATTTAGATGTATAAAGCAATAAGAGAAAAGTGAGATTTAAAAAAAACAAACAATTTCTTAATATACAATTGTCTGGTGGATCACAGACCCCTCTGCCCCATCCTGTGCAGGTCATTAGTCAGGTAGTTGAAAAAGATTCTGGTGGCCAATAACAGTATAGACATGCTTTATTCTGCCATGAGCTCTGCAGGCTAGCAGTTCAGAGCTGCTGTCTTCCATACCAAAAATACACAGTAATGGCCACGAGCCAAGGAGTATATGGGCACACATGTGCAGTTACGTCAGTCTTGTATAACTTGTTTACAATAGGTGTGCTGAATCATACCCAGCTGGATATGAGGTATGAGAGGGTCTGACTATACTGACTCCATTTTCCTCACAATGATAAAGAAAGCCTTTCTAATATTGATTAAGAAAGGAATATTTCACAAACAATATTGCCTATACCTTCAGAAATTAACAAGGTTGGGCCTCAACTTTAGCTGATACTTGGTCTCTACCTAACGACCAAAAGGTATTAACAAGAAACTACTATGATGGTGGGGACAATGTGTTTTACAGCAAAATTATGCATTTTTACTCCACTGTTCTGAAGTGCTAACAGTAGAAAGCAGATCCATTGTGTTGCTTTGCCTCACACGGATTTGTCACCTCTTTTCCCCTGGGTGATGGAACCACCGAAATTATTCAAAGCCCATCTCTTTTGAGCACTGAGATGCTCCAGAAAGGGGTTAATATTAATATCCCATAGCCCTCAACAGCAAGGTGTTGCTTCCACTTGGGAAATTAACCACAAATTGGGGTTCTCTTCCTGCACTTATTCTCCAGACCAAGAAGTTACAGGAAGAGACATAGTTTTAACAAGTTTAACAATAGAAGTTGGTAACATGCAATTAAGTCGATCCACTAACAAAAGCTTGGTCTAGCAAACATTCCTTCTCCCTACAGCAGCTTTTTAGTAACTTTACATATCAAAAGTAACTTTACTTTCCTTATCTTGCTCTTGCAACAGAGACTCAATAGCCTGGGGAAAATTTCCTGTCCTTTGCAAAGTCAATATTTGAAACTGCAAGGCTATGGAACACCATGCCTTGTGAGGTACATTTGCTTTATGAATCCTCTACACCATTGGACAAATGGTTCAGCAGAATCATGACACATGTAGTACCTTGGAGTTGCTGGGTATATTAATAAGGATAAATTAGATTATGCTGCAGAAGCAAAAGCATCAATATTTCAGAGGCTTGATGCAGTAACAGTTTATTTCTCACTCACTCATCGTCTGCTGCAGGTCTGGGAAGCGTTCCAAAGTTTCTGTCCTTCATGTAGTACACATATTTCAGGATGATTTGATCTTGCATTGTCTCCACGTAAGCATAAGCTTCTGCAACCACTGCAACAGAGAAAAGAAACATGGATAATAGTACACCAGCTACTACATGCTTTGTCTCATATTTTATTGGCCAAAAGTAGTCATGTGACCATGTTGAACATTAAGGGTATGTGCTAGAAAAAAACAATTGGGTATTGATGAAAATTCCAGCACTGTTGCCCACTTATATAAATGGAGGATGGACTAAAACCTTGACTTTTTCTTTCAAGACTTTGCTCCATAGTGCCAACGCTAAGATGGAGTCCTACAACTCAAACAGGAGGATTTTCTTAACCTCTGTCTTTGGCTTCAAAAAGAGTCTCCTCAGGGCCTTGTAAAACTGTTCATTCACTCTGCTGAGGGAGAGAGAGTAGGCTTCCATGGTGCATAAGAACATTCTGATGATATTTTTGTGCTACTGCAGTGAGAGACTGAGCTCACATTCTATGAGCACTTGATAAATGTTTTCCAGAATAAGCACCTCAGAGCAGGCTTAGAGATCAGAAAGGATCAGCTGCAGAGGTTGGATGGGCACACATTCCCAAGAGGAATTGCCTGTCATCCTCTGTACCATAAATTTTTACTGTGCTTAACATGAATTAAATGTCTCACAAAAATATATCCCCAAAGAACACTGATCCCCAGAGGACTCTGCTCAACTCAAAAGCAACATATCTTCGAGGGAGTTTCATATGCCTCCAAGTGTTGCATATGAAACAACTCTCTTTTTCTATCTCTAAACAAGGACACATATGCATACAACTCATTTATTTACTAAAATTTTTAGCTTTTTTTTCATAAATTCCAAAGACAATTGGCTTATAAAAGCAATATCTAAAGTTTTAAATCTCTGATTAGATAGAACAATGGTTTCACTTATATAAATGTACAAATTAAATATGTTGCAGCTGAAAATTAGCAAAGTATAGAGATGAAATAGTTATGGGCAGAAGAGGGGACTAAGATTTGAAGCCAATTATGTCATCCTGTGATTCTAATGAACTTTTAGGGTTTCCGTTTTCTCCTTGGTAAAACTGGCAGGTGAGGTGATAAATGGACTTTAGATAAAGTGATTTTATTTAAGATTCACTTTAGCCAGTCCTTAAAAGCAAAGAATTTAGAGTTTGGTATATAGAACTAGGTTTGAATCCAAGCTCTGCCTATTACTAATCAAGGAATTATGGAGCCTTGAGAAAATTGCTTGACTTCTCTGAGCTATTTCATTATTAGTAAAATAGGGATAATGATACTTCCTTAATAAGATTCTTATGAACATAGATAAAATAGTGTATCTCATGACTACGGAGATCCTGGAATACAGCAGGTTTTCAATAGATATTTGTCCCTTTCCTTTCAATAAGATATTTTTTTAAAAAATGGGGGCTCTCAAATACTACTGCTATTGTATTTATGTTTGGTATTTTATATTCTCTGCTTAGCCAATAAGCTAGCATTAAAATTCTTTTTATTATTATTGAAACATAATTGTACATATCTGTGGGTAGTACAGTGCTGAAGAGCAATACCTGTGCATGATATGTGATGCTCAAATCAGGATAGTTAGTATACTCAATATATACACAATGTAATCACTTTTTGTGGCCCTTTACCAATTTCTCACTAATCTCCCTTCCCCTACCCCTTTTCTACCTCTGGTGGCCTCAGTTCTGTTCTCTCCTTTTGAAAATCCAGCGACTTATTATGATTGTTGTGTCTTTCTTTCTTTTTAAATTTATTTATTTTGGTTTGTTTGTTTTTTAGCTCCAACTTATGAGTGAGAACATGTGGTGTTTCTCTTTCTGTGCCTGGTTTATTTCACTTAATATAATTTTCCCTAAGTTCATCCATTTTGCTGTGAATGGCAGAATTTCATCATTTTTATGGCAGGATAGTATTCCATTATGTTTTTATACTACATTTTCCTTACCCAGTTGTCCATTGGTGGACATTTAGGTTGGTCCCAACTCTTGGCTATTGTACATAGAGCTGCAATAAACATGAGAGGGCAGGTGCGTGTATTCCTTCGACATGATAATTTCCATTCCTTTAGGTATATACCCAGTAGCAACATTGCTGGATTGTATGGAAGTTCTATCTGTAGTTGTTGAATTATTCCTATAATTTTCTCTAGGTCCATTCATTTTGTTGCAAATGACAGTATTTCATTTTTTTTATAGCTGAGTAGTATTCCATTGTGTAGATATACCACCTTTTCCATATCCACTCATCTGGTGATGGACATTTGGGCTGGTTCCAACTCTTAGCTATTGTAAAGAGTGCTGCGATGAACATTGGAGAACAGGTATATCTTCGACTTGATGGTTTCCATTCCTCTGGGTATATTCCCAGCAGTGGGATAGCTGGGTCGTATGGTAGATCTATCTGCAATTGTTTGAGGAACCTCCATACCATTTTCCAAAGAGGCTGCACCATTTTGCAGTCCCACTAACAGTGTATGGGAGTTCCCTTTTCTCCGCAACCTCGCCAGTATTTATTGTTCACAGTCTTGGATATTAGCCATCCTAACTGGGATGAGATGGTATCTCGGTGTGGTTTTGATTTGCATTTCCCGAGTGGTGAGTGATGTTGAGCATTTTTTCATGTGTCTATTGGCCATTCATATATCCTTTGCCCATTTTTTAATTGGGTTACCTGCTTTTTTGTTGTAAAGTTGTTTCAGTTCCTTGTATAAATTCTGTGTTTATCTGTTGATTTGTTGCCTAGATGATCTGTCCAATATGAGAGACAAGAGTTCAGGTCCCCAACTATTATCATAGTGGGGTCTATCTATCTCTTTATGTCTAATAGTGGTTGCTTTATGTATCTGGGTGCTGTGGTGTTGAGTGTATATATATTTATAATTTTTATATCTTATTGCTGAATACATCCCTTTATCATTGTTTAATGGCCTTCTTTGTCTCTCTGTTTGGTTTTTCGTTTAAAGTCTATTTTATGTGACATAAGAATAGCTATTCCTGCTCGCTTTTGGTTTCTATCTTTTCATTATTAGTTTATGTGTGTCTTTACAGGTGCAGTGACTCTCTTGTAAACAACAGAGTTGGGTCTGGCTTTTCTTTTTTCCTTTTTCTTTTCTTTCTTTTTTTTTTTTTTGCTGACTGGTAAGGGGACCGCAACCCCTGGCATGGTGTGGTCTGCACCTCGCTCAGCCAGTAAGCACACTGGCCATCCCTATATAGGATCCGAACCCACGGCCTCAACGCTACTAGCGCCGCACTCTCCCGAGTGAGCCATGGGGCCAGCCCAGGTCTGGCTTTTTAATCCAGTCAGTCAGTCTGTGTCTTTTGAGTGTGGAGTTTAATCCATTTACATTTAGGATTGTTATTGAAAGGTATTGTCTTACTCCTGGCATTTTATTGATGTTTGTTTGGATATTTTAAACATCATTTGTTCTTTCTTACCCATTTATTGTTTGTCTTTGGTGTTTGTTAGTTTTTTGAGGTACTAAAATATAGTTTCTTTCTCCTCCTTGTTTACATTTTTGTTCTGCCAATGTTTTTTTTTTTTTTTTTTTTTTTTCCTTTCTTGTGCATTCATGGTAGTAATTATTAGGATTACAGGTGCAGGACTCCCTTGAGGATTTCTTGTAGGCCTGGTCCTGTGGTAGTGAACTCCTGCAGTTTTTGTCTGTCTGGGAAATACACTATTTCTCCTTCATTTCTGAAAGACAGCCTTGCTGGCTATAACATTCTTGGCTGGCAGTTTTTTTTCTGTTAGTATTTTGATTATATCATCCCATTCTCTTCTGGTCTTTAGAGCTTCTGTTGAGAATTCAGCTGTTAGTCTGGTAGGGACTCCCTTATAGGTGACTTGACACTTTTCTCTTGCTGTTTTCAGGATTCCCTCTTTGTCTTTGAGTTTTGCCAGTGTATAATACATTTCTGTTGCTTATAACAGACATACCTGTAACTGAGTACTTTGTAAAAAAATCAAATTTATTACTTACGGTTTTGGAGGCTGGGAAGTCCAAAGTCAAGAGAACACATTAGATGCCACAGCAATGCAGGATGTCACATGGCAGAATGGTACAGCAAAGTCATTAACCATCAACTTATTAATCCATTCACTATGGCATGGTCCTTACAATCTAATCACCTCTTCAAGGTGCTACCTTTAAATTATCATGATAGGATTTCCCACCCTTAACAGTTACAGTGGGGATTAAGCCTCAATGAGTTTGGGGGAATATTCAATCTATAGCAGCCAGTTCAACTATAATGTGACTTAGAGAGGACATTTTTAAATTAAATATGTTTGAAGTTCTTTCAGCCTCCTCGTTCTGAAGGTCCCTGTCTCTCCCTATATCTGGGAAGTTTTCCACTATTATTTCATTGAACATGTTTTCAATGCCTTTTTCTTTCTATTCCCCTTCAATAACACCCAGTGATTTGGATGTTTGTGCACTTAATGTTGTCTTCAGCTTTTAAAGATTTTCTTCATTTTTTAAAAAATTCTTTTTCTTTTCTTTCTTTTTTTTTTTTGTCTGCTAGCGTTGTTTCAAAAAGACTGTCTTCAAGGTCAGAAATTCTTTCTTCTGCTTTCTCTAGCCTGTGGTTAAGCTACAGCAGGGGGCAGTGCAATTCCTCCTTTAGGTTGGGCCATTGTGTCATAGTCACCTACCACTTTTCCTGACCTCTGCTGGTGACCCTCCTTGTGTCAATGCAGTTGAGTTGTTGGCAGACCACCCGCATGGTGGTAGTAGCTGCTACTGTGGTGGTGGGATGCCCTCACTTCAGCAGTGGTGGTAGACTGCCCTGGCAATGTCTGTGGTGGTTGCTGTGACAGACCATCCATGTGGTGGCAGTATCTGTGGCAGTGGCAGGTCACCTGTGTAACAGTTTCCTGCACGCTTGCTATCTGTTGGTGGGGTCTGCCCTTGGCTCCTGAGGTCCTAATACTCCTTCCAGCTATTGGCAGGGGCTGCTTCATTAAAATAATTATGAAGTATGTTTTGAATTATGAGTGTATACAGACACACACACACGTGTAATTTTTTTATTTCCTCTTTTCCCCTTAGTTTTGCAATTTCAGCTTTGTGCAATTTATTTAACTGACTGTTCTGAGAATTTACCGCTATGTAACAAATCACAACAAAACTTAGTGGCCCCAAAAGAGGGGACAGCAAACAATGGCCCACTGGTCAAATCCTACTCACTGTCTGTTTTTGTATGGCAAATAAGCTAGGAAAGTTTTCTTTTTCTTTTTGTTTTTTTTCCCCTATTTAAATTATTGTAAGAAGAAATATGCAAAAGAGACTGCATGTGTCCTGCAAAGCCTAAAACAATTGCTGTTTAGACCTTTGCTGAAAGAATTTGTTGACTCTTGGCTTAAAGCAACAGTAAACATTTATTTTGCTCACAAATCTGCAATTTGGAAATGGCTTGGTGGGGAAAACGTATTGCTTCTCCACGTCATGTCAGCAGGGAAGGCTTGACTAAAACTAGGAAATCTGCTTCCAGCATGGCCCACTCACATGACTGGCAAGTTGGGGTTGGCTTTTGACTAAGAACTTAGTTGGGCCAGAGGAACAGTGGCTTCAGTTTGTCTCCATGGGGTCTGGGTTCTGTTATAGCATGGTGTCTGGGCACTCAGGGAAAGAGAGAGCTAGGTAGGAGCTGTACTGCAGAAGTGATATAGCTTCAGTGGTCTCACAGGTTCACTTCTGCACAAGCTATTAGTCAAGCAGTCTCAAAGGCCACCAGCAGATGGTCCCAGTCCAATCCCAGATGCTTAGTTGTAGATGCATAATGGCAGGAGTTCCACAGGCACTCATGGCTTCCCATCAACATCCCTACACCTCACCCTCTCGTGAGCACATGCTGGCAGCTAGTCATGTGTGACTTTTTTGGTTCTCTAAGCTCTGACTTGCCATATCACACCAGTGCTTCAGAAAGACTGATTCATGTCTTATTTCTCTTATCCCTTAACTCTGCCTTCTATACTTTCATTTCTCTGCCTCCTCTCAAAATTGCGTAAGGTTCAATTCCTATAACAATGATCTTATCGCATAGCACTTACTCTGCTTCTCTACTGATATCTGGTTAGTTCAGTTATTAATATCAGAAGTGGTTTGAGAGGGACAGAACCTTAGAGACAGGGATCTGAATTGGTTCTATTATCTGACTAGATTTAGAGGCATTAGTGACCCTGATACTAGTGGTAAATGCATTAATAGCCTATAGTATGCTGTGACAAACAGTTACTTAAACTGTCATCTGTGTTCACCAGGAATTAAGTGTCAATAAAGCTTTGAGAGACCAACTACTTAATGTCATAAATTGTTTTATGGAAATGGAGAATTGGAACTGTGGGTTTGTTTGATTGCTTCTACATTACTGAAAAATGTACAGAAAGAAAATTTGGAGCTCAGGACTTTAAATTCTCACTTAAAGTTCTGGGCAATAAACCATAAAGAAGCTCTGTCTTTGTTAGCCACAGGATTGAGGATTCTAACAAAACCCAAAGACTAAGCATGTGGGTGGTTATATTACAGTGTAAATATTCACAACCTTAGAAGGTTTCTTTTGTTAAAGTTTGGTATTGATTGTAAAATAGCAGGGCCTTGAAAACTGAGAAAGTGGAACTAGGCAGACTCTTAATCACGTCCAAATTTTGCTGAAAACCCTTTGGCCATCGAAGCAGCCTCTCCTGCCCTATTTGAGAAGTAAATGGCCTCTTCTGAGGTTGTCATGAGGAAGACTGCTGATACTCCTTAAGACCTCCACAACAACTCTACTACATGTCTCGATCCTAGACTTATAATTAGGCTTAATTCCTAACAGGTCCCACAGGTCAAGTATGACTCATAAATATATATCACAAACTCTCCCCCCCCAATTTTTTTTGGAATTAAAAAAAAAACATTAAAATGACAAACTCCTGCCAAAAATTGATCAATAAATAACAAGAAAGGAAAAAATATCAGTATCAGGAATAAAGAGGTATGTCTGTATTGCTCCTTCAAACATTAAACAAAAAAAATCGCAGCAGCATTATTCCAATACATTTTAAATCCAAATACAATAAACAAATTTCTGGGAAATACAATTTACAAAAAGTGAACTAAGAATAAAAAGATAATGTAATAATTTATATATATTTATAAAATTGAATCTCTAATTTGTAAACATTTCTACAAAGAAATATCTAGTTCCAGATGGCTTTATTGGATGGATAAGGAAAAACATAATAACTAAATATACTCTAACTCTAGTTAATAGAAAAATAGAATCCACTTATCAGCTTATTTTTTAGGGATTGAATAACTTTGACATAAAAGCATGACAAGGATATTATAATAAAGTAAAATAACAGGTAGCCTCTCTCATGTACAAATACCCAAATTTCTAAACAAATCAAAACTTGGTAAAACAGTACAAACAATTGTACATAGTAAGGCCAAGTGTGTTCAGTGCAGCCAACTTTGTGTTTATTCCAGGAACACAAAGGTGTTTTAATATTTGAAAAATCAACCAATATATTTGACAACATTAATAAAATTTCTACAAATTAATAAGGAAGAATAGACAATCTAATTTAAAATTAGGTAAAATCTTTGCAGAATATGTCACAAAGATGATATCCAAGTGAAGTGAATGCATTTTGAAAAGTTTCATTGCTTCATTTATTAACAGGAAAACACAAATAAAAATGATAAAGAAGTAGCAATACACACATACAAGAATTACTAAAATAAATTAATTTAAAAAGACAGCCAACAGCAAATCTTGGCAAAAATGAGAACCAATGAAAGATCTTTTGCACTGAAAATGGAAGTGTAAACTGTACAACTAGTTGAAAAACTGATCGACAGGATTTATTGAACCTGACAGTATGCTGAACATACCCTGTGACCCATCAACTTTACTCTTTAGTATCTAATAAATATATCTATAAGCATATGTGCATCAAGAGACATAGACATGTTCATCATAGCACTATTCACAATAGTCCCAAAGTGAAAACAAAAGTTCATCAACAGAAAGGAGAATAAATTGTGGGATATTATATAATGGAATATTATTCAGCAATACAAAAACAACTACTAGTACATGCAATATTGTGGATGAATCTCATGAATCTAATATTTAAGAAAATAAGCCAGATACAAAGGAATCTATTCTGTATGCTTCTATTTTATTAAATTTATAAATAGACAAAAAATGATCTTTGACTGAATATGAAATAGTGGTAACATTTGGGTACATTGGTATCTAGGAGGGAGCACGTGGCTGACATCAGGGGTGCTGATATATCTTAACCTGGGTGATGACAAAATGGTATTGATTATTTTGTAAAAATTCATCTAGTTTTATAACTATAATTTGTGCCTTTTTGTAAGTGTATGTTGTATTTCAATAAAAATGGTTTTGCAAATAAAAACAATAAAAAAGCTGCCATGAGTTATAAATTCCTAGTTATATTCTAGCCAGAATGTACTTTTTAAAACACCTTCTGCTGTGCTAGGGAAGGGTGTACTGAACCCTGGCGTCCAATTGTTTAATTTTCAAGATATTACGTACTATGTACCAAGTCATTTCAACAATCATAGATTCCTTATTTTTAATATTGTTAGCTAAGGCTATGTTTCAATTAATTAGTTATTTTTTGCCTTTCCTTTTTGAAAGCCACTTTATTGAGGTATGGTTGACATATAAAAAACTGTATATATTTAATATCTACATCTGGATAAGTTTAAGTGTAAATATATACAATCAAGACCATACATCATCTCCCAAAGTTCATTTCTGTCCTCTTTATCATTAGTAGTAGTAGTATAAATAACATAAAGATAAACATAAATCTTAACATAAGATTTACCCTCTTAGCAAATTTCAAGTATACAATACAGTATTTTTAGCTATAGTCATTATGGTATATAGTAGATATCCAGAGATTATTTTTCTGGCATAACTGAAATTTTGACCCTTTAACCATCACTTTCCCATTTTGCCCTTCCTCAGCTCCTGACAATCACTATTCTACTCTTTACTTCTATAAGTCTGACTGGTTTTGATTGTATATATGTGTGAGTATACAGTATTTGTCTTTCTGTGTCTGTCTTATTTCACTTAGCGTAATGTCCTGCAGGTTTATCCATGTGTCACAAATATCAGAATTTTCTCCTGTTTTAAGGCTGAATAATATTTCATTGCATATGTATTCTACAATTTCTTTACTTATTCATCCATTGATGAGCATTTAAGATTTTCCATGTCTTGGCTATTGTAAATAATGATGCAATGAACATGGGATTGCAGATATCTCTGTGGGCCTGGCTTAAACAACAGAGTTTACTTGAGCCAATATGAGTGACAGCAGTCTGGGAAATACTCCAAGTTGCCTTGAGAAGCACTCTGTAGAACAAAAAAGCTTGGGCTTATAAAGGAAAATGTACCAATCAGGAGGGGAGGTGGTTTCAAAAGGTGTTTATCAAACATTGCAATTGGTGCTGGCATCTCTAGGTAGTCTTGGTAGTAAAGGATTGGTTGCAACAGTCTATAAGATGGCACTCAGCTTAAATTTTTTAGTTTGAAAGGAGATATGGGGAATATTAGTCAACAGATGGTCGACAGATATGTTGGCTATTATTCCTCCGGGAGGTTGTGACCCCTGTGGTTGATTCCAAGAGTTCAAAGGTTCAGGGTGCTTTAGAATGAGACACGCCGAAAGCTCAAGCAAGAATGGGCTCCCGACGCCAGTTTAGGTTTGTTGACCAGACTGGTGCCATTTTCTTTCATCATATCTTTGAGATTCTGATTTCAGTTGCTTTGGCTATATACTCAGTAGTGAGATTCTTGGATGATATGGTAGTTCTATTTTTATTTTATTGATAAACCTCCATACTGTTTTTTCTTAAAGGTACCAGTTTTCATTCCTATCAGCCATGTACATGTTCCCTTTTCTTCATATCCTTGCCAACACTTTGTATCTTTTGTTGTTGTTATTAATAATAGCCATTCTAACAGGTGTAAGGTGATATCTCACTGCAGTTTTGATTTGCATTGTCCTGATGATTAGTAATGTTGAGTACCTTTTCATATTCCTGTTCGCCCTTTGTATGCCTTCTTTGGAATGGGGGGAAAAAGGCATCTCCCATTTTTTCTAGCTTATCTGGAATGACACAGATCTTTCAGTCTAAGAAAAAAAATTCAATTTTCTTCTTTAAGTAATTTGTTTTCTCATTCTGAGTCCAATACAAAATGCTTTCTACATGCTCAATTTTCCAAATGATTATAATGAGTATTATTGTAGCTTTTGTGGGATTTTTTAGAAGATTCTGGCAGTGTATTGTAAGGAGATCCAATGTTGTAAGAAAAAACACTAGGAAACCGCTAGGTAAAAGGAATGCCTTTTTATAGATGTAGGGGCATGGGCGTGCCAGAAGACATTCCAGAACTAGAAGGATAAGAACTCAGCCTTTAGTGTGAACTAAATTTCAACAGGCAGAGGAATGGCATGGGAACACGAGGCCTATGGGCCTCAAAGGGTTGGGGGTGAGCGAGAACTCTCAGGGCTCCTAGGGTGTGGCTGAAGCAAAAGATACAGTTGGGTGGGCAGGAGGGTGGAAAAGTGATGTGACAAGCAAGATTGACTGGGTTCACTTCGAGGGAGACATGAATGCCGTGTTAAATTAGTTAGACTTTAATTTTTGGCAATGGGAAAGGAAGCATAGTCAGAAAACATCTGAGAACCAAGCATACATGACAAAATACCTAAGTTTTAAAATAATTTTCTGGTAGTGCTGGTCAAAGCAGCTCTATATTTAAAACACTTAATCTATCTCTTGAAAAAGAGCCAATCCAGGATTCTGGAGGATTATATGACAAGAGAACTAGAATTGCATTTCCAGGTATCTAACTTTATAATTCCCACATCTATGCTTCCTTTCATAGTAAAATGTCTCAAGAGCTTATTAGTGTTAATGGCTTTAATAAAAAAAATAACAATAGTTAATATTTATTTAAAACCTATTATATACAAGGTATTTTGCTACGGGGTTCACATAAGAGAGGTCTTTAAAAAGATCAAAGCAAGATCATATTATCAATTAATTCCATTTTCCCATGAACTTTTTGAAGTACTCTAGTATATACTTCTTTTTCATAGAACACCTGTGAAATAGGTACTATTAATAGTCGCATTTTCCAGGTCAGAAAACTGAGGCTTAGCAAGGTGTAATAATACTTTCAACATTCAGAAAGTAGTCCCATGACTTGAGTTCAAGTATAACACACAAACTTCTTAGTTTACAACCCTGACCTTTAGCCTGTCTTACCTGCAAAGAACTGTCCAATCAAGGTGCCACTTTCTCATCTCCCATTCTCTCCTGTCTGGTTCATATTCATATAATTTCACTAAATCTGTTGCCATTAATGTGATCAATGAACCCCACAGTACCAAATTTATCTTCCTTAAATTCCTCAACATTTACGTAATTTAAAACACAAAAAAATTGTAAGCAGTATCCACTTGACTTCTGTGATACAGCATACTATTTTGTTGTTCTCTTTCCTCCTTCTTTGCCCAAATTCTGGTTTCTTCTCTTTAATTGACACTCTATTTTGATGATTTTATTAATGCACGAAAGTGCTCGGGGCCTAGCATAGGAGTAGTTAGCATTGTGACTTCCCTTTCCTTCTTCTCTCCTCCACTGTCCTTTTCTTACTACCTGGTCCTTACTCTTTTAAGATACCTATGCCTGTGGTTGTATTTCTTATTCAAATCTTGTTTTTGGAGTATTTGGTTTTTGGTTTCCGAAACTTACAGTTCTGGCCCCCTCTTTGTTGTGAGCATTGGGTAAAGCTCAGTCTGCCAGGACTCCTGAGTATCGGGCTGTCCTGTTATCAGTCAACTCTGCTGAGGCAGTGACTCCTCAAATACAAACCCAAGTTCTCTGCTTCCAAACGTTAATAGTGCCTCAGTTTTATTGTCCAGTCTTTGTAGAATCAGAGTGCATCCTTGTCTGGCTAATGGGTAAAAGATGAGCTGTTCATTTCACACTGTTTTATGGTATAGGTTATATGAAGGCAAACATTTTATTTTATAGGGGTCTGAATTCACCCTCTAAGTAGGTAAATTTCTGGGCTTCCCTGAACTGGACTATTGATGTGTATTCAGTTATTACAGAACAGAAATAGAAAAAGGGAAGATAAAGTTGAAAAATTCTAAGTGAGCATTGAGGCCCAACTTATAAGCAGGGTGTTTAGAAGCTTAGAAACATACAGGTTCAGAGAGAAGTCTTGAAGTTGGCAAAGAAAATCATAATTCAGGAGCCAGGTATTTCCTGTATTTAAAGTACAAAAAGTTACAGAGATATAACCTCAAAAACCTATTTAATCATTTAGATTATTTTTACTAGCTGACTGGGTTGTGTTGCAAGCCTGGCTTGGAGGACAAAGTACAATTTAGATAACAGTGGCATTAGCAACCTTTTGCAAGGGCAAGGATCATGTTCATTCACTAATTCATCCCTTCATTCATTCAGTGAATAAATCAAGGTGACAGAATCTAACCTTGAAGAGGTCAAGGACTTCCTTTGTTTTGTTTGCTCCTATTTCCCCAGCTTCTGCAAGAGTGCTGGCACAGATGGGCAAGCTCTTAATAAAAGAATATGTTGCACAGAGGATTGGTGTTTTGGAGTTTTGTCCTAAGTGTACAGAGGACTCTCTGTTAAGGACTTGCACCCTCCCCAATCCCCTATGAGCTTCAACATCTATCTGTTCCAGCATCAAACACATCCTGACAAGGTTGTGTCCCTTTCTGCATTGCCAGATCTGAGATGAAAGTCTTGACCAGGAGAACAAGCACATCATTCTCACAGAGAAGGGCTGGATGCTCTATTTTAGTGCTGCTTTGTGACATTCTGGAAATAATGAAAGGCCAGGGCCCCATGGCCACTGCTCAGCTGAAGGAAAAGGGCCTTACAGACCCTTTGTGTGTCATTGGCAGTGTTGTTTAACATGACAAATCAGAATGAAGGGTTGCAAAGCACAGCTCAGAAATTTACAGGGTCTGCCTGGAAATGAGACAGGCTTTCAGCTGATTTATCATGGCACTCACTATGCTTGCTTCAAGGCAGAAGGAACCATAAATACAGGGGGTGAGAGGTGAAGCTGAAGTTTGAGCATTTCAATTCAGAACAAATAAACATGTGGGTCTCACAGGGGACATTGTATCCTGGTAATTCCTTTGATTGTCATTTGTCATCTTCCTGGCAGTTGGTGGACATAAAGGGTGTGGAGGCACAGCACTGGGCCCATGTGGGGACACAGCACCACGCTTGCTCATAAATTTCAGATTTACAATACTCCGGAAGAAAGATCTTCAAGATCAACTAGGCTAGCCACTGACTTCATTCAGATAAAATTTAATCATCTAGGATATTTGGTTTTCTGGTACTCAAATAACTCAAAATTTTCCTTCACTCTTTATGCCACTGCATTTTTATTATGCTGGGCAGAAGGTTCAATTTGATATTTAGTCATAGTTTCTCTTGTTTTATTTTAAAGAAGGTTTTTGAAAGACACCAAATAAATTGCTTAACATCTTCCTAGAGATGCAGATAGAAAGCACACAATTTTAAAGTTAGCAGTGATGTTATCTCTTATCTTTTTGTTTCATTTTTTAAAAATTCCATTTAGTAAACATAAAACTTACCTCTATTATTTTCCAGATGGTACTTGGAAAGCAGAGTTCTATGATAAATCCATCATGAATTACAGGCTCACAGATCAGCTAGTCTAGCCTTTCAGGAAAAATATACACAAAATCTATTAATACCACAACATAAAAGAGTCATAAACAGGGGTCTATAGAAAGTCAGAGAAGCAAACCACTGACCATTAAGTCCTGGGGGGCTAGCAAAAGGTAGAAAAGCAGCACATTTTGATATAGCCACTTTGATATAGATGAATTGATGGGGTTGTTTTGACCTTGGGACTATCTGATGTGGCCAGTTGGATGTTTCAAAATGTGAAAACATTTTTGAAATACTGCAAATAGCAGTTACAACAGATTTCCATATATCTTATATTTCCTGAGTCTATTCATGACCATGTCTTCAAATTCCTCCCTCAGTGGAGAATAGAGGCAGAATGTATGGTAGAGTTTGAGGATGAGTTGCCACCCTCTTCAAGGGCAAGGAATTTTGTGTTTTAAGATATATGTGTGTATACATATATACATAAATACAGCTCTTTGAGAAATAATTTACATGCAATAAAGTTACCTATTTAAAGTGTTTAATGTAGTGGTTTTTAGTATATTTTCAAAGGGGTACAACCAACACCATAGTCTTTTAACATAATTTCATCATCATAGTTTTAGAACATTCTCATCACCCCCAAAATAAATACCATACCCACTAGCAGTCACTCCTAGCCCGCACACAGAACTGGCTCTCTTCAGCCACTAATCTCCTTTCTGTCTCTATAGATTTGCTTATTCTGGACATATTTTATAATACATGCTTTATTTCAACTGACTTCTCTTACTAAGCGGAATGTTTTTGAAGTTCATCTATGTTATCACATGTATCGGTACTTTATTCCTTTTCAGTGCGAGATAGTTTTCTAGCGTATGAATATACCACATTTGTTTATCCATCGCTCACTTGATTGATATTTGGGTTATTTTCATTTTTTTTCTGCTCTGTATAATGCTGCTATGAACATCAATATGCAAATTTTTGTGTAGACATATGTTTTAATTTCTCTTGGGCATCCACCTAAGAGTTGAATTTTTATAACTCTATGTTTAACATTTGAGGAAATAAAGTTATTATATATTTTTTTAGTACTGAAGTGTATTGGTTTCTGTTTTTAGAGTTCATTGAAATGTCCATGTAAGACAACTAGGTAAAGAAGTGACATATTCATTGCATTGGGTCTTGCAAATGAGTGACAACAATGCTGTTAAAAGGATGAATAAGACATGGTGATTCCCACAGAAAGTTCAAATTTAGAAGAGAGAACAGACCATGACACCACAAGGTGCTAGGAAGCAGAAGACAGCAAACAGAGGGACAGTATGCAGGGAGGTTAAAAAAAAATATCTTGAGGAGATAGAATATCATCAACAGTCAGAAGCTAGCGGAAGAAGGGAATGGGGGGAATGGATTGTAAAGCCAGAGACCACCACAGACCAAGGCAAACATTGGATGAAAAGGTGTGCGAGTACAGCACATTCACAGGAAATCAAACGATACAAACAAACAGAAGAATAGTTTGGGAGAAGGTGGCAGCGGGTGAGTCAGAGTAACCTAAGACCTTGATGCATGCTTCAAGAAAACTATTTTTCATCTATTTTCTTTTGTCTCTCAAAAGAATAAGAAGGGAAAACAACTATGAAAATCTTTGGCAAAAGAATTGGCTAAGGACAAGCTTAACATTATTAAAGCATTAATGGAAAAAGCAATACCTTCTTTTTAATACAAACTAGCCTATACTACAAATTTACTTTTTATTTGAAGTTGTAAATGCCTGTTGTAGAAAATCTGGAACATACTGAAAAGAATAAAACAAAAATCAATGTAATTTTACAACCCAGAAACAACCAGTTCCAACATTTTGAAATCTACCTAATGCATTTTCATATTTATAGCTGCCTATAAAGTTAGAATTTCAAATCCAGTTATATTTATAAAAATAGAAATTAAAATATGAAAATTGTTTTAGTTGCTTTTTACAACTAATATAAGCATTTTTCTGATTCTTAACATTTTCTCCAGAAACAAGATATTTAAGACAATATAGAATGTCACCACAACCTAAAGCTGAGTACTTTATTAAACTCATACATATGGTTATTTATGGTACTCTTTTTTCCCAATATAATCCACAAGTGTTTTGAAATCAGAAATGGCTTTTTGACATAGTTAATTGTTCACTAAAATGCTTTCCAACTGGATTAATTGAAATAACTATTGAAAAAGAAAAAATATTTTGAAAATGGAAAAAAGCATTTTATATATTTTTCTGGACCTCGCAGGAAAAAAGACTTTTTAGGCATTCATAAAAACAGTGGTGGCAATTGCAAATACAGTAAATTATGTCTTTAAGTACAGTAAAAAATTTAAAAAGCAAAACATTTTCAGAAAAACTAAAAATAAAGGAAACCCAGGCAGAGTATAAGAAATTCAAAGATGTGTTGATATTCTCAATGCATACAGAACTAATATATGTATTACAAGTAGTAGTTGAGAGCTCCCAATATAGCAATGACATGTGCAAAGGATGTGAATAGTTATTTCTCAAAGAAAGTCAAATACCTAATAAAAATTTTTAAAATTGTTTTTCACTTTTTTATCAAAGCAAATATATTAAGCAGAAATTGGATCTTAGTCTTTTGTGTATCTAATTAGCAGAGCTAAAACCTTATCATTTTCTGCCCCAGGAGACATAGCTAAAATATGCATTTCCAACTTTCTTAGTACGATTGGGGTGGTCCAGACTTTCTTGAAAGCAGTTTGACAATATGTAGTACATGTCTTTAAAATGTTTATGCTCATTGTTGTAATTTAAGGAATTGTCCAGCAACTGAGACAAAAATTTATAAACAAAAATATTCATATCAGGCATTTTCATACTATATCATATATTTTCATTAGCCCAAAATAATTACTATAAAGTGTTAAATAAATAATGGAGATGATATGTATAAGAAAATATTGTTCTTCCTTTAAAAGTGGTATTTTAAAGAACACTTTATGACATTAACTAACTCATATATGTGAAAAGTGAGAGTACAAAACTACTTACAAAGTATAATACCAATTTAAAAATACAAACAAAAAGATTTAAAGGAAACATTTTTGTGATGTTAATATTGGTTTCTTCTAGGAAGTAAAATATAGTTAGGTTACATTTCTTTTCTTTATTTCTTAAATTGTGTTTTTTGTCCTTGTGAGGTGAGAAGTGAATATGCCTTGGGAGCCTTGTACAAGGAGATGCCCGTAGGAATTGTCTAGAAGGATATCAAGAGTATCTCCTTAATTCCTTTTCTTAGAGTTTGGAAGGTCCTGGATCTGCCATGTATCCTCAGGATGAGGACGGTAGTCTTGTCCTGTGCTGATCCCTGTCCCATGAGAAGCCTCTCTATTTCCTGGCAGCCTATCACTGAGGGCTGAAACTTGTCCCTACAGTTCCAGCTGACTGAATTCTGCCTTATGTGAATAAGATTCTCGAGACTGGGGCTGGTCTTCAAAGTGGTCTGCTATCTTATGGCCTACTCCATAGTGATTGTGTGGTTGGGGGAGGGTAAGAGGAGGTGGAGGTGTCATATATCTTCCTGGATTTTCATTTTCATACATCTAAAGGGAATATTTGAGGTGACATTTCAAGGCATTGAGAGGCACACTTAATTGTGAGAAAGAAATAGGACTGTATTACTGAACAACTCCTCTGTGTCAAACACAATGCTAAGAATTTCTCATATGGGGCGTCCTTTGGGGTGATAATCCTGCTAGTAGGTGTGATGTGCATATAGAACAAGGCACTTTTCATGTGGGATGTCATTCAATCACCATTGTTACCCCGGAGGTAAACATAAGCTTCCCAGAGAGTGACAACATCAAGATGGCAGAATAGGCAGTCCCCAACCTCACTCTTCCCCACAATCAACCAACTTACAACTATTGAAAAAAAAAAAAAAAAAAAAAGACTTCCAACCTAGAATAACTAGAGCTTGGGGGAAGAGGAGGAGAGACCTGCAGAGTCTGTGAAGGTGGGAGAAGCCATGACAAGAGAAAGAAAAAACACACTATTTCAAGCTCCAGCCACATCAGGGCCAGCCCTGTTAGAAGTGGGAGGAAGCTGTAGCACACATGGAACAAGAGCAAGCAAAAGCCACAGCTGAACCCTTTGCGTGAAGTTGCCTGGACTCTGCAATGGAAAAGAGGGTCTCAGTGTGCACCCTGCCAGCCCCCAGGTCAGCAAGAGCACTGACAGAGTTCCTGTGGACCCACATAGGAGAGAGGGCAACAGACAACGAAGGAACCACCCAGAGGCCGGTGAGTCATTGTGAGGGATCAGCACACGGCCCATCCCTTAGGGAGCTTGTGGAGTGCTAGAGAGAGACTGGCCCACTGGGAGAGCACTGAGGTGGTGAGTGGGCTGCTGATCCGCCTTCCCATCAGCACATGCCTACTCTGTGGAGACTGGTCAGGGCAACAGAATTGCAGGGGCACAGTTTGCCAGGAAGACTCAGCTTCCGGCCAGGATTTCCACACAGCCCAGGTGTATCTGACCTTATAAGACCCAGAAGTGATTAAAAGGCCAAAGTTAAAATCCATTGTGTACAAAAAGCCTTCCCCAGAGAATCAGCAGCACAGCAGCAGTTTAGCACAACCAAAGAGGTCAAGTGATGGTCACGCAGGAAGTCCCCCCCCACCAAATTTTGGAACTAATCAAAACCACAGACCAGAGACAAAGCTTTGATATTAACCAATAAAGGTCTAACACCACTAAAAAACATCTACAAAACCTAGAAGAGGGAGCAGTTTCCTCAAATGCCCAGGCATCAACATAAAGACACAAAGATAAAGAAAGAACAAAGAAATATGATATCAACAAGTGAAGCACCAGCAACAGGCCCAGAGAAACAATGGATTTACGGAATTTCTGACAGAGAATTCAGAATAAGCCTCCTAAGGATGTTCGGGAAGTCACAAGAAAACACGGATAAAAAAATAAGTGATATGTGGTAATCAATCCATGAGCAGAATGAGACACTTGACAAAGGAATTTACTCAATTTAAAAAGCCAGATGGAATTTCTAGAAATAAAAAATACATTATCTGAACTGAAAAACTTCAAAGAAAGCTCCAATAGCAGACTTAATCAAAGAGAGGAAAGAATTAGTGAGCTCAAAGATAGAACATATGAAATTCTCAAATTGGAAGAGTAAAAAGAAAAAAAGAATAAGAAAAAATGAAACAAAAATACAGCAAATATGGGACTCCCTCAAGTGAAATAATTGGAATACCCAAAGGAGAGGAAAAAGGAAAAGGTGTAGACAGCATATTCAATGATATAATGGCTGAAAATTTTCAAAGTATGGAGAAAGATGACAGCATCCAGGCACAGGAAACTCAGAGGTCACCAATCAAATTTAATCCAAGGAGGAACTCCCTAAGGCATACCATAATCAAATTATTAAAAAACAAGGACAAAGAAAGAATACTGAAAGCAGCAAGAGAAAAGAAACACATAACATTCAACAGAGCCTCAATATGTCTCTCAGAATATTTCTAAGCAGATTTGTCAATAGAAGCCCCACAGGCCAGAAGACAATGGGATGATATACTCAGGGTGCTGAATGAAAAAGACTATCAGCCAAGAATTCTGTATCCAGTAAAACTAACCTTCAAATATGAAGAAGAAATAAAGTCCTTCCCAGACAAACAAAAGCTAAGAGAATTCATCAACACTAGACCTGCATTACAAGAAATGCTAAAGGAAGTTCTTCAATATGAAAAAAGATGATGCTAAAGAGCAGCAAGAAAACATTTGAAGGTACATAATTCATCAGCAAATTAAGTTTGCAGAAAACCTCAGAATACCCCAATGTTGTAAGAGTGGTGAATAAACCACTTGCATGCTTAGTATGAAGACTAAAGGGCAAACCTAACAAGACACAAACATATAAAATAACTACATAAGAGATAGGCAATATTTAAAAAAGTAACTTGAAACAAAAAAATTGTCAAAAAGTGGGGGAAAGATGCCAAAGCATAGAATTGTCTTTTTTCCCGTTTTTTTCTTAGATATCAAAGTTAAGTTTTTATTAGTCTAAAATAATCTGTTATAATTGAAACAAGCTTTTTGTAGGCCTCATGGTAACCATACACAAAAATGTATAAAAGACATACTAAAAGTAAATAGTGAGAAATCAAAATACACTGCTAGAAAAAAAATGCTCAATCACAAAGAAAGACAGTAAGATTGGAAAAAAAGAAAAAAGGGTCAACAAAACAACCAGAAAAAAGGAACAAAATGGCAGTAAAAAGCCCCTATGTATCAGTAATAACTGTAAAGGTAAATGGATTAAATGTCCTAATTGAAAAACACAGAGCAGCTTAATGAACTATAAAACAGGAATCAACAATATACTGCCTACAAGAAACTCACTTAACTGATAAAGACACACACCATCTGAAAGGGAAAGGATGGAAGAAGGTATTCATGCAAATGGAAACCAAAAAGATCAGGAATAGATATACCTATATCAGATAAAATAGATTTCAAGCTAAGGAAAATTTAAAACTGGATCAATTCAACAAGAGGATATAACAGTTCCAAATACATGTGCACTCAAATCCAGAGCCCCCAGTTTTGTAACACAATTACTATTAGACCTAATGGGAGAAACACACTCCAACACAAGAATAGTTGGGGACTTTAATCTCCCACTTTCAGCAAAGGACAAATCATCCAGACAGAAAATTAACCAGGAAACATCAGAATTAACAGATATCAGAATCAGACATTCTTCTCAGCAGCACATGAAACATTCTCTAGAATAGACCATATGTTAGGTCGCAAAACAAGTTGCAACAAAGTTGTAAAAATTCGAAATCATGTCAACTACCTTATCCAAATACAATGGAATAAAACTAGAAATCAACAACAAAAGGGACACTAGAAACTATACAAATACATGGAAATTAAACAACATGCTCCTGAACAATGAATGGGTCAAAGAAGTGACCAAAAGGAAATTTAAACGTTCCTAGAGACAAATGAAAATAACACAACATACCAGAACCAATGGGATACAGCAAAAGCAGTTCTAAGAAGGAAATTTATAGCAACAAATGGCTACATCAAAGAAGAAGAAGGACTTCAAGTAAACAACTTAACATTACACCCCAAGGAGCTGGAAAAACAAGAACAAACCAAACCCAAAATCAGTAGAAGGAGAGAAATAAAGATCAGAGCAGAAATAAATGAATTAGAGATTAAATAAACAATACAAAAGATTGATGAAACGAAGAGTTGTTTTTTGGAAAGATAAACAAATCAATAAAGCTTTAGCTAGATTAACAAAGAAAAAAGAGAGAAGACTCAAATAAATAGAATTAGAAATGAAAAAGTAGACATTACAACTGATACCACAGAAATAAAAAGGATCATGAGAGGCTACTATGAATAGCTATATGCAAGCAAACTAGAAAATCTAGAAGAAATGTATAAATTCTTGGACACATACAACTTACCAAGATTGAACCATGAAGAACTGGTAAACCTAAACAGACCAATAACAAGTAATTAGATTGAAGCAGTAATAAAATTCTCCCAACAAAGAAAACCACAGGAACAGATGGTTTCGCAGATGAATTCTACCAAAGATTTAAAGAATGAATACCAATTCTTATCACACTCTTCCAAAAAATTGAAGGGGAGGGAATAATTCCAAACTCATTCTGTGAAGTCAATGTTATCTTCATATTCAAACCAGAAAAAGGCACAACAACAACAACAACAATGAAAACAAAAAAGAAAACTACACACCAATATCCCTAATGAACACAGATGTGAAGCTCCTTAATAAAATACTTGCAAACAGAATCCAACAACACATTAAAAGATTATTCATCATGATCAAGTGGGATTCATCCCAGGGAATGCAATATACAGAAATCAATAAATGTGGTAAACCACATCAACAGAATGAAAGGGAAAAAAAAACATATGACCATTTCAATATATGCTGAAAAAACATTTGAGAAAACCAAACATCCCTTCATGATAAAAACACTCGACAAATTATGTATAGAAGGAATGTACATCAACACAATAAAGGCCATATACAACAAACCCACAGCTAACATAATACTGAATGGACAAAAAAAAAAAATAGAGGCTTTTCCTCTAAGATCTGAACAAAGCAAAGATTCCCACCTTCTCCACTCTTATTTAACATATTACTGAAATTTCTAGCTAGTGCAATAGGTGAAAGAAAACAATAAAGGGCATCCAAATTGGAAAGAAGGACGTCAATCTATCTGGATTTGAAGATGACATGATCCTATACATAGGAAACCCTAATGACTCCACCCCAAATCACTAAAACTAATAAAAGAATTTAGTGAAGTAGCAAGATACAAATTCAACATACAAAAATCAATAGCCTTCCTATACATCAACAATGAAGCAGGTGAAGAAGAAATCAAGAAAGTAATTCCATTCACAAGAGCTACCAAAAAATGAAACACCCAGGAGTAAATTTGACCAAGGAAGTGAAAGACCTCTACAATGAAAACTGTAAAACTTTGGTGTTAAAAAAAAAAAAAAATGGAAGAGGACACCAATAAATGGAAACATGTCCCACCTTCTGGCCTTGGAAGAATTATCATCATCATAATGTCCATATTACCCAAAGCAATCTATACATTAAACATAATCCCTATAGAGATATTATTGACATTCTTCACAGAAATAGAAAAACAGTCTTAAAATTTGTATTGAACCACAGAAGACCCCATATAGCTAAAGCAATCTTGATTAGAAAGAACAAAGTTGAGGACATCACACTACCTGACTTCAAAATATCTTATAAAGCCATAGTAACCAAAACAGCCTGGTACTGTCTAAAAATAGGCACATGGACTAATGGAACAGAATACAGAACCTAGAAATAAACTCGTACTTATAGCCAACTGACTTTTGACAAAGGTGCCAAGAATACACTGTGGGGAAAGGAAAACCTCTTCAATAAATGGTGCTGGGAAAACTGATATTCACATGCACAAGATCTAAACTAGTTCCTATCTAGTACAGAAAAATCAACTCGAAATGGATTAAAGACCTAAATTTAAGACCCCAAACTGCGAAAGTCTAGACAAAAACATAGGGGAAATATTACACAAAAGGTAGTGGGCAGTGCATTTTTGAGCAAGACTACAAAGGCACAGGTAACTAAAGCAAAAATACACAAACAGGACTACATCAAACTGAAAAGCTTCTGCACAGAAAGGGACACTATCAACAAAGTGAAGAGACAAGCTACAGAATGAGAGACAGTGTTTGCAAACTACACATCAGACAAGGGGCTAATATTCAGAACATGTAAGGAAATCAAATAACTCAACAGCAAAAAACCAAATAACTCAATCAGAAAATGGGCAGAGGATCTGAACAGACATTTCTCAAAAGAAGACATACAAATGGGCAACAATCACATTAAAAAATGCTCCAAATAGCTAATCATCAGAGAAATGCAAATTAAAACCACACTGAGATATCATCTCACCCCAGTTAGACTGGCTATTATCAATGAGACAGAAGATAACACATGCTGACAAGGTTATGGAGAAAAGGGAACCCTTCTACATTGTTGGTGGGAATGTAAATTGGTACAGCTATCACGGAAAACAGCATGGAGTTTCCTCGGAGAACTAAAAATGGATCCAGCCCTCCCTCTATTGTGTATATACCCAAAGGAAATGAGATCAATCTGTCAAAAAGACACCTGCACTCCCACGTTCATTGCAATGGTACTCAGAATAGCCAAGAGCTGGCATCAATCTATATGTCCATCAACAAATGAATGGGTAAAAAAAATTATCGGTTTATATACAACAGAACCCTATTCAGGTATAAAAAGAAATGATATCCTATCATTTGCAACAACATAGATGGAACTTATTAAGTAAAGCAAGTCAAGCACAGAAATACCATATGATCTTACTTGTATGTGGAACTAAATAAAAAGTGGATCTTACAGAAGTCGAGAGTAGAATAATGGTTACTAGAGATGGGAGGAGAGGGGAGTGGGAGGAAAGGAGGGTGGACTAATGGATACAAAACTGTGCTCTCTATCCTAAGTGAATCACTGTGCAGTATATGCATGTATTGAAACAACACACTGCACCTCACAAAAATGTACAAGCAAATATTAAAATTAAAAAAAGAAAAGAAAATCTAGACAGACAAGGCCAAATATCCAGATAAATTACGACACAGCCATAAACATAAAATTATTGGACAAACTACTAAATAATTCTAGTTAGCAAGTCTGTGTTGTAATGAATAAAATTTAGATATGTAATGTAATACGTAAATCAAAAAATTAATAAATAATTATGTCATACTAGATAAAAAAAAAATATATATATATATATATATGTTTCCCAAATTGAGTCTGAGTCACCTAATGGCTGAATCTATTTCATAATTATCTTTGTATCACCTGGCTGATGCTGGGTCCTTAGTAACCATTTATTAAAAGTCCCAGGGATAGTGAGTGATAGGCTGGAACTTTAATGGTAGTGTGCATGACTTCAAAGGCAGAATGTCTAAGTTCTTCTATTTGGCCCGGTGGCAGTCACTTCTCAACACCAGCCTCCTCACCTGAGAGCAAAGGCCACTGGCTTCCTAACTTGACTAGTGAATTGAAACCAGAGATTTCATCACGGATGGGATGAGTTAGAGTCCTGAGGCAATGGGGGAGGGAGACAAACAGAGGAAGGGGATCAAAGGTTTGAATTTTTAAAACCTCCCCAGAGGATGTGGACTTGCTGATGCAACCACTGGCAGGCAAACTTTTCCATGCTCTTAATCACATATGCTCTGATTCAGTAATCTGAAGGAAGACCTTCTGTTACAATTGACACATAACCAGGATGGAAAATAGTATGTGAATTCAGGAAAATTTGGACATACATTTTACCTTCAGACTTGTACGAATAAAATGTGTACCAGATATGTAATTATAAACTTTCTAGTGGCCACAATAAAAAAGTAAAAAATAAAAGGAGGTGAAATAATTGATTTATAAATTTTAATAATATATTTTATTTAACTCGGTATATCCCAGCTAATATCATTTCAACATGTAGTTTATATAAAAATTATTAATGAGTCTTTGAAATCTGGTGTGTTTTACACTTACGGCACATCTCACTTCAAACTCAGCATATTTCAAGTGCTCCTGTGCGGCAAGTGGCTGCTATATTGGACAGTACAGGTCTAGACTCCATATTTGGCTCTTGAAATCTGAAACCTGGGGTTCAGTCTTGCTTTGGAACCTAATATAGTTTGAGCTTTGCAAAAGGCCTCTCTGGATGACCTATATTTTGGGGTCTCTAAACTTTAAAGTTCAGAAAGCTTTGTTATATACACAATCTCATTTAATCAGTGCAACACTAATAGGTAGGTTTTACAGTATCCATCAAACAGATGAGAAAACTAAGGTGTGGTAGTTTCCAGGTGCTGCTGTAACAAAGTACTAAAAACTGGATGGCCTAAACAATAGAAATATATTGGGTCATAGACCTGGACGTCAGGAGTCTGAGATCAAACTGTTGGCAGGGTCATGCTCCCTCTGAAGGTGCTAGGAAAAGATCTGTTCCAGGTGTCTTTCCTCGCTTCTGGTCATATTTTGGCTTGTGGCAGCAGAACTCCAATTTCACATGGTTTTCTATGTGTGGGTCTGTGTCCAAACTTTCCCTTTTTCTAAGGACACTAGTCGTATTTATGACTCTAGTTATATTGGATTAGGGGCCCATCTTATTCTAGTATGACCTCATCTTAAGTAATTATATCTCCTGTGACCCCTTTTTCAAATAAGGTACATTCTAAGGTACTGGGGGTTAGAACTTTAACATAAGAATTTCAGGAGGACACATTCAATCCATAAGGTAGGCTTGAAGAAGTAATCATCCATCACACTGCTTTAGACTGACTGGCTTTGCACTATAGCACTAGATGCACATGAAGTGTGTGTGTGTGTGTGTGTGTGTGTGTGCGCGCGCGCGCACATGCACATATCTATGTATGTCTGTGTCTGAGTTTGTATACATATTTCTCCTCATTTTCTTTAGGGCTTACTCATTACCTCAGCCTCCAAGCACTTCTCAGTACATAGTAGGCAGTCAAGAAATGTTTGCTGAAAAAAAATGAAAAAGCAGATTTGTGGCAAAGTAGGAACCGTGTTTGTGGTGTTATTATTGTCACTTTAGGGAGGTGTATACTTTTTATGACTTGTCCTTTCTTTGGCTGGAATCCCTATTTTTCAGGGCTTTATAACACTTATTATAAATTCCATCTGAATGAATACTTGGCCAAGCTTCTTGGCCTTGAGCTTTTAATTGATGCTATGCTTACTGAAATGTGAAAAATAGGAATTCTAGTCTTTACGATGCTCTTTTTGGCTTGCATAATTTACAAATAGTTTGGTGCTGCAAAACGCTCTCTCTGAGTTATCAGTTTTTAAAGAAATGAAATCTAGGTGCCCTAAGCATGGGCCTCCAAAGTAAGAGCCAGGGGTTGTCCAGTGGCCGCGTCTTCATCAGCCAATTGTCTTACATAGAAATGTGCTTTTTAAATACTCTGTTGAGCTAAAGACAGTCCACATCTAGCCTCACAGAGCTGCTTTCTCATAAAGGGGCTCCAGGCAGTCCCCAAGCCCAGCACCACCTGTTCATATGCACACTTCCAAATCTCACTGCAGCCAGTTGGATTTTATTTCAGATGCCACACTGTGCAGCACATATTATTGGCCTCGGAGATGCTAATGTGTGTTTTATAAATTAGAGATATAGTGTAAATTCATCTATTTATTGGATTAATGTTTATTGAGTACCTATTGTGTACTCAGTGCTGGAGATACACACACATAAGTGAGATTGTGAGGCTGTCCTTGAAGACATCACAATCTAGTCAGCAAAATCAACACAGAGATGAACAATTCACACTGCAATGAGCAGAGGTCAATAGCAGAGTTAGGACCGGCCAGTTTGAGGGTAGAGAGAAGGAAGATTTCACTGTGAATGTAACGATGAGATGGGTGGGGACTCAACCTAATTCTGCATGATTTTCATACAGACTGAGCTAACTGATTTTTGAAAATATTGGAAAATTAGTAAAGATTAACATAAAGTGGACAGCACAACAGAAAAATAATAACTTTTCTTGGATGTAATGGTATACATTGAGAGTGAGCTCATTAAACCACATGCAACGGATTCGCAGTAACTGAGAAAGATCCTTGCTGGGCCAAAGTACTCTCACCCTGACAACTCTAGAGGTCCCTTCTGCCTCCCTCCTCTTCGAAATGACAATAATAATCAACATGTGCATGTTGTATACCCCCCTTTGAAGCAATTTTACATACTCTTCTCATGTAATAATCATAACACTGTGGCATTAAGTTTTACCACATCCATCCTACAGAACAGAAAACTGAGGCCTGGGGAGATTTCATGACTTGCCCAGGATCACATGGTATTTTGTAGTTATATTGACCATCATTTTTGTTTTTGAAGATGATAGAAATTGAAACAGTAATTAACCTAAATAGAGCAGACAACTTATTAGTTAATGATCTGGAAAGTGTAGGGGTAGATGAATTCTCAGGGAAGATTAGAAACAGGGATGACAACATCATTGGGACTTTCTCTACACTAAATCTGTCACTTTATGTATGCTGGCTTCATTTTCCTGAGCAGGTTCCTCTATGTGGCCGTGTACCCTTCCCCTGGCAATTCCAATGGATTTACTACTAGAGAGCTCAGGGGTCTTACCAACAACCTCCAGAAATTAAATACCACAGGAGGACACTGGTTAGCTTAGTTTGGGTAACTCCTCAGGTTAACTTCACTGCAGCTGCTGTAAGGTTCACCACCAATATAATTATGGGTTTCGAAACATTCTTAGAAGAAAAATGGTGTTGTTCTAGGCAGTCAGAATAATGAAAGTGTACCACAGTGGTGGAATTGGAACTGAAATCCATACTTTATGACTCCAAATCCATCATTGTTTCATTCTTTTTGGACACAAGTGCCATACTAATTTTTAAGTTGTGTATCTAAATAACTTTTTGCCATTTGCTCTTGAATGTTTTACAGGTACTTGAACTCAGACTGACATCAGAACTGACTTGCAATACACTGCCATAGCCTTCCAGCCCCATGTTGCCCAGTCTTTATCTAATTTTCCTATATCAATGACAATTCATTCAGGGCTGCATTAAAACTATTGTGGCCCCTGAGCACTTTTGCTTCTTTTATAAAAATATTAAAAATTACATTTCACTGCATTGGTATAAATATGAATGTATTAATAATATAAAAGCATTTCCTTTGACCTAAACATTCAGTTTGCTCTTCTGATTAAGAAAAATAAAAACATTTTATAGGTCTTAACAATATTGTGGGCCCTAGGAACTGTACCTACTGAGTCTAATGGATAAATTGGCTCTGAATTGGTCTAAATTAGTCTGAATCAGGCAACCAGAAACTTGGGATGTATCCTTCACATTTTTTCTCCATTCCCATATCTTAGTCACTGTCTTCCATCACATTTACCACTTAACATTCTCCCCAAATTCTGAACCCTTTCCATTTTTTTTTTCTAGTCTCCATTTTCACCTTCGTGTTCTAAATAGTCATGCCATCTTGACTGGTTTCTCTGTATCCAGTGTTACATTTCTCCAGTCTATTATCACTACTGCAGGCAAAATGATCTTTTAAAAACAAATCTCTGGTTTCAAACCCTAAAAGAAGTTCCTCTTTTTCTTTGGATAATAAAAAATTATCTTATTATAAGCTCCTGTTAGAGCTAGCCCCTGCCTGTCTCATTCAACTTATCAAACAGGACTCTGGCTCACTCTTTTCTACTTTGTTCACACTGGACTTCTCTCGGTTCTTTGAATGTAGCTCTAGCCTCTGCATCTCAGGATCTTGAAACATATTCTCTCCTTTGGAATGTGCTTTTTTCTCCCTGACACATCATATTAATTTCTAGTTATTCCTTGCATCTTGCCTAAGATGTCATTTTGTCAGCGGATTTCTCCCTGACCTGCCTCATACAGCTTGGATCAAGTAATATATTTTCTTGGAAAACTGTATTTCTTGTTTGTAGTGCTTTTCAAAATTGTAATTAATTATCTAATTGTATAAGTGATCATTTATATTCATTTCACCCACCAGAGGGTAAGCTCCATATCATTTAGCATTATTTCCTCACTGTGCTGCTATTCAAGTCCTCAATATGTCGATTAAATAAATAAACAAAAAATGTATGTTGATATGTGCTCAAATATTTAACTTTTTAAAATTCACAACAAAGTTTATTGAGGTTTTTCCAAAGCCAAGCACTCTAATAGGACCCCAAGACACAAGATATTCATTATCACTGCCCTCATGGAGTTTTTTTCTAAGTAATGAGACACATAGAACTTAGGTCAAAAATGAATTAATCAAGTTCTCTCAGTTGTGTTTAGTGTTCTACAAGAGTAAACAGTGCTGAGTTAGCCTTTGAAAGCTGCCTAATACTTTACCCCTCTGCCTTGAATTCACTGTGAGATGTGCAGAGTGTAGAATATTTGAGGATCCTAACAGCTCACTCCACTGCCTGCATTGCATCATTGAGTTCATGCCTGTTGATCTGGACACTCAGCTGCATGAAGGATAGTCCAGTTGGGGGCTTGAAGATCTTGACCCTCTGTATTGGAATTTCTCTGTTTGGTTGATTTGGACACTACTCTGATGGTCACAGTTAGGAGGTTATTTAAGTGGAATGAGCCTCTGGAATAGATATATTAGATTCATAAAAAATAAACACAAGTATTAATGGATACATTAAATGTCAAACTAGTATGAAAAGTCTGCAACTGACATGCTCTTCATTACTGACAGCATGAGCCAGTCCTCTCTCAGAACTTATAGATCACAAATGCGTCTTTGTGTATTTAGAAAGTTGAGCACCTTCTCAGGTGTGTGGGCCAGTTCAAAAATGTTGACTAGTGAATGAACTAGTGCACAGAGAAATTTGTTTATATTGTACTCTCATGACCTCACTCTCCATTTTATATACTGATTTATGGCATAAAAAAAATTTATTGTTGATGCAACATAGATTTGGTGAAATGTAATTTACATAAAATTGCAAAATTTCTAGTGACACTACTCAGTTTAGAGATTGACTAGAGATTAGTGATAATTTACTTTAGAGTCTTGGGTATTTCTCCTGTAAATTTGTGAAAATAGAGCCTACTAGCAGAGCCGTCATGTGAGAGTCCTTTCCTCTCTATCCAAAAGCTGCTTGGAAAAAAATGGGACTTTGCAGCATTGCCTCTTTCTTTACTCATCCCCTTCTCATTGCCCTTGCAAGAAGGTAACCTTTTCCAAAATGATTACTTAGCCTGTGAGATAGTTATTGGGCCAGGAAGGAGTCGATGTTCATTAAAATGTCCTAGTGCATGTTTCAGCATATTTATCACTGCACAGATTTCCTGAATCATGCAGTCTCCTGGAGGATGGTACCATCCCAAGGTGAAGATGCAGGATTTAGAAGGTAGGAGTGTCTGCTTAGACTTAGAACCTACGCTCCAGACTCCAACCAAGATTTACTAAAGCATCCTGCATTGCAGCATTGGTCGCTACTCAGCTTTTAACAACAAGATGCTTTTCTCTCATTTCCCCATCTACAAAATAGGGATAAAATAGTAACTATCTTGAAATTTGTTGTGGGATAAATTGAGTTAAACCAGGGAAGGGGCTTTAAGGAAGGCCTGATATAGGGTGAGTACTCGATAGATGTGTGTAGACTGAATGAGCTACCTTGTGAAGAAGGATTATTATGATGCCTATTTTAAAGATGAAGACACTGGAGATCATAGAGGTTATGCCACAGGTAGATGGTATAGAGCCACTATTTGAGCTAAGGCCAGCTGACTACAAATTGGGTCAGCAAATGTTATGTATTTAACAGGGAGGGTATAGAAAAAAATACTCCTTAAACATTTACTTCCCCAATTCTCTGTTGCATAATTAAGAAGAGAGAGGAGAGAATAAGGGCAGCTTAACATTGAATAATACAATATGGGAGATGCAGATTTATTTCTACATTGGGGTGAAATAGTGTCAAAGGATACAAAGAATGGAATGGGGCTTGGGATGAGAGGAGCCTGAGATAATGGCAATGCTGACATCTGCTCTAGAGTCACTGGCTATTCTTTCCTAAGTTCCATTTATATCAGCAAAACAGGTGGTTTGCTCTTATCCAAAAGTGAGGAGGAGAAAGTTAGTTTGGGAGCTTAAGAATGACGAAAACAGCCATGAAGTCACTGTGCAGAGAAATCAAATATTGCCTGACATCCTGCAAAAAGCCAGGGCATCATTCTGGTAAAGACTCCAGTGAAAGGAAAAGAACACAAAGATGGAGAGAAAGGGGCAGAGAGAAGGCAGAGACAGAGAAAGGGAAATTCCAAAAAAATGAGCAGTGAAATTTCCTTATGAAAACATGCTTTCATTTCACCAAGATACATTAGATGGAAGGTATTCACCAAAGAGAATCTAAACCCCATGTTTTGGTTTAGTTTCCTGGGATCCAGCTTAACCGTTGATTACCAATTTCCCATGAGCTGAGAGATTCAGAGGATACAGTGCAGCCTTCAGTTCTGCATTTTCTCTGTACCTCGCTCTTCACGCTTGCACCTACTTTCCTTGTCTCTTGGCTGATAATGATTATTTAGCTAAGCCAAAGCAGAACTGTACTTGACATTTTTCGAAGAACCAATTCCTCTACAACTTGGTTAATCCTGCTGTACAATTTAAAAGCATAATGTGGGCCATACTGGGAAAGAATTTTTAATTTCAGCAGCAATACTTACTTGATTCACACAGAACACATGCTTCTTTGTGTAAGTGACCCAGGACTTTGGACTTGGAAATAAGCCCATCTCTCTCACCCCCCTGTCATAACACACAGATTCCAGTATGTTGAAATATGGTGATAATAGGGAAAAGGGTGCAAGTGTTACCTGCATCAAGGAGCAATCTCCAGGACCTATGGAATCCGAGCTCACACAGGCTTGTATTTAAAAGCACTATGAAGAGATTGATGGGCGTAATTTATATATATATAAATTTAACAATAATTTATTTTATTTTTCAAAATAGCTAGAAGATTTGGAATATTCTTTTCTTTGGCATTCTTTTTTAAAATTATTGAAACATAATTGATTGTACACATCAGTGGGGTACAGTATTGAATATCGATAACTGTGCAGTATGTGATGTTCAAATCAAGATAGTTAGTATATTCAACATTACACAACATAGTCATTTTTTTGTGCCCCTTTATCAGTTTTTCACTAACCCCTCTCCTCTTCTCCCACCTCTGGTGGCCTCAGTTCTGTTCTCTCCTTTTGAAAGTTCAATGAATTATTGTGACGGCTGAAGTTTTCTCTTTCTTTTTTTAGCTCTCACTTATAAGAGAGGACACGTGGTGTTTCTCTTTCTGTTCCTAGCATATTTCACTTTACATAATTTTCTCTAAGTTCATCCATTTTGCTGCACATGGCAGAACTTCATTCTTTTTTATGGCACAGTAGTATTCCATTGAGTATAAATACCACATTTTCCTTAACTGGTCATCTGTTGATAGACATTTAGATTGGCTCCAACTCTTGGCTTTTGTAAATAGAGCTGCAATAAACTTGGGAGTGCAGGTATCCCTTTGACATGATGATTTCCATTCCTTTGGGTATATTGGGATTGCAAGATCATATATGGCAGTTCAATCTACAGTTGTTTGAGGAACATCCATAACATTTTCCATAATGACTGCACTAACTTACAGTCCCACCAACAGTATAGGAGGGTTCCCCTATCTCTGCATCCTTGCCAGCATTTGTTATTCTCTTTTTGATAATGGCTAGTGTAACTGCAGTGAGATGATATCTTAATGTGGTTTTGATTTACATTTCCTGGATGATGAGTGATGCTGAGCATTTTTTCATGTGTCTGTTAGCCATTTATATATCTTCCTTTGGGAAGTGCCTATTTTGCAATTTTGTCCATTATTTAACTGGGTTACTTGTTTTTTTTACTGTGAAGTTGTTTGAATTCCTTGTATATTCGGGATATTAATCCCATATTGGATGCATAGTTTGCAATATTTTCTGCTATTCTGTAGGTTGTCTTTTTTGCTCTGTTAATTGTTTCTCTTGCTGTGCAGAAGCTTTTTAGTTTGCTATGATCCCATTTTCATTTTTTCTTTTGTTGCCTGTGTTTTTGGGGTCTTATTCATGAATTATTTAACCATGTCCTACATCCTGAAGGGTTTTCCCTATGTTTCTTTTAGGAGTTTTATATTTTCAGGATATATATTTAATTCTTTAATCCATTTTGAGTTAATTTTGGTATACGGTGAGAGGTATGGGTCTAGTTCTATTCTTCTACATGTGGATGGCCAGTTTTCTCAGCACCATTCTTGCCAGATAGAAAGGTAATTTAAACTGAGTTCAAGCTCCACCCTACAGATTTTACAGAAGTCATCTGGAGTAAGTCATTACCTTTTTTCATTCTTTGTTCTTCCATGGTATATTGATGCAGCAGCCTGTAGTTCCTAAGAAACACACAGTAATGCTGTTGAATAAATAGTTAAATAAATAAAGAATGGTACCACTTTTCTTTAGTCCTATGTATAAAAAAATCACTTAAAACAGATCTGTGATGCTGAATTTAGCAAGATGAAAGGCACTGGCAGAGGTCTCAGAGGAATCCTTATCATGGAGATGCCAAGATGAGAGAATGCTGGTCCATGACCAAAGCCTTACCTTTTTTTGCCCTGTAATTCATTTTCATCAGCACCTTAGAAATAAGCACAGTTAGTGACTTGAGTCACACTAATCAAACTCATGGGACTTACATATGATAATTGGTCACTGATCCATGCCTTTTCCAAAACACAGAATCATAACAAAAACACATGCCCATGTTAGGATGTTTTCCTGGTAGAAAATCTACATGGGAAGCCAACTCATTCATAATCTGCTTGGTGAGCACATAGTAAAAGCAAGAAGAAAGGTAAGTTTTTCTTAAAATTTCTGTCCCAGAATTAGAGTAGTACTTAATCTCCACTGCAATTATCTAGTAATAATGCTAAGGATCATAATCACCATGATAATAATAAAGACAACCCCCCTTGCTCACTGTACGCAATGTGTTCTAAGGGGAGGACTGTGGAATGTTGATGTCAGTGGATCAGTGTGTTCTCTTCTCTGGACATTCTTGGAGACACTCACAGATATTTGTTCTCTGGACATTCTTCTTTGGGGGCCTTTGATTTCATGTTTCCCTTAGAAATGGTAATTTTGTTAATGATAAAAACACTTTGGTTTATTTCCTTGGTTGTATCCCAAGGCTTATTCTTCACATTGACTATGGAGAAGACCCATCTCTAAAGAGAAGTACTTGATTATTGCTAAATTCATCTTTGATATTTTTATTTCCTAATTTTACACACAGAAGCCAATGTATTTTCTTGATCCCAAGTTATCGATTTCATCTGACTTGAAGTTTTTTCATAAAAATTTTTAAATAACAATTTTTTATAAAATGTTTTTAGAAAGCTCTAGTTGCTCCACACAACACACACAGACTGGGAGTTAAGAAAATCAAGGACAAAATATTAGTTGTTTATAATCGTAAATAATACATTGACTTTGAAAATAAAAAAAATAGATGTCATATTTTTTGTCAAGTGTATAATGAAAAGCATTAGGTTAGTTATGCATACACGTTGATTCTTCACTATGATGTAATGGAGAAGGCATTTGTAAATAATTCCTAAGTCCTTATAATAAGTATTGGTAATAAGCTCTATGTAAGGAGAGTAAAGTAACAAGACAGCAGAATAAGAGCTTTCTACCATCATCCCTCTGCCAAAGCATCACTTTTTTTTTTTCAAAGATATAATTTTATTTTATTTTATTTTTTATTTATTTTTTATTTTTTTTTTAATTTTATTTTGTCGATATACATTGTGGCTGATTATTGCTCCCCATCACCAAAACCTCCCTCCCTCTTCCATCCCCCCTCCCCCCACCGATGTCCCCTCTGTTTGCTTGTCATATCAACTTCAAGTAATTGTGGTTGTTATATCTTCTTCCCCCCCACACTGGTTTTGTGCGTGTGTGTGTGTGTGTGTGTGAATTTATATATTAATTTTTAGCTCTCACCTATAAGTGAGAACATGTGGTATTTCTCTTTCTGTGCCTGACTCGTTTCACTTAATAGAATTCTCTCAAGGTCCATCCATGTTTTGCAAATGGCAGTATTTCATTCGTTTTTATAGCTGAGTAGTATTCCATTGTGTAGATACACCACATTTTCCATATCCACTCATCTGATGATGGACATTTGGGCTGGTTCCAACTCTTGGCTATTGTAAAGAGTGCTGCGATGAACATTGGGGAACAGGTATACCTTCGACTTGATGATTTACATTCCTCTGGGTATATTCCCAACAGTGGGATAGCTGGGTCGTATGGTAGATCTATCTGCAATTGTTTGAGGAACCTTCATACCATTTTCCATAGAGGCTGCACCATTTTGCAGTCCCACCAACAATGTATGAGAGTTCCTTTTTCTCCGCAGCCTCGCCAGCATTTATCGTTCATAGTCTTTTGGATTTTAGCCATCCTAACTGGGGTTAGATGGTATCTCAGTGTGGTTTTGATTTGCATTTCCCGGATGCTGAGTAATGTTGAGCATTTTTTCATATGTCTGTTGGCCATTTGTATATCTTCCTTAGGGAAATGCCTACTTAGCTCTTTTGCCCATTTTTTAATTGGGTTGCTTGTTTTCTTCTTCTAAAGTTGTTTGAGTTCCTTATATATTCTGGATATTAATCCTTTGTCACATGTATATTTTGCAAATATTTTCTCCCACTTTGTTTGTCTTTTAACTCTGTTAATTGTTTCTTTTGCTGTGCAGAAGCTTTTTAGTTTCATATAATCCCATTTGTTTATTTTTCCTTTGGTTGCCCATGCTTTTGGGGTCGTATTCATGAAGTCTGTGTCCAGTCCTATTTCCTGAAGTGTTTCTCCTATGTTTTCTTTAAGAAGTTTTATTGTTTCAGGGTGTATATTTAAATCCTTAATCCATTTTGAGTTGATTTTAGTATAAGGTGAGAGGTATGGATCTAGTTTCATTCTCCTGCATATGGATATCCAGTTATCCCAGCACCATTTGCTGAAGAGGCAGTCCCTTCCCCAGTGAATAGGCTTGGTGCCTTGGTCAAAGATCAGATGGCAGTAAGTGTGTGGGTTGATTTCTGGATTCTCTATTCTATTCCATTGGTCAGTGGGTCTGTTTTTATGCCAGAACCATACTGTTTTGGTTATTATAGCTTTGTAGTATAGCTTAAAGTCAGGTAGTGTTATGCCCCCAGCTTTATTTTTTTTGCTCAGCATTGCCTTGGCTACACGTGGTATTTTATTAATCCATATAAATGTCTGGATAGTTCTTTCCATTTCTGAGAAAAATGTCTTTGGAATTTTGATGGGGATTGCATTGAATTTGTATATCACTTTCGGTAGTATGGACATTTTCACTATGTTGATTCTTCCAATCCAAGAGCATGGGACATCTTTCCATCTTCTTGTATCCTATCTAATTTCTCTCAGCAGTGGTTTGGAGTTCTCATTATAGAGATTTTTCACATCCTTGGTTAACTCAATTCCTAAGTATTTTATTTTTTTGGTAGCTATTGTAAATGGGCAGGCTTTCTTGATTTCTCTTCCTGTATGTTCACTATTGGAGAATAGAAATGCTACTGATTTTTGTGTGTTGATTTTGTATCCTGCTACTGTACTGAAATCATTTATCAATTCCAAGAGTTTTTTGTAGAGGTTTTAGGCTGTTCGATATATAGGATCATGTCATCTGCAAACAGGGACAGTTTGACTTCATCTTTTCCAATCTGGATGCCCTTTATTTCCTTCTCTTCTCTGATTGCTCTGGCTAGTACTTCCAACACTATGTTGAATAGGAGTGGTGAGAGTGGGCATCCTTGTCTAGATCCTGTTCTTAAAGGAAAAGCTTTCAGCTTTTCCCCATTCAGGATGACATTGGCAGTGGGTTTGTCATAAATGGCTTTAATTATGTAGAGGGTCTTTGTCATGAATGAGTGCTGAACTTTATCAAATGCTTTTTCAGCATCTATAGAGATGATCATATGGTCCTTGTGTTTGACTTTATTTATATGGTGTATCACATTTAGTGATTTGCATATGTTGTACCAACCTTGCATCCGTGGGATGAATCCCACTTGATCGTGGTGAATAATTTTACATATGTGTTGCTGCATTCTGTTTGCTAGTATTTTAGTGAGGATTTTTGCATCTATATTCTTCAAGGATATCGGCCTGTAGTTTTCTTTTTTGGTTATATCCTTACCTGGTTTTGGCATCAGGATGATGTTTGCTTCTTAGAATGAGTTTGGGAGATTTGCGTCTGTTTCAATCTTTTGGAATAGTTTGTGAAGAATCGGTGTCAATTCCTCTGTGAATGTTTGGTAAAATTCTGCTGTGAATTCATCTGGTCCTGGGCTTTTCTTTGTTGGGAGCCTTCTGATAACAGCTTCAATCTCCTTTATTGTTATTGGTCTGTTCAAATTTTCTACATCTTCATGGTTCAGCTTTGGGAGCTTGTGTGTGTCCACAAGTTTATCCATTTCCTCCAGATTTTTAAATTTGTTGGCATATAGTTGTTTATAGTAGTCTCGAATGATTCCTTGTATTTCAGATGAATTAGTTGTAATATCACCTTTTTCATTTCTAATTTTTGTTATTTGAGTCTTCTCTCTTCTTTTTTTTGTTAGCCATGCTAATGGTTTGTCAATTTTATTTATCTTTTCAAAACACCAACTCTTTGATTCATTGATCTTTTGAATTGTTTTTTGTTTTTCAATTTCATTCAGTTCTGCTCTGATCTTAATGATTTCTTTCTGTCTGCTAACTTTAGGTTTGGATTGTTCTTGTTTTTCTAGTTCTTTAAGGTGAAGTATTAGGTTGTTCACTTGCCATCTTTCCATTCTTTTGAGGTGAGCATTTAAGGCAATAAATTTCCCCCTTAATACTGCTTTTGCAGTATCCCACAGGTTTTGGTATGATGTATCATTGTTTTCATTAGTTTCAATAAATTGTTTGATTTCCTGCTTGATTTCTTCTTGGACCCATATGTCATTAAGTAGAATGCTGTTTAATTTCCATGTGTTTGTATAGTTTCCAGAGTTTCGTTTGTTATTAATTTCTAGTTTTAATCCATTGTGGTCTGAGAAAATTCATGGGATAATTCTAATTTTTTTGAATTTATTGAGACTTGATTTGTGACCTAATATGTGATCTATCCTGGAGAATGATCCATGTGCTGATGAGAAGAATGAATATTCTGAGGTTGTTGGATGGAATGTTCTGTAGATATCTGCCAAGTCCAATTGGTCTAGAGTATTGTTTAGATCTTGTGTTTCTCTACTGATTCTTAGCCTAGATGATGTGACTAATATTGACAGTGGGGTGTTCAGGTCCCCTGCTATTATGGTATTAGTGTCTATTTCCTTCTTTAGATCTAATAGAGTTTGTTTTATAAATCTGGCTACTCCAACATTGGGTGCATACATATTTATGATTGTTATGTCTTCTTGATGCATCAATCCTTTTATCATTAAGGAGTATCCCTCATTGTCTCTTTTTATGGGTTTTAGTTTAAAGTCTATTTTGTCAGATATAAGAATAGCTACTCCAGCTCGTTTTTCTTTTCTGTTTGCATGGTAAATGTTTTTCCATCCTTTCACTCTTAGTCTATGTGAATCTTTATGGGTGAGGTGGGTCTCTTGTAGGCAGCATATAGTTGGGTCTTCCCTTTTAACCAGTCAGCCAGTCTGTGTCTTTTGATTGGGGAATTTAAGCCTTTTACATTAAGAGTTGTTATTGAAAGGTGTTGATTTATTCCTAGCATTTTATTGGTTGTTTGGTTGTCCTAGGTGTCTTTTGTTCCTTGCTTTCTGATTTACTGTTTGGTTTTTGTGTTTGTTGGTTCCTTCAGTTGTAGATAGCCTTTTTGTTTGTTTGTTTTCTCTTCATGAATGCCATTTTTATGATACTAGTGGGTTTTGATTTTTCTTGGCTTTTTATGGCAATGGTAGCTATTTTTCAGGAACCAAACCCAGTACTTCCTTGAGGATTTCTTGTAAGGGTAGTCGTGTGGTAGTGAACTCCCACAGTTTTTGTTTGTCTGAGAAATATACTATTTGCCCTTCATTTCAGAAGGATAGCCTTGCAGGGTAGAGTATTCTTGGCTGGCAATCTTTGTCTTTTAGTATTTTGAATATATCATCCCATTCCTTTCTAGCTTTTAGGGTTTGTGATGAGAAGTCTGATGTTAGCCTGATTGGGGCTCCCTTATAGGTGATTTGACACTTCTCTCTTGCAGCTTTTAAGATTCTCTCTTTGTCTCTGAGTTTTCCAATTTGACTATAACATGTCTTGGAGAAGGCCTTTTTGGGTTGAATACATTTGGAGACCATTGAGCTTCCTGGATCTGAAGATCTGTGATTTTTCCTATACCTGGGAAGTTTTCTGCCACTATTTTGTTGAATGTGTTTTCAATGGAATCCCCTTTTTCCTCCCCTTCTGGAATACCCATGACTCTAATATTTGAGCGCTTAAGGTTGTCTGCTATCTCTCTCAGATTTTCTTCAATGCCTTTGATTCTTTTTTCTTTTTTCTTTTTTCTTTGGTCTGCTTGTTTTATTTCAAACAGCCCATCTTCAAGTTCGGAGGTTCTCTCTTCAACTTCGACAGGCCTGCTGGTTAAACTCTCCATTGTGTTTTTTATTTCGCTGAATAACTTCTTTAGTTCAGCAAGTTCTGCTACATTTTTTTTCAGGACATTGATTTCCTTGTACCTTTCCTCTTTCAGGTCCTGTGTACTTTTCCTCATTTCATCATGATGTCTAGCTGAGTTTTCTTGTATCTCATTCAGTTTCCTTGGAATTATCACTCGAAATTCCTTGTCAGTCATTTCAAGGGCTTCTTGTTCTATAGGGTCTAGAGTTTGAGATTTATTAACTTTTGGTGGTGTACTTTCTTGCCTTTTTTTATTTCTGGTATCTTTTTTTTGATGTTTATTCATTGTGGCAGGGGGTTTCACAGTCCACTGGTTTGAGACTATTGACTAACTAAGATGTTGCTGTGGTTGCCAATTTGGAATGGTTACCTCCGTGACTGCTCAGTTGGCCTCTAGTGTCTTGTGTGTGTGGTTGCCTCAGGTCTTGGGCCTCTCTGGGGAGCCACCTCTCTGGTCAGTTTGGACTCTGCTGGGCTGCTGGATCATGGGGCGGTACCGCAAGGGGTGTGTTCTCTGCTGAGCTTTCACTTCCCATGCATGACTTCTCCCTGTTCTGTGCGCTCTGGCCTGGGCTGTTGGATCGTGCAGTGGCGACCCCACAGGGTGTGTGGTTTCTGTCATGTCTCCACCTCCCTAGCTGGACGTCTCCCCGCTCTGTGCGCACTGGGCTGGGCTGGGACGTGTCTTTTGCAACCCTCGTCTATCAGCTGGGCTTCAAGACCCTGCTCAGCACCGCCTCGCCCAGGAAGTCTACCCGGTTTCTACTAGGTGCAGACGACCGGTCACCCTGGGTGCCTTTGTAGCACTGTGTAGATCTTTCTCGGGACTTATCACCTTCCTCCCGGTATTGTGGTTGTTTGTGTACTTGTCTTATCTCCCACACCAGAGAGTGAGCTCCTCGGGGGAGGAGCCCGCAGCATACAGTTCACCTTTGTATCCCCCTGGCGTGGACCGAGTCCAGTGCCTGCCCGCAGTCAGCTCTCCGGCAGGTTCCAGTGGACTTGGGAACTCTCCAACCACACTATTCCTAACCAGAAATCAGTTAGGCGTTTTCCGAACTGGTGGCCGCAGCGATGGTATCTGCCTCCCAGTAACAGGAAGTTTACTGGGGCCGGTGCCCAGGCTGCGGTGGAGTGACAGTTGGCCCTGCCCGTACTTCCTTGCCCTCCTGACGCTGGCCGGGGATGCCCCACACCACCAGCCCTGCCAGAGAATCACAGAGGGAGTGGGAGAGGAGGCCAGCCCGCAGGTCCCGGGAAGCCCCACACTGGGGCAAGCAAGTGGTAAGGCTCAGTGAGGAGCTGAGCCGGGCGAGGAGGACAGGCTTGGCTGAGCCAGGCCGGAGCCGCCACCACCTGAGAAGATGGAGGCAGCGCTGGGGCAGTGAGTGGCCCGGTGATGCAGGTGGAAGCCGGGCGGGTGTCAGCCCCCCGAGCAGGGCCGGGCCAGAGGTCGCTCACAGTGCTGTGCCAGGTCGGGCGCTCACTCTCTGCCTCTGGTTTGTCGCCTTCCCTGTTCTCAGCTCCCGCCACCTCGGGCTGCTCGCTCGGTCCCACAGCACGGCTCGGGCGCTCCTAGGAATCTTCTTTTATGCTGGCTTTAACTTGAGCTTTTTATCACAAACTTCTCTTCTCCTTGAAGAGTCCTGCTACTTCATCTGTCTCAGTATCAGCACCTTGCTACTTAATCTTTCGAACATCAAGACATCAAGGATTCAGGTCAGAGAATATTTTTCACTGAGAGCCCCGCAGGAGTCCGAAGCATCACTTTTGAAAGGTACTGGTGAATGAGTTTTCTTCTGCAGGAGCCCAGAAGTCCAGTGGAGAAGTTCTAGTACACTGTTGCAATAATAATAAACAAAAATGTAAGCATTGAATAGGGTAAGAACAGTTTCACTTTATCCATGTCACCACTCCCTTTAGGTGGCACATTTCTGTGCCAAGAGACCCCTCCCCCACCTTGGCTCATGATTTCTCTCACAGGAGGAAATGAGAGTGTAGTGAGTGAGCATTTGGCTTCCCTAACATTGCAGGATGCTGCTAAGAAGCCCATTTTTTTCTTGCCTCACTCAGAATACTGTGATGTTGACATGGCTGAGTGACTTGGGAGAGGCTGGGAGCAGAGAAGAGAGGTTGTGGACCCTGCTAATTGTTCTGTGGTCTCCATCAAGAAGCCCACCTGTGAGCTTCTTGGAACACCTCACTTGTGGGCTACCCCCAACTAGCCCATGGGCACCTCAAATGCTTCATGTGCTTTATCCTCTTCCTTAAGCCAGCCCCTTACCCCCAAGAAAGTGAGTGTAAGCATCTTTCACAGACAGCTGGCTCAATTCTGTGGGACTGGTGAAGATGCACAAACCTGAGTATTTCAGGGCACTACCTTAGGGAAAAAAACTTGGGAGGTTCTCAGCACCTGGCCTGGCTTTGTAGAATACAAAGAAGGCATGTGATATTAAGAATCCCCAGCCCTTTGAAAGGAAATAAGAAGTGTGGAGTGGGATACCGCACTGGGATGTTTGGTGAAGGTGTTTCTCTCCCAAATCTGATTAGTAAAAACTGGAGGAAGTCACCACTTCTTCAGATACTAAGACAACAATGCAAGACTTCAAGAAACTTAAGCATCAAGGAAAATTGACATTAGCAAAGGAGCACAATAATAGTATTCCAGTAATTGTCCATAAAGAAATGGAGATATACAAATTGCCTGACAAAACATTCAAAATAATTATTTTTTAAAAACTCAGCAAGCTATGACAGCACAGACAGCTCAACAGTATTAGAAAAATAATACATGAATAAGATGAGAAGTTCAGTAAAGAGATAGAAATCATAAAAAGATCCAGACAGAAATTCTGAAGTTAAAAAGTACAGTGAATAAAATGAAAAAAGTACAATAGAGCCAACAGCAGACTTAATCAGGCAAAAAATAGAATCTGTGAACTCAAAGACAAATTATTTGAAAATATCAAGTCAGAGAGGGGCTCAGCTCATTTTTGTTTTCTATTTCTGTTAGCATTGTCCCAGTAGCAGCAGTTGGTTCCCACCTCCAGCTACCTTCAGTATTTCCAGAATCAGCTTGTTCTCTTTAAGAGTGCCAGTAGCAAATGGTCAAAATCCCCTTCACAGAGATGAAAGCCCCAGGTCTGTAGGGCTCCTATACTGTTATCCTGGAGTATCAACACCAATTAAAGACAGAGGCTCTGATCATTCTAACCCCTCCTTTGTTCCCCTCACATGGCTCATAAATTGCTTCCTGGAATTATTATCTCTACAATGTCCCCTTTTCTTCTTTCAGTTCCTTAACACCTCTCTAACCAATTTTGTATATTATGTACCCCTGTTGAAGCACTTAGTATGGCTTCTGTTTGGAAACTGACAAACACATCTTATTTTTTTTTCTTTGTTATTTGCAAAATGTCTCCAATAGCTCTAAAAGCATTATGTGAATTTCATATAATAAAAGAGGGATCATAGTTTTGTCAGATTTTCAAAGACATCTGTAATTCAAAGAATCTTTATTTTTAAAAAGTTTCCCAGCCAATTCTGATGGATTACATATATGAAACGACTAGACAAGCACATTGCTGATGTTTCTTCTGCTCTCAATTCCTATGATAGCATTACCTCTGCTTACACTGAGGGACTGTCAAGAGGATGTGCTGGCCAGGCCCTGTTGGTTGGTTAAAAAGAATAGGAATTCATCCCAGCTAATTCGTGAAATAACCAACTCAGTGGTTATTAAAAGGATGCCAATAACATTTCATTGAATTCTAAGGATAGGAACAGCTTTATATGTAATGGCAGTTGGGAAGTTGCATCATTTCTGCCTCCCGTTCAGAAGCCTCCCTAACACATCTTTGCTCTTCTCTGAGCACCTGTTATGATTTCCTTTTCCTGCTTCTGCTTGCTTCCTGTCCCCCTGTCATAACATCTTTATAGATAACAGTAATTTGTTCTTTAACCTCTCATTTAAAATTCTGGATGAGAAATATAATTGGCTCAAATAATAGCTATTATTCCAACAGACATTATGCTGTAGTACACAGTCAGCATAAAGTTTACCTAAATTTATAAAATATGCTCAAATCAACTTTGTCTCTAAGGAGACAGAGTCATATAAAAGTGGATACAAAGTTGCAGATGGCTACAAGGGTGATTCAGGAGCAGAACAAACAATTGTTCTGAATAAATACTTTAAAAATAAGGATTAGGAAAGTATAATGAAAATCTTAAAATTACATAAAATTATAATCATATTGCATATATCCTAGAATTATAAATATTGCTATAAGTCCATTTTGCCTTTGATTTTCATCAGGGCTAAGACAGGCTCTAAGAGTCATCATTAATTATATACACAAAACTTTGTTTACTATGACATAAATTTTAAAAAATCTTTATTACATTGAAAAAGTAGCCCTCTGATCCCCTATTTCCTTGGGCTTCTGTTGCAAAATAATGAATTGCCCAGGATTCTGGGATATTTTGACATGTTGGTAATCCTATCTGTGTAGTAGCATTGGTCAATCCATCTGATTCCTGTGTCCACCTCTTCTCCAGCTGAATGATGTATGGCTCAAGGATAAATCTCTTTGCAGTCTATAATGATGAAAATATCTTCAAACTGTGACAAGAGACAAAAAAATAATAATAATCCATATTCCCTACAGTGATATGTTGACTCCTTCCTTTTTTCTTTAATACCACTGGACATAAGTGGGTTTAATAAATCAGGGTAAAATTTCAATCGACAAGAAGGTTCAGAAAATAACATAGTCTGGTTAATGAAATTTTCGGGAAAAATTGAATTTAACAAGAAATGCATTTTTTTTCCTTGTTAAAATATTTTTGGAGAGGAAATAAGGGTCCCAAATCCTGGACATTTGACTACCTTAACAAACATTTAATCTTCTCTAAAATAAGACTAATAGACATAACTATTCCATTCTTCCTTCTAGTATCCATACTGGCCAGTAGAAGCAGAGGCTGAGAGGAAGCTCGGCTTAGAATAGAGAAGTAAGGAGTTTATCCCTCATTCACACTTTCATGCTTACCACTGCCTCACCTGCCTTACCTAAGCTATGCAAATTCCTTTCTCCTGAGTCCCCCTTGGACTTTACTTCCAGGTTTTTACAAGAATACATGGTTTTGGTTCAGGCTAGGAATTCTAAGCCTGTTTCATGAAATATACCCTTTACATTGCCAAGAACTAGTATTTTTTCAAGTTTCTGAGTGACTCACAACAGTTAATTTTCTTATATTTGCTTATTTATTTTTTAAAATTCCTCTTAATTAGGCTGAGGGAGAGCCAAGTAGTGCAAAGTCCCTGTTGGGAAAAAGTTATAGAAAATTTTCCCAACTTGAATGGGTTTGTGATTGGAATTAGAGAAGACTGTAGACAGAGAGAAACAAGAAATTAAGAGAGTCTTATTTGGTCTGTAGTGATTTGAGCTTGTTTATACACTGAATGAGGTACAAGCAGAGAAGTTGCTCAGAGAGGAGATTGGAATATAGTAAGTTTCCCAAGGATGATGTGAAACAACAAAAGGTGAAGGGTTTCCCCTTGAACAAAAGGAAAGACAGCTCATTTTTCTGAGGTGAAAGGAGAGATGTTTGGCAGTATAAATGAGTGTGAATGTGTAGGGGCATGAAACCAGAGATGTTGGACCCACTTTTCTTGGAGAAGAATTGGGACAGGGTAAAAGTCTTGGGAGATGAAATGTTTTTGTGCCCATATAGGCTAAAGCTGCTCATTTTTCAATGATCAAGTGAGAATGTATTAAAATATAATTTGTTATGTGATAAATTCGTACGTAGGTCTAAATATGTTCCAGACACGATTTGCAGCAATTTACAAACAGTATCGCATTTAATCTTTACAGCAGCTCTACTTGTTAGGTACTGTTACTAACCCCACGTTATTGATGAAGAAGCTGAAGCACAGAAAGGATAAGTAAGTGTCTCAGGGTCACACGGGCAGTACATGGAGAGCCAGAGTTCAATCCCAAGCAGACTGATTCCACTGTCCCATTATGCTTTGCAGCAGTAAAGTAAACATAGTGCCCCAATATTTGGTCTGTGTTTCACCAGGACAAGTCAAGGTTTAGGCTTTCAGGTGAATTGCATCCTGAAACTCCTTCCCCCCATCCTCTACAAAAATTAGCCCCTTTTTAGTTTGAGATACATGGAACAGATAAGAAACAGTATATGCCATAAACTCTGAGTTGTCATTCAAAACAATTGTCATTAATATTGTATGCATTTGCTGGATGATGTCTTAATCTCTACTGCATTTTTATAAATAAATTCATCTTTATTTCTCCAAAGCTATAAATTAGCTTTTTTAATCTCACTTGCACCTCATTCTCTTTCAGTTTGCCTCCAAACATTACGATCTTAATGAGCTCTGAAATTGAAGAGTGTGATGCTCGTGATACCAGAGGAGAGGGTCTGGGGAGGCCGATGGCTGGCCTCAACCCACCCCATCCTCTTACTAGTTTCTTAACGCTTCAAGAGCAGAGTCACAGTAGAAAGTGAAAACAGGTTGAATGTAACAGATAAGAAATACAGACTCTACAGAGAAAGTGTGGCCTAGCTCCAGAAACTGAGCAGGGCCCACACCAAGTTTAACATAAAAATAAGAAATACACATTCACAAAGTGCAGGCTGGCTCTAGAGCAAAGAGCAGCCTGCTAAAGGCAAGTCTGATACAAAAAGAAAGAAATACACACCGAGGTGAAGCACAGGTTGGCTCTAGAGAGTGAGAAGTAATGCTGCCTTGTTCCTGCACTCAAGTTTTATAGTTTCACTATCTCTCTCTCTCTCTATATATATATATTCATGCTATCTAATGAATATTCAACTAAGGGTGTGGTTCCCAGTTATGTAATCTAGTCTTATACATGCTCAGTTAGTCTTTTTTAGAGTGTGCTCATGGGTCAAATTCTATCACATGTACCGAATACACTTAGAATACTCTAGGTGATCTCTAGCACCTCCAGTGGAAGGTCATTTAAGAAGTAAACTCCTTTTTATTGAACATGTTCAGCCAGAGAGCTGCCCCCTGTAGTCTGAACCCCCAGGTGCTGGTACTGAAAATAGGTGCTACAGGCCACTGTGGCTCAGGACTCAAGGGTGGAGCTTGAGTCCCAGGGGAGTGGTTTGAGACTCAGGTGAGTGGCCTGAAAAGCAATCCCACGGGGACTGAGCACATCCTATCTCACCAGGCTCATGGTACTACAAACCTGGAGACACCAGTTAGTTTCCTTTGTTAGAAGGAACAGAGAAACTTGACAGATTTTCCCATCCCTGAAATGAAATTCCCCAAATTGGAGAAGCCTCTAGTTGTAGTTGTTTCTTGGACAGACTTTAAAAGGTTTATGCACGATTTGCCCAAGTTCATTTTGGATCCCGTCTGGTTCACGGCCAGACTGGAAACCCTGGCTGGCCATTGTTGGCCCTTGGGTTCCAGAACACACTGCTGGGAGGCAGTAATATCAGCTACAATCTTTGTTTGGGAAGCTATGAAAGGTAGAACAGGACTGACTGGCATTAAGGGAACTAACTTTCTCCAGTCTTGCTTGTTAATTAAAATTGCTCAAATTGTCATGTCACTTGGGCAGTTCCAGCAATGCCCTGGTTGCCAGGGAGAGTGAAATGCTGCATAGGATTGACTGATGTGCTTGGGCACATCTGACAGGGACAATCTTCTGAAGGAGTCTTGGTTAAAAAAAAAAAAAAAAAAGATTTTGGCTTTATGTTTTGTGATTAGCAAAAGCCAAATTACTTTGAACCATTTTCCTCTATTCTGCTAAAGCAGCCTGTGTAAATGTCCTGACAGTAGTACAAGTGATGAGAGATGGTACACGTATTTTGTTTTATACTTCTGTTGAAACCATTCAGTTGCTGTCACCTGGTACAGTGTAAAGTATAGAATGGAAATCTGATACTCCTGGGTTAAAAATCGATATGGGACACTTCTCTAGATACATGGCTTAGCACATTGTAGTTTTTGAAACTTTTTGAAATTTTGTACCTGAAATGTAAAAATTAGGGGGCACAATTTTACGTATCATAATTTCTAGGACTAAATGAAATAATGTATATAAGCTTGGTATGTAGGAGATATTTGATAATTGTTGCTTTCTTTTAACACTTCCCTATCTTTTAGAGAAGGTTATGTTTAGGAGAAAGCAAAGAGCCTTCAGAGTCAAGATTTACAAATTAGGACATTTTTCTTTTTATTTCAAAAACAAATAGCAGCCACAGTACAAGTAGATATGTACTGCTTGATAAATCCATATGATAGAATATTTTGAAATCATTAAAAATCACATTTTAATGAGTATGTAATGACATTAAACATGCTTTTGAGAAAATGTTGTGAAAAATTTAGAATATCAAATTGCATGTTAAAAAATGATGTTTCTATTTAAAATCATAAAAAAAGCATGTAATGATTATTATAAACAATATTACTTTTTAATTCATGCAGATAGGTTTGTAGGAGAATTTTATTATCTTCATATCTTCTTTTAAGTTTTAAATCAAAACGTATAATTCAAAATAAGAGAAACAATATAAAAATGATTCAAAAATTAGAAATGCAACCATATACCAGTGAAATGCTTTCCCTGGATGGTTTAGAAACTGACTCTGAAAACGGTTTCGAGAAAGACTTGGTCCAAAGTTATTTAAGTAATAACAGTGCTGTTTAAACAAGGTAACTGCTTTGAAATAGTCGAAGCCATTTACACACAGCAGTTTTGCTAGTTTCGATATAAAAATCCATCTTGATGTTTTATAATGGCCTTTTACAAAACTCCCAGCACTGTAGAAGGAGAGGGAGTGTGAGTTCTGGGCCAAAGGACACATACATTCATTGGAAAGTTCCTAGAGCTCTGCACTGTGCTGGCTCAGTTATTTACTTTCCTAATTCATCCTTCCAATCCAATTTTTAAAGATGAGGAAATGCAGATTCAGCAACATTCTGTAATTTACTTGAGGTCAGTAGCTAGGATGAGGAAGAGCAGGAATAGAAAGGTCTTTCTAAAACTGCTCAGTCCATTCCCATGCAACTGGAGTAGGTGTTCCAGCTGTATTGGCCAATGCACTGGCCATTGATCACACATAGCTATTTAAATTTAAATTAATTCAACATAAATAAAATTAAAAACAAGTTTCTCAGGCACATTAGTCACATTTCAAGTACTCTGTAGCCACATGTGGCTAGTGACTACAGTATCACCTGTACAGACATTGAACCTGTGCATTATTTCAGAAGATCCCGATGGACAGCACTGCAACTAGAACTTCACACATCAGAAGGGATTACTAAAGGTTGATGAGGGTGGTCAGAGAAAGCTCTATGATGGAGGAAGTAAGAGTCAGCCAGAGTAAGGGGAAGTAAACTTTATTTTTAGTATCCCCACCTGTCCTTTCTCACCAAGTACCTGAAGGCCTGATATCTACTCCCTGCTGTCCATCGTTGCTTGCCGTGAGTTCTGCATTAGGGCTCTGCAACAGTCCACACTCTGCTCCGTTGATCTCAGTTTCTTACTACCAGGGATCACAAGTAATTACTGGTCTCGCCACAGAGTTCCACTGATAAAATTTAATGAACGTCATCCTCAAATTTAATGAAAACAAGGAAATTGATAGGATTGTCTAAATTCAAATTTTTTTTATCCATAGCTGTCCTTAAACATTGATTCTTGCCTCTGATTTTCTATTAGGAGTACTTGTAGTATGCAAAATAAATGAACTTCAAAGATCTCTCTGCACCAGGGTAAAGGCTAAATCCTTTTTGTTCTCAGATCAGTGTTCTTCCCACTCTCTATTGCAGGGTCTGCATCTCCCAGGCTCCCTCACCAGTGGGCTTCCAGACTGGTGTCGCCAATGGGAGACGCTATTAAGACTAAAGAGTAGAAGAAGGGGTGAAACCAGGGTACTTCTCTCCCTCTATTTCTGCCTCGTGAGGCATTTCTGGTAGCAGCTCTGGGGTTCTAGCTCTTGCCAGCAATGCCTGCTGTGGTTCCTGAATTTATCACCTGACCCCAGCCTGGGGTTGCTGTAACACTGCCATAGGGCCCAAGTCCTGTTGCCTGCCCCACACAAAAACTCTGACTTGGCTTGCCAAAGTCTCTTGCCCCAGGGCATTCAGTGCCTGGCTTACGCTTGTCAAAATCTTGTTACTAAAACCAAGTCCAGCTGCCTGACCCAAACCAAAATGAACAATCCAAAAGTCAAATTGTTGATGGAATAGGAAGTCAGCTTTTATTCGGGAGTACCAGTGACCCAAGGAGAGATGTTAGGCTAACCCATTTATCCCTGTAAACCTGAAGGAGAATGGCCAAAGTAAAACCATCTCAAAGACTCAGATTTACTGAGAGGATTTTAAAGAGGGGATTGAGGGAATGGAATGCAGGAAGTGAAACCAGGAGGGAGGGGGATGTGAGCTGTGGGGGCTCTGTGCAAGGAGCCAGGTGCAAGGTCTCACCAAGGCTCTGTCTGGTTTCTGCTCCCATTCTTGGTGTTATCTTAGGGTCCTACTGGAGAGGTGGAATCAGCATAGATTTATTTGAAGTCTTCCTCATTTTCTCAGGGTCTGGATAGTATGTGTCTTGTGACACATTTGCTACTCTAGGCTGACCAGGAAACAACTTTACATTTATGTAAACAATGTCATCTTTCCCCATAACCAAGGTTCAAAATGTCAAATAAACATAAGAGCCCTCCACCTCAAAAAGAAAATGCATGCTAAAAACAAACAAACAGACCCCCAAAACCCTGTTTTTGTTTGTTTGTTTGTTTGTTTGTTTGTTTTTCTAAAGCCTATGAGGTTTTAGTTCCCAACAGGGCTTCAGTCCTGCTCATTCCAACACCACCACCATTTGCTTCTTCAGCCGAGAGGGCACAGAGGTTTACTGATGTTGCTAAGTTCTAGGTTTCCCTTGGTCTTCTGTTTGGTTCACAGCTCTTCATCTCCAATAAAATAAATTTCATGTATTACATTCTGTTCAATTTGAATTATTTAGAGTGGTTCTGTCCTCTTGACTAAATGTCACTGAAATACTTCGTGATCTATCCCCTGCTGACCTCCCCAGCCTCACATGCCATCTTTTACCTATGAAATTCCGAGCTCCGGTCATATTACACTTTGTTATAGTTCCTGAATGTGCTCCCCGTCCCTTCATTTCGATAATTCCTACTTCCTTTAGAAAGGATACATCCCACCACCTTCCCCCCACCCCACCCCGCCACCCATTTCACTGAGGCTTAATCCCCACTGTAACTGTTGAGGGTGGGAAATCCTATTATGGTAATTGAAAGGTGGGGCCTTGAAGTGGTGATTAGACTGTAGGACAGTGCCTTAGTGAGTGCATTAATAATGGTGGCCAGAGGCGTGGTTCTGAGGGCTATAAAAGAGCACATGAGAGCTTAGTCTCTCTCTCTGCTCTGCCGTTTTCTGGCATCTGAGACCCCTGGGTCATTGTCCAAAAGTCACCAAGGCCTTTGCCAGCTGTGTTCCCTGGACTTTGGAATTCCCAGCCTCTGAAACCGTAAGCAATAAATTTTGTTTTCTTAAAAATTACCCTGTTCCAGGTATTTTGTAATAAGCAACAGAGATGGAACACTACTCATCCTCAAGAATTTAAATTTTCCTCCGAAACAACCATCCGACCCTCCTAGGCTCTCCAAGGTGGCTTGCTGTTTCTTCCGCAGAAGACTCCCCTTCCACTTAGCACATTTTGACATAGCGGCAGAGTAAAAAAAAAAACAAGATGTGTAGGGTGTGGGCCATGACTTCCCTTTTCACCATTGTCCCCACAGCTTCTGCTACAATGCCTGAAACACGGAGGGTAGTCAAAAATAGTTTTGAGTGAATAAATGAATGGCAAGTATCAAGTAAATTTTAATGGAAACTGCTATGGTCTGAATGTTTGTGTCTCCCCAAAATTTGTATGTTGAAAATTACCAATGTGACGGTGTTAAGAAATGGGGCTTTGGGAGGTGAGTGGATAATGAGGGAAGAGCCCTCATGAATGGAATTTGAATCCTCATAAAAAAAGACCCCAGAGAGCTGTCTTGCTCCTTCCACCATGTGAGGACACAGCTATAAGGCACCATTTATGAACCAGAAGGGGAGCCCTTACCAGATATTGATCTGCTGGCCCCTTAATCTTGAAGCTGCAGCCTTCAGCACTGTGAAAAATAAATTTATGTGAAAAATAAATTTATAAGCCACCCAGTTTATGGTATTTTTGTTATAGCGGCCTTAATGAACTAAGGCAGAAACCAATCTATGTTGGTAGCTGTGATTTTGTTTTGCAAAAACAAAAGTCAAGCATTAAGCCCCTAAAGTCATTGTTTCTATGGTGTATTAAAATTTGTGAATTTCGTCTTATGGTGTCCTTCAGAGACATCCATCAGTGCCTCTGGCACCCACTGATTCCATTCCTCATCCCCTGTCTTGGGCCTTGTTTCACTGATCATTGTTTTTGTGATCCATTTCCAATGGGCCTCACACTAATGTACTGCTGTTGGACAGATGTGCAAAAGAACAAGGGCCTTTTGGAGACCATTCCTGATTCAAAAGTAGCTGAGAATGTAACGGCATTTTTAAAGACCAATAAAATAGCACTGTTGGGGATATATTTTAGGATAAAGAAAATCTCCAGATCTCCTTTATCATATTGGTAACTCTTTATGGACTAATTGTGACTAGCTCTGTGGGTGTGTGTGCGTGTGTGTGCGTGTGTGTGCATGCATGCACGCATAGACAGAGACAGAGATATTGAGAGAGAAAGGGCTATGGTTTTTGGTGTTTTTTTACTAAATTTTTTTCTTTGATCTTAGTGCACATCTGTCTTGTGAAGAGGTAGAGGTAATGTAACACAGTGCTGGGACCCTGAATTTTGGAGTTAGACAAAAATGTGTTTGAATATTATCTCTCCAATTAATTGATTGAACTTGAAGATTTTACTAAATTATGACCCATTATTGGGTTTTTTTGAACATATAAGGGTTGTGATAAGTGATGTCCAAATTTAAAGTGTACAATTTTAGTTATGACTAAAAGAGGCTCATTTACAAAAACGTCCCATTTAAAGTCTCAACAGGAGTAGCACAGAGATAATGCTGGAAAGCCATCTCATTTATTGGCTGCCCAAGGAATGAATAATAAGGAAAAACTTTCAGTGAGGGGCTTTTCACTTGTGAGTTTTCAGCTCATAGTAACTTACAATACTGACATTTATCTCAGGTGACAAACAGCCAAGTAACTTTATAGGGTCTTCCATAAATATAGAAGAAGGATTGGGCTTACTCTGTTTGGCTTTAAAGGTCAGTACTGAGCCTGGGGTATTTGGTGCACACATGTTATAGATTTATGTTATAGCCAGCCACCGAGCTTGGGTGGGTGTAGGCTCTGGATTCTGGAGGATATGAGTATCAGTCAGTGCACATATGATAAAGAACCTGTGTGTATACTTGGATCCCGTCTAGAGTTTGGGCCCTGAGCATCACTTCCATCCCTGGGTATCTTTTGGTCTGTGCTCTGCTTCCAGCAGCCAGATGCTGTGCTCAGATGTATAGATGGTATAAGATCCCTGTGTGTGGTCTCAGAAAATCAACCGTGGCTTGTCTGGGACAGAAAGAGTAAAGACACCCATGATAACAATTCATGAATACTGCCTTAAAATGTCCCTTTATGAAACACATTTTGCCTTTTTCTTCTTTCTTTTTTTTCAGCTATGACAATAATACGTATTTTGATGTCTGATTAACTGCCTAGGGTCATACCCCTGGGTCTCTTTAGGTTTGGGATGCTCAGCCTCAGTCTTCTTCATCAGAGATTTTTTTTTTCTTTTGAAGATTAATTCTTATTTCTGAGGCAGGACTGTTTTGCTTATAAAATGTCCCAGAGAATAAATATCTATCTTCTATGGAAATGGAGCTGAGAATATTGCAGAAAGCAAGAGGAAGCTTGCACATATCCCTCTCCCCTATCACGTGTCAGCAAAACTTGAAATCACCATCTAACCTACTTACAAGACAGGTAAATGCGATCAAATGAGTAGCTCATTTAAAAGTATTTTAAAGCATGGTCACCCTTCCACTGCCTCTAGATGGCATATGTATTGATATCTCACAGATCAGGTGTGTCATTTAGCGCCGGAGGATGGTCCTAGCCTTTTAAAAAGGAAACCTATGAAAATTGGTCACACAGGTAGATTGGAACACAAATGGTCTTAGTGGTGCGTTAAGTCTCAAATTACTGGAGGTTATTTACCAAAGCTCAGTTGTGCAACTTTCACAGTGCAGATTTCAGATTTCACACTCTTTGGGTTGAAGTGCCATTTAGAATTCAAATTGTCTTACGGAAATGCAAAAATCAAAGTAAATTCACATATGGTAATTTACCAGCTTAGCTTTTTCATTGCAGATTTCCAATTTGTTCTCCCTTCTTAATTCTCTCTGACAAACAAGACCCCTTGGAATGGAACCTGCAGTGATAACATCATCATCATCATCATCATTAATTATTTTTATTATTGTTATTTAGCACAGAAATTAGCACTGCAAAGAAGTTATCATCCTAAAATGATAACCAATCCAAGAGGCATATGGAAATGCCAGGAATTTTAAATGCACATGTTTGAGGCACCTATTTTATAGGCTGGGTCATAGCAATCTGCTGCTTAACCATAAGGATACACCTAGGAATTTAAAGTATCTGAAGGCAGAGCATAGTTTCCAGTGGGCAAATAAAGGCCTGCATTTTTCTCCCAGTTCAGTAATAAAATGTGTGCATGCTCTACAAATCCTGGTTTTCTCCTTTTACAGTCAGATGAATGTTGTGGTTGAAAAACAGGCCTTGAAGTCAGATTCGAGATAGTTTGTGTCTTGCTCTACTATTGACAAACTTTCTAATGCTCACTTTTCTTACCTGTCAAATGTAAATAATGATAGCATGTTGGGAGGATTGAAGGAGGCACACCATGCAAAAGTGTTTATCACCCTGCTTGATACATTTCATAGTAAATGCTTAATATACACTAGTTCTTGATTTTATTGAACTGAGTGTGGGCAATTGATCTTGAACGTTCTGTGAAAATTTGATTTACATTCTAATTGAAAGTACTGTGTGTGTGTGTGTGTGTGTGTGTGTGTGTGTGTGTGTGTGTGTGTATCTCATTGGTAAGATTTAACTTGCAATCAGATCAATTAAGATATAATATTCTCTTAATATTTAGAGCTGAGGTTCCTCAAAATATACCAGCAGTAAATATCATGAAGGCAAACAGGAAGCATAACAGATTCTTGCCCATTCATTTTCTTAAGATTTCTATTTTGAGAAACAGGAGTGGGTGGTCTTTGACAACTGTGGGAGCCTGATGTATTGGAGAGGCAGTCTGATTCCATGCTTGGAGGCAGGTTCTACAGTTCATACCCTGTTCTGTTGTTCACCTGGTCCATGACCCTGGGCATGTCATTTCGACTGTCTGAGCCCTGCTTTCTCACTGGAAAAAATACCTGCTTTACAGGAATTCTCGCGACAAATAGACTAGGTGGTTGAATCCTGAGCCCCTGATGCAATGCTAGGCATCTTATAGATGTACAAAAATATTCTTGGGCTAAGTTAAGGCTATTAGGAAGTGTAGTATGGGAAATAACATATAAGAAGTATCTTTAAGACAAAAGAGTTTTAGAATCAGAGTGTGGGCAGGTGATAAGACAAAGGCAGAAAACGAAGCCGTGCTGTAACTGTGATTTTCTAATCAGTTCTTAATCCCACTAAATTGCCTTTCCCAGCAACAACAATAATAACAAAACAATCTCATCTTCGGCTTTTATATTGTATTTTGTTTTGATTTTGTTTGTTTGTTCTAGTAAGACAGGCCATTAAATTTTATTGTAATCTAAAAATGAAACATATTATTTGAATCCCCCTGACCCTTTCGTTAATTTACAAACAAGCACATTTGAGACACTTCTTTAACTCCACATATTGCTTTGCATAATTTTGGGGGATCAGAATGTGGAATGGTCACAGAGAGATGAGAACCCAATGTAATAAGACAGAAAAATGAGAGCATGCATAGAATATCATCAGGGGGAGTATTCTGGAATTCAGAGCTCTGGCTGGGTCTAAATTGAATCCTGAGCAAAAATACCTAGTGCTCAACAGGAACTCCAGCTCTCACCATGGGATTCTGGAGTGCAAAACTGGGAATTTTCTGTTTCAGACATCCTTTACAACGTGTCTACTGAACCATGAATACACCTAAAACCATGTCTGAAGTACAGCACAGTCCAGGCATTTCCATGTTTCTACAGAAGACTTTGAGTTAAAATGCACAACCTATCAGATCACCTAGAGAAATCATTGTCCTGGTTCAAGGGTTCCTCAGTGGGAAATGTGGGGAACCAGCTTTTCATCCTTCCCCTAAGCAAGAACCTACAACCTGTCTAATATTCCACAGGGTGAGTTTTTAAAAATAGACCTTATTTTTTAGAGCGATTTTAGGTCCAAAGCAAAATTGAGTGAAAAAGGTTCAGATATTTCCCATATACTCTCTGCCCCGCACATGCACAGCCTCCCCATTATCAAAATCCCCCGAAAGAGTGATATATTACAAGTGATGAACCTACATTGACACATCATTAGAAGGTCATGTTTCGATAGTAGAAACTATTGGGATACCAGACCTGATTCAAACTTTAAATAGCTGTATGACACTGGGGAATCTATTTATCTTCTCTAAAACCTACTTTCCTCATCTGGAAAATAGAGACAAATATTATTTATACACAACGTTGTTATTAAGTGAATTCAAAGTTAATTATAAGCTCTAAGAGGTATACAAGTACTTGTTATTTTTAAACAACAGGTTAGTAGAGTAGGTGTATGTAAAAGAGGTAATGGTCATGGGTGTTTATTGATTTTGTGATGTTTTGCTTGTTGTTGATCATGTGTGATTGTGGGTGTGGGGCACTAGGTGAGGTCGGAGCACTGGCAGTGTGAGAACGTATATGACAGAAAAGCTAGGTCTTGTCTGGCTCCCCAAGAGCACTAGAGTGTAGGGCATAGGGTGAAAAGGGTCTCAGGAGGTCAATGGCTTATGATTCAGATACCCCATTATGGTGAATTTCATGTGTCAGTTTGACTGGAAACAGAGTGCCCAGCTATTTGGCTAAATATCTTGTTGTGTCTAAGAGGGTGTTTCCCAGTGTAGTTAGCATTTGAATTGGTAGACTAAGTAAAGCAGATTGCCTTCCCCAATGTGGATAGGCATCATTCAACCCATAGAGGGCCTGAATAGAATAAAAAGGCAGAGGAAAGGAGAAATTTTTTTCTCTGCCTAACTAGTTGAGGTTGTAATATCAGTCTTCTCCTGCCCTTGGATTGGGACTTGCACCATAAGCTGTCCATTTCCTAGCTAGGCCTTTGGACTCAGACTGAAACTACGTCATTTGCTCTTCTGGGTCTGCCACTTGCCAACTGCAGATCATGGGACAAAAGCCAATTCCATATATATACATATATATAACTCTCAGTAATACTAGTACCACTGACTCTGCTTTTAAAAATCAAGCAAATCTTTGGAGACTATATTCTATAGTGTTCACACTATAGCATATTGACTTTACACTACAGTGTAAAGCATAATACATTTTCATATAACTTTATCTCCCTATTATAAGCAAGATGCTGCCATGTTACAGATTGTGAATCTCATTGTGCAGTTGAGAATCTCTCATGAATATGCCCCTTCCTGTCTCTAGGTTCATATCTTCGTCATACTCTAAAGAGGTTAGGACTAATAACCTCAGAAATTTCTTCCAACTTAACACCTTATAAACATGTCATTTCCTTTTGCCCAAGTCTGTACACACATGTATGAATTTAATCTTGATTTTGGTTCTTTCAGGCCTGTTCCTTTTGTTACCCTAATATACGCCAACAATGTGAGAACAGGGACCATATCTGTCCCCCGCCATCCATCCCCATGGCACCTATGATAACATGTGGCAAATGGCAGGCTCAAAGGGAGTGCATGCCAAATTGGTATATATATGATGGGTGCATTAGTCAGGGTTCTCCAGAGAAACAGAATCAATTATGTGTGTGTGTGTGTGTGTGTGCACACATAATATATATATATGTACAGGTAAAGTATACATACACACACACGTATATGGAGATTTACTACAAGAATCGATTCACATGATTATGGAGGCTGAGAAGTCCCACAATCTGCCATTTGCAAGCTGGAGACCTGGGAAGGCTGGTGGTGCAGTTCAGTCTGAGTCCTAAGGCCTAAGAACTAGGGGATCCACTGGTATAAGCCCTAGTTCGAGTGCAAGAGAAGATGATATGAAATGTTCCAGCTCAAGCAGTGAGGCAGGAAAAAGGGGAAAATTCCTTTTTTCTCTACCTTTAGTTCCATTCAGGACTCCACAGGATGGGATGATGCCCACTCACAATGGGGAGGGACATCTGCCACCTTTACTTAGCATTTACTCAAATGCTAATCTCCTTGGGAAACACCCTCACGCACATATCCAGAAACAATGTTTAACTTTGCTATCCTGTGGCCAGTTAAATAGACACATAAAATGGACCATCACAGCTCTAGCTGTTGCTATTGAAGGTCAGGCCTGGGTAAAAAACAAAACAAAACCAAAAAAACAAACAAGAATCAGCCTCAGGAATTGGAGGATAGATATTTCGAACCATAAAATTCCTAGGGTCTGTTATGACTCCTTCGGGTAACACTTCTTTCCATTCCACAGCTGAAGTAGGATGTGAAGTAGGACTACTTTCTACTTACATTGCCTGTTCTGGGAGCACTTTTGATGGGACAACTAATAAGAAAATCCAGCATCTAATGCTGCCTCCAATCCCAAGCTACCCTTAAGAATTACAGCTGTTCACATCCTGCATATAGAATTGTGAGCAGCAAAGAAATAAGATGTACTCACTCATACGTGGAATCTGAAAAAATAAAAAGTGGTTCTCATAGAAGTAGAGAGGAGAATAATGGTTATCAGGAAGGGAGGGGGATAGGGAGCAGGGGAAGTGATGAATTAAAGGATACGAAGCTATACTATCTACCCTAAGCAAATCAGTGTATGTATCACATGCATGTATTGAAACAACACACTGTATGTTTGTACATATGCCACAAATACGTACAAATAAATGTTAAGAAAGTAATTTAAAAAAAAAAAAATTAAAACAAGAAATAAGATTTGGTGTTTTGTGTTATTACAGCCTTAAGGTGAGGAATCAGCAGGAATTTTAAAACACCAATTTCATTGTTTCCTAACATATGTGGTCTTAAAGCTCCATTTTTCAACATATAAAATGGATGATAATTTATGTCTTATTCGAAACCCCATAACATATATGTGTATAATACATGGACAAGAAAGATTTCAAATTAGTATCAGCTGGAATATTTAGACAGAGTTTAAATTGGAGGCTGAACTTGAGCACTGAAGACTGTAGAGTTTGGCCAAGAGGGAGGTGTGAAGTGAACAGTGTGAGTGGAAGAACATGAACAACAGTGTACAAATTGTTGCAATGATGCTGTATGTAGGGAAGTGCCCTCCACGTCTGGAGCATATAATATGTTTAATTTTCACATTATTTTTTTCTTTTTTAATCAGAAAAATAGTAATGTCTGCTTCTATGGTAAAATAAATACCCTGACAGACTCTTCTAATAAAAACAGTTAAAAATGCTGGGTTGAACAAAATATATATTTTGGGGGGATAGACAAAAAAATTATTTAAAAAATCTTTAGAGGCCAAAAACTATGTCAAAGTGGGAACCCAGAGGATTAAACAACTTTTACACATAAATTATTTTCCTAATCCTAGTGACCTTGTGTTTGTTTTTTGTGATCTTATGGTCTTGAGTGCAGGGCTTAAATGAAAACAAACAAAAGCTTACTCTCAGCCTCAGATGAGAATCTAGTAAGAAAGTCCGTATAATGTTGTCAAGTTAGACCAGATATAAGTCAGCTCTCCCCTGCACCTTCAAAGACTTCAAAAATAGGTACACTTAGACACAATTATTATTCCTATGTTTAATAAATTAAAAAAGGAATTTATGTCTAGGTCATTGGTACTGGATAAGGTGAAAACTATTTTTTCTTGGGAATAGGTAGACCATAAGCCAATACCTGCATGGGTTTACAGCCCACATTTACACTGCCTGGGTGGTAGTTAAAACCACAGGCTGAGGATTTATGTTAATGTGCTTCTGAGTTGGCATCATTCCCCAAAGCCTTAAATAATCCACCTTCATCTAACACCTCAATAAATTCCCACAAGTTAGTTTCAAAGAATATGAGCTGAAGTTTAAAAGCCAAATTAAAAATTATTTAAAACCAGAGTAGAACAATATTCCCAAAGACTTCAGGAATAGGTGCACTTAGATACAAATATTCTCACTATTATTATTATTAGACACAAATAACTTAAAGAGCAGGTAAAGTCTACAGGTAAAAAGCAAAAGACTGTAAAATTAGGTTTTAAATTAGATTTTAAAAGTAACAAATGCAACTCCTGCAAATGAACATTTAAGCACTAACAAGAATAATATGAAATAGCAGATTAGACATAACTGAAAACAGAATCATAGAACTAGAAAAGAGTTATAAGGAAATTATTTAGAGGGCAAGAAAGAGAGACTGAGAGTGTTGAGCAAAACATCATACTGACATTTAAAAAAACAACTAACATTGCCAACAATGTTAAATAAATTTCAAATTATAAAATTCTAAATTATATGTATGTAAAATAAAATTATACAATCACTAAAATTACTTGTTCCAGGAAATATTTCACTCATTTAACATTTATTAATTCCCAGTGTGCTAGGTGGTACAACAATTGACAAGAAAAGGCAAGACTATATAATGTTGTAGGAAAAAAAAATTACTATCTCCAGCTAGTTAGCTTAGTTGGTCAGAGTGCTGAGTGTGGTGCTGATAACACCAATGTCCAGAGTTTGATCCTTATACTTGCCAGCAAACAACAACAACAGCAACAACAACAACAACAACAACAACACCCACTATATAATAATTATATAATAATAAGTACTTTTAGCAAATAGCACACTTAGAATTGACAGAAAAATATTTTAAAAAATTAAATCCATGGCAGCCTTTGGGAAAGTATAGTGGATCAGGAAGTGGGGCCTTAGTAAGCCATAAAGTGTGAGAATGCTCTGAAAGACAGTAAGCATATAGAATTTTATTGATGAAAAAAATAGCCCATACCAAACTCAGGAAAGAATTAGCTCAAAAGAAAAAAAAAAAAAAGAAAAGGCAGGCAAGGTTTTTGAAATTAAGAAATGAAGAAATGGGAGGATCACAGAGGCCAAAAATGAATGATTTGGCTTGGTGGTTGCAATATCATTCATGATATGATTTTCCAGGTTACTTGATCCCTTGCCTCTGATGGCTTTTGTGCAAAGCCCTGGGTCTCAGAAGCATCTGCACCAGACAATGACAGAGAGTTGGTATGTGGGACATGAAAGACAGGGCAGTGCCCTGGAAGGCTGGAAATTCCAGGTAGTATGGTCATCATTCCCCACTGAATGCTTATATTTCCTGTGCACTGCTGATTATGGCCTTCTACTGCTTGTCCATGGTTAGTAAAGGAGGTTGACAATACTGAATTATAGCATTCACACATCTGCTTACAGGAGACCTAAAAATGAAAATAACAACCCACACAAAAGGCCAGAAAATACCTGAGAAAAACTTATATGATTAAAAAGAGGCACCAATCTTAACAAGCAGATTTAACACAATAAAGAGATTTTCAAAACAGAAATTTAAGAAACAATATTGTATTGTAAAATATAGCTATATTATTATTAACCAATTGTGACCTTATAAAGAAAACCATAATTGTAAACATTAAAAAATCATTATTTAGAATACATAGCGAAGGCAACACTGAAGAGAAAATTGTTAACGTAAAAATATGGATGGAGAAGTACTTCTAGAGGAAAGAAAGAAAGAAAGAAAGAGAGAGAGAGAGAGAGAGAGAGAGAGAGAGAAAGAAAGAAAGAAAGAAAGAAAGAAAGAAAGAAAGAAAGAAAGAAAGATTCTTGAGAGAGAGAAAGAAAGAAAGAAAGAGAGAGAGAAAGAAAGAAAGAAAGAGAGAAAGAGAGAAAGAAAGAGAGAAAGAAAGAAAGAGAGAAAGAAAGAAAGAAAGATTTGGAAACTTTAAATAAAAAATGAAAAACATCATGTTTTTATACCCACCTATTAGGAGTTCCAGAAGGAAAAACTAGAGATGCATGAAGGAAATACTTGAAGAGTCAGTAGGATAATCTATAGATCCAAAGCGATGCAAAGATCTTTAAGTTGGCAGGCCTCATTAAATGATGAGCAGAAAGAAAAATATAACCTCACATTTGGAAATTTTAGCAAATTTTCAAAATGAACCTAAAGGGATTATCCAGACAAAATGTACAGAAACAAAAAATATAGAAAAGGAAGAAGAGAAAAAACTTAAACTTCAAAGCAATAAATGATCAGATTAACAACATACTTCATATAAGACATCACTGGATGTGTTAAATAAAGGGACAAATAGTTTCATATTGCTGTCCTCACAGCTCCATAGGTGTGGAAGTTCCACCAGGGCCAGGAAAGCTGTGAAAACCAGCAGATCCATTTTGGGGGGCGATTGACTTGATTCGTATGAGAGATGGACAAACCCTCTGTTCTTAAAACCCATATGTTACTAAAACAGTAGTGATCTCAGGGGCAAAAGAATAGGAAAGGTGACACTGCAGCCTGAAGTTGCAACACTAGTTGGATCAAGCAATGGACTGGCACAAAAGTCAAAATATTGACAGGGAGATCCAAGGATTGAGACAGCCATAGAGGACCTTCATAAATTCCCATATAGCCCTGGCACTTCAAAAGGTGTCATGCATTCATAAGACAGGAAGAAATGGAGAAGGCCCCACTTGCCTACACTCTATTAGATGAATGTGAGGTCTCCTATACATGCAGAGGAGACATGAGGAGGCACGGGGGTGGGGGGAAAACTAGCAGATTTGTAAACTTTTCAGATTTGAATATGTTACATAACACATATATACCCATAAGGAAATGATGGAAGTCTTATTGGCTCAAGATTTTAGAGCCAATCATTGGCACACCACTAAGATAACATTGACTTAGGTGTGAGCTTTAGGAAGTTATGCTTAAAGATAAAAACAGGTATAAATATAAATGAAGAGAGATCACAATAGTTGTACACTGTGGGGGAGACAGACAACACAATTAGATCAGGGAAGTCATAGAAAACAGCAACAACAAAACAGTAATGAAAATCCCCCAAAGGGATTAGTATGTAGAATTGCTTTAATAAATTATCTAAAATGTCTGGTTTTCCACAAAATAATTTATGAGACATGCCAAGTAACAGGAAAGTGTAACAAGTGTAACTCATATGTAGAAAAAAATGTAGTCAATAAAAACTATCTCAGATATTATGCCTAGCAGCTGAAAATTTTAAAGCAGCTATTATAAATATGTTCCAAGAACTAAAGAAAATTATTAATAAAAAATTTTCAAAAATTATGATAATAATGACCCTGCAAAGACAGAATATTAATAAAGAGGCAAAAATTATATTAAAAAAGGAGCCCAGTGGATATTCTGGGGGTAAATATACCATAATTTAAATTTTAAAAATTCATTAGAGGAGCTTATCTGCCATCAGTTAGATGGCAGAAGAAATAATAGCAAATTTAATAGATCAAAACAAATTATATAATCTGAAGAAAAGTAAGTAAAGACCATGAAGAAAAAATAACTGAACCTCAGAGACTGTAGGATACCATCTAACGTATTGGTATATGTGTAATGAGAGTCCCAGAAGAAGAGTAGAAAAAGAAGCAGACAAAATTATTTGAAAAAATAATGGCTTAAAGCTTCCCAAATTAGCTGGAAAACATTGATTTTAATGTGCAAGAATTTCAAAGAAATGTTAGTTGAATAAATTCAGAGATCTGTACTTAGACATCGTAACCAAACTTTTGAAAGGCAAAGAGGAAAAGAAAATATTAAATATAGCAAGAGAAAAAAAACTCATTACACAGCAAACAACAATGTGATTAACAACTGACTTCGTACCATCAACAATGTAGGTCAGAAAACAGTGGATGACATATTCAAAGTGCGAAAAGAAAAAAAAAAGTAAAAACACCTACCACATATCCATAAAAATTATCATTCAAAAGTGAAGGTGAAAAAAACACATTTCCTGAAGAACAAAAATTGAAAAAATTTATTCCTAGTAGACCTACCCTACAAGAAATAATAAGCAAAGCCTTTTAGGCTAAAAGCAAGTGCAACCAGATGGTATTTGCAATTCACATGAATAAAGACAGACCACTAGAAAACATAATCATATAAGTAAATATAAAAGACTGTGTAAATATGTGTAGATATATTTTTTCTCTTTTCCTTTCCTGATTTAAAAGACAATTGCCTATAAGAATAATTATAAAATTGTATAAAGACTTTGTTTTAGTCTATTTTGTGTTGCTATAACAGAATACCTCAGACTGGGTAATTTATAAAGGAGAGAGGTTTATTTGGCTTACAATTCTGGGACAGCTGCATCTGGCATGGGCCTCAGGCTGCTTCTACTCATGGCAGAAAAGTGGCAGGCAGCTGGGGGGTACAAGCAGATCACATGGTGAGAGAGGAAGCAAGAGAGAGACAGAGAGGAGGTGCCAGTGTCCTTTAAACAATCAGGTCTCACAGGAACAAATAGAGTGAGAACTCACTCCCTACTCACTCACTACAGGAGAGCATTAATCCATTTATGAGGGATCTGCCCCCATGACTCAATCAGTTTCTAACACTGCCACATTGGAGATCAAATTTCCACATGAGTTTTGTAGGGGACAACACATCCAAATTCCATCATTCTTCCCATGGCCCCTCAAAACTCATGTCACTCTCACATACAAAATACAATCATTCTATCCCAAGAGTCCCAAAAATCTTAGCTTGCTCCAGCACCAACTTAAAAGTTCAAAGTCCAAAGTCTCCTCTGAGACCAAAAGCAAAAGTCCTTCCAGCTGTGAACCAGTAAAAGTCACAACCAAATTTATTTACTGTCATGATACAATGGTGGAGCAGGCATTGGGTATACATTCCCATTCCAAAAGGGAGGAATAGGCCAGAAGAAAGGAGAAACAGGCCCCAAACAAGTCCAAAACCCAGCAGGACAGACATTAAATCTTAAAGCTCCAAAATAATCTTCTTTGACTCCAACTCCTGCATCCTGGGCACAATTGGGCATCTGGGCCCACAAAGCCTTGGGCACCCTTGCTCCCACAGCTCTACCAGGTGCAGCCCAGTGGGCAGCACTGATGCCTGCAGCTTTTCCAGGCCTGTGTTGCACGTTACCAGTGGCCCTGCAGTTCCAGGGTCCTGGAGGCAGCCCCGCTGTTTTGGCTCTACTAGACATTTCCCTGGTGGGGGCTCTCTGTGGGGGCTTTGACCCCACTTTCCTGCTTGACATTACTCTAGTAGATGGCCTCTGCGGTGGCTCTGCCCCAGCGGCAGGTCTCTGCTTGGGCCCCCAGGCTTTTCCATACATCCTCTGGAATATGGGTGGAGGCTGCCACTCTTCCACTGCTCTTGCATCCTGTCAGCCTGTAGAATTAACACAACATGGATGCCACCAAGGTTTCAGGCCTCTACTCTCCAGTGCTGCTGCATGAACCACACTTGGGGCTGCTCTAGCCAGAGCAGCTGGGATGCAGGTAGCATGTTCCCAAGGGCAGCTGCACCCCAGGTCTGTCCTCTTGGACAACTCTGTCCTTCTAGGCCTCAGGGCTTGTGATGGGTGGGGCACCCTTCCAGACTTTTCAAATGCCTTTAGGGCATTTTCTTCCATTGTCCTGGTTCTTAGCATCTGGTTGCCTCACTGCCAACATAATGTCTTTAGCAAACAGTTTATCAGCTTCACCCTTGCATTTTTCTCCTCTGCATTTCTCTACTGCATGTCTAGGTTTCAAATTTTCCAAAACTTTATGCTCTGCTTCCCTTTTAAGTTCTGGCTTTACATTATGCCTTTGCTGCCATAACTCAGAGTAGGCTGTTAGCCATGCAGCATCCTTAATGCTTTGCTGCTTAGAAATTTCTTTGGCTAAATGCTCTGGTTCACAGCTCTTAAGTTCCAACTTCCACAAAGTCTAAGGGCCTGGACACAATGCAGCCAGGTTCCTTGCTATGGTGTAGCAAGGGGTATCTTTTGTCCAATTTCCAATAAGTCCCTCATTTCTATCTGAGACCTCATCATCAGCATGGCCTTTACTGTCCACATTTCTGTCGGCATTCTGCTCACCACCACATAAGTTTCTAAGACATTCCAAACTTTCCCTCATCTTTTTCTCTTCTTCTAAGTTCTCCAAACTCCTCCAACCTTTGCCCATTACCCAGTTCCAAAGCTGCATCCACATTTTCAAGGATCTGTATAGCAACACCCCACTTCTGGTACCAATTTTCTGTTTTAGTCTGTTTTGTGTTGCTGTAACAGAATACCTGAGACTGGGTAATTTATAAAGGAGAGAGGTTTATTTGGCTTACAATTCTGGGACAGCTGCATCTGGCATGGGCCTCAGGCTGCTTCTACTCATGGCAGAAAAGTGGCAGGCAGCTGGGGGGTACAAGCAGATCACATGGTGAGAGAGGAAGCAAGAGAGAGATAGAGAGGAGGTGCCAGTGTCCTTTAAACAATCAGGTCTCACAGGAACAAATAGAGTGAGAACTCACTCACTACCCCTCCTCCTCCAGGGAGAGCACTAATCCATTTATGAGGGATCCGCCCCCATGACTCAATCAGTTTCCAACACTGCCACATTGGAGATCAAATTTCCACATGAGTTTTGGAGCAGACAACACATCCAAACTCCATCAGACTTTCTATGTTCTAACATACAGCATATACATAACGTATGTATAGCACAAAGAGGGAATAGAAAATGGAGTTATTTTGGAGCAACGTTTCTACATTTTAATGAAATAAAGTTAGTACTACCTTGAAATTTATTGTAATTAGAAATTATGTATACTATAATTCTTAGAGCAACACTAAAGAAAAACTCAAAAGGGTGTAATAAAAATAAGACAACAAAGGAACTGAAGAGTTACAAAGGAAAATATTTGACATAAGAGAAGATAGTAAATTTGGACCAGAGGTACAAAAGAGAAATAACAAATTTTTAGCTAGGCTGGCCAAGAAACAAAGCAAAAAGACACATATTACCAACTTCAGTAATAGAAGAGAATACATCGCTACACTGCTAATCATTTAAAAATTAATAGGATTATAAGTGGATACTATTAACCTTATGCCAAAAAATTACCCAATTTAATTGAAATGAACAAATTTTTAGAAAGACAGAAAGTATCAAAAATGACTTAAGATGAAATACAAAATCTAAATAGATATATAACACACAAATAATTTGGATTAGTAGTTACAAATCTTCCCACAAAGGAAAGTCTATGCCTGGATGTCTTCACTGCAGAAATCTATCAAATAGGCATAGAAGAAATATAGTATTCTTTTGCAAACTCATGCAGAAAAACTGGAATTTGAAATAAAGGAGAAGGGGAGGGAATCTACCCAACTCATTCCATGGGACGAGTATTTATACTACACTGTATACCAGAGCCAAAGACATAATACGTAAGGAGAATGATAGAGTACTATGTCTCATAAATATAAATACAAATTCTTCAACAAAATATTAGAAACTAAATTCAGCCATAAATAAATAGGGTCACATATCATAAATGAATGGGAGTTATCCTGAGAATAGAAGGTTGGTTTAATATTAAAATATCAATTAACATAATTCACAATATTAGTAAACTAAAGGTCAAAATACACGATTATCCCAAAAGATTAAAAAATTGAATAAAATCAAACTAATGATAAACATTTTCAACAAATAATGACTAGAATGGGACTTCACTCTTATAAAGCTCATCTACAAGAAACGTACACCCTACAATGGGGAAAGAGGCAAGGATGCCCTTTCTTGCAATGTTGCCTTGCGCATTCTTCTGCCACTGAAATTGTTACTATTTCAGACTCAGGAACACAGGGTTTTTCTGAGTGTCCTACAAATCAAGTCAATCTCCTCCAAATCAATTTGATCTTCTCCAAAAATGGATCTGCTGTTTTTCACAGCAATTTCTATTCAACATTGTACTGGAGGTTTTAACCTATATAACAAAGAGAAAAAATAGAACTCACATTGGAAAGAAAGAAGTAGAACTGTCTCTATTCACAGATCACATGATACTACTGTAGATAGAAAATTCTAAGGAATCCTCAGTGCACCTTCTACAACTAATAAGTGAATTCAGCAAGTTGGCAGTGTTAAAATACAAAATTCAATAGTATTTCTACATACAATGAATGGCCAAAGACGAAATTATTAAAATAATTCCAATTACAATAGCATCAAAAAGAACAAAATGTTTAAAAATTTTAGATTCAATGCAATTCTTATAAAAATTATTACAGGCTTTTTTGCAGAAATCAACAAGCAGATCCTAAAATATGTGTGGATATGCAAAGAACCTAGAATAGCCAAACAGTTTTGAAAAGAAAAAGCAAGTCATAGAACTTGCACTTTTTTATTTCAAAATTTGCTATAAAGCTGCAGTAATAAAGACACTGTGAATTGGCATACATATAGACATAAAATCAATGGAACTGAATTAACAGTCCAGAGCTAAACTCTAACATTTATGGCCAATTGATTTTTTTTCTTAAAGGTGCTAAGCCAATTCTAGGGAGAAAAGACAGTCTCTTCAACAAATGGATATTCTCAGAAAAAAAATAAATTTAGACCTTTATCTCACCACATACACAAAAATTAACTCGAAATGTATCAAAGACCTGAATATACAACCTAAAACTGTAAAATTTCTAGAAGAAAACATAAAAGAAAATCTTGTTAAACTTAAATTAGGCAAATATTCTTAAAATATGACACACAAAATAATCACAAACAAACCACCATTACGTTGGTTGTTAACCTAACTAAAAAATTTGCACTTTAAAGGCACCATTAAATAAACAGACAAGCCACAGACTGGGAGAAAATATTTTCAAATCACATTCACGATACATGAACTGTACTCGGAATATACACAAATTACTCACAACTTATTAACAAAAAAATAAAACAAATAAACAGTTTTCTCCCCAAATAGCAAAAGATTTGAATATACATTTACTAAAAATGGTGTACAAATTGACACCAAGCACATGAAAAGATGCTCAACATCATTAGTCATTAAAATTAAACAGAATGAGATGCCATTTTACAATTAAATTGGCAGCGATGACAGACATTGGTGAGGTTATGGAGAAATTGGAATTCCTGTACATTGTTGATAGGAATGAGGAGTTTTATATCTACTTTGAAAAACAAACTTGGAAGTCAAACAGATTTATTATATGACCCAGCATCTCTTAGCTATACATCTAACAGGAATAAGGACATGTGTCTACGCAAAGCCTTGTATACAAATGTACACAGTTGCATTATTCAAAAGAGCCCAAACTGGAAACAATTGCCTACAAATTTATGAACTGATAATCAAAATGTATACGTCACAGGATAGTATTCCACAGAATACTGTAACAGAAAGAACTGATTACGATACATGTTACAAAATAGATGAATCTTGAGAACATTATGCTAAGTGAATAAGACATATGCAAAGATGACATACTATATAACTCCATTTACATAAAATTTCAGAAATCTTTGGAGACCAGAAGTAGATTAGTTATTGTCTGAGGATGGGGCTGGAAATGAGGATTGGGTGCAGGCAGGCATGAAGGATTTTTGGAAGATGGTAGAAGTGTTTGAAAACCGAATTGTGATAACAGTTGCACAACTCTGTAAATCTACTAAAAATCACTGAATTGTAGACTTAAAATAGCTGAATTTTTTGGTATATAAATTATACCTCAATAAACTGTTTTAACGACCTTAGAAATTAAAGAATATATATAAATCCAAAGCTAACTAAAAAGTAGAACAAGAAAAAAGGATATTTCTAAAACTAACCAGAAGGTATATAAAAGAACTATAAATGATATTTTATAAATACACAATATACAAGATACACAGTCTGTCAAGTCTATATTATAACCACAATATCACAGAAATAAAATATATATTGCAAAATCTGTTAGAAATGTAAAAGTAAACTCACAAATGGATGATTAGAGTGGGCTTTTTGAAAAATGGAAATTAATGGGTTATATAGACAAGAGTAAGACAGAATATAGAGAACTTGAATAACATATTTATCAAGATTTATCTAACAGGTAAAATAGTATTTTACAGCAGAGACATAGAGAATAAACTTCTTTTTTCAAACACATCAGAAATTCACTAAAATTCAGCATATTTTAGGTCACAAAGGAAGTCTTACAGTTCTAAGTTTTATACATATAGATATAGATGTGTGTGTTTATTACAATAAAGTCAACAAAGTTAAGAACTATTAAAGTGTGTTACTCAAATCTATACATTTGGATATTAAACAACCTACTACATACTATCTATGCCAATGCATCTAAATAATTATTTTCACTAGTTTATATAAAATACAGAGAACTGAACTACACATTTGGTATTACTTTCTCAAGAAACCTCACTAAAATAACAATAAGGCGACTTTCAATTTTATTATTTAAAAAATGAAGATACAGGACAAAGATAAGAAGAAAGAACACACGGGGAAAAAACGCAGTTAAAAAGCTCATAAACAAATGCTAACTGACAATTTTTTTAAAGACTAAATCAGGAATGCTTCCATGTAACACGTGGAAGTTCATAAGAGAATGTCTTTCTCACTATAATAATTATAACTAGACCAGTGATCAACAAAACCAGTTATTTTACCCATGAGAGAGCTGAGGCCACAAAGGAACCTAATGAAATAAAATAAAAAAATTACCAACACTTACAAGCCAAGTTGGGATTCTGCTTTCATCTTTGGCCGAGTGGGATGAGGCGGTGGAAGCCATGACTGGCAGGTGAGTGTAACTATGATTGAATTTTTAACAAAAGTTTAAAGGCCAAGTGTGGCCTGGAGTGACTGGCATTCTGAGGAGTTCCAGACACAGAGGAATCTGTAACCATCCATTATCTCTTTTCCAAGGGCCTTTATTGAGTGCATTCATGAAAGATTGGGGTAGGGATCCCTATTCAACATACAGGCCCAGGAAACAGCTAATTAGGAGAGCCAATATAAACCCCACCTCATGGTAGTCATGCTTTTGAGTGATCCCCTCCCCTTGAGTTTGGGCTGGGCGTACTGAGTTGACTGTAATGCACAGAATGTGGCAAAAATAATGGAATGTCACTTCTGAGATTATGCATGGGAGACTGTGGCTTTCTTCTTTGGCACTCACCCTCTCACTCTCTAGATTGCTCATGAGACAGCACTGTAGAGGAACTCACGTGGGTGGACTTAGAAGGTGATCTTCTGAAGCTTGCCAGCAGAGTGAGATTGGAGGTCTTTTCCCTCAGTCGAATCCTGAGATGTCTCCAAACTCAGCCACATCTGGATTGCAGCCTTGTGAGAGACTGAGCCAGACTGCTCAGCTAAGCAGCTTCCAAGTTTTGACTCTGAGAAACTCTGAGAAAATAAACTATTGGGTTAAGACATTGAATTTTGGGAAGCAGATTGTTGTGCAGAAATAGCTCAATAATACACAGTCCTTCCCTAGAGGCAAGACAAGCCATCTGAGAGAAATCCCCTGACTTTCCGAGATCTGGAGACAGAGCTGGAGAACAAAGAGAAATCCTCAGGTACTCTGGGTCTTACATGACAACCAAAAATAAAAAGAGAGTCTTGAATGTAGCCAGAGAAAACAAGAAATTTTACATAGAGGGGAGCAATGAAAGGAATGATGGCTGACTTCTCATCAGAAAACAAAAATGGAGGCCATAGGACAATGGAATAACATATTGAAAGCCCATTTTTGAAAGAAAAAAGAAAAGTCAAACTATAATTTTATGTCCTGCAAGTCAACACTTAGAAAGTGGGATGTGAACATGAGAGAAAGGATAGGACAATTCTGGGCTGAGTCCAGGAGGCCCAGTAACCTAATATCCAATGCTAAAAAGAAGTTCCAGAGAGAAGAAAGAAAAGAAAGGAAAGGGAATCATCGAAGACATAATGGAGGAAATTTTCCCCAAAATAAAGAAAATGTGTTTTGATAGTGAACAGGCTCATCGTTCACCTAACATATTAAGTGAAAAGAGACCTACACAAAAATACCCTATACCCAACTGTCTGAAAACTGTGTAACTGTGGGGACAGACCAAGACAGAGAGAGACGGAGAATCAAGAATCTGAGGGTCATGAGTCACTGTATGCCTTAATCGCATCCTTGGAATCTAGAAAATAATAGAGGGATTTATTTTCTTAAAATTAATTATTTCTAACTTTGAGTAACATTTTCCCAGCCAAGTTATTAATTGTGAGAGTAGATTAAGAAGTTACCAGAACTAAATACTCTAAAAAATTTTCTTTTCATGTACTCTTTCTCGGGAAACCACTAAAGGGTATGCTCCACCAAATTGATGGAGTAAACCAAGAAAGAAGAAAAGAAATACAAGAAGTAGGGATCCAACACAACAGAAGTAAATGGAATCCTGAGGCTGATGGAAACATCCTAAAAGGACAGCTATTCAGCAGGCTATGAACTCCAGCTGTCTAGTTTGGGGCATCTAAGAAACCCTGTGAGGGACTTGCTGTAGGGTTATTGAATTGTGTCCCCCAAAGTCCAAATATCAGAAGCTTAATTCCCACTGTAACTGTTGAGGGTGGGAAATCCTATTATGGTCACCTCATTCAAGGTGAAGCCTTGAAGAGGTGATTAGATTCTGAAAACCATGCCTAATGAAAAATGGTGGTCATGCATGTGTTTGAGGGCTTTAAAAAGGAGAGTGCACCAGGAGCTCTCTCTGTTTTGCCATGTTCTGCTGTGTGAGACCCTTAGGTCACTCTTGCCATCACCAAGGCCTTCACCAGCTGTGTTCCTTTGACTTCGGACTTCCCAGTCTCTGGAACTGCAATCAATAAATTTCATTTTCTTATAAATTACTCAGTTCTGTGTATTTTGTTATAAGCAACAGAAATGGGCTAATACAGGACTCTTCAAGCAGATGAAAGTGACAGAACAGCTAATGTCTCAACTTCTTGCCATAAGAATTACCCAAGTGGAGGAATTTGATTGTGAAGTAATGATAAGCTAATAGAAAATGTGCTACAGAAAAACAGTATATTGTTTAGACAACAAAGTCATGAGTGGTGAATAGCATTTACAAAGACCTACTGAAGTAGGCATGACTACTAATCTAACCAAAATTAGAGTATACCGGGAAAAGTGCAGCATTAGTAGGATAGGAATGAGTGATGGTTGGAAAGTCAGTAAAAACAGCTAAGTCCCATATTATATTTGGGGGAGTCAATACATAATATTTATGACCAAAAGTTTGAGATTATGACAATCTAAATATGTCCTTTAGGTCTATGAAGTAAAATAATGTAATATTTGGTTCACTTTAAATTAGTTGCTTATGAGGAATATGAAATATGACGGAATTTCTGTAACAAGCTTTGTAAAACCATTTGACCCTTTACAGTCTCATGTTTTGGAACATAAGACCATAGAAACAAATAAGACCAAAAAAAAAAAAAAAAAAAGAAAAGAAAAGAAAAACTAAGATCTAAGATTACAAATTCTTTAGAATTAAATGGCAATGGCAGTACCACATACTGTTCTTTTGTGAAAATGCACACACAGATGTGCAGACATACAAACACAAACATCAAACATCAATGCACCCACAAACACAAACACAAACACATATACACAAACATATGCACACGTACCTTTGAATATACAAAGACCCATATATACAGGTAAATACAATAAAACACATGCATATACCCTCATTTATACATATATGGCATGTGCACATATACAGATGATTATATACATGCACACACAAACATAAACATACGTACATATACACATATACACATCACACACATGCACATATGCACTTATGTGTACATATATGCACATATACTCACATACACATCTGACACACATATATACACTGATACACATAAACACACACACACACATAAAAAATCCTGAACTTACGAAAATAAATGTATTTACATATGTTAATATATACACAAAAATTACTGGATATTCATAGTTAAAATATTAGCAACAGTCACCTAAGTGTTGTGAGATTGGGATGCATTTATTTTCTAAATGGTTTTTCAATATCTTTCTAATTTTTATTTTAGAAAGACATTTTGAGTAGAAATTACATAGCAACTACTATTTATTTCTGTAGTTTAACGAGTTGGTCTATACAACTGTTTCTTAATCTGGCCCTTAGCTTTCCAATTTCTTACAAATATAATGACACAGAACTTCCCTCTATAGACTCTACATTCTCTGTCTTTTTCTGTAGTCTCTTTGAACATTTCTTTCTTTGAAAAGAAATATATATTTTCTTTTAATTTGTTTAATCTATTAGAGAATAAATTTAAAGAATTTTAAGAGAAAAAAAGAATGTAAGGAATTAAGTACAGATAATTAAGTACATGTTCTTGTAATTTTGGGACTTTCTGTTAAAATATTTTTGACCACATTACTTGTAATTTAATTTGAGAATTGGACTTAATTGGTTCAAAATCTGTATCTTCTGTATCCAAATATTACATTGTACTCCAAATACATGTACAACTATTACATGTCAATTAAAAATAAAACAAATTTAAAAAAATTTTCACAGAGGCATCTAACGAAAGGGATTCATAAAAAGGAGTCAGAATAAAAAGAGGAAGCTTTGAGTGTCCACACTGTCTTAGCGTAGTGCAGGCCCTTTGCCTTCCTTATCTCACCTAATTTAAATGATAAAGAAACCTCACTGACTGTGTGGAAAGAAACAGTTTAGTTTTTATACATACGTTCAACTTTGAGGCTGCTCTGCAAACTTTCCAGGGAATTGTTATTTAACTTTAGAAAACTACTTTTTGTGTTCATTTACAAAACCCAAGTGCATTCTGAGAGAAAATCGATTTAAAAGTGCTTTTTCTTAGTTAAATGGAACATGAGTTCTGTAAATAGTGGCTCAGCCCCCCAGAATGACGAGCCTCGGTCTGGTTGCTGTTTGTCTCTGGAGCAGGCAGCTGGAGCTAAGTAATCACCTGTTTCCTGTGGGCCTCGGTGACCTATTAGAGGGGCTGGCATGGGGATCCACCACGCATGATGTATTAGCTAGCCAAAGGGAGGCAGCAGGGTGATGTGGCTGCCTGCCTCCTTCCTTAAAATATCTAAAAATTCTGCCAGCCCATTAATATCTTAGCAGTAAGGTTAGAAATAGTTTTAAAAGTGTGTGCCACTTCCTATCAATCGATTAGTGACTGCTGAGAGAGCTGTGTGTTTAGGAGGGCACTCGATGTGGAGAGGGGGGTTCTGAAAACTTTACAGGCTTGAACAAAAGAGTATGCTTGTTAATTAGCTAAGTTTACCGTGGGGGCAGAGTACAGGGGCTTTGATATCAGAAGCATTATCTTCACTAGCCCTGTGATCTTAGGCAAGTCACTTGACCTTCTCCAGCCCCAATTTCCTTATTTCTAAAAAGCTTGCCTCACAAGGTTGCTGGGAAGATCAAATAAGACAATGCAGTAAAACCATACTATCTGATTGCTGTTCCGTAAGCATCCTTTTCCCCTTTGTTGGACTGATCTATTCATTTGTAAGTGGATTTCTGTATACAATAGTCCCCCTTTTATCCGTGGGGGATATGTTCCAAGATGGATGGATGCCTGAAATCTCAGATAGTACCTAACCCTATATATACTATGATTTTTCCTATACATACATGCTTATGATAATATTTAATTTATAAGTTAGGCATAGTAAGAGATTAACAATATTAACTAATAATAAAATAGAACATTTATAACGATACACTGTAATAAAAGTTATGTGAATGTGGTCTTTCTCTCTCAAAATGTCTTGCTGTACTGTACTATTTTCAGAATGTGGTTGACCTCAGGATACTGAAACCACTGAAAGGGAAAAGGGAGAGGACTACTGTAAAATATTGTAGCTTAGCCATCATTTGGATGCTTATTTTCAAAGCTGGCAGAGGATAATAGAGGAAAAATGTCACAAAGCTTTTTCTAATGTTCAGAAATTTTTCTTGGAATAAAAATATGGGGAATGTTACTAGGACTGAGGACAAAGCAATACACATCCATGCCAATAGTTAAGCTACTGCATGTGGAATTGGTATTTCTAGACCTGTAACATAAGCTGGCACACAGACAATTAATAGCATAAATTCCAACATTGTTAAATAATTTATAACACATGGCCAAACACACAGACTATTTTAGTTCTTTGCATGAAAGTCTAAATTCCATATACCCAGCTCTCTCTGTAGGGCCACTGGACACAACATCCCAGCCATGCACATGATAATCTGGATGAGTGTAATTTTTACAGAACTTTACTCATCAAGGATGGGAGAAAATAGCTAAGAGTCGTGGAAAAGAATTTGATAGATCTAAGTTTGGATCTCTATTCTTTCATTTTTTTTTTTTGGCCATGTGACATTGGAAAAATATTGACTATCCCTGGGCTTTAGTTTCTTATTTATAAAGTGGAACTGATAATAACTGTCTTTTAGGGTCACTGCGGAGAATAAAGTAAGGTATCTAAGGCATTTGGCACAATGTCTGGCACATGTCAAATGTTCACAAAATTGAGAAATACAGCTTTTATGGATTATAGGTGCTAGAGTATTTAGTAAGATTTTTCCCATTTTTATTTTTTATAAACTGAAGTTTCACATTAGATATTATTATTCTTTGGAGCAACATTTTCATGTTGAAAATTCATTACATATGTAAATCTGAAGGGTTTTTTTCTATCTTCCAACACGATCAGTGCTTTGCCAAGTCACTAATTACTGAATTAGCAAAAACAGCTGTTTAAATCAAATCATTGATGGAAGTGAAGGTGAGAAATAGCAATGTCAGAGCAACACTGATGTGAACAACAGACAAGCATGCTATCTTTAACTTTCAAGCTCAAATCACATAGCTACGAAATCCACCATTGATGCTAATCGGGAAGAGGAGAAAATCAAATAATCCATTTTCTGAGTGGAAAAAAAAAATAGATCAGCATTATCGGGCAATCACCTCTTCAAATAAATTATGTAACACAATTTAGAGTCTATGAAGCCAAAAGCTCAAGGTCATTAAGAGGTGAATGGTTACTCTCAGACTGGGCAGGTAACCGACAACCATTGGCCTCACCTAATTGCCAGGGCGTTTCTGTGTGGTGGGAAAGCTCCTGGGAGACTGAATTCTAGAGATATTAGGGTAATGGCAGGCTTGTCATTTTATTGGCTATGAAGAAGAAAGATACTTATTTTCTAATTCACAGAGATATAGGAGAAAGACTAGCTGACAATTAATTCTTAAATGGCCAAAGACCTGGTTTTATTTTTAATTTTCTACCTTGAGGACTTTTATTTCTCTTCCCATTTGCCCTTAAATCAAAGACGCCTTTCCTCTCCAAATGCCCAGGAGACTAGAAATTAATGACAATCACACGACATGTAGCAGGATGTTGGCAAGGTAGAACAAGTATAATAACAGATCAAGGAGTCCTTAATGATAGTGCCCCAAGAATATGCTGAGATATAACTAGAGATGGGTGGTTGCCAGGTGAATTCAGGGCTCAGTGCCAGCAGACAGGTAATGGGGACTAGATCACTTGGTTAGGGATACACTCCAAATTTCTTCTTTAAAGTAGAATCCTGAAGAGTTGTAATAAAAAGCTTGAGGCTGGAGTAAAATGTTTGTGATTGTTAATTTTAGGTGTCAACTTGACTTGACGATGGGTTGCCCAGACATTTGTTCAAGCGTTATTATGCATGTATTTTTGAGGCTATTTCTGAATGAGATTAACATTTTCGTTGGTAGACTGAGTAAAGCAGATTGCCCTCTCTAATGTTTTCATACAGTCAGTCAAGGGTCTGAATAGAACAAGAAGGCTGACCCTACAAATAAGAGGGAACTCTTTCTCTCTAATAACTTGAGCTAGGACATTGGTTTTTTCCTGCCTTTGGACTCAGACTGAAACTTTTTCCCTTTTTGAATCTAGAGCCTGACAACTTTCAGACTGGAGTTTATACCATCAGCTCTCCTGGTTTTCAGGCCTTTGGACTCAGACTGAAGCTACATCATTGGCTTTCCTGGGTCCCCAGCATACCAATAGCAGACACTGGGACTTGTTAGCTGCCATATTCAAGTGAGCAAATTCCTTATTTTATATATACAAGATGTCAAAGTATGAGATAACAATATAATGCCCATCAAACTGGGAAGGTATCCTGAGACAAAGAATGAAGCAGGTAACTCCATACAGTTTATGAGGAGTTTAGTAGGAGTAGGAGTAGGAGTAGGAGGAGGAGTAGTAGTAGTAGTAGTAGTAGTAGTAGTAGTAGTAGTAGTAGTAGTAGTAGTATTGTTATTGACTGGTGGGAGGAGTTGAAACTTGTAAAGGATTTAGAGACAACAGTGGAGCCATGCCAAAGAGAGAAAGGCTGTGCAAGTGGAAGATTTTCAGGTGCCTCTTAGCCACCTATTGCTTATCATTGAGGTTGCTCGAGTCACTCCTCGTATCTCACACAAGCATAGCATTATGCTCCTTTCCCCGTCCTTGGTTGCCAAGAAACCTGTGCAGGGGAAAGGTTGTAACTATTGAAGCCAGAGCTCTAAAGGCCACGGGGATGGAGTGAGTTCTGACCAGCATTCCTACACAAGGGTACTTCAAAAAGTTCGTTTATCTTCCAATTCTATTTTTCCACAAACTTTTTGAAGTACCCATAGATATGAGGGTACTTTCTCTATATGTCAGTCTTCCATCATAAGTTTTGGCTACTGCTTTTGTGCCTCTGTATCCTTGGTCAATATACATGAGAGAACTTCAAAAAATTCGTAGAGAAATAGAATTCTTATTGGTTCTGTTTCTCTGGAGAACCCTGACTAACATAGAGTGACTCCCAGGATTACCTATGTAACAGCCAATCCTAAAATAATACTAAGATTATTTTACCATGCCATTCTTCGTTCACACCATGATGGATTCACATATATACTATCTCATATGTTTTGCAACCATGATGAAAAATAGCCGTTATTGTCACTTGCAGATGAGGACACTGGAAGTCCAAGTGGTTAACTGACATCCCAGAATCACACAGCTGTTAAGTAAAAGTCAAGAAGCAACTCCGTCTAGGAATTATATTTTGCTGTGCTCAACATTAATTGTTAGCCCACCAATAGCTCTCTGCCCTCTCTTACCTATTCCACCCACTATTTCTTGCTTTTTTAAAAAAAAAGGAAAAATAATTAAGTCTGCAACTGTGCTTGAACTTTTTTTTTTTTTTTAATTTTAGAGATTACTTCTCCCCCACTTGAAGGAAAAGAAAGTATGTAAAGGGCACAGGGGAAATTTTGTTGATAGGTCTCTGTAGCAAGTGTTTGAGAACAGGTAATTACTATTTCTGAACACTCAGAATTTTTCTTTATGTAAGAATATTTAATTTCCAAAATAACTCTTATAGTAGTTATAAATCTACCTATACTACAGGTGAATAGACAGAGACTTAGAGGTAAAATACTTCACCTAAGTTAGACATTGCTCATGCTGTGTACATTATACAACTGGCCCCCCAACCCCCACTTGGAGTCATGAACAGATAATGAAAGGGGCAAATTCAGCTATTGATTAGTCTTCCCTCACAGGTTTTGGCTACTTTTTTCATGGCTCTGTATCCTTGGTCAATATATGAGCCAGGTGGTGATGGGTGATGAGCGAAATGAAGACAGTGGGAAAAACATCTGTCATACAGTGAGCAGGGGATTGAGACAAACAAGGAGTCTCTTGTTTAGCCTCTAGTACAACTTTTCATAATCTCCTTAAGGTTGGAAAACAGGGTTTTGTTTTGTTTTGTTTATATCTTTATATAAGGGCCAACTTATTAAGGCAAAGGCCAGAATGGCACTCCAATTCTGCACACTAAAACAAAAAGAAAAGGAAAAAAGAAGACAGGCAGATTTGGGATGTGTGTGTGTACATGTGTGTGCACGCACATGTGTGCAAATGAAGGTGCACAGTTTAGTGAACATGCACACACACTTCTCAGAGTGGCACAGCTTTGGTAAACATTTGAGGCCCTGGGGACTACTAAAAGCAGTCAATGTGCTGGGGATACAAGATGAAAAGGACAGAATCTGCTCCGAAGCTCAGTGCTGTGGGGAAGACCGCCGATCCCTATCACTACAGAAAAGTCTCTTAACTGCTTTGTTAGAAGTATCTTCAGAAAGCTGAAGGTATCTAATTTGGAAACCTAGAAAAGCATTTGTAAGAAGAAAACATTTAAATTGGACATCGAGAGATGAAAAAGCATGTTCTAGGTGAAAAATAAAGTGAAGACTGTTAAAGAGAAAAAATAATAGCAACAGATGTCTAGAAAAGGGTCTGTGACAGACTGTGAAACATCACTTATAATCCAAGGAATTTGGTTCTAGACTGAAGGCAACAGGGTTTCCTCAAAACTAATCCCCTCTCCACCATCCCACCCAAGACCCACACGATCAGAAATTAAGAATGACAATTCCAGAAATAGAGCGGAGGAAAGGTTATGTGCTGGAGATAATAAAGAAAAGGGATCATAGAGTCTTCTAAGAGCTCCAATTTACCACCCTTTGCTTTATGTTCTCCTAACACAACCAAGTCTGCATCGTGACAGTGGCAGAAAAGTTACAATAGCAATTTTCAAGGGCTGAAACAAATCAAATCTTTGTGATAGCCAAAACTTGAGGCAGCTATCTACTTTTACTCTCAGTATTTTTAACATCAAAACCCAATTGTCTTTTCTGCAACACAGTTAAGCATGCTAGAATTTGAACGTGCTGGAGCATTTACTCTTAACATAATCATTTGGCCTTGGTAAAGGTGGAATTTCAGGGTTGGAAAAATCTGAGTGCATCAGTATTAAAATTATTTCTGTAGCATCCCAGACAATTATATGTGTGCTGGATGAGAAAAAAATGAAGGCTCCCCTTTATTTTTCCAGGAAATCCATTCATTCACAAAAGAACTTCAACTGTTACAGGTCTGTTCCTCATATTAAACCAAGATCTTTCAACCCAGTTTCTGGTTCTAAACCTCAGAGACAAATACTTCAGAGGGATTACAAATTATCATGACAGCATCTGGGCTACGTTGTTTTGGGCTCTATTCTTTCCATACATTCTTCCTCTTTAGCCTTATTTATACTCATTCCACACTATACTGATGACTAGCAATTTACATCTCCAGCCTGGTTCTCTTTCTGATCTCCAAGCTAGTATATTTGATTATCCTCTGAATAAATCCACTCGAATGTCTTCCACATAAATTCCAAATGTCCAAAACTGGGCTCCTCTTTTCTCTCCCTCAAAGTGCCCTTTCATCTCTTTGACCTGATTCAGTGGTGGTCACCCAATCTACACACAAACACCATCCCCTTGGTTACCCAACTGATGGATGCTCTTTCAACTTTAATGTGCACAAAACCCACACTTGTGGGGATATTTTTAAAATGCACTTTTTAATGCACTTTGAGTTGGACAGTCTGCATGTCTAACAACCTTCCAGATAATGTCAATGCTGCTGATCCTCAGACCACACTTATCCTTGTCTTTTAGTTGTACATAGATCTTAATAGCTTGGTGGAGAAAATGTAGGCTTTGGAATTACACAGTTCTGAGTTTAAATCACAGAGCTGATCAATAATAGTAATGTGTCCAAGGACAAACTATTTAGCCTCTGTGCTGCAATCACCTCCTTTTAAAATGAGGATGGCCTGTCTCATAGGATCTGAAATTATATAAAGTAGGCAAAATGCACAGCTCAGCATCTGCCATGCTATAGAGACTCAAAAATGCTAATTTCCTATTCTCATTCAAACCTGGAGCCTAATAAAAATAAATTGGTGATCATTACGGGGCAAATTTCTCGGTGGAAAGAGGCTTAGCATATCAGAAAAAGGACTCCAGGCTGGACTGACTTGAGGTTTCAGTAACCTGATTAGAAGATAAACTTAGGTCAGGTAACCATCTATGATCTAGGAAAGGTAACATGATCTCGGACACAGGTTGAACTGCCCAGGAGAGAAATGGCTTCCTCTGAGAAGGGGCACAGTGACCCCACTTTTGGAATAACTCTATGTGTGCCCTAAAAGGGCCATTATGTTTTCTGCAGATTAGAAGTTTTTAATTATAGCGACGTCCAACTTATTTTTTTTAATTCATGGACTTTGCTTTTCCTTTTTTTTTGATAATTTATTTCAGGCTTAAAAATATTTTCTATTAAAAAATCAAGCTCTAAAGTCAGGACAATATTTCTGGTTTTACTATTACAAAAACAAGTACAATTTTAATTCACAAAGGTTGAGAACACAAGACATTGATCTCACTGTAATACAATATTAAAATAGTTTTTAGACTAATAAAATATTTAAGACTTCATATACACACATAGGTAGTTTAAAACAAGAAACACAGAGCAATTTCAATTTTCAATAAATTCATGTCTACTGAAATTGGTGCAGATTCTATGGAAAATGGTATGGAGGTTCTTCAAACAATTGCAGATAGATCTACCATATGACCCAGCTATCCCACTGCTGGGAATATACCCAGAGGAATGGAAATCATCAAGTCGAAGGTATACCTGTTCCCCAATGTTCATCGCAGCACTCTTTACAATAGCCAAGAGTTGGAACCAGCCCAAATGTCCATCATCAGATGAGTGGATACAGAAAATGTGGTACATCTACACAATGAAATACTATTCTGCTATAAAAAAGAATAAAATACTGCCATTTGCAACAACATGGATGGACCTAGAGAGAATTTATATTAAGTGAAACAAGTCAGGCACAGAAAGAGAAATACCACATGTTCTCACTTATTTGTAGGAACTATAAAATGAATAAATAAATACACAAACAACCTGGGGGGGGGGAGGGAAGAAGACACAACAGTTACAATTCCTTGAAGTTGATATGACAAGCGAACAGAAAGGACATTGTTGTGAGGGAGGGGGGAGAGGGGAGAGGGAGGGAGGTTTCGGTAATGGGCCATAATAATCAACCACATTGTATACTGACAAAATAAAATAAAATAAAATAAATAAAAATTAAAAATTAAAAAAAAATCATGTCTACTGAGACAAAGAATGTCACTGATTTGACTCTAATTGTTTTCCTGGTATACAATCAGGAAAGTAGGGCATATTTTTCTCCATCCCTTTACTTTTAATCTGTGTTTTTATATTTAAAGTGATTTTCTTGAAGACAACATATAGTTGAATCTTCTTTTCTTTTTAATCTGCTCTTACATTCTTTGTCTTTTAATTGGTGTATTTTGATGATTGAAATTTAAAGTGATTATTGATATAGTCAGATTAATATCTACCATATCTGTTACTGTTTATTATGCATTGCCCTTGTTTTTTGTTTCTTTCTTGTCTTTCATTATTTTCTGCTTTGTCTAGTTTTGATTGATCACTTTGTATAATTCTATTTTTCTCCTCTCTTAATGTATTAAATATATATGTATGTGTATATATATCATGTGCATAATGGGAATATATATATACACACACAGACTTTTTTATTGGTTAACCTTAAGTTTGCAATATACATTTATACTAATCTGAATCCAAGTCCACTTTCAAGTCCACATTCAAATAACACTATATCACTAATCCCTCTTCCTTATCCCTTATAACATTGCTGTCATGTTTCATTTATCTAAATATAGTCACCTAAAACATTTTTACTATTACTATTTTGAACACCCTGTTATCTGTTAGATCAATTAAGACTATGAAAAAATAAATTTTTTAATTTTGCTTTCATTTATTCCTTCTCTAGCTCTCTTTCTTTTTTCTTTATGTAGATACAAACTTCTGACCCATATCAAGGTCCTTATTTCTGATGAATTTCTTTTAACATATTTTGTGTGGCAGGACCATTTCCAACAATTTCTCTCAATTTTTGTCTGCTAATATCTTTTTTCTCCTTTGCTTTTGAAGAGTAATTTGTTGGATACGGAATTCTATGTTGGTGGTTCTTTTCCTTCAACATTTTGAATATTTCATTCTACTCTCTTCTTACTTTTATGGTATCTGAAGAGAAGTGTGAAATAATTTTTATCTTTGCTCATCTGACTTTTTTCAAAATTTCTTCTTCGTTTTTGGTTTTCTGCAGTTTGAATATGGTATGTCTTGGTGCAAAATTTTTAGTATTTATCTTCCTTCATGTTCTCTGAGGAACTGCAGTTTGGTGTCTACCGTTAATTTTAGATAATTCTCAGTCATTATTTCTTCAATTTTTTCTTCTTCTCCTTTGTTTCTTTTCTTGCTGATATTCCCATTATGCATATGTTATACTTTTTAAATTTTCCTACAGTTCTTAGAAACACAGTTCTGTGTTTTTCATCCTTTTTTTTTTCTTCATCTTTGCATTTCAGTTTTGGAAGTTTCTAGTGATGTTTGTTCAAGCTCACTTCGTTTCTAGCTGTGTCAACTCTACTGATGAGCCCATCAAAGGCATTCTTCATTTCTGTTACAGTGCTGTTGATTTCTAGCATTTCATTTTGATTCTTTCTTAGAATTTTATCCCTCTGCTTACACTACATATATGTTCTTCCATGGTGGTCAGTTTTTTCTCAAAAACCCTTAGCATATCAATCATAGATGTTTCAAAATCCTGATCTAATAATTTCAACATCTCTGCCACATCTGAGCATGGTTCTGATGATTTGCTCCCTTTAAACTGTTTTTTGTCCATTGATATGCATTGTAATTTTTTTGGAAAGACTGACATGATGTCCTGGGCAAAAGAAACTGAGGAAAGCAGGATTTTACCATGAGGCTTTAATGTATATCTGGTTAGGAGTTAGGCTGTGTTTATCTTTCCTGTAGCTGTAGGTTTCATAGGCTACAATTTCCTCTTGTGTCCTTGTTTCTGTCTCCTCTGCTATCTTTTGCGTTTCCTAGGGACCCCTTCATAAAAAAAAGTCTGAATCATGTAGTTCTTTCCACTGGATTTCCCTGTTATTATATAGGAGCCCTGTTAATGTGGTGGTAAGATGTGACTGGAAAGAAAGCATTCTGCAGTCCTCTGATTAGGTATCAGTCTTTCAGTGAGCTTATGCCCCTGAGATGTGACATCCACAGGTGCTTCTCATTTTTATTTTGTTACCCTTTGGTGAGACAAGAAAGCTGAAAGGGGCTGGAATTGAGTATTTCCATTCTCCCAAGTAGCTTAAGCTCTGATAAAATCCCAGTAACTTGGGATCTGGTAAAATAGTTTCTTTTGAAGACAGGCCTTGTTAACTCACAAACTTGTCCACATTGAGCCCCCTGCAATTTGTCAACTGCAGATTAAATTTTCCTTCCCAGGTAATGGTTTCCACAGAGTTTTCTACTCCTGGGTTTCTGCTCCATTAAGTTATGATTCTCTGAATCTGTCTCTCCAATTTTGGAGGCAGCAGCTTGCTCTATGACCTCCATTCTCTGCTGGATCTAAGTAGAATTGAAAATTTGCAGTTTGTTTAGTTTTCATTTTTTGTTGTGAGGATGGGAGTGGAAATTTCCAAGATCTTTACATACTAGACTGAAAACCACACTTAGAATGAATTTGTTTATTTGCCTCTAATGCTTGCTTCTCACATGTGCATCGGACGTAAATATAACCCAGTCGAGAGATGGAGGTTTTCTGTCACTTCATATATAAATAGCATTGGTTCAAACTCCCGTTCTTCAACCTGAGAAAAGTCCAATGTTTATCCAAATATTTTTAATGTTTTAAGGGGCTCATGTTTCAAGATCTCTAGCTCATACTTTCTGCTTCCCCTATTTGGTTGCTGTACCAATCTACCCAAAGCTCAGTTCAAGTGGTCTGACTTGTTACACTAAAGCAAATAAATAAAAATTCCCTACCAACCAGAGACCTTTTGGTGTATAGAAGATCTTAGAAATGTTTAGAGACACAATGTCAAGCAGCCAACCAACAGCTGGGTATTAGGGTTAGGGTTAGGGTTAGGGTTAGGGTTAGGGTTAGGGTTTTTCAAAAAGTTTCTAAATTTTTTTCACCAACTAGGGTTCTAGCCTCTCACTAAGTGGCTCAGTCAATTTCTTTTCTTCTTCCTCCTTTAAAGGAAACATAAGGAATAAAATTTGAAAAACAGTTTTTTTATTTGATATATATATATAACAATTTTCAGCGCCCTAGTCATCTCCCACACCACCCCCACCTCATTACTGGCCTTCCAGACCTTTGCTACTCAGAGTGTGATCTGTGGAGGCACTGGCATCTCCTGGCGGTTGTCAGATGCGCAGAATATTAGGCCCCTCCCCAGACCTGGTAAGCAAGAATCTGCAATTTTATAAAATCCTTAGGTAATTTTTATGTATATTACATTTTATGAAGCTGTGTTCAAAAGGACTTGTCATTTTCACAAATCATGCCCTGGGAGTCAATGGGCAAAACTGCCTCCAACGGCAAGATGTCAAACCTCTTGAGTGTTTCTACTACTCAACCTCTTTCCCTGCCCCATAGGATTGAAAGGAGAGGCGGTAGGAACTTTACTTCTCTCCTCCACCTTTACCCCTTTTGCAGAGTATACTTGTAGCATAAGAATTATTTTCCAGATCTGTTTCCTGTCAACCCAAAATGTTCTTAGTTACCCGACTCCCCTTTCCAATACATTTTCTTTCTTTCCTGTGGCAAAGGTGTGGTTGGGATGTGTATTAGTTCATTTCTGTTCCTTATAACAAACTACATGGAACTGGGTAACTTAAAAGGAAAATGAAGTTTATTGCTTACAGTTTCTGAGGCTGGGAAGCCCAAAGTCCAAGGAACACATCTGGTGGTGGCAACGGTGACAGCAAAGTATCACATTGTGAAAATGGTGGAGGACTAACATCCTCATTCACTTTCTTTTAAAAGCCCTTCGAACCACAGCAATGATCACTATTTTTAAACCATTCATTACAGCATGGTCCCGCACTCTAATCACCTCTTAACTAACACTGTCACAGTGAGGGTCAAGTTTTGGGGGAACACTCAATCCAAGGTAGGATATAAGGTTCTTTAGCAACTCAAAGAAAATAGGGCTGAGGTTTGACAATCCTTTTGCTCTTCCTCTCAAGGTCTTAGGTTGGTTGTTTTAGCCCCAGTCATTACAACCATTTTTCAGGCAGGGAAAAGAAGGTAGGGGACAGAGGAGAACTGGGTGATCCCTGGGTCAGAAAGGCATAGCCTTTTTCAGTAATTCCAGAGAGCTCCCCTTATGTCTTATTGTCCAGAATCATGACACACGGCCAACTCAGCTTCAAGGATGTGTTATCAAAATGTCTACTTTTAGTTTTGGTTTTCTAGAAGATATAGTAGAAGATGGTTGTAATAATTAATTTTATTTGTGTACCTGACTGAGCTAAGGGATGCTCAGATAGCTGGTGAAGCATTATTTTCAGGTGTGTCTGTGAGGGTGTCTCTGGAAGAGATTTGAATTAGTAGACTGAGTAAAGAAGATTATTCTCAGGAATGAGGGTGGGCATCACCCAATACGTTGGGGCCTATTATGGAAAATGGTATGGAGGTTCCTCAAACAAGTACATAATAGAACTGCCATATGAGCTAACAGTTCCACTGCTGGGTATATACCCAAAGGAATGTAAATCTCATGTTGCCGGGATACTTCTGCTCCCATGTTTATGGCAGCTTTATTTACTATAGCCAAGAGTTGAAACCAAACTAAATGTCCATTGTCAGACAACTGGATAAGGAAAATGTGGTATACTTACACAATGGAGTACTACTCTGCCATATAAAAAGAATGAAATTCTTCCACTTACTGTAATGGGATAAACTTAGAGAAAATTATGTCTAGTGAAATAAGCCAGGCACAGAAAGAGAGATAACACGTATCCTCACTCATAATTGGGAGCTAAAAAAAATAAACAAATAAATATAAAAAGACACAACAATCACAATGATATACTGAACTTTCAAAATGAGAGATAGAACTAAGGTTACCAGAGGTGGGAAAGGGGGCGGGGGGAAGTAAGGGAGGAATTGGAAAGGGCCATGAGAAATGATTATATTGTATGATGTTGAATATACATCACGTATTGCATGCGTCAACTCTGTGCCCCACAAATATGTACAATCAAGTATGTTTCAAAATATATATGTTGAGGGCCTGAATAGAACAAAAAGATGGAGGAAGGGTAAATTCATTCTCTCTGTTTGAGCTGAGATATCCATTTTCTCTTGCTTTTGGACATCAGTGCCCCTGGACCTCAGGCTTTCAAATTCTGACTGGTACTTATACCACCCGCCTTCTGATTCTCAGGCCTTTGGACTCAGACTTAATTACAACACTGGCCTTCCTGGTTTTTCAACTTGAAGATAGCAGATCATGGGATTTCTCAGCCCCCACAACTGCATGAGCCAGTTCCTATAATTGCAATCAATCTCTGTCTGTGTCTGTGTCTTTGTCTCTCTTGCTCTCTTTCTCTGGAGAACTCTGACTAATACAATGTTCCAGTAGAGAGATTTATAATGGGTAATGAGTGAAACAAACTTATAGAATCTGCCACAGTTATTACTCCCACCTTATGAAATGAAGAAAATGAATTCAAAGAATCTGTAGCATTCTTAAGGTTCCATATGAGGTGTTTTGGGATCAGGAATTAAATTAAAATTCATACTGCAATATCATAGCCACCTTTGATTTTCTTAGATGTTAACAGTGAAAACCACATATGAATAACTTAAGTAACTAGAAAAATATAAATTGCAAACCATATCCCCCCCAAAAAAGCCTTACATTTTTCCCCCCTTTTCACCATTGCTTCAAATTCAATAACTTGTGAGTGACTCCTTTTAAGAAGAACCTTTATTCCTCTTACCCTTTTTCTCCCTGTTCCTCACAGTCACTAGCTTGATATGCACTGGAATACAGAAGGTCAGACTGGAAAGCTCTTTGCGGCTGAGATGAGCTGAGGAAATGCTGACTGACCTCAAATGAAGACAGGGCTAATGAACTCGTCAGCAGAGATGCCCTTGTATAAAAGTGAGTGGGGAATAGATTTTCTGTAATGCTATCACAGCATGAAAATCAGCTGCTCAGGGGAATAAATGGTGGATTGGTGTCTTTAACAAAACAGATAACTCTTTGGAAGCTCATAACTTTATTCCATGTTGTGGTGGGGCAGAGAGAGGAGGGTGTGTGTGTGTGTGTGTGTGTGTGTGTGTGTGTGTGTGTGTGTGTGTGTGTGTGTGTGTGTGTGTGTGTGTGTGTGTGTGTGTGTGTGTGTGTGTGTGTGTGTGTGTGTGTGTGTGTGTGTGTGTGTGTGTGTGTGTGTGTGTGTGTGTGTTGTAGAGCTTACTGTTTCCACAAATATGAAGAAGTAAACTGTCTTGGGGTTGTCAGAGAAGAAAGATAAGCTTGCTTCTAAAAATGCCTGTTGCACTTGCTTTACTGTGAGGCAAGAATTTCCAGTATATTCTTCTTGTTTTTGGCTCATTGGCCTTCGAGGAAGTTCTACTGAATCACTAAGCCATGAGAGGAAGAAAGTGAAGGTGACCTAATAGGGACCTCAAATTCTTGACAGCTTGTCAAACAAAGAATGATGGCCAGCTGCTGTCAATCATTATATTGGTACATTTGATTTCTTTCCTTCACAGGAAACAAGAGAAAAATATATATAACTTAAAAGACTTCTTTCACATACGCAGAGGCAATACTATTTTACAATTGCTTCAGCCCCCAAGGATACTAATAGTATTTATATTGATTTTTTCCATAATGTCTTACTAGACACTAGTCTCTTGAGACACTTTATAAAAAAAGGATGGCATGGGTAAAAGACATGTCACATGTCATATCTTTCTTTAGAAAATTCATTGAGTACAAAACACGTCTGTATGCAAAAGGCTCTGCAAAGTCCTACCATGAAGAAAGTCCATTTAATTTTAACTCGGTAATTCCCAAATGTATTTGATCTCGGATTCCATTTTTACACAACAATTATTTAAATACTGTGGTAAACAAACTCTACTAGATATGCTCCTCATATGTGCTCAAGGAAGAGAGGAATTTGGTTTGTAACATCAGGTCTGAACATGTGGATGTGGAAGGGAAGTTAGCACACCACCCATCCACTCAGAATTCACTAACATCCAGAATTGCTAACTCAAAAGCTACCTTTTTTTTTTTTTTTCCTCCTGGAAAATTGTAAGTTGCCAGGATTAGAGAACTAATTTACATCAATTAGACTTATAGAGATTGAGGAATAAACCAGATAAAAAATTATTAATTTGCAAGGGGATATCCTCATTTTAGTTATCAAAAACTTTTGCTTTCAACCCAGGGCATCTTTTCCTCAGTATCAGTGACTACATTAAGAGGCTGAACATTGCTGAATGAACATGAAATCGAAGTACAGTTGCCGGGAAGCATGCGAAACATTTCATTTAGGTCACATTCAGGTCTTATGAATCAGAACTGCATACACAATGGACAGCATCAATCTAATGACTGGGATAAAACTGTTTAGTCATGCAGTGACTTTTTATTTGTTCATCTTGTAGTGCTTAAATATATAGAAAAGTATAATGAACAATGGAAATTGTGTTCATGTTCCTACCTCCTTGAATTAATTAATGTTAACATTTGGCCATTTTTGCAAGAGATAAAAATGTGGATACTTATATAAGATTATACTTTTATATATATATATATATATATTTTTTTTTTTTTTTAACAAAACATCATATGTAAAGCCAAAGTTTTCATTATTGACCCCAATGAACTTGCCTCTCTCCCTCCTTAGAAGCATCTACCAACCTGAAGCTGGCATCACATTTTAACCTATCTTGTGAATATTTTGAGTTATATTTTATATTAGTCAGGGTTCTTTAGAAAAACAGAACCAATAGTAGATATATAGTTTTATCTATCTGTCTATATCTGTATCTGTCAATATCTATATAAGAGAGATTTATTTTATGGAGTTGGTTCTTGTGATTGTGAAGGTTAGCAAGTCTAAGATTTTCAGGGTAGGCCAGTAGGCTGGAGACCCAGGGAAAAGTTGTTATTGCAAATCCAGGCTAAATGCAGCCTGCTGGCAGAATTCCTTTTTGCTTGGAGAAGGTCAGTCTTTTTTTCTACTAATGCCTTCAACTTTTTGGGAGAGGCCCATCCAATCCAATCAGGCAATCCGCTTTACCAAAAATGTCTACTCATTTAAATGTTAATCTCATTTGAAAACTACCTTCACAGAAATATCTAGAATAGTGTTTGATCAAATATCTGGCTGGGTACTATGGCCTAGTCAAGTTAATACATAAAATGAACCATCACATAGACTGCATACTTTTATATTATACCTGGGAAGAGTTAATGATATGCAAATTGCTTTCTGCATTTCTACTTACAAATTTCACAGAAGATATTAATCTTTATGCAACCTGCGTTTCTTGCTCAACATTAGGTTTTCGAGTTCTTTCCATACTGTTGTATATAAACCAACTCCATTCATTTTAAAAATGCAGTGTCATATTTCAACATACTAATTTCAGATTATTTGCTATTTTACTGATGAACATTTAATTGCTATCGATTTTTTGTTACCCTGCTACAACAAAGATCCTTGACATTTCTGCTGTTGTTCGTCTGCAAGAATTCCTCTAGAGTACATACCAAAAGTAGGATTAAGGAATCACTGTGAAGGCACAGTGAAGTTTTTAACTTTACTACATACTCCTCAAATACTCTCCATGTTTTTGCCAATGTGTATTTTCACCAGATGAAAGGGAGACTTTCTTTTTGCTTAAAATCCTAGCCAACATAAGGCACACCAGACTTTTTCTTTACTACTCTGAGAATGGTAAAAAAGTTAACTTTTAAAAAATAATTGGCTTTCTTCTGATACTGAGTGGGACTGAGTTTCTTTTCATGTCTTTAGAGATTTGGTTGACTCCTTTGTGAATTGACTTTCACACCATATGCCCAGGTTTCCCAAGTGATATAAAAAAAAAAAACTATATAATATTTGTTTCTTTAAATTAAAATGTAAGAGTTCTTTATTTGTTCTTGATAATCACTATTATATATATTTCAAATACCTTCTCCAAATATACTTATCTTTTTTTAATGACTCCTTTGTTATGCAGAGATTTTAGTTTGATAAAATTTTATCAATTTTTCTTTCATGGTTGTATGTGTGTATGTGTGTATAAGTGTGTGTTTCTTTCCTACCTGTAGTACAGAAAAATATTTTCTGCACATTCTTCTCAGAGTTTCAAAGTTATCTTCATTTGATGTTGTCATGGAAAATTGAATATTACATTGTGTTTTGGAGTTAATCTTTTGGAATTTACTTATAAAATAATGTTTTTAAATTTAATTTTTATTTTTAACTTTTTTTAAATTGACAGACAAAATTGTATTTTTTTTTTTGCATGCAACATGATATTTTGAAGTATATATACATTGTGGAATAATTAGGTCTAGCTAATCAACAAAATGCATTACCTCACATAGTTATTTCTGTGGTGGAAATAATAGCCACTCTATTTGCATTTTTCAGAAATATATTATTAAGTATAGTCAACATGATGTATAGTAAAATGATGTTTATAAAGAGAAAATTCATTATCTACATTTCTAATTTTGTAAGAACCCAGTATTTTTTAAATTGGTTGAGATTATTTTTTTGACAAGATAGGTGAGTATATGAGGGTACTTCAAAAAATTCGTGGAAAGATTTGTATTATCTTTTATTCTATTTTTCCATGAACGTTTTGAAGTACCTTTATATAATTAGCAGAATAATCATCACAAATGTGTAAATATAAGAGTAAACTCCTATGGAAAACAGTTTACAACTCCAATGTGGTCAAACACATTTTTCTATAAGAAACTTTCTGACCTATAGTTTCTTATATTAAATATTCATAATGACAAAGTTAGAAGTAAACAGTCCTGGGGATTATTTTTTCTTTTTAAAATTCACATTATGAAAGTTCTTTGCCTCTTTTAATAAACAGGCTTAGGCAGAAACTAAATTTTACAATAACATACAGTATATTTATGGGTAGCTGGTATGTAAATAATCACTAATCTTTCTTATCTATTCAAGCAAAGGCTAATGATTAATTCAGGGCTTTACATTCTCTAAAGTATTACAGCCAGCCTCTCAAGGTTCCTAATACCAAATCTTGTGCTCTGGTCAACTAAGTTTTAATTAATATTGGATTTAAAATGAAGTTTCTATTTTTCATGTGTATTTCATTTGAAATTTAGTTTTACCTGTGGTATATAAAGTAATAAACATTTTAGCCTAGTATAAAATATGGTTCAATTTGATTTTCATCATCAGCATCATTTGTGGTGTGAATATGTAAAGTCAGTTGTCTAAATATTTCACCCAATTTTTTTAAAAAATTCCATTTCCTCAAAGATTTAAATTGCCACCTTTACTACTGTTAGAGAGGAACTGTTCTAGCACTCGTCAAAAAGAGCAAGAAAGTATTATACAAGACTATTGCTGTAAGGGAGAAACTATGGCAGTGGGGGAGAAAGACTGAACTCAGTCTCAAACACAAAACAAGGATCAGGGGAGACTTACAGGCACTGGGCACGGTGAGGGAGAGGATGGGAAATTACTGAGGACTTTGGTTAGATATCAAGTGTGAGAGAGAAGAGAAACTTGATTAAAAATCAAGGGTAGGGAAAGATAAGCTTGATCCACTATGAGCGACACCCAATATTTTGTTATGGCAGCCCAAGCTAAGACACGAATTGTGTATATTAAAATTCTAAATTTTGACTGATTATCTTCATTTCTAAAATAACACTACAGGATTCATTTTAGTTTTCCACCTTTCTGTATTTGTAACCCCCTTCCTTCTTTTCCCATGGGACACTGAAGGATCAAAATGTTAGACTTTTTGATATTTTCCTCATAGGTCCCTAACTATCTGTTAATTTTTTCTCTTTTCTCCCTTGTACTTTTATTGAATAATTTCTATTAATCTATCTTCAAGATTTTTTTTTCCTCTGTGATTTTTCTATTGAGTCAATATACAGCATTTTAAAATTTACTTTATTATAACTTTCAGTTTTCACATTAAGTTCTTTTTTGTACCTGCTATTTCTTTGCTGAGGAGTTTTATATTTCCATTCTGTTCAAGAACGGCCACCTTTACGTCTTAGAACAAGGTTATGGTCATGTCTTTAAAGGCTTTGTATCATAATTCTTGCATGTGTGTCATCTCAAAGTTTTCATCTGCTAAGTGTTAGGTTTTGCTTTTTCTTCATATAACAATTTTGGATTACATCCTGTACATTTTGAATACCTGTAATATGCTATGAGACCCTGGGTTCTTTAAAAGCCTTTTAAGGATATTGATTTTGGTTTTATTTTAGCAGACTGTCAGTCTGGAGGAGGCAGTGTCCTGAGCACACCTATCCATGTTGGTGGTGGTGGTGGAGGGAGGGTATCTATGTAATCTGGTGTCCAGGGACTTGCTAGCTGAGAGGAGCCAGGGCAGCCCCACCCATAAGTGATCCTCTCTAAGCACTGAACTATTCTCTCCCTGTGCAGACTGGCCTGATCCAGAGTGAGATCTGACTGGCCCAGCCTCAGTCAGGGTCCCACAGTCTAGGCACTGTCCCAGTCGTTGGTATCTCATGTTCCACGGCCTTCTCCTTGGTGCATGTTGGAACGGACACTTTGAGAAGGGCCAGCCCTTTGGGGGCACATGTTCCCGCAGCCTTTCCTTCACCACGGCCTGCTTGCTGCTTTGCTTTCCCTCCTGTCCTCTTCTCCCTTCCCGTGGCCTGCACGCCACTACATTAACGTGAACCTTTTACGACAGAATCTCTAAAACGCATTATAAACTCTTATAACAGTTATGAACAAGCTTCCGCCTTCTTTGCGCGGTTTTTGTCAATTGCATCTGCGGAGCGATATCTGCCCATAGCACAATGACTTAAAAATGATACTCTGCCTACTCTTGCATCGAACGTTTTTCAAATCCACCTTTTAAAGGTCAATTTTACATAAAATAAGGACACCCATTCGAAGCACACAATTCGGTAAATTTTGACAAATGTACACCCTTGAGTACCCACCGACCTGATTGAGACAGAGCCATTTCCACCACCCTAGAAGGAAGATTGGTGTCACCTGAGGCTGGGCGGCAAACAGGTGCTGAGGGATCTCGCGAGGGCTGCGGCTGGCCCTTTGGTGCATTTTCTTCTCGCCCTTTGCTAGCGCGTTCTTTGTACGTCACGCATCCAAGGACACGTCACCAGCGTGCGACCCATCAGTACGCGCTCAGCAGCTCGGAGACCTCTGCGAGTTTCCTTCTGCCCTGCGAGGGTCGTGTAATGCACAGACAGCTCCCCATGGGCAAGTTCCTCAGCAGGCTGCACCCCGCGCCTCCAGCTGTGTGGACGGAGCAGCCCGCTGCTCCTGAGCCTGTCTGGCCCTCTTCGCAAGTCCTTGTACATGTCGCCCTTGGTAGGCGGTATCCCATCCAGCAGTCTCACTGCCCCTCTCTGGGGATCCTTCCTTTGGTTTCCTGGTGGGACTCTCCAAAGAAGCAGGTGGTGTCGGTTGGCAACTATAAGATGTTTGGCCACACGGGAACAGTAAAGATTCCTACTCCAGGGCACAAATGGACTTTCCTCGCTTTGCCTTGTGAGCTGCCAAAGGCCTCTATGGGGCTGGTGCTGTCTAGTCAACCCTTTCACCCCCAGATCTTTGACTAAACGAGACTGAGCTAAGAGCCCAAAGAAAGTGCCAGAAAGGCATAAAAAGAGGAGGTCGATCAGAGAAGAAGCCTCACATAGCAATGGGAGCGTACTATCAGCATCTAGGCCTCTGGAGACAGTCTTGGGCCTCTGAAGGGAAATTTCAATTCCAACCTCTCAGAAGACAGCTAAGGTACAAAAGGAAGTGCTGGATGAAGGCCACAGGCCCAGAGCTCCTTCACCAAAGGCAGCGCAATGGCCAGCTCATAAACCCGAGGAAGAATTCTCCACCACATCTTCCAGCTGAAGATCCTGTAGAGGGCTGATGCTGTCTGTGCTGCTGCTGCTGCTGCTGTGGTCATAAGCATCCTGGTATAGACATTGCTGGGACCTGGACTTGGAAAAGACAGCTGAGTGCCAATGGAATCACAAGGTCTTGGAGGATGTGACAAAGCCCACTTTGGGCTGTAGTGCCACTCAGCCTGTCAATTCTTTCTCCCTGCTTGGAAAGGAGACAGTAGACTCCCTGCCTTCGGCCACTTTCATTTGCAGATAATGGCCACAAGCACACAATCCCAGTCAGTGGACTTGGCTGACCTGTGTGCCAGGGCCTCAGTCCTGTCTGCCCATGTACCTTCCCCCTACAAGATATTGGTTGTGAAATGAGATGTTAATTCGCCACCTTTTGTTCTCCCTGTGGAATCTCTCTTTAGGTTCAAGCCCATATTTGGAGGTTCAACTTAGAAAGGATCATGGGGGCCCTTTGCACTCCATTCCCTCAGTCATAGTTGTGTCTTCTACTTCTGACCTCCCCATACCTCCTAGCACCTCAGTCCTCTCTTTCAAGCCTTCCTCCTGCAGAATGGACTCACCTACACCTATGTGTGTGGAGTCTCCTCCCTTGCTTTTACAGACCCCTCCTCAAGTCTTCCACAAGTCCTGATGGACTGCAGACTGAAGCCACCAGCTGTGAAGACCCTTTCCCTTTTGGAAACTCGGCATCCCTAGCACAAGCTCCAGACTTAACCTCTCTTGCATCTCAATCACCCACTGGCAGCACAACGCCATCAGTTTCTGTGGGTTTGCCCTCCCAGTATTCCACCTTTGGCATCCCTGTCAGTATCCAGCCAACATTGGGTGACATTCCAGGTGTTTTTCTCATTGGCCCAGTTACTACTTCTGGCTCTGGAGCCCCCACCAGGGTGTCCAGCACTGGGGACAGTAGCTCATCTTTGGTTAACACCACTGCAGACCAGTTTGCATTTGGAGAAGCCAGCTCTGTGGAAAGACAATCTGTCCTGGGAAACAGTTTTCTTCCTGCTTGTAATCATACCTCTCCCCCGCCACACCATCCAAAGCACACCTGTTACTATTGGAGTAGACAGCACCGCTGAGAAGAAACAGGAGCCAGGAGACAGTTCTTTTCTTCCTTGTCAGATCACCTGGAATACCTCCCGGTCAGAGCGGATGTAACATTTTACTTGAACGTTTTCATCATACTGCTTAAAATATCAGGAAATATCTGGATATGGCCTATTAGAAAAAATAACTTGTCTGGCTGCAGTCCAAAGCGCTAAAATGTCAAATTGCAAAAGTTACAATTTCACCCAGATCTAGCTGACCCCAGAGTTCTTCTTTGTCTCCACTAGTCCTAGTTGCTGAAAATGTAGTCTTTTCTGACACATTTCACAACCTAGGAGAACTATCTTAAGATGGGGAAAGAGAAAAAGTCAAGCATCTCTTGTCCCAGAGGAATTTACAATGTGTGTGGTGGGGAGAAGGGGGGAGACAGATGAATAAACTAAAAATTACAACTGGAGGGGTAAGTTCTAGGGTGATGAGAGCAGGTAAGAAGTACGTACAACAAAGTTTGGGGAGATGAGACTAAGTTTGGGGAATGACTTCCGTTCTGTACCAGAAAAGAAAGGGAGACATACATTAAAAAAATTCCAGATGCCTGTAACATGTTTCTGTAAGGAAAGGGTTTGAATTAACTCTAGAAATGTGCTGCACAAAACTGAGTGATAATACGTAGCTACTCCTAACCTTACCTTTCTTATCTGCAAAATGTAAAAATACTCTGCTTTTAAAGCAGGTAGATGGTATGCAAATGATTTTGGAAATGTAAAATGCAAAAGGTAATAAGCCAGAGAGGCTGTTTGAATCCAGCCTCTAGCAGTCAATAGCTGTGTGATCCTGGTGAGACACTTAATCTTTCTTTAAAATGGAACTAATAATACACCAAATTTATTCCATTGTTGTAAGAATTAAATTAATTATTATACATAAGGCACTTGAGGCATTTACTACTTGGTACATAGAAGGTGATATAGAGGGGTTTGTCATTTATTTCAAATGTTAATTATTCATAAAATTACTAACATATGTTTTATTAATATATAATCCCTTCAAAATTGATATGCTGCTTTAAGCCGGAGATCCTAATAAAGATTTGATTGGCTAGTCTGAGAAGGGTTGTTGGGAAAATAAATAGAGGATCTTTATCACTTTCTTTCTATAATTACCAACTCCATTTGACTCTCCAGGGAGAAGAATAATTAAGATTATCAAGAGGTGGCTGGGAGCTAAATATTTCACTTTGTAATCTTTCTCTGATATGGAGAATTCCACTGCCAGTTGAGTCTGTACATACATTTTGAGGGAAACCTGCTTGTGTATGTGCCTGAAATGGCACCAAATGTGGTATATCCTGAGACCTGAGGGATGGCCATTGGGGAAGATGGAGCAATGGGTGTGGATTTATTCCTTCTCCAGAAGAGGCTTATTAACAGAGCTATATGCTTCTCACTGAAAGGTCAAGTGCAGACAGACAGATTTGACAGAATGAAGTGATTCCACATTAAAATCCTAAAGTAGAAATGTCTGTCACTTCTCTCAATAGTTGCCAGCAGCCATCTAGTATTACAGTGACATGTCTTTTTTGGCATTTTAGAACTGAGATTGGGACTGGGTTCTGGTAGAGATTTCCTGGGCCAGAGGATGGGAGAGGTTAAAAGGACATAACTTTAGCTTTTATTCAATAAATGGACATATGATGTCTCCATCCCATCTTCTCCCAGTGATCACTGACAAAATGAGAAAAGAAAGTAAAAATGGGGATGGAACACAGGACAGAGCCCCTGGTGGGTGATATGATGGGGTTAGTTTATGACTGTCCCTTTTAGGAGTTATTTCTACTGTTCTCCTTAGAACAGTAGGATAGTACTTTCTCTTGAGAGTGTTTCTGTTTAATTGTGTTGTCTAATTTGTTGGGACAGAGGAACAATATGATAGCTAGTCTGCAAAGACAGCCCTTCAGAGAAACATGCCATCCAGTACCCATGCTCTCTATGATCCCTCCCACTTGTAGATTTTGGGCAAGGGAGTTGAAGCTCTCAGTCGGAAGCTGTGGTAGTCAGGATACTGAGGCTACTCTGAGGACTTCCTCTACTAAAGTAGAGGAAGAAGGTAAATGTGATGCCAGAAAAAGTGTAGGATTGGAAGCAGGTCACGGGATGTAGAACAATGCACAAGTGCAGACATATCAGTTCAGGTGAATCATGTGAATTTGAAAGTCTGCCTCACAATGGCCTTTTTGTGTAAGGCTTAGAGCGGTGATTCCAAAAGTACAGCATCAGCATCAGGTCAGAGCCTATTAGAAATGCATATTGAGAGGTTACACCCTAAACCTATTGAATCACATGCTCCAGTAAAGGGGCCCAGTCATCTCTATTTTACAAGCCTCCAAGTGATTCTGTTACTCACTAAAGTATGAGCACCAGAGTCTTAGAGATTTGTTACTCAAAGTGTGATCCAAGGAGCTTGTGAAAAATGCAGACTCAGTCTGAATAAAAATCTGCTTGTTAATAATATCCCCAGAGGATCTGTGTGTATCTAATGTTTGAGAAGCATTTGCTTAGCATATTCATGCCAGACTGTAGGTAGTACCTCCAAGGATTAAATGTTTGTAGAACAGACAGTATGGAGAACTTGGAAATGTTTCCGTCTGAAGAGGACTTTGCCCTGAACATAACTGGGCCATGGTTGAGTTCGTGCTTAAACCTCCTGCCTGAAAAACCTTACCTACAAAGGCCTATGGTCTCTAGCCATTAATAGGACATAAATCAGACTCAGGCTTGGAACACTGGAGTGGCTGGAAGATTGCTGAGCAATATTATCTTCCGAACCTGAGAGGGAAGCCTCCTTCTTGCTGCTGGACTTGGCTATAGCCCCATGGTAACAAGTGAGTCTTCCTATCAGGGATTCTCAACAATATCATAGGAGTTGGCTGAGGGAAGAGCAAGTCAGGGTAATGCCTCTTTTTCCTTCCTGTGGGCCTTTTTTGCAGACCTTTTATCAGTGATGGCAGCCTGTATAGTCCTGGGGAAAGGAAAAAGAAAGCTGTCACTTGCTGAGCTCTGTAAGTGTGAGGCATTATGCTCTTTGTTTTATATACTTCATCACTTATGCCACAGAATCACCCTAAGAAGTGGGTATTATATAGATATTAACTAGCTTAGTTTATATAAGGTTTAACAGTTTATGTAAGGTTTAAGATCTTGTCCACATTCTTGCCATTAGAAGCAGCTTTTCTAGGGTCTCTCATCTGCTGACATGACTTGAAGCTCTCTTCAACATCAGATAACTCAGGGTGACTATAGCATCCAGCCGAGGAGGTAGGGCAGAGTATGAACCAAAACTGACATTTTTCTATTAAGATGTTTTATTCTTCTCCCAAGGAACATCTGAAAAGAAAAAAGGAACAACAGTCTGTAACTCTCCTGAGATGCATCTGATAGGCCTTCAGATTGGTACATTCTGACAATTCATAGGCTTTTTTTTTCCTTTTTAGTTTAGTTTTTCTTAATAGACCCATAATAATTGTATATATTTATAGAGTGCAATGTGATATTTCAGTACATTTATATAGTGTGAAATCATTTCAGAGTAATTAGCATAGCTATCACCTCAAACATTTGTCACCTCTTGGTGTTGGGAACATTCAAAATCCTCCCTACTAGGTGCTTGAAGTTATACAATGATTTGTTGTTGACTTTAGTCTCCCTATATTGCTGTAGAACACTAGATCTTATTTTCCTACCTCTCTACAATTTTGCATCCATTTACCACCCTCTCCTCATCCTTCCCCTTAGCAGTCTCTAGGAACCACTGTTCTACTCTTTCCTTCTGTGAAACAAAGTATTTTAGCTTCCGCATTTGAATGAGAATATGTAGTATTTCTCTTTCTGTGCCTGGCTTATTTCACTTAACATAAATTTTCTATAAAGCTTATCGATGTTGCTGCAAATGGCAGAATTTCATTCTTTTTTTATGGCTGAATAGTATTTTGAAAGATAACTGTTAAGTCTGCATTAACCATGTGTCTTTATTTGCCAAGGCACAAGGTGAGGAAGGCAGCACAGAATAGGAAGAAAGCTCTGAGTGTGGATTTATGCTTCGGGCTATGTCTCAGTTTCTCAATTTATTCGAAGAGTGACCTTGGTCAAGGTCGAGGCTAACTGCCTTGAGCCTCATTTTTTAATTTTTTGCATAAAGAGCCCTAAAAAAAAAAAAAAAAAAAAAACAGCCCTCTTTCTTTGTCTTTGTGGTCTTACCCTAGTTTATCCTCTAAAATGGGCTTGAGCAAAATCATCCATGTTTTATCCTCTAAAATGGGCTGGAGCAGAAACATGGTAAAAAGTTCAGCTTGGACATCATTTTTTCTGAAAAATTGTTGAGCTCAAGTAGCCAAGGAACTTGAGATGTCAACACTAACTTTCTCTTCATACAGTCCTCTGTGGTTTGTAGTGACACCTATACATTTACTATTCTTCCTTTCATGCATTCATTTAATTTCTATGAAGTAAGCTGTGCTATATTCAGAGACATAATGGTAATGAGAAACAGAACCCAAGGAGTTATAGTCAAGAGGATCGGCAGACACAGACATTTAACAAATAATCACACAGCATGTGTAATTATAAACTTGGATAAATATGAAGAAAATGCACAAAATGATCTAGAGATATATAACACAGGAATCTGATCTTGTCTGGGCAGAGAAGGCTTCCTTGAGAAAGTGACATATCACATGAGGGATAAGGAATAATTAAGACTTAAAACATAATTAGACCTTTAGAAGAAAACATAGGAGTCAAGCTTCATGACCTTGGGTAAGCAAAGGGTTCTTAGACAGAACACCAAAAACATGATTGATTTTTTAAAAATGATAAGATGGACGTCATCAAAATTAAAAACATCTGCTCTTTAAAGTTCCTGTTAGGAGATAAACTACAAACTGGGGAAAGCATTTGCATCATATCTCAGAATATATAAAAACTCTAAAAATCACAACAGTGAAAAATCAACTTAAGAAAACATGGGCAAAATATTTGGATAGATACTTCAACCAAGGAAGTTGTGGGTGGCAAATGAGCACATTAAAAGATGCTGAACAAAATTAGTCATTAGAGAAATTCAAATTAAAACCACAATGAGATACCATTACATATATTAGAATGGCTAAAATAAAAAATAAAACAAATATATATATATATATACACACACACACACACAGAGAGAGAGAGAGAGAGAGAGAGAGAGGGAGAGAATAACAAATGCTGGTGAGAATGCAGAACAATAGGAACTATCACAGTTTGATGGTGAGAATAAAAAAATGGTATAGTCACTCAGAAAAAGTCTGGCAATTTCTCACAAAGTTAAACTTACACCATATGACCCAACAATCCCACTTCTAGGTAGTTATACTAGAGAAATAAAAACTTATGTTCACACAAAAACTTGTTCACAAAAGTTTTTAATAACATTATACATAATGCTATTTTATTATGCTAAGTGAAAAAACCCAGTCTCAAAAGATTACATACCATATGATTTCATTCATATGACATTCTGGAATAGGCAAAAATAATGTATTCTGGCATATATTTCTAAGAATTAAAATGAGATTGTGGTAGAACTGTAGAAATAAGGAGAAAGGTACAAGGTAAGTATAAGTCAGTAAATATAGAGCTAAATAATAATAAATTACCTGTTGTAAAATTTTTACTCTGTGCTAAGAACTTTGCATGGGTTAAGCCATTTAATCCATACCAAAGAATTTTTAAAACTATTATTAATTTATACTAAATAAATTATTATTTAATAGATGAAGAAATTGAGGCTAAGGCAAATAAAATAACTGACTTATCAAGTTAAGGGATGGTAAGTAGGAAAGCTAGAATTTTAATCCAGCAGTCAAACTCCAGAGGTGAGTATTGTGAACACTGTTCTGCGCTGCCGAGTTTGTAAGTCTTGACGGGGGCTATGTCTTGATCTGAAGGTAAATAGAAACCAAGGAAAGGCTCCACACATATTCATTGTTCATTAGATTTTTCAAAAGATCACCCCAACTACAATTTGTAGTATAGAATAGTGGAGTTGGGGCTTGACAGGCCAAACAGAGTGGAACATGGGTTATAGGGCTTGATATAGACTAAATTTTGTCCTCTCAAAATTGATATACTAAAGCCCTTAGCCCCAGTACCTTAGAATGTGATTGTATTTGAGTATAGGGCCTCTAAAGAGTCAATTAAGTTAAAATGAGGCCTTTGGTGTAGACCCTAATCCAATTTGACTGAGGTCTTTTCAGGAATGGAAAATTTGGACACAAAACAAAGAACGAGGGATGTATGTGCACAGCGGGATAACCATGTGAGGACGTAGCAAGAAGCAGCCATCTGCAAAGAAGGAGAAACTAAACCTCAGGAGAAACTAAACCTGCCAATACCTTGATCGTAGATTTCTAGCCTTCAGAATTGTGAGAAAATAAATGTTGTTCAAAGCATCCAGTCTGTGGTATTTTTTTATAGCAGCTCTAGCAAACTGATATAACGGTTAGAGTGGCAGGAACAGAAATGTGCAAAAGCAAACAGAGCTGAGAAAATAAATAGAATTTGATTTTAAACAGAGACTAGGAAGTAAAGATTTCATGCTTACACAGCTACTATTCACTGTAATGGAAAACACTTCATCGGGTCTAGGTTTGTTGGGAGAAGTAGCGGTAGGAGTAAGGTCATGAATTAGGATTTAATCGTATTGAGTTGGAAGAGTTAAGACAAGCAAACAGCTGGACAGATAAGTCTAGAGATCAGAGGAGAGGTCTAATCTGGAAATATAAAGTTGTGATTCATCTGCACATAGGTCACAACTAAATTGTGGATATGTCTGGGAACAACTAGGGACAGAGAACAGAGCAAGCTAACATGAGGCAAGCAGATGGACTTGCAGCGTAGCACGAGGGGTTTCACTGACCCACCCCCAGTGAAACTGGTGAAAGTTAGAAAAAATAAATAAATAAATAAAATCCATGTCTCTGGAAAAAGGTCTAAGGGCAAACAGCAAATTAAGAAATATCTATTCAAGAATATCTACAAAAATGTGGTAAAAAAAAAAAAGTGAGCCTGGTATTTGAATCAAGACTGTTCCTTCCCTCCGCCTTCCTGGCTCAGTGAGGTGGAGCCTTCACTCCAGACTGCTGTATCTGTGAACACAGCGATTCCTCTCTCCAGAGCTCCCAGCCAGAGGGCTTTCTTCTTGGAAAGAGCAGAGTTTCAGCATTTTCATCCTGCCCCCAACTGTTTGTTGTGGAGGCTAAGTTCTACATGAATGTGGTCAAGAGATGGCGGCTCTCTTCTTCTGCTGAATTGTATACTCCACTCATGGAATGGAGACTCTACCTTGGGTATTCACAGTGCTGGGGCACTGGCAGCCTTTTTGTCAGTCAGCTTACGATGTGGTGGTTTCACATCAGGAGAGACAAGCCAAGGTCGTCCCATACTTCTGTGCTACTCCACTGAGTGTTCAGCTCCTAGAGTGGGGGTGTCACCCAGAGAGAAGCTCCCATTGTCCCCACTCTCAGCGTGAGGACCCTGGCTTAGAGATTTTTCTTGGAGGGAGAAAAAGGCCATAAAACAAATAGCTCCTAATTTCTTCCCAATGTAAGTGACTTTAGTTGCAAAAGAGGCTGGAGAAGTTTAAATCTAAGGGCACTCTCTAGAACAGACTGTAGTGAAAGGCAAATGGGAGGAGATTTGTGGATCTAAGGATGGTGCAACTTAGACTATAGGCCAGTTAGTTTTTATGGGAGGAGCCAGCTTGGGGTAAAAACAAATATCAAACATTGACCTCTTGCAAGTATTCCTTTAAAGGAGCCACAACTTGATTGGATTAATTTGTAGAGAAATTTCTGTCCCAGAGCATTGTTGAAAGTAATATAAGAATAACTCAGCAATTAGTGGAGTTTAACAGCTCCGTGTGGTCAAAAAGCAAATGGAAGAGAACACTATCAGCATCATTATCGTGTCAGGGTAACTGTGGGCATACCCAAAGCTGCACCTCCCTGAGGAGCAATAGCAAAGGTTTAACAGTGTGTACGTGTGTTGGGTGGAGGCGCAGCGTAAACTTTACTGAAACAATTCAGCCAGTCAATAAATAAACAAGTGAAAAGCAATAAAAAGACCCTGGGGAGTGGGGATAGGGCGGGGTGGAGAGTACCCAGAGTTGCCACACTATATTATCTAAAATGTCAATTTTCCAACAATTTATGTGGCATGCAAAGAAAGAAGACAATATGACCTATATACAGAGAAAAAGTAGGCAACAGAAACTGTCTATGAGAAAAATTATATTTTGGATTTAACAAAGATTTCAAAGTAGTCAGTATAAATAAATTTGAGAACTAAAGAAAAGTGTAATTAAAGAATAAAAGAAGGTATGATGACAATGTCGCACCAAATAGAGAATACCAATAAAGAGATAGAAAGTATTTTTTTAAAAGAGCCAAATGAAAATTCTGGGGGTGAAAGTACAATAACTAAAATTATAAAATCACTAGAGGGTCTCAATAGTAGATTCAGACTGGCAGGAGAAAGAAGTAGTGTACTTAAAGATAATTCAATAGAAATTATGCAGGCCAAAGAACACAGAGGGAAAAAAAAAATGAATAGAGCATCAAAGAAATGTGGGGCATGATTAACTGCGCGAATAAATGTATAATGGGATTACCAGAAGGAGAGAAGAGAAGAAAAAAAATGTTGAAAGAAATAATGGCTAGAAACTTCCCAAATTTATTGAAAAACAATTACCTATACATTCAGGAAGCTCAAGAAAATCCAAATAGAAAAACAGAGAGATTCACAAACAGACACATTGTAACAAAAATGCTGAATGTCAGAGACAAGGAGAAAACCTTGAAAGCAGCAAGGGAAAAATAATGCACCACTTATAGGGAAACCCCAGTAAGATTGATGGCTGATTTCTCTGCAGAAACAGTAGAACCCAGAAAGCAGTGGGATAATATATTCAAAGCCCTCAACCAAAAAAATCTGTCAACCAAGAATTCTGTATTCAGTAAAGATCTTTTTTCAGAAATGAAGGCAAAAGAAAGACTTTCTCGGATAAACAAAAACCGAGATAATGTATTTCTAGCAAACCTTACTTACAAGAAATAGGAACAGAAATTCTTCAGGCTGAAAGCAGCTGGTAATTAGAAGCCATATGAAAAATGGTAAATATAATTATAAAAGACAGTATATATTTATAATTATAATTATATTTTTAAAATGCATATTTTTCTTTTTTCTCTCCTTAAGTGATTTAAGAAGCAATTGTATACAGTAATATGTATATAAAGCATTATTAGGCCTCTAACATATAGAAATATATTTGTGTGTGTAATGTATTTTCCAATAATACCATGAAGGAGGTGAATGAAGGCAAAGCTCTAATGGGTTAAGAAAATGACTACATTAGAAATAATTATAATAATGTGTTGTTGGGTTTGTAACATTAATAGATGTAATATGCATCAAAATACTACCACAGAAAGACAAGAAAGAGAATACAGGAGCAGCATTTCTATATATCATTTGAATTGAGCTAATATAAATCTAAAGCTGATTCTGATGAGTTAAGATTATGAGAGTGTACTTCAAAAAAGTTCATGGAAAGATTTGTACTATCTTCCAATTCCATTTTTCCACAAACTTTTTTTTGAAATATGGTAAACCATAGAATAACCATTAAAAAAGAACTCAAACAGTATAGTGGAAACATAATTAATTAAATTAAAAAACTACATTAGAAAAAAATATACTCCTAATGCAAAATAAAGCAGTAAAGGAGGAATAGAGGAACATAAAACATTTTATCTTCTGTATAGAAAATCCTAACGACTTCAAAAAACTACTGAATTAAAAAATGAGTTCAGTAAGGCTGCAGGATATAAGATTAATACACAAAATCAATTATCAATTATATTTCTATGCATTTGCAATGCACAGTCTGAAAATATAAAGAATTCCATTCACAATAGCATCAAAATGAATAAAATGCTTAGGATTAAATTTAACCAAAGATTTTCAAAATTTATACTCTGAACATCATAAAACATTGTTGAAAGAAGTTAGAAAGAAGTTAATCCCATGATAATGAATAGGAAGAATTAACATTGTTAAGATGGCAACACTCTGCAAACGATCGACAGATTCCACACAATCCCTATCAGAATTCCAAACTTCCCTGTAGAAATTTAAAAGCTGATTTTAAAATCCAAATGAAACCACAAGAGACTCAGAATAGCCAAAACAATCCTGAAAAATAAGAACAAAGTGGGGGAATTTAGACTTCCTGATTTTAAAACTTACTGCACATAAATGACAATGATGTGAGTATTGGACCAGCACAAAGACAGACATATAAATCAATGGAATAGAATTGAGTGGCCAGAAATAAACCCATACGTGTATGGTCGATTGATTTTCAGCAGTGGTGCCAAGGCAATTAATGGGAAAAGAGTAGGGTGCTAGGACAATTGGAGAGCCACATGCAAAAGAATGAAGTTAAGCCCTTCACATAATATACAAAAATTAACTCAAAATTGATCAAATATTAAATGTGAGACCTAAAACGGCAAAAATATTAGAAGAAAACAGGGATAAATATTCATGACCTTCAATCTGAAAATACTGTTTTCTACTAATGCAGCTTAAAACATTATTTGGTTTATTAAAATTCAATTTTTAAACAAGTTTTTAATGGCATATGTTATTTGAGATAAGGACCTCTGCTTTAGGCATTCCCTACTTGGCTAGGTATTCATTGTAACTTAGAACCGTACATCTTAGTGTAAATTTTGAGGCATAGTCTCCAGTTATTACCTGATAGAAGTAAAGGTTATATTAAATCCACACTGGACTGAATATTATAGAAACAGAAAAACTGGTTATATACCAGTTAAATCTCTCTGGTCTCTGTAGATGATCCCAACACTGCCCTCCAGGAGTACACATTTCCACCTCAGCCAATGAGGCTGCATGGGACTGTAGAAAGAGTGTGGGCTTTGGAGTCAGGCGTCCCAGCATCCAAACCCTAGTCCCACCACTTACTAGTTCTATAACTTTGAACAGCTTGCCTTAGTTTCTTCTTTTCCGAGACAGTGAAACAATGTTTGTTTGTTTTTAATAGAATTGATGTGAAGATTAAATGAAATTACCATAGCTAGCATTTGGTATAAGAGAGTGCATATACAAATGGAAACTGTTATGGTAATATACATAACATGGAGGGACAAGTGGACAAATACATGACAACAGAACCAATCCTGATCAAAAACCTATTCAGGATCCAATCTAGGAAGCCACACCATAGCTTCTGCAGCAATTGGTCCAGAGGGTCAGGACTTGCTCAGTGACCACCAGCTTCCCTACTTTTTGCCTCTGTTTCCAACTCAGGACCAACAAGAGAAAGACAAACGTGTTCCCCAAACCAATCACATAGTGCAGACACTTCTGGTTAGTTAGCTCTCCTTCAGCTTGCCTATGCCCACAGCCTCCAATCAAGGCATTCCTAAAGCCTTTCCTTTTTTCCTTTATAAGCTTTCCCACTCCCTGCCTGCCCGTGGGTCTCTGCCAAACATAAATGGTGGCTGACTCCCTTGCTCTAACAAGCTCTAAATAAACAGACTCTGCTTTTTCTCATTTTGGTGGTGTTTGATTATTCTCCACAAGTACTTAATAAATATTAGTTTCTTCTGCTGTGTTCCCATTTCTCCTGTACTGGTGGCGAATAAAATGTCCTTGTTGAGCTTCCCTTTCACTTTCAAGAATGAGTAACAGATACTTCTTCTGAAGGTTGAAAGAAGCCTGTCATTTCATCTTAAAGGTCTATCCCTAATATATTTCATATTTTCCAGACCAGATTCCCAGGTCACTACTGGCTAAAGAATCTCCTGGAATCATCGGTGTTCATGGTCGGAAGGACTGGAAAGGTAGAGATTGGGGTGAGGGAAGGAGGTGCTTGGCTGAACAGAGACCAAGTTGCATGTGCGTTTTATAATTATGACCCACCTTTATTACAAGTCTCACTTTTTTTTTTTTAAACTTGTCACTGACCAGCATAAGAAGAAAGAGACTTCCAGATGGAGAAGTTGAATTTACTTTATTCTTCAGAAAATGTAAAAAATAACCTTTCATTAAACAGCCATAAAAAATGTCTAAGTCAAGACTGGTATAAATCTTGTGTTCAGAAGCCGTTCTTTCTTACCAACTGCAAAAATAACCACTTGGGGAAAAGCTGTCAGGCGGAACTGAGCTTCTTGCCTTCAATCTGCTCCGTGTGGCTTGGGTGTTATTTGCAGAAGGGTTTTCCAGGTATTATAAACACTGGCAAGATTCCTTTAGAGTCCACCGGGTAAAGAAGATGTGCACACATCATCCCTTCCAGAGCTAAGCAGAGGCTGGGAAAAGAGAGGGTTATTCACAGGGGCCCAAATTATTTGGAAAACAGCTTGCTGGAGTCCTGTGATTACGTTAATAAGATGTGTACCATATGCTGGCTTGAGCGTGATAATACCCTGGGTCCCCTGAGTGTTGCCAAGAGGATGATGGCACTGACCACTCACATGGAATTGGACCCCAGAGCTGGGGGCTGCTTGGGCGCATTTGTCTGTGCCTCTGAGGGGAGTGGCTCTGTGGCTGCCCAGGCTTCCTGACCTCAAAGCTCCCCGTAATTTGGAAAACAAATGATTCATTTGTTCTGTTAAGCAGCATCGAGGTTTTGTGAATCAATTGTGCACCTATTTAGAATGCAAATTAGTGAGAACCCTTCATTTCAGGGCATGCAGTAAAGTCTGAAGGCCAGTTTATATGCCTGGGTGGCAATAGAAACAGACTTTGAAACAAAGCAAATAGAATGGGCAAAGTTGGTTTTGGACGGGCAAATTGTCTACTACCTGGTCCTCCTTGCTGCCCCAACACACTCCCCAGCTGCACGTCACAGCTCACCACAAAGATACTGCCTTTCCTGAGGTCAGCCTACCTTGCAGCACCGGCTCTCCCAGCGGTATTGGCCTCCCTAATGGAGGAGAAAGCCAGATACAATAGAGCCTCACTTCATATGGAGCTTTAGCTTTTCTCACCCAGTTCTGTGTCATGGGCTGTGACGTAAGAGACATGAATTCCTTCTCTACGATTTTTGCTTTGTTTTCAGTCAGAATGAACACTATGGGGGCAGCGGGCTAGAGTGATCATTTGTAAATCTGTTCATTCTAATTTCTTCATTCATTTAGTCATCTATTCAAAGGTCATGTGCACTTCTTGCCTGTTCACTTTATGCCAGTCACCATGCCAGGTGGGTGCTTAAGAGAACAGAAATAACTAAAGTTTCTGGTGGCAGAGACAGAATCTGCTAACAGAGTGGTACCAAGGCTGCAGTGTGTATATCTTCTACAAAGAAGGTGTATCATCTATGATTTACTAGTCAATAGACAAGATGCATGTCTATGTAAATCTATTTAATATACCCTAGGAGGATCAGTTAACACCCAAAGACTTCAAATGAAGAACTTAGGTGCTTGGTGTGGTGAGTGGCCTCTACCCGGAGAGGTTCATCCTCTAGAGGCAGGCATTTCAAATATAGGTATCATCTTATGCTCAAAGGGGTTTGCCAATTCCATAATGTACATTAAAAATACGTTTTTATTAGTGAAAATGTACAGTGTTTAATATAGGTGCTTGGCTATTGGCTAGAATAAATTGTGCCCTCACATCCACCCTTGGGTAACTGGTGAATGAGAATTTGATGAACCAGTTGCTTAAACCCCCCATGCTAGTGGCCTAGAATGAAAATTCCATTTGGTGCTGTATTACCCCAATTAACCAAAGATCCTGCCACTGGACCTTAGGAGTATAACTGTTGATCTTACTATTAAAATATTTGTTGCACTTGCCTTGGGGTAAGTCTTTCCTGCAGAGGCTTCATGTCAAACCTCTATGCTTGACAGAGAATCAAGACTTTAATAAGCTTATAGGAACTGGTTGTAAGATTGTTAAATGCCTGGTTCACTATACATGTTCCTTTGGGTGGCAATATTTGGTCTGAAACTTCCTTTTATTGTATACCACCTGGTTGAGCTTGTGGAGAGAAGAGACACATAGTTTCTACCTTCTAATTTGCGGGAATATAACAATATTTACTAAAGATTCTAAATATAAATGGCCATATTGACTTAGATCAGCTCTCAACAGACAGCTTCCTGGAGGAAGTGATGTCTGTGTTGGGTGTTAAAGCCTCTCTAGGTGTACTCCAGCATTTATCAATTGGAAAATGAATCAATCATTTCCCCAAACCTGTTAAACAGTGCCATGCAAAGAACACCAGCTTGAAAATAAAGTGCATGCCATTGGAATTCCAGCTCCCTCACTACTTTACTTTTAACCTTAGGAAAGGTTTGATTGTCTCTGAGGCTGTTTCCACATCTGTAATACAGGAAATGTTTGATTAGAATGATCTATGAAGTTCCTCTGTAATTTTTGATGATATATACTGAAATACAACTGGGTTAGAGAAATGTCTCCTTTTTAAAAAAAAAGAGAGAGGGAAGCCTATAACGCAGGTGAGAAAAGAATCAAGTAGCAAAGGGGAGACTTTAAGGAGTCATTCATGTCTTTGATGAGTAGTCATTATTGAGGGCTACCTCTCTACACAGTCATCTAAGAAGTACAGGTTAGTCAAAGCTACAGTCTAGGCTGTGTATTGTAACAATATGATTCCCTTTCAACCTTATTTTCTTCATCTAAAATGGAGACTATCAATAATTGTAGGATTGTCTTGAAGAGTAAGAGTAATATTTGTAAAGTGAACAATACAGTTTCTATTACACCTATTATCATCATTACGACTAATGACAAAATGCCAGAAACAGAAATGGAACTATATATAGGGGCAGTGGAGCCCTGGAGGGGCAAAGGGAAAAGTATCTGTGCTTTGAGAGTGTGAGGGAGGGTTTCACGAAAGTGCTGGGGTGTGGGGTGTGAAAGGACACATACAGTCTGAACACGAAATTGAAAAATATTGAAGAATGCAGGTAGTTTGGATAACTGAAGTGAGCAGCAGGAGACAAGCCTGTAACACAGGAAGGGACCAGGTCAGGAAGTAGGAATAAGAAAACCAAAAAAAGCAAAAACTGGTAACTCTTGTTTGCTCCCATTTAATGAATTACTTAATTTTCAGAGCAACCCTACAACCTAGGTATTGTTATTCCCATTTTGTAGACGAGAAAGCTGGTTTTGTGGGTCAGACTAAAAAGTTTTTTAATGTGTGTGTGTGTGTGTGTGTGTGTGTGTGTTTGTGTGTGTGTGTGTGTGTGTGTGTGTGTCTGATCTTTACTAACCAACCAAGCCAACCAACTGAACTAACCCCACCAAACCTAAGAAGTTTACATTTATTCTTTCCATGATAGAGGGCCTTTAAGCCGGGGAATGACATAAATTATGCAATCACCAAGAAGCTGGCTTCCCTGGAGATCCTTAGAGAAATGAGGCCACAGACCTACCTTGCAGCTCTTTGAAAACAGCATGTCAGGAGCCACACAGCTGGAGCAGGAACCAGTAACGTCTGTCAGAAGAAAGGCTAGCTTGGCCAGTTCCATCTGGGGAAGGCTCTCTTGGGGAGACCTGTCATCCAGGGGCTGCCAGTTTCTTCCATATTCTCTCCTCCCTCTGCCCACGTACTTTCCCCTGCCAGATACGGGTCCCACAGGATGACCGCGGCAAGCTGGTAATTGTGGAGAGAACAGTTAGTCTGAGCTAAATCACTGCCGTGGAACAGAAATGACCTTGACTCAGAACAGCTGTTCCTAAAAAGTACACTCAAAGGTTTTAAAACAGTTTGTAAGCACAATCTGGAGTAAAGAGCTTGGAGCAAAAATTTTAAAAAAATAAATAAATAGTGGACAACCTATGTGAAAACGGAAGTGTGATCAAACCCAGAATTTGCGAATGGAGTCTGAAATTACTGAAGGGGGCTACTGATGTACTGAGGGGTAGACTACCTGGGTTCTGAAAATGTGATAGCTGGGATTTCTTGATAGGTGACTGACTTGCTGATGCCAAGAGGAAAGGATCTTAGAACTGCTTTGCTATGTCTGCCCTCAGCTGCTTGCCCATGGCAAGCAGTTGTATCTGTTCCTGTGGAAGAATGAACTGGTTTCATCTGCAGAAAGTGGAGCCGTGAAAGGGGATGGGACTAAGTCATAAAAGGCCTGTGAATTGGTCCAACACTAATGAATTCATCTAGTCTTCTTCATTTCTGTAAATTTGAGGAACCTGAGGTTCAGAAAAAATGAGTTGACTTGCTCCAGGTCAGATAAATTAATTGATTTACTCATTGGGACCCCAAAAGTTATAGGACAAAGAGAAGTCAATGAATCTGAAATCGAGCCTGATTTTTGTGTACAAAATCACTCTTCCTTGTCTCTAAAAATATTATAATAATGGGACTTAATAAGAAAAAAATGTCAAAGGTCCATGGTTATCAGAAAGAAGCAGCAATATGCCAGGCTATTATTAGATAAGGTTAGGGCCAGGGGTTGGGGGAGTTGGGTGGGAGGGATGGAAAGATTGTGGGTGTCAGCTGCTGCCAGGATGTTAGTTCACCTGGACTGAGGTGTCCTTCTGACATATTATACATATGATTATGCAATATACACATGGCTTTACTGAGGAGCCTGCAAATTCTCTTTAATATCTTCATATCCAAAATCTATTACTTTAATGAATGAAACTATCACAACGTGAGAGTATATGACAGGGTGAATTCTGGTCTTTTTTTCAAAGAATACAGGATATTGATAATGGACACAATTTTTTTCCCCTTTATTTTTGGAAACCATCTCTTCCTGCTATTGCTTGTCTTCCCTGGGAACTATAAGATGATTTCTGATTTAGCCCAAAAACATGTATAGTGTTTCTATAAATTAGCATCATTAAAATTCAGTGACAATGTCCACATAGAGCATGATGCAGGTCTAGTGGTTTAGCCAATTAGAGTTTAAGGAGAAAGTTCATTTTACCGATTTTATAGCTAATAAGGGATTCAGGAACAGGAAAATTAAAAACCTCCAAAGTTCAAATGAAAGTATCAATGTTGGAAATCGAGACAGCTGTTTTGTTATCATTTATCAAATTTCTTCCATTCTGTCAATTAGTGAGAGTAGGGATGGAAGAGGCATGATCTTTGCCTTCTGGGTGGAAAAGCACTGACGTTACTTGGCACACAATGTAGATTAGACGTTTTTCTTACATGTATACGTTAATTACTTGGATTGCTTACATCAATTTGTTGACGTTTAAAGCAAACTTACAGGGTATTTTCTATGTTGTACAAATGATGAACTAAAACTCCAAGAGTTTAATACACTGAGCAAAGTCACACAGTTTGTGTCAGAGCAAGAATTAAATTCGTGGCTGTCCGATCCCAAGTCAATAGTTTTACTACTTCATCACTTGGAGAAAGACATGACATCTGCCAGGGCCCAAGCAAGAGCAAGAGTGGATGCCAGGGCTAGACACTGGACACGTCTGTCACCCTTTGGCAGATCCACCAGAGGCAATATACAAACGGCTCCTGCCAAGTGGCCTGCAAATTCCCTTTGATATCTTCACGTCTGAAATCCATAACTTGGGTGAATGAGGCTTTCCCAGTGTGAGACTATATGACAGGGCAGAAATGTCTGATCTTTCTAACCTATGATTAAATGGGAGCTGAGAATAGTATACTTAAATCTTTTACTCCAGAGTTCATTCCATCCAGATGTGGAAGCCCAGTAAGACATTGTGTTATTCTCTGAGGTAAACAGACCTTAGATGAATCCCTGGTCATGGTTTTCTTTTGTCACCCCTGTTGTATAAAGTTAGTCCTGCTCTGAGGAAATGTCACGGTGTGTCCTGAAGTCCAATTTCTTGAACGGGATAATATACTATGTTAACTGCTATCACACTAGAGCTCGAATATCACAGTCATTCAGCCAAACCAGGCTAATTTCTGCCCCATATCTTTTGAGGACACCAAAAAGAATACTTGTAAAATTGTTATCTCCCTTCAAATTTAAAACTTCCTCACCTAAAATCAGTTTGATTCTTCTGGCTTAGTTTTCCTGGTGGCCTCTCCTTGGTTTCCACATACCTGCACAGTCAATGATCTTCTGGGAGTTGCTCTCTTTACATCTTGCATTGCACTCTACTAGTTACAGGGTGACACCTTAAATCAGTCAGCAGCCAGGACACTGTGATGACACAGCATCTTTTCCAGATGAATTTGTCAATCACGGTCAGTCTTGGATAAAGAGTCCTCAGAAATGGACCGCACTGTCAACATACTCCACTTGGGGAAAGAAAGAGAAAGATGGGAGCTTCTCTCCCACATCTTTTCTTATCTTTTTTTCTATCATAGGCTTAAACCATAGAAGTGAGAGGTCAGAGAGGAGCTGACTGAGCACTTGACAACGTTTCAATTTTCTTATTAATGATATCTCTAATGTAGAGGAATTAGTTATTTAAAAAAAATTATTAGATAGCAAACACTGCCTGAGATGCAGTGTTCTGAAACTACATATAAGTATATAAAACTTGGACTGACTTAATCAAAAGATGTGGGTTAAAAACTTATATCAGCTGCTAATTTTCTGAATGATGTTTCCAAGACATTGTCTCTCTCAAAGTCTCGGTTTCTCATCTGAAAATGAGGACGTTGGACAAAAGCAGAATAGAGACCAGTTGTGTATTCTATGCCTAAAGAAAGCACTAGTAATTCATCTTTTCTCCTGAACATAGATATAACTAAGCAATCTTTCATAGCTCAGTGGTCAGGCAGCTGTCATTAATCAATGAGATTTTGCATATGATATAAAATCCATTTGTCATTGCTGAATAGCAGATCTCAAATACAGCTCGAACATTTTTTAAGTATTTTCCTTAATACCCATTTTGGCCCAAGGAAAACTGTAAAAGAGACATTTGTCTGATCAATTTGTTGTGTTTTGTTGTACGTTTCTATTTTCAATGCTCTTTTACATCCTTTAGCCCACTTATTCTTCACAACAAAACTGGAAGACAATAAATATCATTCTCATATCTATCAGCTAGTGATTGCTGCACAACAGGCCCACAACCTAGAACTCAGTGACTTAAAATAATAAGCATTTATTATTGCTATCTAGCCTACTGGTCTGCTGATCAGCTCTGGTCTCAGCAAGAAGCAGGGGCCTATGATCAGCTGGGAGTTGACTAATCCAGTCCAGGATGGCCACTATTCCTAAGGCTGAGAAGACTAAGCTCTCCTTCAGATGATCTTTCCCTGTCCAAAAGACTAGGCTGAGTTTGCTCAGATGTCAGTAGTGGGATTCTGAGAAAAAGAAGATACATACAAGGCCTCCTGAGGCTAGACTCAGAAGGGGCAGTGTCTCTTCTACCTCATTTTATTAGGAGCAAATAACAAGGCCAACCTACATTCAAGGACTAGAAAAATAGATTACCTAAGTGTTCTGCTGAAAACAATATATTATACTACCCAGTCATCCCTTCCAAACAAGGTATAAAATATTTACAACAACCCAGAAAGTTTTCCTGTGCCCTTTTTCTCTTAATTTCTTTTCTCATCACTCCCGCCTCCTTTGGGGACCACTTTGTGATTCTGAACCCTGTAAATCGTTTTAGTGTATTTTTGGATAAACAGAATAATAATTCTGAAATGAATAAAAATTCATTTCTGCCTCTTTTGTCTAGCACAAGCCTTTTCAGAGTGATCCATAGTGCTGTGTTTATACGTTTTTTCAAGTTTATTGGTTTACTTTTTTTGTTGTCCTTTTGTTTATCACGGTGGGCTCCCATGTTGATTACTGCCTTGTGCACATACGAATTGGTCTCCATACATGTTAAATGAGACAGGATATTAATGGTAGAATGTTTAAAATGTATTTTAAAGCATAAAAATGATAATCACTGATAATTCCACTAACAATATTACCACAGTGAATTTAGTGTGTTCCTGTCCTATTAAAAAAAAAAATCTCTATATATTATTTACTTATAGAAACAATTGGAATCATGCATTTATAGACATACATTTTTCTTATTCATTTGACATTACATTATATTTTCCTAATCATTAGTCTTTCAGCCTTCTTTGTTAGTTTTTTTTTCCCTTTTCCTACACTAATATGTATGCATATTGTTTGTTTGTTTGTTTTCCTTTAGATATTCTTTCTTATCTAATAATATATTTATTTATTTATTCATTTTTCTCTGAGTTTACCTTTAACCGATCCCAAACTTTTGTTGGTATCACATTGTAAAATGTCTGTATACCAGTTTTAATTTCCTCTTTTCTAAAAAACTTACTTATCAAAGCATATTTTTAATGTATTTAATCTATTTTATATTTTTAGTTTTGGTTGTAATTTTTGTTTATTGCTTCGAGGCAAAATATGAAAGCTTGCATATTTTCCATGTTTTAAAATGTATTATTTATGTAAATGTATTACAGACATTTAAAAGAATGTGTACAATCTGTATCTAGGCACAAAACCATTTATACCTCTTTAGTCTGACTTATTAATTAAGAGAGTGAAGCAAAGTGATTAAGAGCTAAGGTTTTGGAGATGGGTTGCCTGTATTCAATATTAGGCTCAACCAATCTCAAATTGTGTAACACTAGTCCAGCTATTGAAGCTTGCTTGGATGAATTTCCTCACCTATAAATGATATTATACTAGTATCTAACAGTACCTTTCTAGAGGATTGTCATGAGCAATAAATGAACTGATAAATATAATAATACATATAATAAATACAGCAGTGCTTCACACAGAGTAAGCACTACAGGTGTTAGTTTTTATTGTATTAATTTTACAAGTCACCTATACCTATTAAGTATTTTCTGTTTTCAGTATTCAAGGTTGAGATATATTTAAGTCCTTCACTGTGGCTGTAATTTTGTCAACTCTACTTTGTATTTCTAAGTTTTTTGCCTTAAATATTTTAATGTCAAGTTATCTGACACATAAATGTTCAGAATTGCCATATATATATAGCATTCATTCATTTATTCGGTATTCATATAAAGCATACTTATTCTCTTATTTGATGCTTTTGTCTTGAATTCTATGATATTGACATTGCCAGAGCTGCTTTCTTTGCATTTGTGATTGCCTGGTATATAATTATCCTTCCTTTTATGTTTAGCTTTTCTGCCTCATTCCACTTTATTGTGTCTGTTAATAAAATCATGTAATTGGTTTGGTTCTTTTACCAATACAAGGGGAGTTTAATTATTTTATAATAACTGTAACAATAGGTATTTTTGATTGTACTTTTGCCCTTTTATTATATACTTTCTATTTTTAGGATTTATTGCTCCTTTTTCCTAGTTTGGTCTATATCAAACAAGTTTTTCATACATTTTTGCTTTAGTACCTTGAATATTACTCATACTAATTGTACTAAGTATGGTTACCTTTACTTTAAAAAGTAAACATATTTGAAATTGCATTTCCCTATTACCTTAAGAAAGAACAGTACCCATTTATAATTGTATGTAATTGGCATTATCCCATAGTGATAACATGCTGTTTCCCTCCTCTCCTTGCCCATGATTTCAATAAGGCGGGATTTTAGAACCTGGATTATTATTGTTTGTAATAAATAATTGTTATATTGTGCATTTTTCAGCTATATCCACTACATAAACAATTATATATTATATTACTTTTGCTTATTTTGTGGTTTACCATTTCTTTTATACTATGATTTTTCAATTAATGAATAGAGTAGTTGTTACCAATCATTGTAAATCATCCAGAAATAATATTTTCAGGTAGTGTTTGTGGGTGGGATAGATTCCTGATCATTTCTAATCATTTGATTTCAGAGAAAATTTTCTAATGTTGCCCTTTAATAATACAGCTCAGAAAATCATCTTGTCCAGCCACTTTCTTTGAGGAAGTGATCTTTGAGTATCTTTTAGGTTTATTACTCTTCTTACCACTGCTAAGAATGAAAATTTCATGTTCTTTAGAATGGTATATTGATTATTCCTGATCTAGGTTGTCTTTAAGCTGCCAGTGGCTTTTATCTGTATTAACTAAAGAGAGCAATTGTGCTCTTAACTCCCAGTCTTGCACCTCTGATCTACCTCACCACTACTCTCACTGTAATTGTTAAAAAAAAAAAAAAAAAAAAAAAAATTACATGATGCCCCAGCCCTGCTAAATTTTTTTTCCAGTAGCTTATCTTTGGCCCTTAGGATAAATGACAATGTCAAAGTTTCTGCTATTTTAGGTACACTGTGAGATGGAAAACAGATGAATAAAACCACAAAAATAAATTCTGATAGCTTTATTTATGTTTTATTTTCCTCTTGATTAAGTTCTCTGAAGTTAGACATTTTTACACTGAAGAACAATGGCTCTGTGATAAACGAGTTGTTCCCCACCTGTGCAGCAGTGGGCATTGCCATATTATGGGTTGTGGAGCCATGCAGTCCTGGTTTTAGATACCACCTTGGTTATTATTAGCTGTCGGACATTACAAAATAGTATATGTCACTTTCTGGTATACACTGAGAATACAAACAGGAGAGTGAGTACCGGCCATAGGTGAGGTTTAGGCAAATAGAAATAATGAAAGATTTGCCAGCAAGGAGTTTGAATGCTGGATTGTGTAAGTAGGCAGTCACCGAGGGCTTCAATAGCCTGTTGGGGTGGTTGTATTCATCATTAGATGGTTTCACAAATGTTGACATGGGGACAGCATTGAGAGGAGTGAGACCAGTTGGCACCTACTACCATTTTGAAGGTGAGAGATGATGAGAGGCTGAACTAAGGCAATGTAAGAGGAATACAAAAGTGGGGATTCAACAGATATTTATGTGGCAAATTGAAAGAAATGTGATTGATTTGTTTCTTTTAATTAACTATTTTATTTTAGTACTATATATAGTATATTGGTGTATAAAAGTGCACCAATCATATGGACAGTTTGATGGATTTTCACAAAGTGAAAGTTCACTTTTATATGAATATTTCTTGGCCTTTGTATTCCAGTGTCAATTTGGGTATCAGTTTGTCAATGCCCCCTCTGCCCCAGCAAAAACAGACCTGCTCTGTTATGTTTGGAATTTTGGAATTGCATTAGATATATAGAACAATTTGAGGGAAATTATGTAGTATTATTTATGGTATTGGGTTTTCTAAATTATGTATATGGTACACAAATTTTTGTCCAATAATTTTCAATAGTGGCTTGTAACTTTTCTCTGTGGAGGGCTAAAGAGAAAGCAGATTTAAAGAAAACTTCTAGTTCTTGGTTTTGAATGACAAGGTCCATGACGCTGTTATAATAGGTGTGTGTGTGTGTGTGTGTGTGTGTGTGTGTGTGTGTGTGTAGCAATGGGGTAGAGTATTAAAATCAGGAACGGGGTAGAGTATTAAAATCAATTGAGGTGGCTTTGAGACACACAAAACATTTATAAGAAGAAGCTGGAGATATTTAGAAGTCTAGAATTTAGGGAAAGGTTTATTCATTTACCCATTCAGCACATATTTAGCAAACACCTCTCATATTCCATCAACTTAACTAGACACTAGGAATAAAATGGTGAACAAAACATCTACAAAAATAAAGACCTGAAAAAAAGAATTATATATGAAACAAACAATTACACAAAGTGACACAAGTTTCCAGGAGAAAACTGAGATAATTGATATGATAATGGGAGTCAAGAAAGGCTTCTCCTTGGAAATGTTCAAAAGTTTCTAGTGGGAGAAAAATTGGTTGTGACATGTGCAGAATAGGAAGGTTAGCATAAACTGCTAAAGAAAGATGGTGCATGATGAGACATGACCCCCACAGGGTCTTGAATGTCTGCTAAAGTGCTTATCTCGAGTAGTGAGAGAAATTGAAAGGTTCATTCAATATGTCTACCATACAAGAGAGGAAAGATTATAGAACATTTCCAACATTGCAAACAGTTCTCGTGGGCAGCTCTATATAGAGGTTTCATTTGTTAGTCAGCTGTACACAAGTAGAAATTGAAACCGTAAGCACTGATGTGCTTGCTAGGAGAAAGTAACAGTTAGTAGATGGCCTTATTTTGAGAAACTCCAATATTTAATGACTGTGAGGAATAGAATATCCTAAAAAGGAAGCAAAAAAGGAGAGGCTTGAAGGGCAGGAGCAAATTTAGCAGAGTGGTGTCCAAGGGAGAGCTAAAAGGAATGGTTCATTGCACAAAATGCTGTGGACAGGTCAATTAGCTAAAGAATTGAAAATGCCTGCTGGATTATCAGGAGCTGTGGTAATGGAATGGTGTGTTAATGGAATGGTGAGGGAGAAATCCAGAATACAAATGACTCCAAGTATAGATAAGTAGTTGAGAAGTCTGAATATGAAGCAAAGGATAGAGAAATAGCAAAGACTAGAGGGTATCGTAGAATCCCAATATTTTTGTGGGGTTTTTTTTAAAGGGAGAAAAATGAGCATGCTTATATGCCAACTGGAAGGATGTACTGAGAGAAAAAAAGATAGATTTACAAAAGAAAGAACAAGAAAATAGAATTTTAAATTTCAAGAGACCTGGGAACCATGGGTTTGTATTGGAGCCAAGCTGCCTAGTTGAGTCAATTTCACCAGGATTTTTCTATTCTCCAGAAGGAGTAATGAGTAGAAATGTGATATAAACAGGGCCAGTTTTAGGGGTATGTAGCAGTGATAGCAAAGATGTTGGTGGCAGAAAGTGACAAGACTCATGAAAGGGCAGTTCTAAAGGTATGTCTTTGGAGAGTAAGTGAGATCATTTTAGATATGGGAGGCAAAAGAAGGGTTGAGGTGCTGAAGGGAATGATGTATGTATGTGAGTAAAGAGAAGAAAATGGACAGGATAAGATGTTGAGGTGTTGGAAAGATTAGAAATTAATTCTTTCAGTATCTTTTTTGCCTTTAAAATAGTACCTGCTTATTGCATCAGCCTTACTGTTAATCAACTGCTCACACTCCCTGTTTTTGTAAACATGCTTGCTTATCACAATAGCTATTGCACTAGCCCCATGAATGCTGACAAAACAAAACTTGTTAATCAACTGCTCACACTCCCGCTTTTGTAAAAGTGCTTGCTTATCACAATAGCTACTGCGCTAGCCACATAAATGCTGACAAAACAAAACTTACAGAACCTGGAAGAGTCTGCCTATATAAACCTTGTGAGACCTAAACTCGGGCCTCAGATCTTGGAGTGCTAGCTCATCTTGGACCGCCGGGCATAATAAAATACCTGATTCTCCAATCCTCTGAGTGCTGACTGCTTCTCTGTTAAGTCCATTCCATAACATTTTCTGTTGCGTTGGCCGGGAAGCGATTTGGACTGGCCCTTTGAGCCACTGGTCGGGGGAGCGGGGGGCAACCCACTGGATTGGCGATGCCATGGAGGACTGAAGAGGTGCTGCCTGGACATTTTCTTGGGACCTCAGACAATAGGACCTCACTGATCCTAGGGAGCACCTGTCCAACCAGACTCAACAACCAGACCCCCATCGCCTGTGAGGACAGTTAGGACCCCCCCCCACCATCAGTTCAGTTCAGGCCCACCTCCATGCAGAAGGGAGCTTGATCACCTCCTGAAAGGGACTCCTTGAGGGCCCATCTAGTTTAAGGACCTTATAGTGAGGTCCATCTGTGTGGGACCTGGTAGTGAGGCCCATCTGGTCAGGACCTTGCAGTGAGGTCCATCTTGTTGGGACCTTATCGTGAGGTCCTTCTCTTCAGCTCAGGTCGGGATTGTTGGAGGAAAAAGCATTTTAATCTCGGTGTGAGTGTGGACTGAATGTTTGTGTGTGGAACCAAGGCTATGCTGTGGTTTCCGAATGGGTACTAACCTGCAATTACATGGTTGCACCATACAGCATAATGGTGATTTCTGTCTTTACAAAAGATGAGACCAGGCCCAGAATTTATATGGGTACACCTTAGCCAAGGTGGACCTTCCATTCCAGCAAGGGACATGGCCAGGCAGATGCCAGATTGTTTCCCCTTCCATGAGGGAGAGGGAATCCCCACCCTTTGTATGTTTGTGCTTCCATTGCAGGGAAGTATCTAGGAGGGGTCCCACATGTGGTGGAGGGAAAGCCCTTGTCCATGTCCAGGCACCCCTGGTGCCCCTGAAAGAGAGGTGGATGCTTCTTTTTGGACGTAGGCAACATTTATTTGACCCCTGAGGAGTGACATGTCCTGTCACATTGTTTACTCTGGGAGATCCATTGCCCATTATGTCATAGAGTTCTCCTCCCCATGTATGGGTTCCATACACTTCCAGGGGTGATGCCTCCACTCAGCCACCTAGAAAGGAACCCACCCCCCTTATGCATAAGTCTATCTCTTCTTTTAGTAAAGCATTGCCATTTCTATGACTTTGGGATATAAGAGCCTAATTTTATCACTGGTGAAAATTGGAAAGCTTTGGGCACCAGAGAAGACTCTAGCTTTGAGGCAAGTAGCCACTGGGACTATTTTGCTCCCATGTCTCTGCTGCTGGTAGGTCTCTCCTGGAGTCCCCAGACTAAATTCTGACAAGGCAATGCTTTATTCTCTTTTACTCTCCTTTCTTCCCCTTTTCTTTCTCCTTAAAATGACTGTCAGATGCCTACAGCTTAAACTCCTCTCAACCTGTGAGAAGCATGCCAGCCACTCTGGCTGGCAGTGGCTTGCCCTGATGGGTAACTAGAAGAGGTGGGAAGGCCAGTCCTACACCATGAAGACCTTGCTTAGGCAGGTTCCCGATGATAGGGAATGTATGAGAGTGGTGGGGATTCATTCCCATGCCATGCAGTGACTGGAAGTCTGGAAACTGCTAAAATTCTCCTTACCTTTCTCTGATTTTCTGAGCCCTCTTCTGCTCTTCTGCATAGGTGCACCCTGGCGGGCTCCTGGCTATGCTTTGTTTCTCTGATTTAAATCCATTCAGTACTTTTCTTCTTTGTGCTAACAGCAGTGGGGAGAACTGCTTTTATCAATTACTGTGTCAGCAGAAAAGGTTGGCCCCACCGATTGGGACTAGGTTAAACTGGACCCCACTGCTCCTCTTTTCTCTTTGTTTGTTTGCTTGGTTAGACATTTAGTTGAGTACTGGTAATCTGAATAAATTTTCTAATCCTTGCACTAACTTTTGGATTTTCAGGTTATTTGTTTAATATGAGAGGGCAAACCAAGCCTGGCCTGTTGGTAACAACTTTTGGGAGCCATATTCTAGTACACCTTTTCTGTCACCATCCAACTTTCCCTATCACCTTTATTCCCCCAGAATTTGGTCATTTGCCTGTGGCAAGGAGGCCCTAGTCTATGGGCCATTGATCTCTGTGTACACTCTTCAAATCCACCTGGACTGCCAGGTGATAAGAGACTCAGGCTGCCATTTCCTTTATGCCTGGAAACCTTGCCATCTGGCACATAAAAACAGGACTGTTCCCCCCTTGCAGTCCCTAGCCACCCAACAGACTCCTTACATCAGTGTATGAGAGGGCCATTTGGGAGCTCTGGACCTTTGTTGAATGGCAGCAACAATGCTATTTAGGATATAAACACCTGAGACAGAGACAGGAGGCTAAAATTAAATATGGGGACAAGTGATTCAAAACCTACCATCTTTATTTTTGTTGTTGTTGTTGTTATTTATTTATTTATTTATTTACTTAATTAATTAAAAAAAATTTTTTTTCTTAATTTTATTTTGTCGATATACAATGTGGTTGATTATTGTGGCCCATTCCCGAAACCTCCCTCTTCCCTTTCCCCCCTCCCACCCAACAATGACCTTTCTATTTGCTTGTCGTATCAACTTCAAGGAACTGTAGTTGTTATGTCTTCTTCCCCCCCCCCCCCGTTTTTGTGTGTGTGTGTGTGAATTTATTTTAAGACTCTGAACGATAAATGCTGGCGAGGTTGCGGAGAAAAAGGAACTCTCATACACTGTTGGTGGGACTGCAAAATGGTGCAGCCTCTATGGAAAATGGTATGGAGGTTCCTCAAACAATTGCAGATAGATCTGCCATATGACCCAGCTATCCCACTGCTGGGAATATACCCAGAGGAATGGAAATCATCAAGTCGAAGGTATACCTGTTCTCCAATGTTCATCGCAGCACTCTTTACAATAGCCAAGAGTTGGAACCAGCCCAAATGTCCATCATTGGATGAGTGGATATGGAAAATGTGGTACATCTACACAATGGAATACTACTCAGCTATAAAAATGAATGAAATACTGCCATTTGCAACAACATGGATAGACCTTGAGAGAATTATATTAAGTGAAACAGGTCAGGCACAGAAAGAGAAATACCACATGTTCTCACTTATTGGTGGGAGCTAAAACCTACCATCTTTAAATGTATGTTAAAGAACTTTCATTATGTCTATTCTGAGGAGTACAGAATTAAAATGACCCCCAAGAAACTCCAGACCCTACGTGAATCGGAATGGCCCACCTTGGAGTTGGTGGCCTTCAGAAAGGACCCAAGACCTCCCAAAGTTTTGAGCAGTTTAAGAGGTCATAACAGGGGAACCAGAGCACCTGGACCAATTTCCATACAAAGACTCCTGGTTGGCAATAGCTCTGGCCCTGCTGCCCTGGGTCCAATTCTGTGTCAATAAAGGAATGTATAAAGTTCTCACTGCATGGGCAGTTTGAACACCAGAATGCAGCCAACAAGAAACAAAAAGGTCTATATATCAAGGAGATCCAGATGAAGAACACTTGCCTCCATCATATTCTGCTCCTTCTGGGTCGCCTGGCTTCAGGCACCCCCTGCCAGATAGCCCTCCAGCCTCAGTACTGTCGGCCCCACCAGCATCACTGCCAGAGAGTCCTGAACTGACGGGAGGGTGACTCTGCTCTGCCTAACAGGTCCCAGTCCTCCAGATGCCCCTTTGGGAGACCAGAGGCCCACAGCCGATTGACCCGGGTGGCAGCACATCGCCAGGGCACCCCCTCTTCTACTACTAGCTCTTTAAAACTACGGACCTCCTGAATTGGAACCACCATACTTGTCATATTCAGAAAAACCATAGGCTCTCATCAGTCCCTTGGAGTCAATTTCCCTCACCGATCAGCCTGCTTGGGAAGACTGTCATCAGCTACTCTTTACTCTCTTCAGCACTGAGGAATGGTGATACATCCTGGCAGGAGCCGGGAAATGGTTACAAGACCAGGCACCCACAGTCACCCCAGATCCCGAGAACTGGGCAAGAGATGCTGCACCAGATGCCACACCAAACTGGGACTTCAAAGAAGAAGGAAGGGTGAAATCAACCCCACCATTATAGAGAGGCCCTCATCCAAGGGCTGAGAGCAGGGTCCAGAAAAGACACTAACATGTCCAAAACAACCATTGTGACCAGGAAACTGGACAAGCCACCTGCAGAGTTTTATGAAAGGCTATGCGAGGCCTTCCAGGTCTACACACCATTGGATCCCGAGGCAGCCAAGAATCAACAGATAGTCAGCACAGCCTTCGTGGCCCAGTCCTGTGCCAACATCTGTTGAAAACTTCAAAAGCTTGGAAGGTTTTGCTGGAATGAATGCCACACAACTCCTGGAGGTGGCCAGCAAGGTGCTTGTCAATCAGGACTGGGTGGCCCAAGAAGAGGCAGATAAAAGCCTAAGGCAAAAAGCAGCACTCTTGGCAGCAGCATTCAATCCAGACCAAAAATGTTACACTTGAAAAGAAGAACCCCTGCCAAGAAGGACGAACACCCCTACAGTTACTACAGGGAGCTTGGCCACTGGACAAATGAATGTCTGAAAGGGGGGCAGGAACCCCAACCAATGCCCCAAGGCAAGACACACTCCAGAAAGAAAATATGAGCCTAAACTGTGGAGCCAAGAGTTCCAGGACCTCATTGGCCTCGCATGGATGGACTCAGATTAGGGGAGGCTGGGCTCCCTGTTCCTAGGACCCCAGGGACCCATGGTCAAAATGATGGTAGGGGGCCAAACTATGACTTTTATGGTCAACACTGGGACAGAATCCTCTGAAGTCACCAACCCAGTGGCTCCATTCTGAGACTGTAAAGCCACCATTATTGATGCAACAGAGACACAAGCAGAGCAGCCATTCTGCAGAGCCCAGACTTGTCACCTGGGGGGGTCACAGGGTGATTCATGAATTCCTATATTTGACTGGCTGTCTGGTACCCCTACTAAAAAGAGATTTGCTGACAAAACTGGGGGCACAAATAAACTTTGCACCCAGGGAGGCAACCCATTTGACCTTAAATAACCAGAAGACCTTAGTGATGGCTGTAACGATGCCCAGGGAAGAAGAATGGCACCTATATAACAAGGCCAAAGAAGACACAGACCACAGGACCCTGGCAGAGGCTGGTGGCATACTTATCCAAACAACTGGATACCATGGCAGCTGGCTGGCCACCCTGCCTGTGGGCCCTGACAGTTGCCATAGCCTTAAACCAGGAGGCAGACACGCTCACTTTGTGACCAAATATCAGTGAAAGGGTCCCACATGCAGTGACCACCCTAATGAACGGTCGGGGATACAAATGGTTGGCAAACTCCAGGATAACTCACCATCAAGGACTCTTCTGTGAAAACCCCCAGGTACACCTTGAAACAGTGTGGACTCTGAAACCAGCCACATCCCTACCTGCTGAGTCTGGCTCCCCAGACCACAACTGTGAAGAACTAATGGATGAAATATACTCCAGCACGTCCAATTTCATGGACTTGCCCTTGACTGACCCAGACATGGAACTATTCACAGATAGGAGCAGTTATGTTCAGGAAGGACAACGAAGAGCCGGATACGCAGTAACAACTCATAAGAGGTTATAGGGGCAAAATCCTTGCCACAGGGTTGGTCAGCACAGTGAGCAGAGCTATGGGCACTCATCCAAGTGCTCAGACTCTTGAAAGTAAAACAGGTCAACATTTACCCCAACTCTAAATATACCTTTGTGACCTTACATGTCCATGGAGCCCTAAACAAAGAAAGGGGGCTGCTGATGTCAGGTGGAGAGACAATCAAAAATAAGGAAGAAATTTGCCAGCTCCTACCCAAGTGGCCGTTATACACTGCAGAGGACACCAAAAAGGGACTGACAAGATCACTGAAGAAAACCAGCTGGCTGACCAGAGAGAAAAGAAAGTGGCTGCCCAAACAGAGCCGGTTACAGACCAGAATGAGATTGCCAAAATCATGCTGGTGCCAGAGATGTCACAACAGCTAAAGTACACAAAGGAAGAGACACAATGGGCAGAAAAAGAAGGTAGAATTAAAACCCCTGAAAGATTGTGGATACTCCCAGACCACAGACTAATGATTCCTCAACGACTGGCCTACAGAGTAGTCCTCAAGTATCATGAACTGACTCACTGGGGAAAAACAGCCCTGGAGACCATGCTGAGTTGCTACTATTTCATTCCAAGATTGATTTCCCTCTGGGTCCAGATTAGCTCCTGATGCTCGACCTTCATCAAAAACAACACCAAGCAAGTGCCCTGGCCAGCCCCCAGAGTCCAGTCACTTGGGACATTGCCTTTGAAGACCTGGTAGTGGACTTCACCCAAGTAAAGTCCTGGAAGGGTTACGAATATTTGTTAGTAATGATATGTTCATTCCCTGGATGGATGGAGGCAGTGCCCATGCATTCTGAACAAGGCTGGGAGGTCACGAAGGCACTTTTAAGGGAAATTGTCCCAAGATATGGACTCCCTCTGACTATAGGATCAGACAATGGGCCAGCATTTGTAGCAGAGGTTGTTCAAGGACTGGCCAAAATGCTGGGGATACAATGGAAGCTCCAAACAGCATACTGGCCACAAAGCTCAGGGAAAGTAGCATGCATGAACCAGACCCTAAAGACCTCTTTAGTCAAGCTTTGCCAGGAGATGGGACTACCCTGGATAGATATGCTTCCCTTAGCTTTGTTATGGGTCCAGTGTATGTCAGGGCCAACAGGATATTCCCCTTTTGAAATCATGTATAGGAGACCACACCCACTTATAGCTAGACTGCAGGGGCATCCCCACCAGCTGGGGGAGATGGAAATATCACAGTACTTACAGTCATTGGCCAGGACCTTCAGGCAGATAACCAGGACAGTTTTAGAATGAGCTCATATTCCTTTAGGAAATTGGGCACACCAGTTCCAACCTGGTGACACAGTATGGGTAAAAGACTAGAAAAAGGCTCCCTTAAAGCCAGCTTGGAGGGGGCCACACATAGTTGTACTAACTATCCCTACTGCAGTTAAGGTTGCAGGTTTAATTCCCTGGATCCATCATAGGCAGGTAAAACAGGCAGCTCCCCAATGTCACCTCATGGTCCACGAATGCTGACCTCTCTGACCCTCTCAAGGTTCCAGAGATGCCTCACTAATCATCAGCACCCTGCTGTGGTCACACTGGAAGCTGACCAGTCCGTGTAGGCTGAAGCCTGAGGAATCAACAAGCCTTGTTTCAGCCACTCTGGGGATGGCTGATCTAAGCACAGCCGAAGCCTGAGGATCTTGCCACTGTGGGACATAACAAGTAACTGATCTATTTTTATGAAATGATAAGTGACACATGTCACCCCTGGCCTTTAGTTTTCACTATATGGCTTGTTTTGCTTTTTGCCATAGGACTGGCAGCAGTAACCCCAGAGGATCAGAATAATATAGAAAATTTTTTGCTAATATTCTTCTAACTCCTATCAACAGGATGTTTCTTAGCCATCTCATAGTGGCAGTGTACCTTCTAAAAACAACCCTTTCTTTGCCCCCATGCACCTGCCATACCTACCAGAGACCTGGTTGACATAACCCTGTAATAGCACCTAAGTGTACTCAAAAGAATGCCTTCTATGCAAACAAATCAGGAATAATGAAAAACATGGTTCACCAGCCAAGAGAGTGCTTGGCCAAAAGGAGGTAGAAATTTAAAAAGTCTTGATTCTCATGGACAGACACCTGGAGCTGACTATCCTGGCTTTTGCCTCTAGCCAGTCCACTGTTAGATTATTCCTAGCACTTTTGTTTGGCCCATGTATTTTAATTGACTTGTCAGGTTTGTTTCAACTCAGTTAGAGTCAATCAAATTACAGACGGTCTTGTCATCATGAAAATGTACTTATATGCCCCTAAAAAACAAAAACTCTGAAGATGATGCTTACTCCAATGTTTAGAGAGAGCATCAAAGGAGAAATGTTGGGAAGATTCAAAATTAATTCTTTCAAAATTTATTTTGCCTTTAAAATATTACCTGCTTATTGCATCAGACTTACTGTTAATCAATTGCCCGTACTCCCTGCTTTTGTAAACATACTTGCTTATCACAATAGCTACTGCACTAGCCACATAAATGTTGAGAAAACAAAACTTACAGAACCTGGAAGAGTCTGCCTGTATAAATCCTGTAAGACCTAAACTTGGGGCTCAGATCTTGGAGTGCTAGCTCATCTGAGCCCACCGGCATAGTAAAATACCTGACTCTCCAACCCTCTGAGTGCTGACTGCTTCTCTATTGAGTCCATTCCATAACAAAGGCTGAAAGTAAAACACTAGAGTTTGAAATTCTAAAGTGAAGCACATCTAGAAGTTGATATAATTACTGAATGTCTAAGGAGAGAATTCAAATATTGCTAGATTTGAGGAGGTCAAGGGGTTGTAACAATTGGGTTGGAGGGTAAACCACATAAGCACTTAAATGTTGCAAGATGGTGGCAGGAGTTGAAGTGGAAATAAAAATTGTTGTTTGTTTTTTTTTTTTAATTTAGTTTTACTTTATCAATATACAAACTGGTTGATTATTGTGGCCCATTATCAAAACCTCCTTCCCCTTCCCTCCTAACAACCTCATATCTGGTTGCTTGTCTTAACAACTTCGAGGAATTGTGATCATTGTTTCTTATTCCTTCCCCCCAAAGTTATTTGTGTACTAATTTATTTATTTTTAGCTCCCACAAATAAGTGAGAACACGTGATATTTCTCTTTCTCTCCCTGACTCGTTTCACTTAATATAATTCTCTCAAGGTCCATCCATGTTGTTGCAAATGGCAGAATTTTATTCTTTTTTATAGCTGAGTAGTATTCCATTGTGTAGATATACCACCTTTTCCATCTCCACTCATCTGATGCTGGGCATTTGGGCTGGTTCCAACTCTTAGCTATTGTAAGAAGTGCTGCAATGAAAAATGGAGAACAGGTATACCTTTGACTTGATGATTTCCATTCCCAGCAGTGGGATAGCGGGGTCATATGGTAGATCTATCTTCAATTGTTTGAGGAACCTCTATACCATTTTCCATAGAAGCTGCACCATTTTGCAGTCCCACCAACAATGTATAAGAGTTCCTTTTTCTCCTCAACCTCGCCAGCATTTATCATTCACAGCCTTTTGGATAATAACCATCCTAACTGGAGTGAGATGGTATCTCAGTGTGGTTTTGATTTGCATTTCCTGAATGCTGAGTGATATCCAGCATTTTTCATGTGTCTGTTGGCCATTCATATATCTTCCTTTGAGAAAGGCCTATTTAGCTCCTTTGCCTCTTTTTTAAATGGGTTACTTGTTTTTTTGTTGTAAAGTTGTTTCAGTTCCTTGTATATTCTGGACATTAGACCTTTGTCAGATATATATTTTGCAAATATTTTATCCCACTCTGTTGGTTGTCTTTTCACTCTGTTAATTGTTTCTTTTATTGTGAAGAAGCTTTTTAGTTTGATATAATCCCATGGTTGCCCATGCTTTTGGGGTCATATTCATAAAGTCCCACTTCCCGGAGTGTTTCTCCTATGTTTTCTTTAAGAAGTTTTATTTCTTCAGGATGTATATTGAATTCTTTAATCCATTTTGAGTTGATTTTGGTATATGGTGAGAGGAATGGGTATAGTTTCATCCTCCTGCATATTGATATCCAGTTACCACAGCACCATTTGCTGAAGGGGCAGTCTCTTCCCCAGTGTATAGGCTTGGCACCTTTTTCAAAGATCAGATGGCTATAGGTGTGTGGGTTGATCTCCAGATTCTCTATTCTATTCCATTGATCTGTGTGTCTCTATTTATGTCAGTACCATGCTGTTTTGGTTATTATAGCTTTGTAGTATGGTTTAAAGTCAGGTAGTGTTATACCTCCCGCTGTATTTATTATTATCATTTTTTTTGCTGAGAATTGCTTTGGCTATGCGTTGTCTTTTGTTATTCCATATAAATGTCTGGATAGTTTTTTTCCATTTCTGAGAAAAATGTCATTGGAATTTTGATGGGGATTGCATTGAATTTGTATATCACTTTGGGTAGTATGGACATTTTCACAATGTTGCTTCTTCCAATCCAGGAGAATAGGACATCTTTCCATCTTCTTGTGTCCTCTTTAATTTCTCTCAATAGTGGCTTGTAGTTCTCATTATAGAGATTTTTCACCTCCTTGGTTAAATCTATTCCTGAGTATTTTATTTTTTTTGGTGGCTATTGTAAATGTGCTAGCTTTCTTGATTTCTTTTCTGCATGTTCACTATTGGAGAATAGAAATACTACTAATTTTTGTGTGTTGATTTTGTATTCTGCAACTTTGCTGAAATCATTTATCAGCTCCAAGAGTTTTTTTTGTAGAGGCTTTAGGATGATCGATATATAGGATCATGTTATCTGCAAAGAGGGACATTTTGACTTCATCTTTTCCAATCTGGATGTCCTTTATTTCCTTCTTTCCTCTGATTGCTCTGGCTAGTACTTCCAACACTATGTTGAATAGGAGTGGTGAGAATGGGCTGAAAGCTTTTCCCCATTCAGGAGGATATTTGCAATGGGTTTATCATATATGGTTTTAATTATGTTGAGGTACTCTCCATCTATACATAACTTGTAGAGAGTCTTTATCATGATTGTGTGCTGAATTTTGTCAAATGCTTTTTCAGTATCTATAGAAATGATCATATGGTCCTTGTGTTTGATTTTATTGATATGATGTATCACATTTATTGATTTGCATATGTTGAACCAACCTTGCATCCCTGGGATGAATCCCACTTGATCATGGTGAATAATTTTATGTATGTGTTGCTGCATTCTGTTAGTCTAGTATTTTATTGAGGATCTTTGCATCTATATTCATCAAGTATATTGGCCTATAGTATTCTTTTTTTTTTGTTGTATCTTTATCTGGTTTTTGTATCAGGGTGATGTTTGCTTCATAGAATGAGTTTGGGAGAATTGCCTCTGTTTCAATCTTTTGGAATAGTTTGTAGAGAATTGGTGTCAATTCCTCTGTGAATGTTTGGTAGAATTCGGCTGTGTACCCATCTGGTCCTGGGCTTTTCTTTGTTGGGACCCTCCTGATAACAGCTTCAATCTCTTTTATGTTATTGGTCCATTCAGATTTTTTAGGTCACCTTGGCTCAGTTTTGGTAGTTTGTGTGTGTCCAGAAATTTATCCATTTCCTCCAGATTTTCAAATTTGTTGCCATATAGTTGTTTACAGTAGTCTCTAATGATTTCTTGTATTTCTGAGGTATCAGTTCTAATATCACCTTTTGATCTCTAATTTTTGTTATTTGGGTCTTCTCTCTTCTTTTTTTTAGTTAGCCATCCTAATGGTTTGTCAATATTATTTATCTTTTTAAAAAAACAACTTTTTGTTTCATGGATCTTTTGCATAATTTTTGGGCTTTCAATTTCAATAAGTTTGGCTCTGATCTTAATGATTTCTTCCTTTTGCTAACTTTGGGTTTGAATTGTTTTTGTTTTTCTAGTTCTTTAAGGTAAAGTATTAGGTTGTTTACTTGCCATCTTTCCAGTCTTCTGAAGTAAGCATTGAATGTGATAAATTTACCCCTTAGCACTGCTCTTGCAGTACCCCACAGGTTTTGGTATGAGGTATCATTATTTTCATTAGTTTCAATAAATTTATTGATTTCCTGTTTGATTTTTTCTTGGACCTTTATGCCATTTAGTACAATGATGTTTAGTTTTCATGTGTTTACATACTTTCCAGGATTTCATTTGCTGCTGATTTCTAATTTTAATCCATTGTGATCTGAAAAAATACATGGGATAATTCCATTTTTTTTAATTAGTTGAGACTTGATTTGTGACCTAACATGTGATCTATCCTGGAGAATGTTCCATGTGCTGATGAGAAGAATGAATATTCTGAGGTTGTTGGATGGAATGTTCTGTAGATATCCACCAAATCCAATTGGTCTAGAGTGCCGTTTAGATCTTGTGTTTCTCTTCTGATTCTCTGCCTAGATGATCTATCCAATATTGAGAGTGAGGTGTGCAGGTCCCCTGCAACTATGGTATTAGTTTATATCTCTTTCTTTAGTTCTAATAGAGTTTGCATTATAAATATGGCTGCCCCGACTTTGGGTGCATATATATTTATGATTGTTATGTCTTCTCTATGGATGAAACATTTTATCATTATGTAGTGGCCCTTTTTATCTCTTTTTATGGTTTTTAGTTTGAAGTCTATTTTATCAGATATGAGAAAAGCTTCTTCAGCTCGTTTTTCATTTCTATTTGCATGGTATATCTTTTTCCATCCTTTCACTCTTATTCTTTTTGTGTCTTTATAGGTGAGGTGAGTCTCTTGAAGGCAGCATATAGTTGGGTCCTCCTTTTTAATCCAGTCAGTCAGTATGTGTCACTTGAATGGGGAATTTAATCCTTTTACATTAAGAGCTGTTATTGAAAAGTGTTGATTTACTCCTAGCATTTTATTGATTTTTGTTTGGATGTCTTAAGTGTCTTTTGTTCCTTTCTTTCTGATTTACTGTTTGTCTTCTATATTTGTTAGTTTCTTCGATTGTAGATAGACTTTTTTTTCTCTTCATCATTAGCATTTTTATTTTGCTAGTGGGTTTTGATTTTTCTTGAGTTTTTATGTCAGTGGTAGTCATTTTTCAGGTACCAAACCCAGTGCTCCCTAAGAGAATTTCTTGTAAGGGTGGTTGTGGGGAAGTGAATTCCCACAGTTTTTGTTTGTCTGAGAAATATACCATATGCCCTTCATTTCGGAAGGATGGTCTTTTGGGGTAGAGTATTGTTGGCTGGCAATCTCTGTCTTTTAGTATTTTAAATATGTCATCTCATTCCTTTCTGTCTTTTAGGGTTTGTGATGAAAAGTCAGATGTTAGTCTGATTGGGGCTCCCTTATAGATGACTTGACACTTCTCTCTTGCAGCTGTTAAGATTCTTTGTCTTTGAATTTTGCCAATTTGACTATAACATGTGTTAGAGAAGACTTTTTTAGGTTGAATACATTTGGGGATCCTTAAGCTTCCTGAATCTGAAGATCTGTGTCTTTTCCTATACCTGGGACGTTTTCTGCCACTATTTTGTTGATTATGTTTTCAATGAAATCTTTTCCTCCCCTTCTGGAATACCCGTGACTCAGATATTTGAGTGCTTCAGGTTGTCTGATATCCCTCTTAGATTTTCTTCAGTGTTTTTAGTTCTTTTTTCTTTCTTTCTTTTTTTTTTTTTCTGTCTGCCTGCTTTATTTCAAACAGCCTATCTTCAAGGTCAGATGTTCTCTCTTCTGCTTCTGCAAGTCTGCTGGTTAAACTCTCTGTTGTGTTTTTATTTGGTTGAATGAATTCTTCAGCTCAGCATGCTCGCTACATTCTTTTTCAGGGCATTGATCTCCTTGTAAATTTTTTCTTTCAGGTCCTGTACACTTTTCCTCATTTCATCATGTTTTCTAGCTGAGTTTTCTTGTATCTCATTTTGTTTCCTTAGAATTATCACTTGAGATTCCTTATTAGACATTTCAAGGGCTTCTTGTTATGTAGGATCTAAAGCTTTATAGTTATTACCCTTTGGTTGTGTACTCTCTTGACTTTTCATATTTCTGGTATCTTTCCTTTGGTGTTTAGTCATTGTGGCAAGGGATTTCATGGTCCACTGGTTTGACACTATTGTCTGTCTAGGATGCTGCTGGGGCTGCCAATTTGGCATGGCTCCCTTAGTGCCTGCTCGGTTGCTCTGGCACCTCAGAGTGCATGGTTGCTGTGGGTCTCAGGTCTCTCCAGGGGTGCCTCTCTCATCGGTGCCCACTTGCCTGGGCTGGGGATGGGCTCTGGTAGTGGTGAGACCTACCACCTTGGTCACGCTGGTGCCTTGGCGTACATGGTCACCACAGGTCTCGGGCCTCTCTGAGGGGGGTGACTCCTAAAAATTGTTAATGGGATTCTAAAGCTCCCAGTAAATGTTAAAGAGGATGATGGAGCCTTAAGGGTAAAATTTAATGTATCTATATTCAAAATGAGGAGTGATGTGGTCATGAGTCAATTATTAACCCCACTGAGCAATGATTTTTTTCATCTGTAAAATTATAACATTTTCTTTGAAAAGTCATTTATGTTTGTATATTAACACCAACACTTTGCTTATAAACTGTGCCTGATGGATTGTATATGTGCTCAGTAAAGAGGTTTTATTCCTTTCACCATTTGTTGATAAATGCCAAGTTGTTAATTCTAAGAATGTACTAAGTTTAGTCAACAATGGAGATCCTGAGGCTAACATCTGTTTGTAGCTCATGGAAGAAACTTGCTATGATCACCCTTGTTTCTGTGACAACCAGAGGCTCTGTCTGGAATAACAATTGTTCTCTCTGACATCATAGAAAAGGCATCACTGATGACTAATGTCAGGGGTATTAATGTGTCTAAGGACATTTCACTTCCTTTGGTAAGCAAATGCTTGAGCATTTGGACACTGCCATAATTTGAAACAAACAACCAACAACAAAAAAAATGGTGATATATTGCTATGGAACCCCAATTGCCAGGCTGGGTCACAGAAGATTATGCCTCACTGGGATCCAGAAAGAGAAAGCATGTGCCTCAGAATCTGGGAAGAAACATTTCTAATGTGAAATCGTGTCTCAAGGAAATTGATCAAGTTGAAAACTATGCAGATAGCATTTTATAGAACCAACTGGTCTCATCAGGAGAGACAAATCATTGGGAAAACATACTTGAAAAAGCTGTGCCTGGCACAAGCCAGCACTCCAATGTAGTGGAAAGTTTGGTAATATAAAGAATCAAAGAAGGGTTTGCATAGGAAGACAGGAAATTGGAGAATTAAAGATTTTTACTGCAAGTCAGAAATATGCCTTGACAGATTTTATTGGGCTGTAAGTAAGATTTGTTTGCATTTTTCTAAGCAGTAGACAGTCTCATAAAGATTTTCCCTATGGATTCACATCCCTTACAGTCACATCTTCTATATCTGTAAGTCACCCCTACTGTATAAACTCAACATGCTTAATTGTCCACAGAACACATTTTTGACAAGTGAGATAATTAGGAATTTGTTGGCTCTTACCACGAAGTTATTACTTCCAATCATGAGATCAGATAAGAGACTTCTTTCCCAACTCAGGAAGATTGACTAGGCTGGGTGAATCTAAAGAAACACTTAGCTCTGAATTTTACGTCTAGTGAAACTAATTCCAGAAACATTTTCAAAATTTTATTTACTGCAAGATTAGTATCTGTTGTTGTGAGAACTATTTAGCCTAATAGATTGTTGGGTTCAGATGAAAGGAAAAAGGAAACCCAGAAATATGGAACTTTTTATAACTAAAGCTATTGCTCTGAATTTTTTAGGAATATTTTTGATACTTAGCAGAAAGATTTAAAGACTGCAACAATTTTATCCCATATCCTAGGAAAATCTATCAAATTGACTTCCTGCCTCAAAAAAGCTTATTTCATGTGTTAACATAGTTATCCAAATAAAAACATGAACAAGACTAATAGAAAAATAATACCCCAAATTATGGAGACTTATGGGGAGATAGAGAAAAGAAGAAGGAAAGAATGAATTAGTTAATGAGAATTCACAGTATAATAACTTTGGATGGGGTGTAAGTTGAAAGGTGGGGAAAACCGTGAGCCTGGGTGGAAGATTAAGGACAGCAGAGAACAATGAATCGGCTGATGTTAGTTAACATTTCATTCTTCCACACATGAGTTATATCAATGTTTTCTAATCCAAACTTTAAATGGGATTTCCTCTTGGCTTTCTTGGTGAGACAGGAAATGAATTAAACAAGGAAAAGAGTAAAGAACCTGCCACAGTTGCTGTCATAGAGAAAGGGAATGGATGAGGGGGTAAAATGTACCCCTCAGGGCCACAGGCCAGTAATTGGTAAAATATATTAGTGATACAAATGCTTCTGCCAACTTCAATTTCCAACTAAGATTTCCATTCCCTTTGTTCTTTTTGTGTAAGATACACCATATTTTGCTAAGGTGTTTTGTTGAGATGAGCAAAACGTATTTAAAAGATTGTAAATAGCTATACCTGGGTACTTTGAAAAGTTTGTGGGAAAATGCAATTAAACAATAATGCAAATCTGTATATGAACTTTGTGAAGTATCCACATATAAGGTCATCAAAATTCCCATGAAATAGCATTGTTAATTAGGCAATGATGGGGACTTTCATCAATGCCCAAAGAACCAGTGTTCTGGACATTTTTAGTACATATTTTTTCTAAAATAATATTTTGAGGAAGGTTCACTTTTATACTGGAGGTTATTTTTAGTTATTACTGAATAAGATCATGTATTTATATTTAGTGAGTGAAAGTAACTAGAAGAAAAGAATACAAAGTCATTGATCTGGCATTGTGTGTCGGGGGGTGGTATACATATACACTCATAATTTTTCTTCTTTTCCTTTTAGAAAAATTATTTTTAATCATAGTTTTCCTGTGAAACTTTCCAAGTTTTAAAGTAGTATTTCACAAGTTGCATTTAAACCTGGGTCAGTGTTCTGTTTCCATCATAGTTTTAATTTCTTTCTGATGTTGGCCTCCAGAAAGTACACACAGAGTGGCCTTAGCTTCAGCACTCACTGTCCACAAGGATACTGTCACCCTTTCCTTCTCAGATCTAAATCTGAAGATTATATGGACAAGTATTCTATATAATTTTGGTTTAACATGTCAATGGGTATTCTTCTTTGTGTGGATATGTTGGAATTTATTTCATCTGAACACACTTGGTTCTGACAGTTCAATTCTACAAGTAAGCCAAAGAAGCAAATGTTGTTTATAATTCTCTTTGTATCATGTAGGATGTAAAAACCTAAATAACTGTCACCTCTCCCCCAGGGTGACAGAGATGCAAAGAATTACTCAAAGCCCATTTCTTCTGAGCAGTGAGAAGCCCCGAAGGGGTTAATTTCCAGGAACCCTCAAGAGAGAGGCATTCCTCCTCAGAAAATTAACACCAAACTTGGGTCTTCTCTCCATATTTATTTTTTAGGTAGGCAAGTTACAGAGAAGGAACATACGTGATTATAAAAGAACAGTAAGATAATTGTCATGGCAACAATCATTAGGTTTAGGTGCACCAAAGGCATCTATCTGCCCTTGGAACCAGCGATTTTGCTGTGTTACAATTCTTTATCTACAGCAGAGACTTTAGCCTGGGGAAAGTCTTTTGTCTTTTGCAAGCTTCACATTTCTATGTGCAATTTGAAAAAGTTAGGCTATACCTGAAACTACAGGGCTTTGGAAGCTAGGCCCTGTGAAATACATTTGCTTTATTAATGTTAGTACACTCCATAAATAACACAGAGTGAATTGCTCCTACATTTTATTCTCCCAAACTCTGCTTTTATTTTACCAAGTGGTAACATACTACCTTGCACTTCTCTCATTCTCCTGCTTTGTGGAATCCTGGGAGTTGTGGAGCCAATATACATAAGGAAATTTGTTAGAAATAAGGAGATGATTCCTGTTCTGACTGGCCCAAATTATAGCACTTATGTAGGAAGTAACCTCTTACCAGTGTAACTCCTGTGTTACTAACTACACACTGAGATGAAGAATTGTGTTCCTCTACTGTTTTTGGAAGCGATCATGTTATCTTCTGCTTTCTTTGGAAGCGTTCATGTTATCTTCCAAAACGTGATATGTGGCCCAAAAAATTCTTCTCAATCAATTCTTAATAATTGTATAGGAAACAAGGATGATAACAAAGGTTTACTGAGCACATAGTAAACAACTATTCTAGATTTTGTGCTTACATTAGTAAAATAAAACAGAAATGACACTTATCTTTGTAGCATATGAAATTCAGTTAGTATAAATTAAGCCCAGATTCTGGTATTTTGTCCTGTGTTATTTTTGTTCACAGTGTGGTTATTCATTGTTGTATTATACTTCAGTATGTACACCTTCATGGAAATTTTAATGAGAAATTTAGAAGACACATACGTGTTTTGTCTATTGACATTTTTATCCATAAATTTTCTTTTCTTCTAAAATCTTGCCATAAGACTTTTACTCCATAAATTTTCCTCTCCTACCTCAAATAACCAAAACAAACAAACAAACAAACAAACAAAAGATTAGGGATGTAGTTTTTCTGGTTCTTTCCCTTCTTTCTGCTCTTAAACACAATTTCATAATGCCTTAGGATTTGAGAATTTGTATAACTACTTAGGCTAAGAAAATAGCAACAGTAACAAACATGTAAAATTAATAAAAAAATAAATTTCTTTATAGTTTCAAACATTAAAGCACTACTCCCATTTTGAGATCTAACTTAAAACCACTTTGAACCCTTGCTCTTAGATTTTATTTTTGAGCATTGAAGTTACCTGTCCTTTGCCAACCTGACCTCCACCGATCTATAAATCATATCTGGGCCCCAAACCTTTCATTTAAACAAGCTATAATTATCTTTGAGATGAATTGTGCAGACAGCAAAACATTTGATTATTCTTAATAGTTTCGATTTTTACCTGAATATGTATAAAAGTTTACAACATGTTAGTATTAATTCATATATCTTTAAAGGTTCTAATTTATTTTTGAGAATGCTCAAATGTTACTATATTTGTTTTAAAAAATGCTTCCTTTATAAATTTTATGTCAACATACTTTGGCATAAGATTTGTTCAAAAAAAATTTTTTTTTCTCTTTGTGGAGCCTGTTTTCGTGTCACTAAATCATTTTAATATCCTGGCTAATTACAAAGTGTTTAGAGATGAGAAAGATAGAACTTGACAAAGCACCTGGAATAGAAAATTCTCACAGTAGGACCTGCTGACTTGACTGCCTCATCACCATGACAACAGTCATCGGTCAGTCTAGCCAAGTAATGAGATGGCTTAGTTCAATTAGGATTTAAAATATTCCTCTACCACTGCGCTCACAATTTACAGAAGCGTTTGTCTAAAAATAGGTCATTCTCTCCTAGGATTCATCTTGCAAGATATTCTGTGTTCCATAGAGTGCATGCACAAAGGTAAGTGAGCAAATCCACCCCTAGGCTTCTCCATTTATTTTGTCCTTGAAAAAGTATAATGCTTAAGTATGTCTCTGAAAAAATTACATTTACATAAGCTCAAAATACAGTATGCTGATTAAATATGATTTGGGAAATAAAGACATTTATACATAGCCCATTTGGTGTTATTGTTAGCAGGAAGAGATGCTCAGAAGAGTTGTGCAGCACTTGGGGTTGAAGATATTAGCATCAAAGTGAGGAAGAACATTTTGGTGAATAAAGGTGCTGTCCAGATGCTGACAAATGTCTAAGAGGAATGGACTTTGCTGATAGCTCAGTTTCCACCCCATTTTCCATCTATTCCAAACTTGAGGCTTCTGCCCCCCAGTTTTTCTCCTCTCAGCAGAGCACAGTTTACCTCCCACATAACTAAAAAAATAGAGACCATCTGGCATGCACTCCTACCACTCCACCTACAAACATCTGCATCTGTTTTACCTCCTTCAGGTTCATTTCCTTTAATGTTCTCTGCTGGATCTTCAATCTCTTTCCCTCTCTGCTGCCTCTTTTTCCTAACAGAGATATATGCAAGCTTCTCACTCATATCATAAAAACACAAAAAGAGCATACTAAAAAATGTGCCTTTGCCTTTTAAACGTTTTTTGGCTCTTACCTTCAAAACAAAGCTTTTTTTTAAAAGTTGCTTATTTTCTCACTTCCTTTTCACTCTGTGACTCACTGAAATCTGTCTATTGCCCCCATTACTGCACTGAAATTGCTTTCAGTGAAATCAGCAACAGCATTCAATGAAGCATTTGTTATGCACCAGATATCAGACCGCAGTTAGGTGACACAATATTAAGTAAGAGATGTCCTTGTCCTCAATGCATTCACCAGTCATAGTTCTGATATACCTTGCAACAGTGAACACATTCTTCTTAACTTGTGATATTTCCAGTTTTTGTGTCCTTTCTAACCCTATAGATGCTGTGTCACAAAAAAAGCCTTGTTATTCTTGCCCTGCACACCATACTTCCTGTGCAGTATACTCACCAAATCCTTTCTCTTAACTTGTCTACTGTCTCCATGTTTCTCTGATGCCCCTTTGAGTATCACTTGTCCATTGAGCTCTGCCTTTTAGGTCCTGCTAATTCCTCAGGCCTGGGTCTAGCCCAGCTGTTCTGTGATGCCTTCCCTAAACCTCATCTACTAAGTTTCATTAGATTCCTCAGTTCAATAATTCTTTGCTTATATAGTTTTATTTCACCAACATATAGTATCTTCAAATTTTTATGTAAGCTGTTCCCTGCTCATTTTTTAAGTAAACTTTTTTATTTTAAGATAATTGTAGATTTCCATGTTTTAAGAAATATCATAGAGAATAATATATGGACTACTCTGGGGAATAATATATGGACTATTCTGGGGAATAAAAAATATCTTTCCCCAGTTTTCTGCATTAGAAAAGTCTTCCAAAACTATAGTACAATATCCCAAATATAATACTAACATTGATGCAGTCTAGACACAACATTTCCATCACCACAGAATACCTCATGTTGCCTTTTTATAGCCACACCACAACCTTCTCACCTCCACCTCCTCCACTAATCTGCTCTCCATGTCTATAATATTTTCACTTCAAGGATGTTATATAAATGAAATCATACTGTATGTAACTTTAAGAAATTGATTGTTTAAAAATTTTTCACTGAGCATTATTCCCCAGAAATTCATCCAGGGATTAGCCCACTGAAGGATAACTGGGTTGTTTCCATTTTGTGGCTATTATGAAGGAGCCAAATCAGGACTATAAAGCGGACATCTAATGATTACCCATCAAAACTATCACAGAATTACCCTCGTTTGATGAGAGGAGTGAACGGGAGCATTGCTGGGGTGGAGAGGGACTCTTGGGTGAGGGTTTTCTGGGTATTGTTCTACTAAAGCTTTGATGAACTTTCTCAAAATACTCTTAGAATAAGCAGATGTTATCATTCTTTGGCCCTTTGGAGAGTCAACGAGCAAAATGCCTTGAGCATCCCAGGAAACTGTTGCCATGACCTTTGTTCATGACCAGTCCGTTTTTGCTTTGCCTGGACCACTTCCACCTCTTGGTAGCCACGGCTTTGATTGTGCTTTGTCTGTAGGACTGTAACTGGTAAAGCCATGTTTCATCTTCGGTTACATTTCTTCAGAGAAATACTTCAGGATCTTTAATTTCCACTGAAAACTCTGTTCTTGTCTGCAGCTGATCTGGGTGCAACAATTTTGGCACCCATCAAGCAGAAAGTTTGCTTACCTGTAATTTTTCAGTCAGAATTGTGTAAGTTGAACCAATTGAAATGTCTATGGTGTTGGCTGTTGTTTCTGCTGCTAGCTGTTAGTCCTCTTCAAGTAGGACATGAACAAGATTAATTTTTTCTTTCCAAATTGATGTGGATGGTCTGCTGCCCTGGGGTTTATCTTCAACATGCTCTCCTCCTTTCTTAAAATTAGTTACCCATTGTAAACTGCTGATTTATTGGGGGAATTGTCCCCATAAACTTCTTGTGAAGTGTCAATAATTTCACCATTCTTCCACTCCAGCTTCCCTATAAATTTGTTGTTCTTGCTTCAATTTTAACAGAATTCATGTTGCTCAGATAGGGGTTCTTCCTTCTCAGTACTTCAAACTAGATCCTGTCCAGACATGTTATAACAAGTTAGTACAAGTTCATTTTGGTGCGAAACATTTTTGAAATCCATGCATAGTTTTTTTATAAAACACATTTTCCATGAACTTTTTGAGGACCCCTCATGTTTAATAGGAGGAATAGGGAAAAGTATTTCTACTTCATCTTCCCAGAAGTGCAACCTCCCCATTTATTTTTAATAACTTCATGCAAAGGACTCTGATTTCACCTTTTACCTCCATTTTTCTTTTAAGAGACCCCCATTGTCTCAAAGGTCACAGAATTTTTCAACAAATACACTAAACTGGGTTTAATTACAGACATTGGCCCCTTGTTGTTTCTCAGTGAGCTTTGTTGATTTCAAATAATGACATTTGATTTTGGAGTTCTTTCTGCTTGAGTCTGGAAAGTTAAGCACAGCTGACATCAGTGTGCTCCTGAGGCTAAGTTGGGGTGAGTTGAATTTCATTTGGGAAGTGACATGGGCTACTTGATCTTCTATTTGGCATTTTAAATAGGAACCCATCACAGCCTACATAGAACACAAGTGTAGAAGTATGTTCTGAGAAAAAGGGCCATTTCTCTTCCCTCTCTGATTGTCCCCATGCCCTTTACAACCCCTGTCACTGTGGCTGATAAACAGCTGGTATTATAACTTAAACATCTTGTATTATATTAGGTAAAATTCCCCTGTTAGATATTAATTTTTAACTAAAAACTGTGTTTTGCAGTAAAATATTATAATTTGAGTGATTGGGACCCCCTATTTTTGTTCCAATGTTTTGTTTAGCTCTGGAATCATTACCAGATATTTTAATGAAAATTTGAGTTAGATTTCATTTATCTTTGTATTTTGTGAATTGACACTTCTTTAATAGAAAAGACTATAAGAATAGTATTAAAAAAAGTGACAACTTGCCACTCAAACATAAATATGAGGCCCACTAGTTATTGATTTAAAAACCATGTGTATGAAAGATAAAAATAGCTTTATGACATCCACACTGTGCCATCAGCAAACACTGAATTAATTGACTCAGCAACACGCAAATTGGCTGAGAGAAATTCCTTAGCTTGAGTCTTTCTATGCTAAACAGGAGTTTCTTGTGTGTTTGTCTAGACTCCAGAGAAAAGCTATGACTTCAGAACTCTGAGACAATCCTCTCTAAAATGCACAGGGCTTGTTTTCTTAAAGGTGGGCCACTACCTTGAATAGAGCTAAAATATCATAATTATAAGGCTCATTAGATTATTATTTAAATATATCAAACATCATGTATACTAATTACATGAACTGTACTTTAAAAAAATTAACACAACTTTTAAGCCAAAAAATACCCAGTTTTCTGCCATCATAAAAAATTAATTGATAACATTTTCATTTTAAAATATTTTTTACATACATCTTTTGTTTTTATGCAGCTGGTAATAACAATATAAACATCATTTTAAATACTGCGTTACTTAATAAATAATATCCCAAGGAATTCATCATGTTGCTACATGATCTTCATGTACATTTTAATAATGGAAAATGTCAAGAATATCAGAAAGATTAGTGGTAATGTGATCACATCCATGCCCAAGAAACAGAATTAACATGTATTAAGATTTTTATAACATTTGCTTCAAGTAAATATTAAATAACTACAAAAGGTAAAATAAAAATTACCCCTTACTAAAATCTGGTTTTTGGAAATGTAAAACAAGAGTACTTCAAAAAGGTCATGGAAAGATTCATATCATTTTTTGATTCCACAAACTTTTTGAAGTACCCTTATACATAACAGAGGAGTATATAAAACGTAAGTGTAAAATTCATCAAACTATTGTGAACTGGACATTTAAAAAATAGAGTCTTTTGAAGACCAGATATTTTAATTTTGATAAAGTATGATTTATTAGTATTTTTATTTTATGTGTACTGTAACCCAAGAAATCTTTTGTCTTCTCCAAAGTAGAAAAATTTTCCTCCCATGTTTTATTTTAAAAGTTTTAGAGAAGAAACAGGACATGTCCAGGGTCTTAGGCAGGAGTGAAAGGCAGCCCCCTCCACCCAGAAGCAGGCAAGAAGCAGAGCATACCCAGGGTCCTCTGCAGGAGCCGAGGGCAGCATCCCACACCTGGAAGCAGGCAAGGAGCATGCCGAAAACACCACTTCCACATGGGCGGCCCACCATAACCAGTGCCACAGCCATGGCTGCAGCAAAAGCAGCTCAGTGCCTCAACAGTAGCCACAGCCACCACGCAGGTGGCCTGCCAGACACTCTACTACAGTGACACAAGAAGAGTCACCAGTGGAGACCAGAAAAGGGAGAGGACATCTCTCTCCTCAAAGCCCAATCCAGTTCAATAGAAGAAACAACTTCTGTACCACGCCCCTGCTTTATTTCTGATTTTAGTAGTTTCTGTCTTCTCCCTCTTTTTCTTCATCAGTCTAGATAAAGGTTTACAAATTTGGTTAATCTTTTAAAATAATCAACTTTTGGTTTTGCTGATGTTCTCTATTGTTTTTTAATTCCCTATTTCACATATTTTAGTTGTAGTCTTTGTGATTTCCTACGTATATTTGCTTTTGGTTTAGTTTGCGCTTCTTTTTTATTTCTTTAAGATAGAAGTTAACATTACTGATTTGAAATGTTTCATACTTTTAACAGAGGTGTTTACAAGTATACATTTTCCTCTAAGCACTGCATGAGACTTGCAACCTATAAATTTTCATATGTTGCAGTTTGACTTTTATTTCAAAGTACTCCCTAATTTTCCTGTGCTTTTTCTCTTTACCCATTGTTTATTTAGGAGTTGTTCAATTTGCACAATTTGTGAATTTTCTTACTTTTCCTCTGTTATTTGGTCAGAGAACATATTTTCTATGATTAGTCTTTTGAATGTATTAGGACTTGTTTTGTGGCCAAAAATAAAATAAAAATAAAGATTAAAAAAAAAAGAACAGACATTTGGAAAAAAATATATAAGTAAAAATTTTTTTTAAAATAGTGAAAAAAAATTTGGAATTTTGACCTTTAGAAGCTTTCGTATTTTTAAATGTTTTTGTTTAAATGCTTTAAATTTAATTTAATTAAAATTTTAAATGTTTTCAATTTAATTTAATTAATGTACTCAACTAAAACATAATTGATTATACATGTTTTGGGGGTACAGTGTTGAGTATAAGTTTTTATGTACAATATGTGATCAAATCAATATTATTAGTATGTTCATTATTGAAATCATAATTATTTTTGTGTCCTTTACCCAATTTCTACTTGACCATGGTGTGTGTGTGTGTGTATATATATATATATATATATTTTAATGTGTTGCTCTATCTTGATTGCTAATATTTTGTTGAGGATTCTTGCATTTATGTTCATCAGAGGTATTGGCTGGTAATTTTCTTTCTTTTTTTTTTTTTTTTTCCCCATCTTTGTCTGGTTTTGGTATCAGGGTGATGCTGGCTTCATAGGATGAGTTTGGGAGAATGGCCTCTGTTTAAATTTTTTGGAATAGTTTGGAAAGGATGGGTGTTAATTCCTCTTTAAAGGTTTTGTAGAATTCAGCAGAAAAGCCATCCAGTCCTGGGCTTTTCTCTTCTGGGAGACTGCTGATTACTCCCTCACTCTCATTGCTTGTTACTAGCCTGTTCAGGTTTTCTATTTCTTCTTGGTTCAGTCTTGGTAGTTTGTATGTATCCAGAAATTTATCCATTTCCTTCACGTTTTCAAATTTGTTGGTGTTTAGTTAATCATAATAGTCTCTAATGATTCTTTGTATTTCTGCGGAATCAGTTGTACCTTTCTCTTTCTTTCTTTCTTTTCTTTTCTTTTTCTTTTTTTGTTAACCTAGCTACTGGTTGTTGATTTTGTTTATCTTCTAAAAAAAACCCCAACATTTTGTTTCATTAATCATTTGTATCATTTTTAGGGTCTCTATTTCATTTAGTTCTATTCTGATCTTAAGTATTTCTTTACATCTACTAATTGTGGGTTTGGATTGTTCTGTTTTTCTAGTTCTTTGAGGCGTAATGTCGGGTTGTTTATTTGAAGTCCTTCATTCTTTTGATGTAAGTTTATTGCAATAAACTTTCCTCTTAGTACTACTTTTGTAGTATCCCACAGGTTTTTGTAGGATGTGTCATTATTTTTGGGAGTTTCAAGGAATTTTTTGGTTTCCCGTTTAATTTCTTCTTGGATGCACAGACCATCCAGGAGCCTGTTGTTTAATTTCTATGCATTTGTGCAGTTTCCAGAGGCATTTTATCATTTTTTGTTTAGATGTTTTAAATATTTTTGTTTATTTCTTACCCTTTTATTATTCATCTTCAATGAAGTTGTAAAATTCAATTTCTTTTACTTCTTTTTGAAGAGGTAAAATTTAGTTTCTTTCTCTTTCTCATTTGTGCTTTTGTTTTACCAGTGGGTTTGTTCTGTCTTGTGTATTCATGGTAGTGGTGGTCACTTTTTGGATTCCAGATGCAGGACTCCCTTGAGAATTTCTTGCAGGGCTTGTCATGTAGTGGTGAAATACCCCAGTTTTTGTTTGCCCTGCAAATACACTATTTCTCTCTCATTTCTGAAGGATAGCCTTGTTGGGTATAGTATTCTTGGCTGGCAGTTTTTTTCTTTTTGTATTTTGAATATATCATCCCATTTTTTTCTGTCATGTAGAGTTTTTGTTGAGAAGCCTGCTTTTAGTCTGGTGGGGGCTCCCTTACAGGTGACTTGATGCTTTTCTCTTGCTTCTTTTAGAATTCTTCTTTTGTCTTTCAGCTTTGCTAAGTTTGGCTCTAATGTGTCTTGTAGAGGATCTTTTTGGATTGAATCTGTTTGGGGATCTTTGAGCTTCCTGGGTCTGAAGGTTCATGTCACTCCCTATACCTGGGAAGTTTTTTGTTATTATTTCATTGAATAGGTTTTCAATGCCTTTTCCTTCTACTCCCTTTCTGGAACACCCATCATTCAGAAGTTTGTGTGCTTAAGTTTGCCTGCTAGCTCTCTTAGAGTTTCTTCAGTTTTTCTTTTAGTTCTTTTTTTTTCTTTTTTCTACTCACCAGGTTTATTTCAAGAAGACCATTTTCAAGATCTGAAATTCCTTCTGTTTGCTCTAGCATGCTACTTAAGCTCTCATTTTTTTTGTTGTTTCATTGAAATGAATCCTTCAGTTCTGGGAGTTCTGCTACATTCTTTTTACGGTATTAATCTTTTTGTAAATTTCCCCCTTTATATCTTTGATATTTTTCCTTGTTTCATTATGTTCTCTAAGTGGTTCTTCTCTTGTCTATTTGAGTTTTCTTAAGATTGTTAATCAAAATTCATTTTCAGTCATTTCAAGGGTTTCCTGCTCTACGGTGTCTGGTACTTGAGAATTTCTGCATTCCTTAGGTGATGTCATATTTTTCTATTTACTCATATTTCTAGTATGCCTGCACTGATGTCTGGTCATGGGGTAGAGCTGTTGCACTTTCTATTATTCTGGAGTGGGCCTTGTGTAGAAAGACTTGCTGGTCTTTTTGCAGGCTCCAGTGGTGACTGTCCTTGTGTCAATGCAGTCAAGTGTGCAGATGGCTACCCCCAGGGTGGTCTTGGCTTCTACTGTGGCACGGAGCCATCCTTGCAGTGGCAGTGGCTGTGGTGGTGGCTGTGGTGGACCACCTACATGTAAGCAGTGTTTGTGGTGTGCTCCTGACTTCTGTTTAGGTGGGGAGAGGCTGCCCAGGGCTTCCATCTGGGTTTCTACCTGGGTTTCTGGTCATAGTCACACTTCTCTCTTCTGTTCAGGTGGGGAGAGGGCTACTCAGGGCTTCTGCCTTGGTGTCTGGTCATAGGTCACACTCCTGCCTTCTGTTTAGGTGGGGAGAGCTACCCTGGGCTTCCACCTGGGTCTGAGTACATGGGTTGTGCTCCTACCTCACTTTTATATTTTGACCTTGGATACATTTAGAATTAAATTTTGTGTATACCATGATATAAGATTAACTCTTTTTTTCATGTATATACCTAGCTGTTGCAGTACTATTTGATGAAAAGTCTGTATTTTCCCCGTTAAATTACCTTGGCACTTTTGAAAAAAAATCCAGCAATTGTGTTTAAATTCATTGCTGGCCTCTCTTCTGTAACATTGATCTATTGTCATTTTGCCAGTGCTACATTGTCTCAGCTACTTAATGCAAGTTATACAAATTTTGATATATTATGCTTTGATTTTCATGCAGTTCAAATATTTGATTTCTTATTTGCACTATGATTATATAGGTGCATTTTACTTCATTTTATTTTATTTTATTATTATTATTATCATTTTAATATGATGATGAATAGTTTCTGCTTCCAAGCAAATCTGTTTTTAATAATTTTATCTATATTTATGTTGCTGATGCACAGTGCATTGTTTCAATACATGCATATCCTCAACAATGATTTGCTTAGAGTAGAAATCATAGTTTTGTCCGCATAATTTTACCCCTGGTCTTTCCCTCCATTTCCACCCTTCCCAACCTCTCGTACCGTTATTCTGTTCTCTACTTTTTCTTTTTTTTTAAACACACAAGAAATTAACATTCTTATTGCAAAAATAACTCATAAAAATGAATCAGATAACTCACATACTCCGAGGAAACACAAGTGGTTGGTAAGTATACTTTAGGATCTGGTGTGGGTGGGAGTGGGTTCCCAGGCTTTAGCTGGTTCCTTTGCTGGCCTGGATGTGTGGTCGAGGGGGAGGGACTGAGGCCCATGTCCCCAGTTTTGCAGGACCCCCCCACCCCCCGGGGGTTAGGCGGGCTCCATTGCTGGCCTGTATGTCTTTACTTAATTTCTAATTACTTGGGAGTTTTCAAATTTTTTTTTTTTTTGTAATTTACTTTTAATTTACTTCTGTTGTGGTCTGAAAATGTCCCCTGTATTATTTAAATATTTTGAAATTGATTAAGATTCATTACAGACCTTAGCATGTGGTCTCTTCATGAATGTTCCACAAGCAATGGAAAAGAATGTGTATTCTGCATTTCTCGAGCAAGCCTTGTAAATGTCAATTAGATGTTCCAGAGTCTTCTATTTTTCTATTGATTTTCTGACTACTTCTATCAGTTACTGAGAAGGACTGTTGAAATCTTCAACTATAGTTTTGAATTCATCTATTTCTCCTTTCAGTTCAATCAGATTTTTGACTACTGTATTTTAAAGCTCTATTTTTAAGCTTAGGAATGGATATTTGGGAATTTTATGTCTTCTGGACCCCTTTGTAGTTATAAAATTACTGTTTTTTGCCCCCGGTAACAATATTTCTTCTATAGTCTACTTTGTCTAATATTAATATAGTAACTCCAACTTTCTTATGATTAGTATGTGCATGTTATTTTATTTATTTTTCCATCTATTTACTTTTAGCCTACCTAAGACATTTATATTTAAAACCAATTTCATATACGTAGAATAAGGTTGGTTCTTGCTATTTAGCCACTTTGGCAATATTTACCATTTAATGGGACTGTTTTACCACTTATGCTAAATATATAATCAATATGTTTGGGTTTAAATCTATTATCTTGCTTTTTTTTTTTTGTATCTCTTCTAATGTCCTTCTCTTCATGCTTCCTTTTAAGTAATTATTTTTACGATTCTATTGTATCTCAGTCTTCGTGCAGTGTTTAAAATATATACCTTTACTTAGCACAGTTTGTCTTCAAATAACATAACACTTCACATATATGTAAGAACCTTAAAACAGTGTACTTACTTTTGCTCCCTGCGTGGTTTTTGGGCTACCGTTACCATTTATTTTCTTTTCATGTTTTAATACATGTACATATTGTCATGAATTTGGATGTACACCATACAATAACTTTTAAAGAAATTTAACAAATTGGAAATATTTACCCATTTATTTACCATTTCTGGTTCTCTTCATTTTTGGAGATACAACCAAGTTTCCCACTGGTATCAGTTCCCTTCTTCCTAATTGAGTTTATTTAACATTTCTTGTAATGTAGTATGCTGATATTTTATTCTTTTATCTTTTTCTTATCTAAAAAGTTCTCTGTTACCTTTTTTGAAGGGTGTTTTCATATGCAATTTATATATTTTTTGCTCTTTCAACACTTTGAACATGGCATACCTTTAAACTATGGCTTTTGTAATTCTGATTCGATATTTATTAAAGTTCTTTCTTTGTTTCCTGTGCATATTATGCCTTTGCTCTCTTGAGATTTTCTCTATATATTTACTGTTCATCCATTTGTGTATGATGTGGCCTTACTGTGTGCTGTATGTGTGTGTAATTATTCTGGTTGAATTTTTTTGAGCTTCTTGTACTTATTACTTTAGAGTTTCTATCAAATTTGGAAAGTTTTCAAACATTTTTTCTTCAAGTAATTTTTATGCAGAACTATTTCTTTTGTACTAAGGTTCCAGGTACACACATTAGTCTTCTTATTACATCCCTATAGATTCCTGAGGCCCCATTTATTTTTCTAGTTTTTTTCCTCCTGCCTTCATTTTAAATAATTTATGTTGTTATGCCTTTAAGTGCTCTTTTATTTTTTTCTGGGTTATCAAATCTGTTTTATTCTTACCAATAAAATATTTATTTCAAAAAATAGATTTCTTATTTACAAAAATTCTATTTATTTTTTAAATCCTAAATTTTAAATATATTAATGTTTTCCTTTAAATCTTTGTGCATGTTGTACATTTTCATAATGGCATTTCTAATTTTGTTTTCTGCAAATTCTATTATCTTATTTATTTCTTATTTTTTCCCCATTGTTGGCTAAATTTTCTTCCTTCTTTTATAAGTAGTAATGTTTGATTAAATACCAGACATTGTAAATTTTACACTGATTAATGCTGTGTTTTTTAGCACTTCTTAAAAGAGTGTTAGATATTTTTCTGGTAGGCAGTGTAGTTATTTGTAGATTTGCTTGATCCTTTTGAGGCTTGTTCTAATACTTTTGGTTAGTTATAGAATCTAGGTTGAAAATTATTTCTTTTGAAAATCTAAAGATGCCATTTATTTGTATTCTTTTGTGAAGTCAATGGATTGTTTCATTTCAGCTTGTTTAAAAGTAAGATTATTCTCATTGGATGTTTTGAAGCAGTTTTATCATGATGTGCATAGTCTGATTTCTATTCAATGTATTATGTTATAGGTTAAAAGTACTTCTTAAATTTAATATCTCTTATCAGGTTTAGAAAATTATCTTTTATCCTTTCTGTCCTTTTTTTTCTACTCCTCTTTGTGACTCCAATAATACGTTAGACTTTTCTTTCTTTTTATCTTGTCACATAAATCTTGTGTTTTCCCCCCCACCCTTGACTTTACTTTGTGTGCCATAGTCTTTAGACATGTCTCCTAGCTTCTTTGTTTATTACATACAGTGGAATTTCTGGATCATACATATTGTGTTTTAAACTCTCTTTAAAAAAACCAAATAGTTTTCTAAATTGGCTGTGCATTTTGTACTCTCATTAGCCATGTATGTGAATGCCTGTGGCTCCATGTCCTTGACAACACTTGATACTGTCGGTCTATTTATTGTAGCCATTATGGTGGATATAGTACTTTTCTATTATGCATTTAATTTGCATTACTATAAAACTATGAGCTTTCATATCATTAAGGGACATTCCTATGTTTGGGAAGTATTTGATTTATTGCATTGATTGTCTTTTTATCATTAAATTGAAAGTTTCTTCATATATTATGGAAATGAATTCTATGTAGGATTATGTATTACCATTATTTTCTCCATGTGTAACTTGCTTTTTTTACTTTCTTAAAACAATTTTTGAACAGAAGAAAGTTATAATTATAATAAAATCTAATTCATCTTTATTTTTTAAATTAAAAGGGTAGCATCTAACTTGTCCTAAGAAATCATTGACAAAAGTCATGTAAATATTCCTGTACTTTTTCAAGATAATTAAATTTTAGCTTTCAGTTTTTGGTCTCTGGATCACACTAAATTAATTTTATATATGATGTGATTTAATTATGGTGAGTTAGAGTTTAAAGTTCATACTTTTCCACATAGATATCATCTGCAGTAGCAAAATTCTCTTTTAAATTAAACTGACACCTTGGTCAAAAATCAAATGAATATTTATGTTTGAGTGTATTTCTGGACTCTCTTTTTTGTTCCATTGATACATTTGTCTATCTTTTTCATCATTACATACTTTTAATTAGTGTATCTTTGTAATAATTTTTAACATAGAGCAGTATACCCTTTCAACTTGGTTCTTGCTTTCAAAAATTTATTGGCTCTTAAACTTTAGCTTCAAAAAATATCTTTTTTAATTCTGAGATCAATCTTCGTTAGATACAACTGAAGAAGATTCATTGTTTAACCCAGGAGCTGGCAAACTTTGTATTAAAGGGCAAGGTTATAAATATTTTAGGCTTTGCAAGCCAAGGGGCAAGATAGAGGATATTGTGTAAATACCCATGCAACCATTTAAGATGTAAACATTTAAAACACTAAAACCATTCTTAGCTCCCATGCTTATACAAAAACAGATTCGTGGCTAGACTTAACTCAGAGGCCATCATTTTCTAATTCTCTATTTAACCCATATTTTGAGTTCTGAATTTTACTGTTTATTGTTTAGTTCTAGCATTTCTATTAGTTCTATTTCAACGATACATTTCTGTTTTCTATTCCTTTCTGAAATTTTTAGAATTGGCTCTAATTTTCTTGAACAAGATAAACCTAGTATTTTTAAAGTCTGTCTCATAATTTTGATAAATTGACTCAGTTTATCTGTCGTTTACGTTGTTTCTTGCTCACAATGGCTTGTCTCCATATGTGCCCAGAGAAACTTTAATTTTCAGTGAATGTTACTTTGAAAAATTATTTGTAGAAATAATTTGAGCTCTATAATTATTACATCTTACTCTGGGGAAAGTATTTGTTTCTGCTGGGTGTCCACATATGCTAGCAATCTGAGACAACCTAACTAACTTTCAGAATTTATAGTTAGCAAAATATGGATAACCTGAAGCTCAACTATGCTTCATAGGGAGTTTATCAGTTCGCCCTTTCTCCTTTCTCTTGCAGTTCATTACAAAAGGTGCTTACCAGTGTTCCTTACCTTGGCAAGCTCTGGATTCTATTTTTTTCTTTCCTTTTTCATTGTTTTTTTAATTGACACATAATGATTATACGTATTTATGGGGTACAGTGACATATTTTGATTCATGTATATAATGCATAACGGTCAAATCAGGGTAATTAGCATATTCATCACCTTAAACATTTATCATTTTTTTTGTGTTAGGAACATTCAACATCCTCTCTTCTAGTTATTTGAATGTATGCAATAAATTATTGTTAACTTTAGTCACACTACAGTTCTGTGGGACACAGAACTTATTTCTCTTGTTTAACTATAATTTTGTGTCTGTTAACCAAGCTCTTTCTTTACCTTTTTTCTCCTGACCCTTCCAGCCTTTAGTAACTATTATTCTACTCTCTACTTCTGTGAGATCAACTTTTTTTAGCTTCCACATATGAGTGAGAACATATGATGTTTATCTTTCCATGCCTGGCTTATTTCATTTAACCTAATGTCCTCTAGGCTCATCCATTTTGCCACAAATGACAGTATTTCATTATTTATTTTATGACTGAATAGCATTCCATTGTGTATATATGCCATATTTTCTTTATCCATTTATCTGTTAATGGGCACCTAGGTTGATTCCATATCTTGACTATTGTAAATAGTGCTGCATTAAAAGTGGGAGTGTGAATATCTCTTCAACATATTAGCTTACTTTCCTTTGGATATATAACCAGTACTGAGATTTCTGGATCATATGGTAGTTACATTTATAGTTTTCTAAGGAACCTTCACTGTTTTCCATAATGGCTGACTAATTTACATTCCCACAAATGGTGTTTAAATTTCCTTTTCTTCACCTCCTCACCAGTATTTGGTATTTTTTATCTTTTTGATAGTAACCAATCTAACGGGGGTGAGATGGTATCTCATTGTTGTTTTAATTTGCATTTCCCTGATGCTTAGTGTTCTTGACAATTTTTAAATGCAGTTATTGGCCATTTGTATGTCTTCTTTTGATAAATTTTTATTCAGATCATTTGCCCATTTTTAAATTGTATTTTTTTAAAATTTTGCTGTTGATTTGTTTGAGTTCCTTGCATATTCCAGCTACCCATCCCTTGTCAAATGAATAGTTTGCAAATATTTTCTCTCATTCTGCAGGTTGTCTCTTTACTCTGTTGATTGTTCCCTTTGCTGTGCAGAAGGTTTCTGGTATGATATAATCCCATTTGTGCATTTTTGGTTTTGTTGCCTGTGCTTTTGAGTTTCTATACATTAAATTGTTTCCCAGACCAATGTCTTGGAGCATTTTCCTACTGTTTTCATTCTAGTAGTTTCATAGTTTTAGATCTCAAATTTAAGTCTATAATCAATTTTGAGTTAATTTTTGTATATGATGAGATATAGGGGCTAGTTTTTTTCTTTTGCATGGAGATATCCAGTTTTCACAGCACCATTTATTGAAGATGTATTTACTCCAGTGTATGTTTTTGGCACTTTTGTCAAAAATCAGTTGGTTGTAAATACATGGTTTATTTCTGGGTCTGCTATTCTCTTCCACTTTTTATATGTCTGTTTTTAATCTTGAACCATATTGTTTTGATTACTGTAGCTTTGTCATATATTTTGAAGTCAAGTGATGTGATGCTTATACCTTTGTTTTTTGCTGAGGATAGTTTTGACTATCAGGAGTCTTATGTGTTTTCATACAAATTTTAGGATTGTTTTTTTCTGTCTCTGTGAAGAATGTCATTGGTATTTTGATAGGTACTGCTTTGAATCTGTAGATCACTTTGGGTAGTATGGTCATTTCAATGATATTAAATCTAATTCGTAAACATGGAATGTCTTTCCTTTTTTGTGTGTCATCTTCAATTTTTTTTTCAGCACTTTATAGTTTTCATTGTAGATATTTTTTACCTTCTTGATTAGATTTGTTCCTAGGTATTTATTATTTTTGTAGGCATTGTAAGTGGGGTTGCTTTCTTTATTTCTTTTTTAGTTAGTTTATTGTTGGTGTATAAAAATTCTACTGATTTCTGTATGTTGATTTTCTATCCTACAACTTTACTGAATTTGTGTATTAGTCCAAAGAGTTATTTGTGGAGATTTTAGGATTTTCTATATATAAGATTATTTCAACTGGAAACATGAAAAATTTTACATCCTCTTTTCCAATTTGGATGTCCTTTATTTCTTTCTCTTCCATTAATATCTCTGGATAAGCCTTCCAGTACTATGTTGAATAAGAGTAGTGAAAATGAGCATCCTTTTCTTTTTCCCATTCTTAAGGGAAAAGCTTCCAATTTTTCTCCACTAAGTATGATGTTACCTTTAGTTTTTTCACCTGTGTCCTTTATTTTGTTGAGTTACTTTCTGGTTTATTCTATACATAATTTGTAGAGATATTTTAACACTAAGACATGTTGAATTTTATCAAATGTTCTTTCTCTGTCTATTAAAATAATCATATGATTTTTGTCCTTCATTCTGTTGAGGTGGTGTATGACATTTACTGGTTTGCATATGTTGAACCATCCTTTCATCCCTGAGATAAATCCCATTTGATCATGGTGTATATAATATTTTCAATGTGCTGTTGGATTCAGATTACCAGTAGGTTGAACATTTTTGCATCTGTGTTCAACAAGAATATTGGCCTTTATTTTATCTATCTATTTTTTAAATTATTTTTTTTGAACTATACCATAATTGATTGTATATAGTTATGGGATACAGAGTTAACTATCAGTATTTGTGTACGGTGTGTGATGATCAAATCAATATTATTAGCATGTTCCTCACTACAAAACATAATAATTCTTTGTGTGCTTCACCCAATTACTCCCTAAGCCTCCTCCTCCTCTCCCTTTCCCACCTCTAGTAAATATAGGTCAATTCTCTAGTTTGAAAGTACATTTTATTGTGGTCTTTCCTTCTTTCTTTCTTAGCTCCCACTTATGAGTGATGACATGCCATGTGTCTCTTTCTGTACCTGGCTTATTTCATTTAACAATTTTCTTCAAGCTTATCCATATTGCTGCAAATGACAGAATTTCATTCGTTGTTATGGATGAGTAGTATTCCATTGTGTATATATACCACATTTTCTTTATCCAGCCATCCACTGATGGACATTTAGGTTGATTCCATATCTTGGCCATTCTAAATATAGCTGTGATGAACATGGGAGTGCAGGTATTGCTTCGACATGATTATTTCCATTCCTTTGGGTATATATTCAGAAGTAGGATTGATGGCTCATATGCTACTTCTATCTGTAGTTGTTTGAGAAACCTCCATACTGTTTTCCAGAAAGGCTGTACTGATTTACAGTACTACCAACAGTTTAGAAGGGTTTTCTCTTCACATCTTCACCAGCATTTGTTATTCTCAGTCCTTTTGATAATAGCCAGTCTAGCTGGGGTGAGATGATATCTCAAGGTGGTTTTGATTTTTATTTCCCTGATGATCAGTGATGTTGAGCATTTTTTCATGTACCTGTTGGTCATTTGTATATCTTCCTTTGAAAAATGTCTATTCAGCTACTTTGCCCATTTTTAAATTGGATTATTTATTTCTTTACTGTGATGTTGTCTGAGTTCTTTGTATATTCTGTATATGAATGTGTAGTTTGCAAATATCTTCTCCTGAAAAATCAGTACTAACAGGAAAGTTTATTGCAATAAGTGCTTTCATCAAAAGAATAGAAAGACTTCAAATAAACAACCTAACATTAAATCTCAAAGAGCTAGCAAAATAAGAACAATCTCATCCCAAAACTAGTAGATGGGAAGAAATAATTAAGATCAGAGCAGAACTAAATGAAATAGAAGCCAAAAGAATGATACTAAAAAATCAATGAAACAAAAATTTGGCTTTTTTGAGAGAATAAATCAAATAGACAAGTTGTTGGCCAGACTAACTAGAAAAGGGAGAGAGCAGACCCAAATAATAAAAATCAGAAATAAAAAAGGAGAATTACAACCAATACCACAGAAATACAAAGAAGCATTAGAGACTATTATGAATAACTATATGCCACAAATTTGAAAACCTGGTGGAAATGGATACATTTCTGGACACATGCAAACTACCAAGATCAAGAAGACAGAGAAAATTTGAACAGACCAATAATAAGCAAGGAGATTGAAGCAGTGATCAGTCATCTCCCAACAAAGAAAAACTCAGGGCCAGGTGGCTTAACGGTTGAATTCTACCAAACATTTAAAGAGGAATCAATACCAATCTTTTTGAAATTATTCCAAAAAATTGAAACAGAGGCCATGCTCCCAAACTCATTCTATGAGGCCAGCATCACCCTGATACCAAAGGCAAAGATACAACAAAAAAGGAAAACTAAAGGACAGTATCCTTGATGAACATAGACACAAAAATCCTCAACAAGATATTGAAACTGAATAATAGCCCATCAAAAACTTTATACACCATGTTCAAGTGGGATTCATCCTAGGGATGCAAAGATGGTTCACCATATGCAAATCAACAAATGTGATACACAATGTCAGCAAAAGCAAGAAGAAAAACTATGGTTATCTCAATAGACACGGTAAAAACATTTCACAAAATTCAACATCCTTTCATCATAAAGACCTTCAACAAATTAGTTATAGAAGGAAAGTATCTCAATTCAGTAAAAGCCAAATATGACCCACTGCCAACATCATTCTAAATGGGAAAAACTGAAAGCTTTTTCTTTAAGAACAGGAAAAAAGACAAGGATGCACACTTTCACCATTCTTATTCAACATAGTTCAACATAGTATTAGAAGAATTAGGGCCGGCCGCGTGGTGCACTCAGGAGAGTGCAGAGCTTGGAAGCGCAGCGGCGCTCCCACCGCGGGTTCGGATCCTATATAGGAATGGCTGGTGTGCTCACTGTCTGAGTGCGGTGTGGGCGACACCACCCCAAGGGTTGCGATCCCCTTACCGGTCACAAAAAGACAAAAAAAAAAAAAAAATTAGAAGAATTAGCCTGAGCAATCAGGCAAGAGAAAGAAATAAGGGACATCATAATTGGAAAAATAATATTGGCCTTTAGTTTTCTTTTTTTGTTGTTGTTGTGACCTTATCTGATTTTGGCATCAGGGTAATGCTGACCTCGTAGAATGAGTTAGGAAGGATTTACTTCCTTTCAATTTTTTCAGATAGTTTGAGAAGAACTGGTGTTAATTCTTTGAAAATTTGGTAGAATTCTATGGTGAAGCCATCTGGCCTGGGCACTTCTTTGGTGGAAGTCTTTTTGCTACTGATTCAATCTCATTAATTGTAATTGTTCTGTTCAGATTATCTATTTCTTCCTGACTTGGTTGTCATTGCCTTCACACATTACCAGAAGTGCATCTCAGCCTCTCTACCACTTCCTCCTTATTGGTAAATGCTCCCAGAGCACAAGTGGCTCTGAACGGTGGCCTCAGTTTTCTCAGTTTCCATCATCTGTCATCTCAGAGCTCATTCTAGTCATTTCTCATTATCTTGGTAGCTGTGTGATGCTTTGTGAAGTTTTCCATGGATTTCCTCCAGACATTTGAAATCATTTTCAGCCTCAGATTTGGTATAAACTAATAATTTCCCATTACCAACAGTAAAATATCAGTGCAATTACAAATGTTCTTTTAAATAGTTCCAATCATTCTCTTAGTTTCTATCTCACAGCCAACTTATGTGTGCATTTTTGCCACTCATATTTTTATGCTTTTTGAACATGCATTTAGAGCATATACATATAATTAATTATGCTTTTTTATTTGTGGAAAAGTTGTAAAACTCTACTTATCCTTTTGTAACATCCTTATTTTTACTTGATGTATGTTTTTTTTTATTCATTAGAAAAATATTCATTGAGTATCTACTCTGTTCCAGGTATTGTGCTAGGCATTGGGATACAAAACAAAAGAATTCAGTTTCTACCCTTAATAACTAGAGTCTAGTGGTGGTAAGATAGATGGGACTTTAACCCATTAGTATACTTTTAACCCTTTTCAAGGTAGGTACAAGTGCAGGAGAAACATTACCAAAAGAGTACTTAGGTCTGATTAGGTGAATTGAAGAACGTGTCACTGATAGAAACTAAACTAAGCCATGAAGCTTAAATACTACTTTGCCAACTAATCCATCAAGGCGATAGCTTCTTGTGGTTAGAATAATGCCATATGTTTTATGAAGACAGATTGATATGTATATTTTTAGTTTATTTGAAAATTTGTATATTTTATTATGTGACTAAATCATAATTTTTAAAATCTATTCTGTTGATGAACATAGGGGTTTTTTTTGATGATTTTCTTATTATAAATAATGCTGTAAAAATTGTTTTGTAAGTCTTTTTCTGTACGTGTATTTGAGTTTCTCTAGAAGTTGACGCAGAGACCCCTTTTTCTTTTCCTCCTCAGTGAAAAGCTAGGCCACATTTTATAGTCTCCCCTCATATTTTCAGTGGAAGTGACAGATGCCCTTCTTAGTAGGCCCCGCAAACATCGCAAGCAATCACCCGTGTACTCATTTTCATCTCTCCTCTGCCAGCCAAATGTAGAAAATCAAGTGGATGACTCAGGCTATAGGGATTAGTAGAACCACTGGATGTAAATGATCCTTACTGTATGAAAATACATGAAACATACCTCTGACACTTACCTCTGACACTCACTAGACCATGAAATAAATGCAAAACATACCTTTATTATTTTAGGCCACTGAGAATTTGTTGTCATTATTGTTATAGCAGACACGAACAGCATTGAAACTGACATTTTATACAGAATATACGTGTTCAAATTTACTTGGCATTATCAGATAACTTTTAAAAATGATTTATTTTTACCAAGGTCATTTTAATTTCTGGCATTCTCACCAAAACTTATGATAATTCTACATCTGTGGTAGAGCATTTATTTATTTATTTTATTTCATTTGAACCAAGGAGATTGAGCATTGTTTTTTGGCCACTAGAGTTTCTTTTTGTGTGTGTGTGTGTGTGTGTGTGTGTGTGTGTGTGTGTGTGGTGTGTACAATTTGCCTATTATTTTACCTACTAATTTTTTATTTATCTTTTTTTAATTTCTAAAAATCCTTTATACATTCCGAATACTAATTTCCTGCCTATTGCATTTGTTTTGAAATTGTTCTATCAGTCTAATGACTTGCCAATTTTCTATGGGAACAATACATAATATACAATGGTATAATGAATTTATTGGTGATATAATACTCTATAACATATATATGAGTCATTATTTATCACAATTCTTGGAGATATATATGTGTGTATGCATAGGAATATGTGTGTATGTATTATGTAATTTTTTGTTCACACAATTATGTGGTGAATATCTCTGTGAATTTTTGGGGGGAGGGGTTTACTGCTATAAAAAATAACCAAGAATGAAATTAATATGTCTTAAGTATTAACATTTGCATGTCTCTTTGAGTGCATTGCCAAATTGCTAATATATTGCCATTGGTGTTCTATCAAATTCTTGACCTGTTTTTGTACTTGTTTTTTAAAAATTATTACTCATATATTCAGTAGGAGTAAAAGTTTTAATGTTTTTTAATCTTTGT